>NC_016133.3:33999798-34619486 GCF_000005505.3 Brachypodium distachyon | reverse complement strand
CTTTCAGATGTGTAACTTAATTGTTCAGGATCTTGTTGATGTATGACAGGTAGCCTTCTGTATTATGTTTGTGAACCCATTCGTTTTAATTTTATCCTAAACATATATTTAGTGTCGAATGCACTTTCTATTGGTTCCAACTATATGTACTATGTTCAGCTCTAACGTTGGTTTACTGCATTGGTTAAGAACCTTTTTTTTTTCATCTGTTGCTCGATGCAGGTTTTGATTGCATCACTGGAGCTCAGATCTGCATAGGAGTTCGAGGTCGTGCTTGATCTGCAGACCACCTGCGTACAGTGCTAAATCTCAAGCAGGTAGCCACTTCTTTCCGTTGTTGACGATCTGACCAGTTCCTATTGGTTAAATTTCCTTTGTCCAAACAATTTTGAATGCACATCAACTCTGTGTAGATACAAGAATGGAATAACATATCCTGGAGCAAATATTTGAGGGGGGCATGAAGCCAACTAATCTGCATTGATTTAGAATTTTCTTTTCCATCTGTTGCTCGATGCATGGTCGTGCTTGATATGCAGACTACCCACGTACATGGCTAAGGTTTCCTTCTTTTCGGCTGGAGCTTCTCCAAAAACCAGCTTCAGCTTAATTTCTGGGAGAAACAGCTGTCACAGGAAGCCCTGAGAAGCTATCATGTTCCCTTCTTTTCAGCTTTTGAAAATGCAGCTTATTGTCTGATGTATGTGTGAAAGGATTATGTTGCCCCTGAAACTGAATTGTGAATTGTGAATTGCAGCTTTGCCATGTTTCCCTTTTTCCATCTCTGATATACACATGACATGAACATTAAAATGGGTAATTCCTTGCTGCCTAAAATGCCCACAGCATGCAAACATCACACATACAAGAAAAAGTGCCTATTTACCCCTAAATCCATCACTCCGCACCATGAAAACATCACACATACAAGAAAAAGTGCCTATTTACCCCTAAATCCATCACTCCACACCATGCAAACATCACACATATTTGCAAACACCACACAAGAAACAGTGGCTACTTCATTGCAAATTGCTCACCTTGTTACCGGCGACGACCTGCGGAGGAGATGGGGAAGCCGGAGCTCCTGTGCGGGATAGGGAGGAGGAAGGCGGGGTGGGGGATGGGGAGGAGGCGGGCCGGGGATGAGGAGGAGGAGGGGCGACCGGGGAAGGGGAGGAGGAGGGGCGGCCGGGGATGGGGAGGAGGCGGGCCGGCGGTGGGGAGGAGGAAGGCTGGGTGGGGGATGAGTGGCGCGCCAGGGAGGCAATCCCGCTAGGGTTGAGCGCGGTGATTTGCTCGCAAGGCTCGTCTGGAAAAAACGTTTCGCGAGGGAAAAAACTTGGCGGTGGCATTTTCGTTGTAAATATGGTTCGCCGTGTGTGCCGAGAAGCCTAAAAAAACTGCTCGAGACCAGTTTCTCATGGAAGCCCTTTTTACATGTGATTTGGGGTGGGCTTCCTCCAGCAGCTATTGAGAAATTTTTCCTTCTTTTCGGCTTCAGCTGCCTGGAACCCAGAAGCTGTTCTAGAAGCCCAAAAGAAGGGACCCCTACTCTGTGTGGTACAAGAATGGAACAACATATAGTGGAGCAGATTTTTTTTATTTTTTTTGTGTGGGCGGCGGGGGGGGGGGGGGGTGTCATGAAGCCAACTAATTTGCAGTTCTAAAATCGGTGAGGATGGATTTGGAACAGTATATAAGGCTAATCTTGAAACTTTACGGAAAATCACAGACGAATTTTAGATTGATGGAATAATCGGTGAGGGTGGATTTGGAACAGTCTATAAGGTAAATACATTCTGCTTTTAGTGAAAGTTTACAGTTCAGTGCTTTAGGATTTGGCATTGGTCATGCTCATGTAAAACTTACATATCCAGGATAGATGTCATATGTTGTGCTTGAGTCTCGTTTGGATTTGTCAATATACCGACAATTCTGATGCGCCACCAATTCTGTTCGAGCTGAATGTTATCACCAAACTGATTGGTCGCGCACTGGTTTCCATTTGTGAGATGACACGCGACCTGGAGAGTATGAATCCTGTCGGAGGGCCAGGCCCATAGATGCCAAAACGGTTTGTAAAAGAAAATTTAGCCTTTTCTTGTTATTTGTAAAGTGATCTAATCTAATGGTTATATCATTGTGAACCATTTACTCACAAGCTGTGTTTATATATATATAGTATGTACTGCAGTATCATGTTCGACATCCTTCCATAGTGAATAACAGGCAACTGATACAACAAAGAAGAGTCTATTTGTTGGCTCATCACATCAATTTTTAACAGCGCTTTGTGTTTTTCCCCTTTTGCTCTTATTTTGTTTTTCCAAAGAGCAACCTGCAGCTAATTTCTTCTTCTCCTAGCAAGATAAACTGGACCAGGTTTAGAGGCAACAACAGCGGCGATTCAAATCTCACTACGATTAATTAAAATCAAGACCGTCTCAGGAGGCGCGTCTCAACCCCTAGTCGAACAGCAAACAGCAACCGCTATCCCCGTTACCCCCCGCCACCGCGATTAGCACAATCAATCAAGAGAAAGTCTATTTTTGACCCTGATCTCGTACAGGAAGTCTCTGAATCAGACCTTACCTTTGAATTCCTAAATTTCGAACCCCGACTTTACCGAGATAGGCAATCACCCGAGGAGAAGGAGGCCATTAATGCCCCCAGAAGGGAGCTAGACAGAGCATCCCGGGATAAGCAATCACCCGAGGAGAGGGAGGCCCAGCAATGCCAGAAGAAGGACCTAGACAGAGCATGCCAGGATAAGCTCATTTCTTTCTAATCTTACCCACAAACTCACCTCTTCCCGGCTCATTTCTTTCTAATCTTACCCACAAACCAAGGTGATGCCATACCGTCTTTTTCCTCTTTATGCTGCTCCTCTGGTTCGAGCCCAAATCACTCTCCTTTCTATTTCTTTTTTTTGTTGCCAAACCAAAACGACTGCAATCACCTATTTCCAAGCAATCTTCCCTAAAATTGTGCTACCCGTACGAAAGAAGTGCGGGAAGAAACTTGGGCAGGAGTGCGTGACTTTAGAGCCGACAATTAGTAGCACGGGCGGAGCTCTCGGTAGGGCGCCCGCCTTACCTTATTTCGGCGCAAAATTTTAGGTATAGGTGTTAATTACTGTTAAATCTGACTGTTTGCATGAATTGAGGAGGAAAATGGGAAAATCGACATGATTTGTTGGAGTTGGGCTGTCCTGGCTTGCCTTTTGGGCCAAGGAATCGTTGAGTGGGCCTGGACTTGCAGGGAATAAATCGCTTCGTTGCGCTCTTGGTTGAGATGATCGAATCGTCGTCTGTGCCTTACGTCTCGCCCAACTCCAATCGGCTACGGAACGCCTCTGCTCTTCGTATCCTGCCAACGGCACTAGAGATTAGATAAGTACAGAGCGTTGGTCGCCGGAGCAAATTGTGCTAGAAATTTTTGCTTCAATTTAAAAAACTTTCATGCAACAGAATGTCTGATGCTTAAACCAATGAATTGATGGCGTGTTACATCGAGCAGGAGACATTTAGAAGTCTCAATCTTGAACACCTATTAATAAACGAAGTAAGGCATTGATATAATTGGAATTACAGAAACAAATAATCTTTTCGTAAAAAAGCAAACGAAGTACATAATCGAGATAACTTATATTATTTCTTGTACTAAATAAACAAAAGGGTTCGCCAAAAGACACGTTAGAATTTGGATTAAATTGCTACCAATCTAATTTATTCAGAGAGAACCATAATGGTTTCTTTGACTGATATAAAGGCTCAAACTGCCATTTTCTCACCTTATAATCTATTTCCATCAAGACGTGTTCGTCAAGGCGTGTCCATGCACCAGAACCCACGGAAAACATGTTTCTTCTTTGCAAATGAGTTTTTTTGTAAGATTTTTCCGACAGGCTAATTATAATGTAGTGCTGACAAAAAACAAATTATAATGACCCAGTCGGAAAAATCTTACGAAAAAACTCATTTGCAAAGCAGAAACAATATTATTTGTTTTTGCCTGCCGAAAACATGTTCTCCGTGGTTTCTGGTGCATGTACATGCTTTGATGAACATGCCTTCATTGAAACAGATTATAAGGTCAGAGAAATATAGTTTGAGCCTTATATCAGTCAAAGAAACCATTATGCTTCTCTCTGAATGAATTAGATTGGTAGCAATTTATTCCATATTCTAGCACCCTTATTGGCGAAACCTTATGTTTATTTACTATAAAAAAACAATATAAGTTATTTCGATTATGTACTCCGTTTGCTTTTTTACAAAATGGTTATTTGTTTTTGTAATTCCAATTATATCAATGGCTTACTTAGTTTATTAATCGGTGTTCAAGATCGAGACTTTTTAATGTCTTCCGCTCGATGTAGCACGCCATCAATTCATTGATTCAACCATCAGACATTATGTTGCACAATTTGCCTATGCTGATCAATTAAGGCAAAGTGTTTTAAATTGAAGCAAAAATTTCTAGCATGACTTGCTCCGGCAACCGACACTATGTACTTCTCTAATCCCTAGCGTCGTTGCCAGGGTACGAAGAGCAGAGGCGTTCTGTAGCCGATTGGAGTTGGGCGAGACGAAAGACACAGACGATGAATCGATCCTCTCAGCCAAGAGCGCAACGGAGCGATTTATTCCCCGCACGTCCAGGCCCAAAAGGCAAGCTAGGACAACCCAACACCAACAAATCATGTCGTTTTTTCCCATTTTCCTCCTCAATTCACGCAAACAGTCAGATTTAACAGTAATTAACACCTATACCTAAAATTTTGCCTGAAATAAGGTAAGCCGGGCGCCCCACCTCGCCTTACCAAGAGCTCCACCCGCGCTATTAACTGCCGTCTCTAAAATCACGCGCTCCTGCCCAAATCTCTTCCCGCACTTTTTTTTCGTATGTAGCACAATTTTAGGGAATATTGCTTGGAAATAGGTGATTGCAGTCGTTTTGGTTTGGCAACAAAAAAAGAAAATAGAAAGGAGAGAGATTTGGGCTCGAACCAAAGGAGCAGCATAAAGAGGAAAAGGATGGGCAGGCAGCAGATTCCTACAGCCACGACATAAAACGGAGGGCAGCCAGCCTAGGGTTCGTGCCAAAAATGCCAACACAATCCAACGAACCATGACCGACACCGGCAACACCACCATGCCCGAGTCTGGCAACACCACCATGCCCGACTCTAGCAACACCACCATGCCCAACTCTAGCAACACTGCCATGACACACAAAGACTGTGTGGACACACAAGGTACATATTCACTTTCTTAGCGACCTTGCTTTGATTGAAAAGTTGTGGGCATTAATTGCACGTTTGTGTTATTTATGGTTCTGAAAACTGTTTTTACAAGTTTTGTATATCTCTGTATTTATAAGTTTTGTATATCTCTGTATACAAATCTATGTGTTGTTCATTAATTGGTTCGAGATAAGGCAGGAAAACAATGCAAGTTAAAATAGGATCAAGCTAACGTGACTATGCAAACAATTTGAACAAATCATAACAAATAGCAGCTTATAAAGAAACTGAAGTAGAAAGGGAAAATAGCCTGACATACCCTTCCTAGGAGCTGTGTACATATTGTTGAAGGGGTCCAATGCACCACTTTCTGAACAAACTTGGGCAAGAGACTCATCAACAAAACTAGCCAAATATGCAACATTTTGAGAGCATAAATACAAGTTGGGCAGTTCACTCAAATGCAAGCATTCATGATACGAGATTTGTTCTACTACTCATTTCCACTATGGTTCTTATATGCACATTTATACTGATTGAGTGATAAGGCTAATTTGAATGGGTCCCTAACTTGCAATGATTTTTTTATGCACTGGTACAGGGTTATGGTTTGTATGACAAAAGCAAAATGATCTTAGTGCTCTTAACATGGAAATGCCTGTTACATAATGTTTGGTTTTCATGATGTTCTTCCTTCTCAAGCACTCATATGAGATGAATAAAACTTTCAGTTTTATCAATCAGCATATCAATGAAACTATGCAATAGTACTTTTTAGGAAACTCTTTCATCTCATCATAGCCTTACCTTGGGCATGTCATCGCCGGATAATTTCAAATAGCTGGCTCTGTTCTCTGGAATCTGTGGCTTGTGTATATCATATTATTTCTTTCGATTCATGATCACCTGATCCGAATTGATCTCATAAAATGCTGGGAAAATATTCTACAAAACTATTACCCAAAGAAATAGTGACACAATTAGCAGGAACATATAGATTACCTGGACAATCCTCCCACATAATATTATGGCAATAGCATGGGATATCTTGGAAGTGGATGCATGGATGAAAACTTGCTTTTCATCTAGAGTGATACTTTTAAGCACCATTGCAGTTGCCAACGCACTTTCATCGACAAGTTGAACCACTAATTTTGGATACTTTTGTCTAAATGATCCTCCTGCTACCTTCAACTGTTTTGTCTGGAGGGAAAATAAAAGGAAATGGATCAATTCATCACTGCTCATGCGAAGAAATACGAAGTTCGAATCATACTTGAGATGACTGAAGAGAAACCATCAGTGCCTGCCAGCGCACGGCATTGTTCATCTACTCTTTTTTTTTCCGGCATGTTCTCTTATGATATCTTCAGTATTGGGTTGATTCACCAGGGTGACAACATATGAGTGTGCGACCTCAGCAATATAAGTTTTGTTTTACGAAACTTTGTAACAGGAGTTTTGGATGTAAGAATTACATGCCCGATTTAATTACATTGATATGTACTTGCTTATAACACTTCAATATAAGCTATTCCCATATATTACAAGCTTCTTGTTTACATGATTCTGCCAATTTGGGCAACGGTATGATCAAATGAAAATGCAGGATCTACGGTTACTTCTACCGTGCCTGAAAAGAAAAACGACTCAAAGCCCCTTCAGGTTACCATCAAGCCAAATGTAGGAACGATGGTTTTATCAGAAGGTACCTATTCCCTCCGCCGCCCGGGGCTTGGACCGGAGATCACCACCATGCCGGCATCGCCAACTTACCCAGAGCGCGCCGCCGCGCAGCTCCGTGGTGTCCTCCGCCGCCAGCGTGGGCCGCCACGACTGCGGTGAGCGGAGGGCGCGAGGAAGCGGCCGAGCAGGCAGTGCCCATGGCTGGCCGAGGCTCGAGGAGGCGACAGCGGGGTGAGAGTAGGCGGCGCGGCGGGCGGAGGGGAAGGCAGGAGAGGCGACGAGCGCAGGGGAAGAAGGGGTACGACGTAGGGGGTGACAGGCGGAAGGGGAGAGAAGACGGCGACCGCCGGGAGAGGATGCGTGCGGTGGCTGGTGGGGTTCAGCCGTTCAGGAGGCGGGGTGTTCGCCGGGTGTTTTTTCTTCCAGCGGAACTCGCAAAAAAAAAAAAATTCGGATATGGGGGCGACGGGTTTGACGAACAACGAAAGAAGTGGTGAAGGGAAACGGTCCCTGTCTAGACTACACGACTAGGAGTACATGGGAGGGAGGGAGGGAGGGAGCAGGGAGGGATCGCGGAATAAGTAAATCTCGTCCCCTGGGAGTAAATTTCGTCCACGAATTTGGAAGGAGAGTAAATCTCGTCCGTGAATTTGGAAGAATTTGGAAGGAGACGAGATTTTGAAGGGGTAAATCTCGTTCTGAATTTGGAAGGCGACGAGATTTGGAAGGAGAGTAAATCTTGTCCTCAAATTTGGAAGGGGACGAGATTTATTCTCCTTAATCTCGTCCTCGATTTTAGAAGGGAGAAAATTATGGGCCTCGGTTCTTCCCTCAGATTTTTATGTGTTTTTGACAGCATTTATGAACCGGAGAGTGAACCGGCGGTTCGACCGGTAAGAATCCGAACCGAGAGACCTGTCCGGTTTTTAATATTAGGGCTGGCCGGATATACCCCCCCTCCCTCCCTGTGCCCAATCTCGTTGCCGAGCGACCCAGCCCTCTCGCTGGCTCGCTCCTTGGATCTTCTTCCTCCTCGCGCGTGCGCCGCCACCCGTCCCGCTGCCGAGCGCCCGAGCCCCCTAGCTCGTCTTCCTCCTCGCGCAAGCGCTTCCACCGCAGGTTGGTCTCCACTTCGATTCTCTCGCTCCCGACCGTTTCTCCTCCCATCACCCTACGAACGGATTCCGCCCTTTAGCTACCCGTTTCGTAATCTTCCCGAATTCCTAACTGAGGCAAAAATCAAGGTAGGGCGGCCGCCCTACTCGGTCGTCCGCCCGTAGTTGTAGTCGTCGTGGGATGGTTGTAGGATCAGGTGGTATGATAGAATCTAATGGTATGCTGTAAATTGGTCGGTCGTGCTGTAAGCGGGTGTGGGGCGGGGGGCGGGGGCGGGCATCGTAGCGATAAACTTAGATGCGTGGACGGGGTTTGTATGCCGTTAATCGATGATGGCAGAAAGTAGAGGAGCGTTTGTGCGAAGGTGTGACCTACGTTGGAATTCAACCATGTGCTTAGTAAAGGATGATGGTTGTTGGCCTCATGGAGTTGGATTTCGGTCTGTGGTTTTGTTGTGGACAGGAAGGAAGGAAGAAGGGTTGTTTGTGGTGATTTTGTGGTTTGGCTCTGTGGTGTCGCAGTTTGGTGGGAGCTTGGAGGGGCTTGGAGACAGGAGATTTAGAAGGAAGGGTTGACAATGAGCAGCCGAAGCCCGCCGCCGAGGGACCGAAGGATGCGTACTGAACGCACCTCGTACCGTGACGCACCATACCGGAGAGACAGGGACAGTCGCCATGGTCGAAGCAGGTTTGAGCTGCCTTATTTAAATGAAACCCACTGAACACTTGGCATCGTATATCCAAACGTTGCTGCTCCCTCCTAATCATATGTGTAGGCCGTAATGCTACCTGGAGAGGCCTTGCACCTAATCTTAGTTTATACGGTGGTAGGAGGGAGTTGTGTATCCTCTAATTATTTCCTCTGTTCTCCAGCAGGTCTGATTTGTGCAACAACTGTAAGCGCCCTGGGCATTTTGCTAGAGATTGTCCAAATGTGGCCGTCTGCCATACCTGTGGGCTTCCTGGGTAATGACTACTTGCTTGTGCAGATTTCAGTCTTGTATGTTAGTGCATGTTAAGATCTTCTGTTATTCAGTAACTTCTTATTGTGGTTTATAGTGATTTCCGTGCTTCAAATATTTTTAATAACCTCTGTTTTATACTACCATATGTCCATAATGCAGTACTAGTTATACCATAATCCATGCTTTTACAGCTTTAATATTTTTAGTAACCCCACTGATTTGCACCGTTACAGATGTGTCGTCTTTCTAGAACATTGTGTCGAGGTGAATAAATTTTGACATTACGTCACCATTATTTATGGATGAGTGGCTGTTTTGAGGCGTCTATGTTCCTGTCATGTTTGATGATAATTCTACTATCAGTATTAATGGATAATTATTTGAGATTTTTTTCTCAAGATCATGCTTCACTGCTCTTTAAGTCATTTGTTGGCATCTTATATTATTTGTCTTAGCACAAGAGACTTGTAAAATGATTTGGTTCACTTTTAAGATGGTTATTGAATTATGAGACTTGAAGCTTGAACTACACAAGAATCATAAGCATCCATTGATTTGCACCATTGTTTCTAGAACACTGTGTATAGGTGGAAAAAAAAATTGACATCGCGTCACCTTGATTTATGGTTGCAATTATTTGTGGATGTGTGGCCATTAGGCATCTATGTTCTTGTCATGATTGATGAGAATTCTAATATCAGTAGCAATTGATAATTATTTGAGATTTTTTCTCAAGATATGCTTCCCTGCTCTTTAATTCATTTGTAGGCTTAGCACAAGAAACTTGTAACGTGATTTGGTTCAGTTTTAAGATGGTTATTGAATTATGAGACTTGAAGCTTGAGCCATACATAAATTGTAAGCATCATAAAAATGATCAATAAGCAGTAAACTGTCAAGCTTAACTTATACATATTTTATGAGTAATTCTTCTGTGTGTCCAGGAATTCTACACAGTACATACTACAGCTATCTTTTGTGGCAACATTACTCATTCACCTTTTACTTTTGCAGCCACATGGCAGCTGAGTGTTCTTCTAAAGGTCTCTGCTGGAACTGCAAAGAGCCTGGGCACATGGCTAACAGCTGCCCGAATGAAGGGATATGCCGCAACTGTGGCAAATCAGGCCACATTGCAAAAGACTGCAGTGCTCCGCCAATGTTGCCTGGAGAAGTGAAGCTGTGCAACAACTGCTACAAACCTGGGCACATTGCCGTGGAGTGCACCAATGAGAAGGCCTGCAACAACTGCAGGAAGAGTGGCCATCTTGCCCGTAACTGCACCAATGATCCTGTTTGCAATCTGTGCCATGTTGCAGGGCATTTAGCCCGTGAGTGCCCCAAATCTGATGAGATAATTGAGAGGGGTGGGCCTCCCCTCCGTGGAAGCGGTGCTCTCTTCCATGGTGGTGATATTCCCTTCCGTGGTGGTGGTGGTGCTCCCTTCCGTGGCGGTGGCTACAGTGACATGGTCTGCCGGATCTGCAACCAGGTTGGCCATATGAGCCGTGACTGCATGGATGGTGCCTTCACGATCTGCCACAACTGCGGTGGCCGTGGCCACATGGCTTACGAGTGCCCTTCTGGGAGGCTGCTGGACAGGTTCCCCCCTCGCCGTTACTAAATGACTTCCAAGTGCCCTTTCAGATGTTTTCCGTGGCCCGATTCTGTGTTATGAATCATCATTTTCATGTGTTTCATGTTTCTGAATGTCAAGCACTCCAGTTTTCTGTAACCTTTAGTCTCTCGCTGTTACTGAATGATTTCGGAAGGTTCTTTCATATAAGATTGTACCTTGCGATATGAATAATTGTTTCCATGGGTTAGTGTATCTTTCAGCTATTTAAATGGGGTATTCTGCTGAGATTGACATTTCTTTGGAGACAATTGTTTCAAAATTTACCGTGCTGGAAGGTTCAGGTCTACATTTTCGTTTGTTATTCCTGTAAAAGTTACCAGGCGACGCCCTCATCTTTAGACTGCGTAACTGTAAATGTTGGTTTGCTTAAACCACTAGGTGAGGAATGCATATGGATTATTTGATTTGGGTCAATAAACAAATGTACAGCAGTCTCTTTCCGTAGCATAATTTTTAGTCCGTGTGAATGTGCATGTACTGTTAACAAAACATCTTAAGTAGTATTCCATGGTAATCATCTTTAGGCACCATATCTTGTTTCAAAGAATCAACAAAAAAAACAGTGAATCAACAGGACAAGTGATTGCAGTGACGCTTTTTTTATTGAGCCCATGGACATCCTTCGGCCTGGATGAATCAACTCAGGCTATCTGAAAAAATATTATTTGCCAGCGTAGCAAGTTCCACGGATTTTCACGAACACTAGGCACTAGCAAACAAAAAAACAATCACAGGACAGAAAAATCAGAACACTGCACATGCCCAAACTACTCAACATATCTCCCATTTCACAATGACATACTGAACAAGTTCATCACTGAGGGACTGAGGGTGCCCTTATACTGGACCTACTGGGCCATCTAATCCAACTTCGCGTAACTGAATCCGTTGGCACCTTCTTTCTCACTGTAGCTTGGCGCCAGGTCCTTTAACTATTTCATATACAGGGGCAAGAAAAGAAAAGAAAATCAGCAACCTAGACACTTTAATAGCGCAATTGGCAGATGGTGCTTTTGAGAATTGAATTTTTTTATTTACATTAATATTTCTTAGGTGACATAGCAAATAGCAAATGAGAGAAGTTAGGAACCATTAAAGAAAACAAATACCTTCGCTAGGTAAGCCTTATGGAATCTGTAACCCTGAAAGACAAACGATGTCAATATTAGAAATACTAAGCTTCCAGATGTTATGAATAAAGCCTAAAGTGGAAAACTTACCTTGTCCGTTCCATATAGATAATCACAATACGTGAAAACAGAAGCAAAATTGCTCTGGCTTTGTCCTCCAACATAGTGATGATAATCATGGTATTCTGCTCCTCCATAGAACGGAATATACTTTGTCAGGCTGAATGGGAAATCAAAGCTGCAAAATGGCGAGATAAAGGTCAGAAATGTCTTGGGAGTACACCATGGACAGCATCACTGGTGACTGCAACAACTGTATACGAAATAAAACAAAGCCTAGCCCTAAAAATAAAACAAGGCCTAGCCCCTACAATTTAGATAAAATGTGGCATCTTGTAGCTTACCTGTTGACACATATTTGGAAGTTCACATACTCAAAAAAATGAAGATAGAAACAAGGCTGAACTTCATAGACTATTATCCGACCGCTGTAATTTTGGCATGGATCACTCTTGGCAACATGATTTTCTGACATGGAATCTAAGATCAACCATATATTGACAAGAGTTTTTCTTTTCGCCCAAAGGGAATGTACCAATATACTAATTACATGTAAGCAAATTTTTTAGAAGAGGAATAAAAGGAAAAATGGGATAAAACTTATACATTATGCACTGCAAGACCATATATTCCAATCTCACGGCATGAGTTCAGACAATCTTGAGATGGCCAAATACATACTGCATGGCCCATTCAAGTCTACTTTTGTTTATACATGTCAAAATCAAGTACCAAACAAGCAACTTCCCTTCCTTTTAAGATATAAATCAAGCAACTTAATTATTTCTTTACGACCTGCTGGTGCACATAATACGGGTGTCCGTGCGGCAAAGTAATGAATCAGATTGAACTGCAACCAATCAGTCTATTACCTTTCCTAGCTTTCCATTATTATTTTTTAGTTATCCTACCTTTCCATTTGTATCAACTAGTAAATATGTACTGTACTATTATTTTGGATTTCTAAGATACTCAGAAAAATCGCCTCAATCATACACCATTTGTAGGGTTGTAACTTTTTCTTAGCACAGTAAATTTGTAATATAAGACACAAGATACTTTTGCTTAATTTTTCAAGTCTAGTATCTTCATTAGCAGTTTCTTTCATGGAGTACAGAGCCAGTTCCGGCTTTTCTAACCAATACCTCAATCAGTCTACACGTCAATCTCAGAAAAAGATGGTGCTTTTGCAAATCAGCCCCACGTCCTCAACAATACCATTTATTGGAATTTTTAGCAATCCACTATGGTTTGTCATGTATTCCGTAGCTAACATCTCAATCATCCAGAAACCCCATTTACAACAAAAAGTAATCTTTGCCAAATCACTACATCATTGCACACATCATGACAAAGGTATGTTAATTAGTTGGTGCACATTTTTATAATCTCGTAGCCAGAAACGACAAAAAATCTTTACCCGCTGTGCGTATCGATGGCCTCCATCTGGCGTAGCATAATCCAGAGCCAGAAAGTGATCATGTGACCTGGAGCAATGGCAGGCCCAGCAAAGGAGGGAATGCCAAGTATGAGCACCTCTGCCCAGTGTGCGTACGGCGCGGCAAAGCCAATGGGCGCCGTGTACTCATGGTGGATCCGATGGATCTTCTCGTAGCCCCACTCCCCGTGCAGCAGCCTGTGGATCCAATAGTTGAGGTAGTCCTCAACCAGGAAGTACACCGTCAGTTGCGCCGCCATCTCCCCAAGAGACGGCAGTGGCAACCCCGTGTGAATTCCCACCATCTGCAATGATTAAGAAGATCAATTTATTCTTATTTGATATTAAGTACAATGAGAGAAATCTAACGGGCATGCCAGGATCAATCTTTCTTCTAATTGCAACAGAAATGCGTGAAAAAAAAGAAATCTTTGAAATGTTGATTACTTCTACAGGGTTTTGGAGTAGAACCCAGATCACAAAAATTCCTCAAATCTGATACGTGCATACAAACAGATAGATCAAAAGGGCACTCGCATGGGAATCTAAATAAGTACTACTCCCTCCGTCCAACAAAGGATGTCTCAAGTTTGACCAAATTTAAATTCATCTATACACTAAGTCATGTCTAGATACATCCAAATTTTGACAAAAACTTGAGACATCTTTTGTTGGACGGAGGGAGCAGTAACTTGTAAGCGCGAGAACATGCAATCTTCCCCATGGAATCTGCAGTAAACATGTCCCAAATCTCCGTTGCAAATCGAACGCATTGCACAGATTCATTCGACAAAGAGTCGAGAGGACCGACCTTGACGGCGGGGTAGGAGACGAGCTGGAGCGGGCCGATGACGAGGAAGAAGATGCGCATCACGTCCCCGTAGCACTTGAGGAATTCGGCCCGCGAGAGCCGCACCCGCGGCTGCAGCTTGTAGGGCTCGACGGCCCGCGGCGCGCGGAGCTCGAGGAGCGCGACAGGGAGCGGCGCGAGCGTGAAGACGACGAGGAGGAAGAGGATGTTGAGGCAGTAGAGGTAGTAGTCCGGCGCCGCCGCCGTGTACCGGAACCAAAGCGCCTCCGCTGGGGTCATGGCCCGCCCCAGCGCGGCCTCCGCCTCCGCCGCCGTCGCCCACGGGAGCATCTCTCCGGCCGCGAACCCGAGCCGAACCAAACGGACGCAAATCTCGTCTCGGCTCCTCCGCCGCTTCTCCCACTCCAGTTACCGAGGGACGTGTCTGTAATTTCGAGTTAACGGGGCTAAGCGTACATGTGCCACTCACCTCTCTCTCCAGCGTTCCAGTGGCTTCGTCTGGCGAGTGAGTGCCCAAGAGGTCCCGCGCCCCTTTATTCTCGGCTGGCTTTCACTGACTTGTGGGTCCATCGGCGTCTGCACTTGGGGGCCCCAGATGTCACTGAGTTACTGGGGGTACTTGTGGCCGCACTTCTTTGTCAGGTACTAATGACTCGTGCGTCAGGGCACACAGTAGTCAGCCTCTAAGCTGAGACCTATACAATGCCTCTATTCTTATCACCGAATATTGCAATGTTAGCTCTCTTTTCATCTCTAAGCTGGGTCCCACCATGTAATTAAAAACTATTTTCACCGTCAAGTACTAGTCCTCCAACCCCACCTTTCCAACTCCAGATGAAGCGGCACTTCCTAACTTCTTTGCTTAGAGGCACACTCTTGTAGTGCTTGGAGGCAGCCTCTAAGGCTTAGAGGTGTTTATAGAGGTGGTTTTAAAAAAAAACTGCGGATGCTCTTAGATACTTGAGATCTCACGTGCCATGTGGGGCCTGTGTTGCTGTTGTTGGCTCCATTCATGATCTGGATTCCATGCTCCGGTCTGTCGTGCCGTGAGCCATTTGATCTCGAGACCGGATTAGTCTAAAAACCATGGAAAACATGGCAGCAGTTTAGAGAGATTTTCTCGTCAAGCTGCGAACTGGGCGTATCTCAGTTGGTTGGTTCCTTGTGGTGGAACCAGCCCACCCAGTTCAAGTCTCCGAATTGACATGGATGTTCGCATTTTTCTGAATTTATTTCAGAACCTAACCGATGTTGTGCTTTCAGTGGGAGTGACGTACCCGTTAACTACGAGGCGTCTGTGATGACTTCATCAATCTCAAGATGATGTGCCGGACCAGTCTCTCATAGGTGCTCTTAGGGGTAGGGTGTACGTGCGTGTGTTCATAGAGGTGAGTGTGCGTGCGTAATTGTGAGCGTGTGCGTCTGTACCGTGTTTCTAAAAAAAAATCTTCTCGTCAAGCTCTGTGTAGAGACACACGATGGAGACTTCGCTGGGAACTATCTCTTTCTCCTCCCTCCTTTGTGCTACGCAAAAGGATCTGGCCGCAAATAGCTACCCAACGGAATGGGATCGAATATGGATCTTCGACGATGTGTGTTCGGATCGGGAAAATGGCACCACGAAAATGAAAACAGAGATTCTTGTATGATCCATTTCCAGATCGAGGGAGACGTATCGTCTATATGTCGTAACGGATCTTCGACCATGTGTGTTCGGATCGGGAAAATGGCTAACTGCTTGATTGCTTGTTGATCGAAAATGCATCCATTTTCCCGGAAGGCGAAGCGCGCGGATTTTATGCTCCGTATTTGGAATGCAGCTTGTCGTCGTCGATCGGCTCGTCTCGTACGTTCGTCCTGTTATGCTACCAGCAGTACTATTCTATTTCTATTTCTATGGTACCGGCCATCTTTTGATTATTAGTCCAGCTTTCCTGATCAGTACGTACATGGGCGTGCTACGAGCAGTTGCGTTTAAAACTGTTTTTTGATTTTTGTTTATAAGTCAAAAGCACATATTTAGTTGCTTTCGATTTTGGCTTTTGACATTTGACTTGATATTGTTAGATGATGGTATAAAAAAAAGTTAAAGTCAAAATCACCTATTTAGGTCCTTTTGTGGCTTATAACCCAAAAGTCAAAAAACAGTTTTAAGTCCGACCAAACAGGCCATATATATCATTGCAAGAAACATATAACCTCCGTTTCTGAATTTCTTCAAATTTGGTTTCTTTTATAAACACATATATACTCCACAATATATATACTCGCTCCATCGAAAATAAGTGACTTAGATTTGTACATATTCTTATACAAATTCAAGCCACTGGAGTACAAGATTTTCTTTATGTACAATATCAAATAAGTATGCTACGAAGATATATACCATAATGACCAATTTAGAGTTATAAATGTTGATAGACTATTTATAAATTTGATCAAATTTTAAACTTTTTGACTTAGCACAAAGATAGAACGTGTCATCTCATATTTGAGAACGGAGTGAGTACTATAAAAGGATGTATTACTACAAGCTATATGTGTACTACATATTATTACTGGGACTAGTTTTGCTCATTTTCTGTGTCTCTCTTTTGTAGGAATTCAAAAAGATTTCTGAGTGGAATGAATTTTTAAGGCCCTCAATTACAGTACAGCTATAGTACCTGAGCTTACGCACTAACACACATCACACGCACATATCCTACCCCTAGTGCGCAAGATAAAATTACAATCTATACCTATTACACGCACACTAGATTTCCAGACGTAAACAAGCATGTGAGGTCAGAACAACAAGCAGGAAGTGAACTGAGCCTATCTCAAGTGGTTTGGTTTCTTGTGGTGGAACCAGCCCACCCAGGTTCAAGTCCTAAACTTGACATGGGTCTCACATTTTCCTGAATTATTCCGTCAAAAGCGAGGCGCCTACGGTGACTTCGCCAATCTCTCAAGATCTGCCCGTCCAGTCTTTCGGAGGTGCTCATAGGGGTAGGGTGTGTGTGCGCGCGTTCATAGGGGTGAGTGTACGCGCATGTTGTGAGCGCCTGCGTTTGTAATGTGTTTCTAAAAAAAAAAACAAGTAGGAAAAAACCCGGGTGAGACAAGCAGATTCGTCCCAACAAGAGATCGAACCTGCGTGGGCTGAATGGACACCCCAATGCTAGCCAATCAGCTCAGTTCTGTTTCTGAGTTGAATGCTACTTCCTCTTTTTCATAATTCTTGTCGAAATATTATATGTATCTAAACGTTTTTTATAAAAAATTCATCCATTTTGAAAAAAAGTTGAGACAAAAATTATGAAACATAGTTCAGTTCCTACGGTTTTTCTTCCTACCCGTTTCTTTAAACCAAACGAGTGGATAGTGCCATCAGATGAAAAATTCCTATCCTACACTTCTTCTCCACTTTTCATATGAAATCAAAGAGGCTCTAGAAAGGACCATGAGCGTTTAGTCTCGAGTTGAAAGAAAAAGACAGGGACGGCTGCACATGGTGCTGTGCATGCATGGATGGACTTGGATCCCCTGACTTGACTTTATGGTCGCAGTGACTGTGAAGTCACTGACTTTAAGTCAGGGGATCTAGTTCGTGCATGGACATGGCTGCGAGTTGGCGTCGACTAGCTAGCTAGCTCGAGCTGTGCGTCGTGATCTCTCGTTACTTTCCTCCTCTCATCGTGTCTCGTTATTTTTGACAATCCTGGAATTCCCTCCGACCCATATTACTTGTCTCAAATTTGTCTAAATATGAATCTATTATGTTTAAAAAACCGTCTAGGTACATGTAATATTTTGACAAGTAATATGGATCAGAGAAAGTAGTACTATTTTATCGAGTCTCAGTAATATGGGTCGGAGGGAGTAGTACTGTTTTATCGAGTCTCTCGTGTGATCATCTTTTGTCAAAATTTGAACCGGTATCTCATAGTACTACAAGTTACTCGGAGTAACAAACAAAAAATGTGTTAGGCCAACTAGTTGTACTTATAATACTGGAGTGCTACTTTTTTGAGACTGGAGTATTGAAGAGGAAGCAAAAATCTGCAGCCCGCAACTGATAGTAGTACAACAACCTTACACGGATGCATCCAAACTTGTCACATGCCATGATGCTCCCACGCATTATTATTTTTCGTGGACACAGAATAGTACAACAACTTTTGATTAATTGAATAATGCTGTGTGAAACAAGTGGATCAAGAAGGTCTGAAGACTGGTGTGCCCTGACCAATGCAAGAATTACTGTCGAAGGGCTCAAAAAAATAAAGTGCTTAGTTGCATGACTGTATCTGGAAAGGCTCGCAAAAATATCAATCTCGGTTTCACTTGTGCACTCGTCTAATTCAGTAAAACTGTAGAAAAAACTCCGACAGTATAAGTATATACTCACTCCGTTCCATAATTCTTGTCGAAATATTACATGTATCTAGACACTTTTCAGGAATAGATACATTCATATTTGGACAAATTTGAGAGAAGAATTATGGAACGGAGGGAGTATTAATAAACAACATAGTTACAAGGAGAAATAAGGGGGGAAGCAAAGGCAAAAAGAGTAAGAGTACAAGGGCCCTCATAGCACGTCTAATTCAGTGCGTTCTTGCAGCTAAATGTATGGAACAGTGGCTCAACTTCTGCAAGGTCGGTATTTATCAGAAGAGGCAACTGAAGGATTCACATCTATCCGGTAGATCACTTGGAGCTGCCAATTTCAGGAGATCATTTCAGGGTCTGACCAGTGCTGCCAGAATATATTCTCTCTCAGAACCTGTCATTCTGCTTAGCAGAATTGCCACTCGAGATTACCTTCGTCCTGAATTAATCTTTCCTGTCTGCAGGTAGTAAACGAAGGAAGAAAGAAAAAACTCAATCTGTGTGTGCAGGTAGTGAAGACAGAAGAAAACAGAAGTTGGCAACAGTCAGAAACAACGAACCAGCATCTCGTGATCACCCATTATTTCTTCGATGACCTCACCAAGAACCTTCTCTGCGCTGTTGGGAACAAGGGCTGCGAAAGCAGCTGGTTCCAACCCTGAACAATAATAACAACCCGTCAGTTTGATGAGTCCATACGGCTGAGTTAAAGCAACAAGTGTTGAATTTATCGCATCGCAGAAACTCTTTCGGAGCATCTGTTCATTATATCTCAGTTGACTGTAACTGCTGTGGGCGTATTATAATATTTGCCTAAGTAGTATTAGCTTGGGGGTGCGTGCATACATGAGCATACTGTTGGAAAACTATAAAATTGTGTGCATTTTTTCTATACTTGGACCGTATGCAACTGTGCAATTTTACTATTACCGTTGGAGGCCTATAAAACTGTGGGCAACTTTAGTCTTAACACTAGAGTTGCACATATTCATCCCCATTTCTTGCAATCCATCTTATGATATGCAACTTATCCTAATTGCACAATCTTAAAATTACAGTTGCACCCATATAATTTGTGCAATTATGCTTTTCAAAGTGCACAATTGAGCAGTAAAAAATAGACATACAAAAAAGAGAATGAAAAGTTTCGATTTTAGAGAATTGTTTTGGAGATATGATTTAAATGAAGTCCACAATAGCCATCACGAGGAACACAAAAAAAAGGAGAGCATGAAAGACAAATCCAATATAAATTGTCTGAAATTTTAACCTTAGGATCTACAACCTGCGCAAATTGCATAATCCTTAAATCAGGTTAATTTTTTTTGTGCAACTATGCTATTCCGATTCTCGAATGTGCAAGCGGGCCATAAAAAAGAGGAAAAAATGATGACCATAGAAAGTTTTGGTGGTAGAGAAATTATTCTCATATGATTTAAAGTCCATATCAACCATGACGAGCAACACACACAAAAAAAATAGCACGAAAGAAAATTCCAACAAATATTCTTTGCAATATTATTTTAGGGTCTACAACTTGTCCCAATTGCACAATCCTAAATTAGACACCTGTATATTATTTGTGCAACTATAATGTTTCAGTGTTTTTTTTGTGGGGAATATGATGTTTCAGAATAAGCAATTGGTTTCTATAAAGATCTATCAGAACGATAGTAAACAATTTTGACCGTACACATCAATAATTATAAGGAACACCATCGAAGAAAATGCCTAAAAAACATGTCTATGCTTCTTATCACACTGGAACATGGAAAACAATCAAACAAATAAAAGCCCAAAGAGATGGACTCACAGGCCCACTCAGAGCACTACACACAGGTCCTAAAATTAGAATCACCTGTATATTATTTGTGCAACTATGATGTTTCAGAATAAGCAATTGGCTTATATAAAAATCTATTAGAACGATAGTAAACAGTTTTGACTGCACACATCAACAATTATAAGGAACACCATCGAAGAAAATTCCTAAAAAACACGTCTATACTGCTTATCACACTGGAACTTGGAAAACAATAAAAATAAAAGCCCAAAGAGATGAATTCACAGGCCCACTCGGAGCACTACACGCAGGTCAAGTTAAAACAGACAACAAACAGCTACAGCCAAGCCGCTGGACATGAGTACATGACCCAACAAGTGAAGCCCATGGCCATAAAACCGCAAAACAAGATCAGAGTATTGTAATTAGCACTTAAGTTAATTAAATTCTGTCGTGTTAATTAAGACTGAGCAATAGCAAAGCCGAAACTCTTTTATGCGTGTGGAAAGAAGCTATTTTTTCTCTTCCAGTTTCATGATTCCTTTCAACATAGGACTTACTGACTTTGGAACTACAGTACTACCTGTTTCTGGGAACGCATTGATGAACATCATCATCTCCTCGCCGGTCAGACCAGAGAAGATGCAGATTCTTTGCGGTGATTTTGCAATCTGTGAATTGAACACACACGTTAAGTAGCTGTCGACGGCCGACGACCAAGTTTAAGGCTAGGAAACAAGAGACATTTAGTCATCTGGTAAGCCTGAAATTTCAGCATCAGAGATTCAGAGTGGTAAGTAAAGACTGGAAATATTATGTTTGCAAATGCCATTATTACCTTGACAGCTTCTACATTAGGCTGCTCGGTGTGCATGGCATCCCACAACGTTTGTTTTGTCATTTCTTCTGTACAATGAATCACCTAACACACAGACAAGTTTGCTGAACTATCAGGATAGCATTGCAAGGCATAGCCTTTGTTCTTTTTAAAAAATGCTGCAAAATTAGTACTCCCTCCGTCCCATATTAAGTGCCGAAATAATACATGTATCTAGACGCTTTTTAGGTATAGAACTATAGATACATTCGTATTTGCGCAAATTTGAGTCACTTAATATGGGACAGAAGGAGTACAATAGTTTCAGCTCATATGATTCTTTCTGAATCAGGTGTAACCTTAGGCTACTCTTTTTCTAGACGTACCTTTCCTGATCACAATACTTACTAGAGAAGACCCCTATTTGTTCAATCTCTGTTTCTTCTGCAATAACATGTACCAAACCTGTTCTTTTCTCGATAAATTGCAGCTACAGTAGACGTAAGAGTTAATTGGTTACCTTGAGGAAATCACCGTCTAGCTCTTTCAGGAACTCCTGAATCTGCACGAGTTATGAAATTTCACAAAACACATTACTTGAAAATTAACGTTCTATCTGTCAATACCGGCATACAAATATCACGCAGGTTCAAACAATCCTGCGAAACGAATACCTTGCCGGTCTCGCCTTTCTCGAATCCTATGAGCAACAGTGCCTGAAATAGGGGCACGGTTCAATGAAATCGTCTCAGCATTTCGGAGTAAAAACAGCAATACATATCAGATACCACAGACCACAGTAGTAAGTAGTAACAGGAGTTAACTAAGCAGCAGAGGCTTGGAAGACCACGCGGCGCTTCTCACGAGTTGCAGCCGGCGGCGACTCACCGGGGGTCCGTACATGGGGTCCTCGGCGTTCAGCGGCACGAATTTGGAGTCCTCTCCCACCAGCTCGGCCGGCGGGGCTCCTGAGATGACGACGGAGGCGCGTCAGATGCGCGGAACGAAACCTAGTAGGCTTCTATTTGCAACCGAATGGAAGCAGATGCATGCGCGCCGACGCGCACCTTCGGAGGGCAGCGACGACCGGGCCGGGAGCAGGCGCCATCTCCTCCTCGGTGACGGCTGCACCACAACGGTCGCGAGGGCGCGGCGAGAGAATCTACGGGATGGGGCGGCGAGGATGGGGAAGATTGGTGGGCGTTGGAGAGCGGGGCCGGCGGGCGGAGGAGCCATCGGCGGCCGCGGCGATGTTATCCTCTTCTGGTTCTTTTGCGTGCTCTCTGTTTCCTCACCGTTTCGCTTCTGTAATGTGCTGCCACGCAACGGCAGCCGTCCGATCAACATCGTAGGGCCTTCAACCCAACTTGTTTTCAAATAAACGGGGGGGGGGGGGGGGGAAGTGATTTTGTGTTTGTAACGAACAGAACTGCCTTCAACCCAAAATAGATAAACATATGGATTGAGACACTGGAATTCGTGCTGATAAAATAGCTGTTTGTTTAAGAACCTAATGCTGTAGTAACATAATACTCCCTCCGTTTCATAATTCTTGTCGAAATATTACATGTATCTGGACATTTTTTAGAAATAGATACATCTAATTTTGAGCAAATTTGGGACAATGTGTACATATGGGTATGGCCATGTGGATTGACACAACTACATCCATCCTACAGAAAACCTTGATGAAGGGACATGGTTCAGTCCCAGGAATGCAAGTGTTTTTTTTTTTGGACTGCCTCAGGGATGTAAGTTCAGTTCCGTGGCGGGTAAAATAACGAACCGTAACCCGTCGTGAATGGCCGCGCCGATTCAGCTCCAGCCCAGAACTCAGCCCAACCCAGCCTGGCCCAGCCCAGTCGTCCCAGATTGGAAGCGGGTCTACGCGTCTCCTCCCCTCTCTTTCTCCTCCGTCCGTCTCCCTGTTGCCGAACCACGCAACTCCGCCGCCGACGCCATGGGAAGGCGATCCAACAGCGGCAAGAAGCTGCCCTTCTTCGGCTCCGCCTCCGGCTCGACCACCTCCAAGCGCAACCGCTCCGCGCGCCGCATCCCCTCCCTCCCCAAGCAGCAATCCCCGCATCCTCCCTCCACGACCTCTCAGCTCCCTGCGCCGCAGACCACCGCGTCTCCGCTTCCCGCTCTCGCTCCCGGGGGTGGTGGTGGCGGGGGTGGCGGCGCCACCCCCACTGCCGTGTCCGGCAAGGTCGGCAAGAAGAAGGCCGGCGCGCGCCTGTGGATGCGACTGGACCGGTGGGGCTCCTCCGAGGTCGTTGAGCTTGACAAGGCCTCCATCATCCGCCGTGCCGGCGTGCCCCCGCGCGACCTCCGCATCCTCGGCCCCGTCTTCTCCCACTCCTCCAGCATCCTCGGTGAGCGCCCAGCCAATTAGGACAGAACGCCACCATTAGGGTCTCACCTTTCGTATACTAACGTTCAAAGGCTAATTCCGCAGCTAGGGAGAAGGCGATGGTGATCAACCTAGAATTCATCAGGGCGATCGTCACGGCCGATGAGGTCCTCCTATTGGACCCTCTATCGCACGAGGTGATCCCTTTTGTCGACCAATTGAGGCAGCATCTCCCTCTGAGGAGCCTGGTGGGTGGGGACGGTGAACATGGCACTGAAGACCATGTGGAAAAGCAGGAGGGCTCGCCTGGGGATCAGGTGCCCTGTCTTAATGAGGCAACCGGGGCAGAGCATGAGCTGCCATTCGAGTTCCAGGTGCTGGAGGTCGGGCTTGAGGCCGTCTGCTCGACGTTGGATTTGAGTGTGGCTGATCTTGAGAGGCGCGCTACTCCTGTACTCGATGAGCTGACCAAGAATGTGAGCACGCGGAACCTGGAGCGTGTGCGGAGCCTCAAGAGTGACCTTACCCGATTGCTAGCCCGTGTGCAGAAGGTATCAATAACGAGATAGATATACCTGTGAAGTCCCTTTAATCTATCTCTAATTTAAATATTTAACTGCCACAATTCTATTTGTTTGTTTGTTACCATTTGCACCTTAAATTTTGATGTCAAAAAAAACAATTATGCAGTTCTGTTAGTAGTTGAGTGCTTTTAGACCGTTTCATATAAGCAACAGCTGAGGTATAAGTTATATCTGAAGTTTTAGTGACCATTAGTAGGTTTTCAGCTGAGTTATAAGTTGTATGCAGCAATCATATGCAGATTTAACTTACACCATCTATCGCCTCTCACCATTAGTATGTTTTTATGGTTGTGCACGTAGTCACCAACTGAAGTTTGTTCTTGTTCTTATGTATCCCTGAGGACATGTAGGAATAACTATTTGCGGACACCCAGAGAGATAGATAGAACAAATATGGTCATAGGCAGTTATTTTTTCCTTATTCTTGTTGTTGAGTTTCAGTTTTCTCTTATTTTTAATTAAGCTTGTTGGTTGTATTGTGTTACTGCTAGATATTGTTATTGTGGTTTTGACAACCTTGATGATAACACATATGCAGCTCCAAACCGAATATTCTGAAACTATTTATCTTCGCTGTTATATGTTTAGGTCAGAGATGAAATAGAACATCTTCTAGATGATAATGAAGACATGGCACATCTATATCTAACACGGAAACAAGGACAGAATCAGCAGGTTGAGGCTATAATGACATCTGCTGCTCCCAATAGCATTGTTCCTGTAGGAGCAAGTCTGCCCAAGCTGAACTCTAGTTTTCGGCGTAGCGCGAGCATTGCTACCAGTATATATTTGGATAACGATGTGGAAGATCTAGAGATGTTGCTTGAGGCGTACTTCATGCAGCTGGATGGTATTCGCAACAGGATTTTATCGGTCAGTCCTTTTTTCTGGCATAGCCTTGTTGCTGTTTCTCTTGAGCTATTTAACACCGTGGCTTGTCTTAGTTATTCTGTATTTATTTGGTATTGACTTGTCATGTAATGTTTAGTTATTGTTTCATTGCTGTGAGTTCAATTGAAACATAAAAATGGTCTTTTGTTCTATGAAACACAGAGCTCGGTAGTGAAATCATCAAACTCTGAATTATTTAATAATCAAGCATCATATTTTAGTTGAATATTTTGGCATCTTATTTTCTATCTTCATGTGGACTAAGGTTTCTCATTTGGAAATGGAACAGGTTCGAGAGTATATCGATGACACAGAAGACTACGTCAACATTCAACTCGACAACCAGCGTAATGAACTCATTCAGCTTCAGCTTACGCTGACCATCATATCCTTTGGCGTAGCTATCAATACCTACATAGCTGGGGCATTTGCAATGAACATCCCGTGCTCGCTTTATGTCATCACTGATGGCAGCTTCTTCTGGCCGTTTGTCGGGGGTACCTCGTCTGGCTGCTTCATGATCTCGGTCGTTTTGTTAGGGTACGCCTGGTGGAAGAAGTTGCTCGGTCCTTGAGCACAGACTGGATACCAGTCATAAAATGGTGAGAGGGTCTCATCATCATTGTGACGGTGACAGCCTCACATTCGCTTGCATTGTCCTCCGTCAAGGGGGCAAGCATTTGAAGTACAGGAGCACCGGTGTTAGGGAGAAACTCTGATGTTTCATAGTTGTATAGATAAGATAAAATATGCTGTGACTTTCCATCGGCATAGTATACGAACGCTTCATATTGAAAGATATGTTGAGCTTATTTTTCTTCCTTTTCACCAGATGTGGCTGTGCTGCTGTAACAGAAAATCTTGACGAAATCATGTTCATCTTAACTTCAATTATTGTGCACATAACCTTTTTTCACATGTTTTCCCATGCACATTTAAACGTGTTACCGCCTTGACTAATGTTCAAAGAATTTTTCAATACGCATGGCTGCTGCGCTGGCTTTGGCACAAACTTTGCAGTGCTATCACAACAAAAGGATTCAGGTACTGCGTACTGAGACCTGGTGCGTGTTGTCTACATCTGACCAGAGCCTTTCAAGATGCCCAGGATCACATGTGACATCGGTTGTTTCATCATGACAATAGAATAATTTTGGAGATCATGTTGATATGATCTCAGCAGATTAAGCATCAAGAAAGCAACCTGCTACATGTCCATGATCAGCCTTGAGATGGCAAGATAAACATCACTCTGTAAGGAGCTAAACAAAAAGAACCGGTGATGAGATGAACTATTACCACAAGACAGTCCAGAGAATGTACACTAAGAATAATCTAATCTTATACCTTGCTATCAGTACACTAGTAACCAGGTTGAATCTAAAATGTTTTTGCAAGAACTCGAGAGGAAACACGCTACAGTTGACTGCGGCTGCTGCTCTTCTTTTCTTCTTTGGTTTTGGTCTCCTCGACAGCAGAACGACTTCAGAAAGAGCTTGGAACTGAGAATGGAGCAAGGGAATTTGCAGGGAGGGTTACGCCGCCACCTCGGAGAGAAACCGTAGGTCTGCTCCAGTTGTCTGCAGCCACGGCATTTGAATCGAAAAATACCACAACAACGGTTATGTCGTCGTGGAAATGGCGCCTTACCCCACGGTCGATTTTCTTGAGGTCCGAATAACGCATCTCTCTCTTCTTTGCTGCCTCCTGCATTGCAGCCTTCACTAGCCTTCGTGCAATCCCCTGTTGCATATAAGGTAAAATAACATTAACAATAGTTGTTCGATCAGATGAATAAATTAACACAAAACCAGGGAAGATATAAGGTAAAATAACATTACACATGATGAGGCTGGGTCCTACTACATGGATTGTTTGAAATAGTACGTGATATTTTCTAAAATGTCAACATTAACGAGGTGGGTCTATAGCCATTACGAGGTGCCATAGTTTGGGCAGGTGTGAGTAATAAAATAACAGTTGTAAAAGTAGCGCACTCACAATGCTTTCCATCTACAATGCAGATTGAAATAGATCTATGACAACTGCTATTGAATATCTCCTCGATAAGTGAGCAACCAGACAGAGGTGAGTTGAGAACAGTTTAAGTTAGCATGCAACCTTCAATGCAACAACTAGAGACTCCAATGAAGCGACATGAAAAGGGTTTAGACATAAAATAATTAATAATAGAACCTGCCAGATTAGCAAGACCATGACCTAATCCAAAATAGGGACACAAAAACTTCTAGGGACTAAACCATAGTGTTGTTTTCCTGAACTAGATTTTACTACATACAAGTTTATACAAGTTCAAATACATAAAACACCAACAATTGAAGAATTTGCTACAACCTTGAGTACTTGGTGCCATATATTTCAGTTGTCAACATTGTGGCATTGAACAACCTAAGAAGCCCTCAGATTCTCAAGAAACTGGTAAGGTCCCTTCATATGATAAAATATATCTAATATGTTCTTGCAGAACTTCTGTTACATCCTAAAGAAACATGGAACGAGTTTAAAGATGTACTCTATTTCCTTTGACAACAAAACCCATCCATTTACACCGACAGAAACATCAACCAAAGCATGAATTAGCACTTAGCTTTCAAAGAACCAAGTTATAAAAAACTAATCATAAGATAAGAACACATACATTGCGAGGGCTACTGTGGACTAGCTCAACTGCTTTCTGGTTACTAAGATGCTCCCAGAGTCCATCAGATGCAAAAATGATGAACTGATCAGTTAACTGTATTTGATGCACAGTAATTGCTGGCTCAGAACTAAGAAGTGGTCTCCGGAAAGTTTCTGGAAGTCGAAACTTGCTATGCAAAGGTTCCCTGTTGAACTCTGGTCTCTTCAGATACACATCTCCGATGGACCTTGTTATCTGCAACACATTATTATATGTGAGAAGCACAGAAGAAGTAATTGGCATAGCATTTGCAAAACAAATACTAATCATTAATGCTATGCAAGAGAACAACAGAATAAAGTGATTCATCTCGGAGATACAATGTCAATATCTACATGATTAGCACAACAAACATCTGTTTATTAAACAAAGGCATAAATAATAAAGTCATTTGGGGAGATCGCCTTAAAACGCATTCAATAGCTAGATATCATGTTTTTGTCTTGGCTCATAACAGCATTCATATTGTTGGATTGTCATAGATTGTTTACACAGGAAAAGCAATAACCAATAAAAAAAACCTGATACAAAAATGCAACAACAATTCTAACAAAAGCAACTGGCTACAGCATGTGAAGTGCAATTGTGATTATAAGTTCATAACAATATAGGCTAAGGCAAATGCTTCACTACTAAATATAAACTACTTAATTACAGTTTCTGAACTCTGGAAACTTACCTGAATAATACCCTTCACACGCCAAACATTGTGCTTCAGGACCACAATGTGGGGATCATCAGGATGCATTGCATGCATCTCCCGCCTAACCTCCTCAAATGATGCATTATGTTCAGCTGAGAGCTGCATTGCCAGAACCTCTCCAGTTCCCTTGACAAGTCTCCCAAGAATAGCACGGGAGTCCCCAACATTTGCAACATAAAGAGTTCCAGCGCAAATTACACCAACTAGACAGCAAGATCCTACAGCCGCTAGTTGAGGCCTTACTGACCATTGGTTACTAACTACAGAGAGAAATCCTTCCTCAGTCGCTCGGAAAGCCTTCCGAATCACTTCCACTGACATGCATTTTTGCTCAGATGCAAATCCTGAAAAAAGGAAGTTCGTCAGCAAAGGAACAAATGGAGATCAATTACTTCCCAGATCAAATAAAGATTGAAACTAGTGTATTCATAACAGAATATGACCAGAGGTGAGTAGAAGATACTATCATTTACAGTCATTAATTACTTCTTCAGTTACCACACTAAACACAATGGTTTGCTTCCATGCTATTTGGAACAAAATAAATGAACTAAAGATTGAAACTAGTGTAAACATGGCCACCAGTATAAACAAACCGGTCTTTAAATTGCATTAGTCGGTTTTCTGTAGTACTGCAAGTGTAGCCATATCCTGTGTAACGCAAGCATACAATAACTATCTACTTAAATAGGAACTTTTTTGGTTCGGAGCAATCAGCATCAACTCAGACACTTGCACTTGCAAGTCATAGCAATTGGAGGAATCAACTACAAAATCACATGGCATAGCTAGATTGGCATTTGATCTTAAACGTGAGGGCCTCATAAGCAGTTGTGGTCTCACCCCTCAGATGGTTGAAGAGGTGGTCATTGATGTAACGTGCCGTCTCCGGACCACCATGCCCATCATAGACGCCGACGAAGGTGCCCTGCAGGTCGGGATCCGTGGTGCTCAGCGGCCCAGATTCCACCTGGCTGTGGTCCTCCAGCAGGTTATTGGCCTGGACAACGGCCATAGAGAACTCGCCGGCGACGAGCTGCCCCGCGTCCTTGTACCACAGGAGCCCGTCCTGTCGGCCGGCCGCATCCGCCCCCTTGCGGGAGCGCCCGTCCGGCGATGACGCCGGGCCCCAGCAAGATCTCAGATACTCCATCGCAGCCGATAGCATCCCTCATCTCCGCCACCTCCCCATCGCTCGCTCTCTCACAAAAGCCATTGATTCACCCCTTTTCCCCTTCCGTTTCCTCGTGAAATCTGCAGCCGGAATCAACCCACACAAACACCAAGATCAAGAAACCGCGCATCCAGAGCAGAAAGGCGCGCGATCGAAGGTGGGGAGACCGCCAAGAACAAACCGCCACACTCTACTTGCATTGGAAGACGACGGACCAAACCGAGAACTCACCTTTCCTTGGATTGGATGGCTAGAATCGCACTCCCAGATTCCTACGATCTCGCGGCGAGAGAGGGGAGGCCTTTCGGATCTGGGAATCGATTGATCTCGAGCGCGCAGAGGATTGGGTTTTGGTGGAACCGGTGGGCTCCTCTTCGGGATCCAAGAAGAAGCAACCGCGAAGCTGAGACGAGAAGACTAAAAAAAGATGCGCTTTTCCTATCTGTCTCCCCTCCTCTTCCTCTTCGCGCTACCAAATCTTGCAGGCAGGGCAGGCAGGCCGGCCGGCTCGATGGACAGAACAGATCAGGGAATCTCTCTCGCCTCCACTCTGCAGCAAGCAAGAGAGAAGACGAACAAGGCAACCAAGGAGAAAGAGGGAGGGAGGGGTCAGGGCCAGCAAGGCAAGGGCTCGCTGGAGCGATGGGCAGGAGAGGTCCTAACTTGTGAGACGGAGGGATTTGGAGGTGGCGACTGTTTTGTGGTACGGCTCCATCGATCCTTCTCTGTTTTATTTTTCTCCTTGCGCCTTTCTTATCTACGAAGAAAAGGCGTCATTCATTAGAGTGTCTCACTATAATAATTCATCTTTTTTTCCCCTTTTGTTCACATATCTACATGATCTGCTGTTTCGTAATTTGTTTGTTGGTCTCCACTTCATTTGATCTGACTTATTTTCTTAGCATGTTCCTTGGGTACAAAAGAACATTATGTTTTAGATATTGCAATGGTTTTCTAGATGTAAGTTTAAGCACTACTGGTCGTAATATTTCCAAAGAGTATTTCCACTCAGATTCTTCTAATTAATCAAACACCAATTTTTTACTTACTTAATTAATAGACCTAGGAAAAATTGCCTTTCGGGTATAAAGTAAATCTTAGGCTATGTAAACAAAATCCAACAAAAGCATTACGATAAAATATTTAATTCTTCTTTTAGTTGCCCGCGAACTTACAACGATGACGTTTCACTTTCACACAACATCAGTGCAATACATATTCACAGGCACATCTCATAAAACACAAATTATGGCTAATTTAGGAGAATGGTGGTGCATGCTCGAGAGGCCTGCAAAAGAGTGAGCTGGTGTGGAGAGAGATTAAGGCCCCGATCACGAGCCATGCCGAGCTAATTGTGGATCTAGAGGTTGTTTGCACTCGAGGGCTCAAATTTTACGATCGCTTATAGTCATGGTCCGTCGGCCCCTGCTTCTAGGTTAAATTTACACTAAAAACCCATCAAAACCTCTATACCATAATTTGCGAAATTGATTGATCCCTTATAATGTGGTTCGAGCTTCGACCAACATTTGTTGTTTCTCCTAGTTCCTCCGACATCTAAATACATTAGAAAGTTGTTGTACTTCATCTATTGCAAAAATGTACTTCCTCCTATTCAAATAAATTGTCGCATCTTTGTCTAGATACAAGATACGTCTATTGAAAATTCATGCTTCAATCACAACGCTTAGTTTGGACTGTGGAGTATACGATAATGCAGGTACCTTGATACTACTATTGCATTCATTAGCTTCCCCGTGGTTATAGTTTTGTAATAACTATGAATAAAGTAGGAGTATTATAGCAGGGCAGAAATTCAAAACCAAACATTCAAAGCACTGCTCGCGCTTTGGCCAAAAACGGAGTACTGCTCTACAACAAAAATCCATTCACATGCATCCACTCGATTCCAAATTCCCGGCCCTGTGGTGCCGATCAGCTGCGGCCTGCGGGCCACCACTTGATCAGTCCTGCCGTACTCCTTAATTACCCCCCTCTTTTCTTTTGAAACTCTTCATTACCCCTTGTTGGTTCGACCACCTACGGAATTTAATATTTCACCCGCGATGTTCCAAGAAACTTCCGGCCGTGCCTCGCGCGCAGGGAAAGAGACGACGATGACGTGGCGTGGCGGCGGCGGTGCGCGCGGTACGTGAGAGGCCGCTACACGACGTCGGAACGTAAAGCAAAAGCTACGAGGGCCAATAATTCTTGGTCCATAATTTGTTTGTTTATTTCGGCTAAGGATTGATGAACGCGTTGATTTGTGTCCTCGCTGACCCCCGTCCGCGCAGGTTCAGACGAGTGATTACTGTTGCGTGCTTCGTTGCTTTCAGTATACCGATATCCTCGTATAGACAACACGCAGGCCTAGAAATGGATGGGTGGTTCCATTCGTTTCTGCAGGACGAGATATGAGAGGAAGGTTCCAGTTACACGTATGGATTCTTCCTATAAAAAATTTATACGGGTTTAAACAAAGTACTCCGTGCAAACGCAATAAAGTTTATGTACAATCAGTATACTACTGTAGAAGGTAAAACTCGAAGAATACAGCTATTTACATTGATGAAGTAAAACCGGAGGCAGCGACATGCATCTAAGCCATGCTTAAGTTGCTACACACAGATGATCCGAGGCAATGAGAGCGCAATTCCAAACTGCCGGGGTATGGCTAAAGTACCAGTTATTTAATTATTTTGTGGGAGATGGTTAATGATTTTGTGTTGGTTTGCGCGAAGAGACAAAAGATTCATCATTAATCGTGTGTGTCACGTCAGCAAAATGTCTAAAATCACGTGCTAAAGGCTCGTACTGTGATATGTAAGACCTCTCCCAACGCATAGGAACAGTCTCTTAGCATACTATCTTAGATGCTGATAATTCATAAGAGACAAAAGCCACAATGCATTGCCTCTTAATTGTTGTCTCTAAACAAGGTTGTATTGATTAATTTAGGAAGTGTGGCTGCATGTGATCGGAGAAATGGATGTTTTTGCCTATGTCGACGTGCAAGAGCTGCATCTCTAGTAGGAGACATCATTCTTTTTTTCTTCATTTATATGTCATGCCATGTCGGCAAAAAGTAGCACGCTCGGTAATACTACTTCCATTCGGGATCATAAAACGTGTACTGAATTATTGCCAAACTTTGACCAGTTAACAATTATCCAAATAATATTTAATACTCCATTCCATATTAAGTGCGGAAATATTACATGTACTTAGACGTATTTTAGTATATAGATACGTCCATATGTAAACAAATTTGAGTCACTTGGAGCGAATATATGTATACAAAAATTATATCATTATAAAGAGTTTTTCAGCAGGAATCCGAAGATATCTCTTTTGTGCCACCGTTACATCCCGAGCAAGTTAGCTGTTCCTTTTTACTAGTAGAGTAGTATGCTACACATCAGGATCCTCGATCCTAGTCTGTGTTTGGGGATTACTTCGCAGCGAAGATAATTGAAAACCGGTCATTTTCTTGGAGTGCAATTTACGGCAAGAACTACGCTCCCACAAGTTTTGGAATATTCACTGACCGTTAGTTTGGAATTGCGCGGGCGACGACGGTTGATTCTATACAGGATTGGCGATGCGTGACGTGAAGCACTTAGCAGCATGTCTGTCCAACGGAAACTGTTCCGTGCGTCTCGGCGAGCACGAATTTTTGCACTGTCCAAATTAGCACGCTAGTATTACTTGGTTATGCAATATTCATATGTGATAGTAACATTGGATAATCAATCAATCATCAGTTACCCGTTCTCAAACTAACCGATACATTCTAAAGTGGTTAATTACGATAACGTAGTGCATGCATGCACGGTATTAACGGTTGCATGGCCATCGATCTGTCATAATCCCGAATTCCCGATTGCATGCATGTTAGTTGACTTGGCTAGCGTCCGGCCGTTCGGTTAAATTAGTCCGAGACTAAATTTCTCATCTCATAGTTAATCAGTATTCGTTACATAATTCTTGTCTCAAAATTTTACAAAAGTGGATATATCTATTTTTAAAAAACGTGTACGTACATGTAATTTGACAAGAATTATGACATGGAGGAAATAGTTAAGAGAATGACTCAGCTCATTGTTCTGAGATGCACATATCCTGCAGTCCCCGAGAGTTTTCTCTTATTTTTTCCCTGAGGGTTGATCACCCGTACGAGTGGGATCCAGTTAATTAATCTGCACTCGGAAGAACTTTCTGCAGAGATGGACGTTAGGATGTCTCATGTCTGCAACTCCGGCGCGGTTTTGTGATCGATGTATGTCATGCGTGAACTCACTGCTACTCCAGGCGCGCTGATATGCCGAATCGACGGGTCAAATATACTCGCTCCAGATCAAAAGTTACTTATTTCCGGTCGAAGGAAGTATGAGGTGCTGTTGACGGTTTAAATTCTAAAATAAATTCAGAAAATGTGAGCATCCATGTCAAATTTAAAACTTGAACCCAGGTGGTTTTGGTTCCACCAGAAGGAATCAGACCATCTAAGTTAGGCTCAGTTCACTCCTTGTTCCAACATCTAGCCCTACAGACACACAAAATCATCCAATCCCTTTAGCGTCTGATGGTGTCAGATTAGCTTGCAACTTGGCGATCAGGTTTAGCGTAAGAGCTCGCTTCTTATCCAGGAGGAGATTCTTCCAGTGACCCAGAAACGCCATGGTCTTGAAAATGACCTACATAGGAGAAGCACATACATTGATTGAACACACCATATCGTTCCAGGTTAGCCACAGGCCACCAAGGCCACTGCCGCAATCAAAGACCACATCTTGAGATTAATGACATGCCCCCTTTTACAAAGCGCGGGGGAATAGAAGTCATCCCCAGAAAGAGGAGAACGTTCCCATCTCAGGCAATCCCTGATATAGCACCAGCAGAAGAAGGCAACGGGGCAAGCAGAGGAATCGATCGAATTCGAACAGTTTCCCATCCATATGCAATTTCAGTAACGAACATTCCTCTCCTAGAGTTGCGCTACATAAAAAGAGTGAAGAAAAAAAGGTTTATATATAAAAAAGAAGAAAACAGGTTTCTATATAAAAAGAGTGTGGTCATATGTCAGGCACCTGGTTTTAACCAATAGTTTTAAATCTCAGTTGTTGTGTAACATCCCAAAATTTCCAACCTTTCATATGCATTGCATCCGTGAGCATCATGCCACATTTGCATGTTTGAATTCAAATTTAAATCTCAAAAAGGTTTTAAAAAGGTTTTTATTTCATTTTAAACCCTAGGGTTTCACCTATTTGAGTTTTGGACTTTAAACCATTAGGGTTTATAAGTAAAAGGGGTTTATTGCATATATAAGCTATCCCATAATTTTTAATATTTATTGGAGTTGAGAAACTATTTTATTTAAATAGTTATATAGCCCTAAAGACATTTATAGGGCAAATGTATTTTTATATATTTTATTTGGAAGGGAATTTTGTCCCAAAAGTTGAATCATGATAAAACATGATTTTACAAATTTTCTGGAATTTATTTAGATCAATTTGGAGTTCAAAATCAAAAGATATCAAAGAAAACAGAAAAAGGAAAAGGAAAAGGAAAAATAAAAGAGGAACGTACCGGCCCGGCCACTTTGGGCCAAACCGGCCCCTTCCTCGCGCGCGCGCCCGCAGCCCAGCAGGTCAGCGCCCGCGCCCGTCGCTGACAGGTGGGACCCACCTGTCAGGCGCTTCGTCCCCGAAGGAAGGCGCCGGCAATCACGCGCGCGTGAACGCCGCCGCGCCGATCTCGCCGCCATCCTCGTCCCCGGCGATTCCGGCCTTCCCGAAGCTTCCCGTGCGCGTCCTTATAAAGCCCCTGCCCTCCTCTCTCATTTCCCCCTCTCCTCCCTCTCAATTGCGCCCCTAGGCTGCCGCGATTTCTCGCCGCCGCATCTCCGCTCGCCGCCGACGCCGCGGCGAGACATCCTCACCGCCACCCGCCACTTTCTCCTCCTCTCTTCCTTGCGGACAAACTAACGTGCTCCGTTTCGTTTTTCGCGCACCGCAGCACCTCGCCGTCGCCGCCTGAAGCTCCGTCGCCGCCCGCCGCCTTCGCGTCGTCGTAGGCGTCAACGCCGGTGTCCCCGAGCCTCGCCGACCCCGTCCCCGTCTCCGCCTCGACGAGCCGCCCCCCCTGCGCAATTCCCCGACCCGAAACCTCGCCGGAACCTCCCGCCGCCGCATCCCCGCGCTCGCCGGAGTTCACCGGAACCCTAGCGCCACCGGTAATCTCCCATGTTCAATCTCAGCCGTCCATTCTTCATCAATGGTTAGGATTAGATCCTGTTAATTCTTTTAAGTGAACCGGTACCGGCCAATCACGACGTGACACGTGGCACTGCTTAATAAAAACGAAAATGTAATTTTAATTTCCCGGAATAATTAGAATGACACTTTTGCAGAAAAGCCCCTAGGACTTCAAATGCTTATAATTTTTAAACCCTTTGGCCAAATTTGACAAATTTTACCTTTCTGGAAAGCTCTTGACCTGTAGAATCTTTTAGCACTCTTTAAATTTAAATTTGAATATTTGAATCACAGTCAATTTACAGAATAGGGTTTAATGCCATTTAATTCATAACTAATTATTTAGAAAAAAATTTAATTGAAAGCAGTGCCCAAAAATTTGTTTTATTGTCCTTTGTCCATTGGGACAGAGAAATAAATATTTTGAATTAAATTATTTGGCTGATGCCAATGAAACTATAATTTAAGGTTTTAATCAATTGTTTTGCCTTTTTGTTTAAACCCTAATGCATTTGTTTTAATTACCAATGTTTTGGAGCAGTTGGTTACCCAAATAAAATAAACCAAATCATGTCACATACTTGCATTGCATCATAACATACCTTATTTTGTCGTGATGTGAATTGTGTGTTTATGTATGTGTTTGTTTGTTTGTTCGTATAATTTTCTCGGAGAGCGAACCTTGTGATTGCGACGAGTGTTTGAACCCCAACTGCTATCAAGGCAAGTTCACTTTGACCATCATCCTATTATTTTATTATGTACTAGTTATTAGTTGTATTGTTAGGATTATTATTGTATCTATGGTAGCTATGATTTCTCCTAATAGTATAGGATACCCTTGCCTTGTCCTTACCACCAATTGCCACCGTAGTAGTAAAATGCTATGCTATGATATTGTACGAGGGTGATATTATTACAATGTGATATTATTGAATTAAAGTATGGTTTTTCTAGTGTATGGCAAAACAAGTAATTCAATGAACCGTCATGGGTGGTCTGCTTTGAGTATTTGAGATGTATGTGACATCAGGTCCATTTCTATGGGTCCATTTTTATGAGTCGTCTCGCCATTTCTATGGGAGCGCCTGCGTCGCAAATGTGGGATGCCACCCGGGGTAACCAGAGACTGGACTAGTTTCCTGTTTAGTAGCTTCCAGTACAACCACATGGTATTATGGGCTCTGTCAGGATGGATGTAAGAAATATGAACCCGGATCCGAGGTGACATCGGTATGTAGCAGTGTAGGTGGGGGCGCGTCCCTCAGGTGGTCTGGGGGATTTTGTTCTGAAAATTCCTGTAGTCGATGCCGTTGCTACTCTACCCTGAGGACAGTAAGGGATTAACACGTCGATTTCTTGTGGGGAATGTGTACAACCTCTCGAGAGTGTCAAACTAAGTACTTAGCCGTGTCCCCGGTTACGGACAATTATGAGCAACTAGATTTGGGGGCTGTAAGGAAGGTCTCACTCATTCCAATTTCCTAATAAAATGAATGGATTGAACTGGGTAGGAGCATTGATGTGTCTACTCAATGTGCCTAGGTTAATAGGAGCATGGGTGTTTCTACCCCGTGTCCAATAGAATTGTTGTTGTTCTTGACAACAATTAGAGTAAGGGGTGCCAATGATCGATGGCACAAGTGCGGGTATAAAAGTAGGGCGTGCACGCCGGCCTTATAGCGAAGGTCGCCGTACACTTGGACAAGTTGACACGTCGATATTTTTTGAATAGGTTCGGTCGACCCTGCGGGTGCGACTTAATCCTAGTTAGGAAAGGCTTCGAGGGGGTTGTTAGACAAGGGCTTGGGCCGAGCGGATCTTCCCAAGACACCTTTTGGCGAGAGGTTCGTCGGGGCCGCCTCATACTTGGACCGAACGCGTCTTTCCAAGTATCGAGGTTAGGATACCCTCGGAACTCTAACCCAACCCCTTCTCCCTCGAGTCCGGGCCGAACGCGTCTTCTCGGATCTCGAAACTAGAACTCTTTGCAAGAGGCTCTAGCCCTCTCCTCTTGAGTTTATTCATGTTGAGAGTGAGTGATACATGCCCTCATGGGGGGTATTTATAGCCTAAGGGTCCATGACAAATGACCATGGCTACTCTTGAGGGAGAGAGAAAAGTGGGGGCTAAATGGTAAAAGTAGATCTTTTGATCCATAGCTTTTGTGTGCACCATGTGAGAAAAGTAGGGCTTGCTCCATGGTCCACCATGGACTAAGGGCCCCCTCCTCTCACCTTTCTTACCCCCCACTCTAGCTCATTTGACCCTTTGACCATGGCATGAGAGGTTTGACTCGTTGACTAGTCTTCCTTTGCCACGTAGGATTGACCGTGCCACGTAGGCGTCTTGACTTGTGCTTGCGAAATGTTGACTTGGTTGTCGCCACGTAGGATTTACGGCCCGGCCCATATAAGGGTTTTATTTTGGTACAACAAGAATTAAAACTATTTGATTAAAAATGATAGGATTGAACAATGATACTTTTATGTAAATAGCCAAACCTCTTGTAGCCAAAGTATGCATGTACTTGGTAGGTCCTTTATAACTCTGGTGAACTTGCCAATACATCCAATGTATTGACCACGTAGTGGCTGCAATTAATAATGCAGGTGAATCCGACGATGAGTGAGGTTCGTCGTTATGTTGTGAGTCCTGTGCTTACATTCCAACATGCTCTCACCTTGGAGTAGTTGTGGCCCTTATGTTCTATCCTTTTCCGTTGCAGTTTTGAAAACAATGTTTTATGATGTTGAAACAGTATTTGTTTATGCTGGCCCAAGAGGTCATGCGAGGTTGTAAATAGTATTTAAATTCTGGATGATGTGATGTAATAAAGTACTTTGACCTTGGTATCTGGATATTTCATCATGAAACTGTGTGTGCTAGTGAGTCGATCCAGGGAGTAGCACAGTAAGCACAGAGATCGAACCCTGTACGGGGGCGGTCGCTTCATGTTGTGTCAAAACCGCTGGTTTAAGATCTCGATGCCATCCCCACTCTCTCATCTCTCACAGACTGTCCTTGGATTAAGATCCGGCGACCAAACATGTCGATTTATTTCTAACTAAAAATATGTGCTCGCTCCGTCCAATAAAAGATGTCTCAAATTGAATGCATCTATACACTAAGTCATGTCTAGATATATCCAAATTTTGACTAACTTGAGACATCTTTTGTTGGACGTAGAGAGTAACTTTTTAATAGCAAAATCGTAAATAAATCCATAATAAGTTGTATAAGGGGAGGAAGGATGTACTGCTTAATCCATCAACAATCGGGATATAAACGGGGACAGACGGTGGATCGATCGCAGAGTCTGCCCAGAAAAAAGTGATCGGTTATTTAACCATCATTATTGCTGCAAGTTAATTACTCCCTCCGTCCAATATTAAGTGACTCCGTGCGGAGGGAGTAGCTTCCAGCAACAGTTTTCCTTTCCTTTTCTTTTCTTGCTGATACGCATACGCAATCTCGATACCGCAGCCGACAGCCAAAGTTTCTCCCGGTAAAACAAAAGAAGGTAATGTGGCGGCCGGCAGCGAGCTAGATATATACAAAGCGAACGTATGAACCCAAACTGAGGGGAAAATATCAAAATAATATCTGGAACTGGAAGGAATCTATATAAAACAAGAGGCCTAGCTTTTACGGACATGCTCTAATTAAAACCATCGAAAGTTGATCTACAACGTTCAATGCACCATGTGTTTATATATGTTTGTTTCGCCATCATGCATGCATGTATCTATCCTGAACAGGAAGTGGATCGAAGACCAATAGCTAGATGCGCATCATTGCTGCATTGCATGCACGAATGCACATAATTCTGTTTTATGATATGTCGAGCGTGTGGTTTGTTTTAACTAGTGGCATTCAACGAGAACCTTGACGATGACGAAAGCGAGGTGATTAGATTAGTGTTAATAAACCGCCCCTGGTTAATTAAGTCCGACGACCCACCTTGCAAATCACCATTTCACTTGACCACACGAAAATAGAAGAATAAAATACACCACTATTTCATGAACTCGGCAGAAATGAACACTTTAGTTCATGAACTCAGAAAACACACACTTTAGTTCATGAACTCGGATTACTGTGTCACTTTAGTCTAAAAACGGTTCAGCGGGCCTTAAACACGCCACGTGACCGTCATGTCGGCTTCGGCCAGGACTTCACGCTTCTACTCCGTTTTCTAAGGGGGTTATTTGCAAAATTACTACGCGGGTTAAGTCCGGGCCTGAGCTCCCCCAAATCGGCGGCACATCCCCCAAATCGAACAAGTCCCTAACACTCTCTCTTCAGCGCCGCCCGTGCCCTCCATCTCTTTCCCATGGTCGCCGCAGCTCTCCTTGTCATGGCAGGCGGCTCATCGAGGTCCCCCATACTACGAGCTCCGGGACCTGGGCCCCCGGCGCGTCTTCTTCGCGACCGCTGCCTCACCACACCGAGATCTGCTGCTAGTACGCCGGCACCGCCATCATCGTCATCATCCTCGGTGCGGTGCCGCGCTCGGGCGTCGGCGAGGTAGCGAGGGGAAGAGCTGCTTGGTGACGAACCCCGGGGAGAAGGCTGGCGCGGCCGAGCAATTCTCGTCGTCGACGGGGCTCCCAAGCAGGCCGAACCGGAAGCCGCCAGATGCGGCGTCAAGCCGACGTGACGTGTTTAAGGCCCGTCTAACCATTTTTGGACTAGAGTGACACAGTAATCCGAGTTCATGGACTAAAGTGCGCGTTTTCCGAATTCATGGACTAAATTGTTCATTTCTGCTGAGTTCATGGACTAATAATGTATTTTACTCAAAATAGAACGCACAAGATCTCCAATATAAAATAGTGGTACGTACGTACGAGATGATCATCTGCAAGATAGTACAAGTCGCCATCGAGTCGTTGTACGCACGTATAAGTGACAAGTCTTTGATCACATTCACACGATCGATGATGGTCTCATCCTTTTTGTGGCACTGATGGATACGCATCAGCCGGTCTACACGTGTTACCGGGAAAATGATTAGAGCAGCTGCGACTTTGCCAGTTCGGTCCGGTCAAACGAATTGGATTAAGAAATGAAAGGTATATTTTCTTTTCAAAAATCGTACAATATCAAGGCATAATTGAATGTAGCCACGTCCATGCATGTACAATCATTCCAGAATCCAGATCAGGAAGCTCGGCCGCCGCCCGGATTGGAGTTCTTGATTCCGTTTCCCCGGTGGCTACAGGGTCAAACAATGTGTTTTGTGTTATTGTGTTGTCCCTCTCTTTCGATCTCGACGGATCGTTTGATCCGTCTAGGCTGCTACTGCTGCTGACTCGCATAAGGTATCTAATGGCTAATTTTGTTTTAAATAATACGATTTCTAATTTTTTCAAAAATAATATGCGTTTTCTAAAAATTTGAAAAATAATACGGCCTCGGCCTCGGCCCGAATGGGCCCAGTCGGCCTCGGCCAAGCCGACTGCAGGCAGGCTGCTCAGCCATGGGGACCCCAAGTGGCAATCGGGCTGGCTCAGGCTGACTGAAGTCCAGTCGGCTTCGGCCAGTCGGCCTCTCCATGGCCGAAAGGGGCCTGGTGGGTCGTGGGCCCGGAATCTTTTCCTTTTTCCTTTTTTCCTTTTCCCTTCCCATCCCTCCCGTGGCCTCGCGTGCCCGACCGAGAGCCCTGCAGACGAGCGCCCGTGCTTCTTCCTCCTCTCCTCGTTCTTCTCTTCTGTTCTTCTGTGTTCTTCATTTTCTCCTCAGATGCCCCCATTTTCTAGCCCAAATTAGTGCACTTTGATCCCATTTAACCCACAAAATCGCATCCCCTACCTAGTTGGCACTCAAAGACACATCGATCTTCTGTTTTCATAAGCCATGTGGAGATAATTTTGTGGTGCAAAGTTGGAGCAATGGTGGTGGTTTGGAGGAGTTTGGAGGTGGTGGTGGTGCTCATCCGGTGACTGTGAGGCTGCTCGAGGTTGGGGTTCACACGCTTCAAGGATAAATCCTAATCTCTCACGTATTTCTCATATAATGTATATGTTTATGAGGATACGTGTGTATGTATATATAGAAGTATGTTTTAGCGTTTGGTAGTGCTCATTATTTCGGACAACGGTTAATGTCGTACTTCTTAGTATTTGATGCGTCTAAATATTATGGCCTGTAGTAATATGTGTTGATAGATTAGATTTTTTTTTTGATGCCGTATTGTTTAGCATTTGGCACCTATTAATATTTTAAATATGTCGTACTGCTTAGTATTTGACGCGTCCAAATAGTATGGCCGGTAGTAATATGTTTTGATTAGGCTAGATTTTATTTATGCCGTACTGTTTAGTATTTGACGCTAATATGCCGTACTGTTTAGTATTTGGCGCGTATTAATATTTTTAATATGCCGTACTGCTTAGTATTTGACGCATCATAATATTTTTTATATGCCGTACTGCTTAGTATTTGACGCGTCTAAACATTTTTTTAGGCATCAGAGATGTCCGGTGTAGTGAAGTTTGTTTTTTACTACGGTTCCGGTACTTTCTTAACAACCGAGCACGGAGCTGATCTGAGTCAATTTAAGTATGTGGAGTTGGATCTAACGGCCTCTCAAACATGGACGTTTAGTCAGTTGCAGGAATGGTTGGTAGGATGTTTAGCGGTCAATCCTGAAACATACATCGTCCGTGTGCAAGCATTGTGGACCAAGTCAAGTTCAAATATTTTCTGGGTTTTGAGGCCGATAGACCGGACATCAAAGTGGGTGCGCTGGTTAGAAAGTTGCGAGAAAAGGGGAACTACACATGTCGCCTTAATCCAGGTTGTCGCTCATGAGACCAATCCAGCTGAAGGCGAGGGTGAATCAAGTTATGACTTGTCCAATGCAAACTCTGTGTCGAATGCTGGAGGTGGTGGTTATGAATCAGGCCAGAGCTCCGGGGCAGTAGGAGAGGATGAGTACATTGGCGAGGCAGATGCGGACGAAAAAGATGGTCACTTGCAGAACCAGATGGAGGATGAAGATACAGATGGTCGTAGTTCTTATGACGATGAGTCTCATGAGTCGGACGAAGAGGAGGTGCCGATTCCTGTATCATGGAATCAGGACTTCTCTTCAGCTATGACCATGAACGATGGGCACGACTCTGCATGGCAATATCATCAGAACAACATTGCGAAGGGTGCCAGATTTCCTGACAAGAAACATCTGCAGGATGCGATAATTGCTTGGGCAATGTCCACGCAAAGGGTTTTCAAAACAACAGTCTCTTCACAAAAATATCTTACAATGGAGTGCGAACAAATAGATTGTCCCGGGAGGATGCATGGCTATGTTCCTAAGTATGACACAGATTAGGTTGTGAGTGACTTGGTGTTGCACACATGTGTCATTCCCAGTATCCCTCAAGACCATCGTAATCTCTCGTCGATGCTTCTTGCTCGGTTGCTTTACACGGAGATAGTGGAGAGCAAAGCAATGGAAGTGAAGGCCATCATGCATAAGGTCAGAGTAAGGTTTAAGTACAACATTTCGTATGGCAAGGCTTGGATGGCTAAGCAGAGGGCTCTTGAGGAAAGATTTGGTTCGTTTTTCGACTCGTACGACTCTGTTGTCCGCCTCCTCCATACACTGCAAGCCAGTAATCCAGGCACTTATGTCAACATTCAACACTTCCTGCACCCAAAGTATCCAGCTGTGAGGGTGCATGCGGCATTTGGGGGCCAACTTCTTCTCGCAGTTCAGGAACAAGTCACTTATGAATCTATTCAAGAAACTCTGCAAATAGAACCAACAATGGAAGTACACTAGGATACGTGGTTATCTTGATGAGTTCACGAAGAAACATGTTAGGGAGAGGACATCGGCACGAAATGCAGCGGTAGCAGCACATGTAGCAGCAGTGGCTGCACAGACAGCAGTTGGAACAGGACCATTTGTGACTTGCCAGGGTTTGACCCACCCGGCACTAGGAGAAGGGTTGGGAGGCAGATTAAAAACTTTCAACAGTGGATAGAGCACGAGCCTCTGGAGCGGTGGTCTTTGCTGCACGACACACATGACGCTAGGTACGACGTCATGATTGCTAACCTGGCAGAAACATACAACTTTGTCCTAAGGGGAATAGGGCTTTACCACTTACAGACATCGTCGAGGGTATTTTTCATGGCACGGTGAAGTATTTCAGAGATAGACTCCAGAGAGCTGAAATGCATATCATGAACTATGTTTTAATTTGTACTATATGTGAAACTATGTGTTAATTTGTACTTTATGTGGAACTAAATTTTATTTTGTACTCTGTGAAACTATGTGTTAATTTGTGCCTTATGTTTTTAATTTGTACTCTGTGTGGAACTATGTGTTAATTTGTACGCTTTGTTCAACTATGTTTTAATATGTACTCTCGGTTTAACTATGCTTAACTTTGTATTGTATGTCTAACTATGTTTATAAATGTTGCAGGTACAAAATGGAGAGAGTATCATTGCTATCTCCGGAGATTGAGAGTAAGCATCAGGCTGCTCGATTGGTGGCGCATCCTGAGAGTGTCGAGCCCCTTGTCACGCGCACTCCTAAGGAAAATTGGATGATACACACTGCCTGAATTCAACGGTATTTATTCATTCATTCCTTGCATGTACATTTTATTTATTCATCCCTCGCATGTCCATTTTATTTATTCATCCCTTGCATGTCCATTTTATCTATGCAGTTTGAAGTGGGCTGGCCTTTTACCTTTCGCATGACTTGTTAAGGCAACTCGTGCGGAAATGGTAGAGGACGAGTGACGAGGCTTCAACTCTACACGGCCAAAAATTGACCACTCGCTGCTAAGCTGCTTCGTGGATAGATGAAGGCCTGAGACACACGTTTCACTTTCGCTGGGAGAGATGGCTCCTACTCTCCAGGGTGTGTCGATGCTGCTGGGATTATCATTGGTGGGTGATCCCATAGGACCGTTGCAGGCACCAGCTGATTGGCAGGAGGGTATGGCACTACGCTTTCAAAGTATGTGTTAATTTGTGCTCTGTGTTTTAATTTGTACTCTATGTGGAACTATGTGTTAATTTGTGCCCTACGTTTTCAAGGTATTCTTGCCGGAGCTGGGCCACTCACCTCGGAGGCTCACGGACCTAAGCTAGATTGGTTGCTCAATTAGCAGGTTAGATCGATGTGTTTTAAGTTAATATATCTAAGAGCATACCTCATATACTTGCATGGGTTTACTAACACTTGGTTTTTGTTGCATGCAGATTCAGAAGTTTGGGTATCCAAAGACCCAAATGACTGAGCCTCAGATCACTCGGAGCCTTGAGGCATATATAATGTGGCTTCTCGGGAAGGTGATGTTCACCGAGAACCACGTCACCACCATTAGCGCACGCTACATCCCTATTGCAGTGGAGATAGCGAATGCAACTTGTGGTGACGACATCACATAGAGGAGTTGGGGTTCGGCCGTCTTAGTGGCTACGTACCGAGGTATGTGCAACGCTTGCCAGCTTGCGTCGCCCAAGTCAGCCCTACTTGGATGTCCTTTATTGTTGCAGCTCTGGTCGTGGGAGAGGTTTTCTATCGGCCGACCAGACGTTACGGGTAATCACCCTAACCCTGAGCAGGAGTTGTTTGACTTGAACACATCGACCTGCCTACTTTCGCGACAATTTGGACACGTAACAAGGTATGTCGAATGTAAAATTTATACATTGGTTTACATAAACCATGAATGAAGCTAACTTCTTTTTTTTACAGAGACGCTTTGCACACGATCAGGTCAGGAATTGCTACCCATCATTCAACGAGCAGTTCGACGTGTTGCACTCTGAGGCGGTTGTCTGGGAGCCGTACACACAGGATGCCATCGATGTTAGATACCCTGGCGGGATGTCCACGGTCTGCATGAGAGATTATGCTTACTGGATGACAAAATCAAAGATCATCTTCGACGTCTGCGTGGAGGAGATGGCCCAGCAAAGGGTCATGAGGCAGTTTGGTGCACGCCAGTTGCTCGTTCCTCCACCGACGGAGGATCCACTTCCACCGATCTTCCACAGGTATGTGCAGTTCTACAATTTATGATTGTCTTCCAGAATTGTCCAAAATTTAATTGTTCAACTTTCTCTTGCGATCTCAGGTTTACCAGGAAGGGAAGTACAAGGACCCAGACTCAGTGGCTGCAGAGGGTTCAGTCGTACGTCACAGAGTGGGAGACTACGACGACACGGGTTTGGCCATTGGAGGCCTTTGATCTCGATCTATTCAACGGCTATTTGCAGAGGTACATGACAGCTACCCGATTGAGCATCATTCAACACTCTCACCCACAGGAGATAGCCGAGCTGAGTTTGCAAGATATGTACCCTAGCCAGTCTACTTCAGGCTCCAGACACCACGCGGTAAATATTTTCTCTTAACATACTGCATGTGTTTGTTACGTACTTTGCCATATATATGTAATACTCTTCGTGCCAATTGCAGGCTCAGTTGACACAGGATTTACATGCCGATTTCGCTGCGTATGAACGTTCGCTTTCGACTGGTCCACTTCTACTACCACGGGAGCCGCACCAGTCCTGGCTTAGATGAATGGAGGAGAAGCTACGCTCTGTTTACGCGGCTATCATGTGCACCCGCACTTCGGACGTCGTTCACCACCAGGCATCCGTACGGCCCCCGTGTCCCTCCACGCACCAGCAGCGGCCACGTCAGCAGGAAGCACCGCACCCCCGACACCACCCGCGTCCACGTCTACCAGAGCAATCGACGCCCAGGCCACCACCTCCTGAGCAGGCCGGAGGTTCGCCGTGGCACCAGCCGCAGTCTTCTTTCGACTACTGGCACCAGCAGCAGCCCTTTTTTCAGGCTGGAGGTTTGGCGTGGGAGCAGCAGCCCCCCTCTTTTCAGGTTGGAGGTTCGGCGTGGCAGCACTAGCAGAGTCCCACGATGAATTTCGAGTTTCGTCCACAGACCCAGCCACAGGGTATGTATATTTCTATCTATTGTGTTCATTACCATGACTGCTACACAATTCTAATGCTAAGTACTTTCCCACATGCAGGAGCCTATAGGCATCAGTCGTCGTTGTCCGAACCCTCGTGGGGTAGTGAGCAAGATCACGCTCAAGGAGAGATTCTGTCCAACACAGCTGAATGTTCAATACTCCGCCACCAGACCCCACAAAGGAGGATACACAGTATTGCGAGGATGGGTCCGTGATTCCTCCGCGCAACGTTGTGCCACCTCATAGGTATGGCTGGACCACGCCACAGGCACCCCCGGAACGCCGTCCCAGACGCCGTGCCTGATATTTGCCTGTAGGACCTATGTATGAGACTTATTTCTACCTATGTATGCGACATATTTCTAGCTATGTATGAGACATATTTATACCTATGTATGAGACATATTTCTGTCTATGTATGAGAGAGACATGTTACTATTTTTCACATTCTTATTCAAGTTACATTTGCAAATTAAAAACGTTACAGAAGATACAAATAGGCGAGAAACGGTGGCGGGAGAACCAGGCGGGAAACGGTGGCAGGAAAACAAGGTAGGAAACGGTGGCGGGAAAAGGAGGCGGGAAACAGTGGCGGGAAAACCTGGCGGGAAACGGTGGCGGGAGAATGAGTTTGAGAGCCTATAAATACCTCATCTCCGGTAGTCATCCAAGCATCCTTCCCACTACTGTTTTTCCCAATATTCCAATGTCCCCCAATTAGTTTGCCTTGCTCCGACCAGGGCGAGAGGCCAAGGAAGATGAAAGAAGCAAGGTGAAGGAGGTGACAGATTTTTCAGATAAGCTGGGCATGAAAGTTTTTCATGTGTGCGAACTATGAGTATGATCCACCTGTCCCGGTTTCGCCGTACGACAAGCCTCCGGTAATCACATATAAGTGTGCTTAAATATGTTGTGTGTGTCATATTCGATTTATTTGTAACATTAGGCTATTTTGTAGTCTCCTCCGCCCCTATGCATGTGGTATCGTTGGATTGACACGGAGATGCCGGATTGGGCAGTGGAAGAGATTAAAACAAGGTCCCGAAGTGCATGGCAGCGTTTCCACACGGAGGAGAGTGCGGAAAAAGCTGCAGCCCAGGAGAAAGAGGAGCAAGAGAGAGAGCTGAAAGAGCATAGGGCGGAACAACGTCGTTACTTTGATGAACCACTAAGGAAAAACAGGGAGAAAGCGCTTGAGATGCAAGAGGAGGAACGAAGGTGCAAGGATGCTCGTGAGGCAAAAAGGGAGAGGCAAAGAGAAAGGGCCGCCGTGGCAAAGGCTGCAGAAGAACGTGGCGATACGAGCGGAAAATGGCCTAAGTGGACTCAGTAGTGCTTGTACTGTGTTTCCATTGTATTTGCTATCTTTAATTCTGTCCAATTGCGGTATTATCGATGTATGTTAATTTAGTCATGCCTTGGTTCCGTAACCAGCACATTATCGATGTATGTTAATTTATCCTAGTTGTCAAGTCTTTCAGTTCAAAAAACCCGCAAAGTATCGACACAAAAATTGTCCAGCACATTATCAATGTATGTTACTTTATCCAAGTTGTCAAGTCTTTTTTAGTTCAAAAAACCGCAAGTATTCGAGACAAATTTTTTGGCTCGGCCGTGTATGCATTGATCATGCAACCAACTAGCTTTGGCGAAGCGGATTAGCCCCAATCGGCTTCGGCGAAACCAACTGCATCCAGTCGGCCTGGCCGAAACCGACTGCCCCAGTCGGCCTGGCCGAAGCCAACTGAGCTTCGATCGGCCTTGGCCAGGCCGACTGCCTCTTGCGGGGCCCCTCTCTACGCCACCTGCCTCCAGTCGGCCTGGCCTAGGCCGACTGGGCCTAATCGGCTTCGGCCGGGCCGACTGGGCCCATTCGGCCTGGGCAAAGCCGAGGCCATATTATTTTTGTAATTTTTGAAAAACGCGTATTATTTTTGAAAATGATTAAAAAAATCGTATTATTTAAAAAAAATAGCTACCTAATGAATTGAAGCACCGGGAAGCGAAAAAGTGAAAACTGCAGCTAGCTCTAGATTCCAAACTGGGCCCATGGGCTCATTGACCCGACCAGTCGAGACTTGGACTGCGTGTGCATGTCCAACTTCTAGATGCGACCCGACCCATGGTTCCTCCGTCTTTTTTTTTTCTTTTTTGCGAAAATGGCATAGATCTATTATAAAAGTTCACCAAAAGTACAAAGTATTTTAAACATAATAAAAATTACAATGAGATCCCTTGACCACCAAATGACTACTACCGCCACCATAACGCGCTGTTGTCGCTGCTCCCCTATGGCCGGGAGCCGGTCTAACCTTGCCGGTGATAGTTGGAAAATCCTCGTGTTGTGCCCCTAAGGACCATCACCTGAGAGACAATCATCATTGTTAAATCCTTGAATAGATGTGAAGTCTTGACACCAGATCTTGTCAGCATGCATGCACGACAAGAAAACCTAACGTCGCTGCCCCGAGGGGATGACAGGAATATACATCAATCTGATGATTTCATCCTAACAGTAACAAACGATTTCGAAGGGAATAGGAGCCTGAAAGACCATTTAGATGATGAGGCGCCACCATCTGTCGAATGCCGCCTCCAGAGAGACCACACTATCTTCCACATGCCTCCAGGACGATACGGAGAACCACAGAAATGAGACGGGGGAACCACATTCCGTGCCGATTGCACCGCCGTCGTCTCAGCGGCGCGATCCTTGCTATGAAGACCTATCAAACCCTCTAAGCGAGGAAAGCCACAACTCCCACCGGTAGATAAGTGCCTTCTTACACACCTTGAAGAGAAGACTAGTGATCTACTGGCGGAAGAAGGGTGACGACGGAGGTGAAACCCTAGATGGGTTTCCTATGAAGGAGGCGGCTAGATCTAGGGAGGTGAAAGTGTGTCGCGTGTCTCTTGACAGCGCAGTTGGTTCCTCCACCTCTTGGTGCCAAATAGGCAGACCGAATACAAAAACAAAAGTTAAATTCTTTCTTTTTACTACAGAAAAGTTAAAATCTTAATCGGTTTTGATACATAGAAGCTGACTGAGTTTTAGTAGAGATAAGTTGATGTGCTGACCGTTAGATCTTAATTCAAGGGTAGCACATGAGAGTTGGAGGAGTGATGAAAATGTTCAGATCTTCGAGTCTTAGGGACTGTTTGGGAGGGGTTCACTTCACCTAAACTCCACTCCACCTTAGCTCCACTTCACTTGATAAATGTGTTTGGTACACAAACAAGCTCCAGGCTACCTTTTTTTCTTTTCGACAGTGGGAGATGTTGTGTTCCCTCCTTCGGCTCAGCTTGTTGGTGTGCCGGTGCCGGAAATTCATTTCGGGTCTTTTCCAGTGGGATCTCTCTCTTCCGGCCCGGTGCGCACGCGCAGGCTTTGGGCGTACATGGTGGACGAGGAGATGACCGGTTGCTCGTCGGCTTCGCTTGGTGTTGGTCGTGTTGGTTTGGCCTCGACTACGGCTAGTCGGGATGCTGCACATCGTGGTGCTACTGGAGGGGACCGGAGGGCTGCTGCTAGTATGAGTGGGTCGGCTGCTCCGGTTGCTCCTGTCACTGCTACGCCGGGTCCGCTGAGAGCTGGGGCGAGCAAGGTGGCAGGGCCGGTTGTGCCTCTCCTTTCGGCTGGAGGGGGCACGGCCATTGCGGCTGCGGGGGCCGTTGCGGATGGGGGCTCGCCGTGGGGCACAACAGCAGGAGGCTCCTGTGTCCAGCCCGATGAGGTCTCCACCCTCACAGGCTTTTGTGGAGGCTCGTCGTGATGGCGCTTCGCCGGCTCGGATCCCGGTGTTGACTTCCTCTCCTTCCGTGGCGGATGTGATTGCTTTTGGTGGGATCCCGGACGTCAAGGCTGCGGGGGTTCGGTCTAGTGCGCAGCTTCGTGCCCAACCTGATCGGCACGACACCCAGATGGCGCGTGCTACTCATCGTGCTCAGGGCCGTGAGGAGCTTCTGGCTTCAGGTACTGATTTATTTTCTGAATTTTCTTTTGCTTCTTTACCTGATTCGACTATTATTGCGCATGCTAATAGTATTGGGGTCTCACTTGGTTCGTCTGATCAGTCCGTCTCCGAGTCAGTTAATCTTCTAAACGATGTGGAAATAGAGAGGGCTGTTACTTTACTTCGTAGGAATGTGGGTGAGACGGATAGGGAATATGAGAATTTGCATAGTTTAGTTGTCTCAAAAATTTCCGATCTCTGTACTGATATAGATGATTTTGCTGGATATATCGAGGAAGGTCATGCGGATCGTCGTGTGAAAATCACACGAACTCGACGGAAGAAAGTTTATGACATGTCCGCTGTTCGTCGTAGTTCTAGAGTAAAAAAGCCAAAGAATTTTTCTTGATGAAATTTTGGAACAGCGAGGGCCTTCGTGACCTAGCTAAGCATCGTTTTATACAGGAGTCGGTTAGAGATTTACGGCTAGATTTTATAGCTTTATTGGAAACCGGGAGATCTAATTTCTCCAACCCGTTTTTACGCCATTTAGCTAGGGGTCTTGATTTTGCTTGGTATTGTTTACCGCCCCAGGGTAGATCGGGAGGTATTTTGGTTGGTTTTAACACTAGTTTCTTCATGTCAATCGGGTCGATACTGGAGATTACTGTGTCAAATTTCACCTTCGCTCTAAAGAGGATGGCTTTGAGTGGATTTTGGTGCCAGTTTACGGGGCTGCGCAAGATGAGCACAAAGCCGAGTCCTTAGCCGAATTGGTTCGTATATGTGAGGCTGAAACTCTGCCTATGCTGGTTGGAGGAGACTTTAATATTATTCGTCGCCGGGAGGAAAAAAACAACGACCGTTTTAATGCTAAGTGGCCTTTTATTTTTAACACCATCATTGAAAGTCTGGACTTGCGAGATATTGTTCTTTCGGGCAGGCAATTTACTTGGGCTAGCAGACGCCAGGTTCCAACTTACGAGAAGTTGGACCGTGTACTTTCAAGTATTGGCTGGGAACAAAAGTTCCCTTTGGTGTCGGTCCGTGCGTTGACCCGCTCGGGGTCCGGCCATACACCACTGTTTATTGATTCCGGCGATCAGGCTCACTTAGGAAATCGCGCTCAATTTTCTTTTGAGCTCTCTTGGTTACGTGAGGAAGGTTTTTATGACATAATTGCGGCTGAATGGGCCTCGGTGAATTCGGGTCGCACACCCATTGAGAGATGGCAGAATAAAATTAGACACTTACGTCGTTTCCTTCGTGGATGGGCTAAGAACCTAAGTGGCAAATATAAAAAGGAGCGTGACCATCTTCTTAAAATTATCGATGACCTTGATATTAAAGCCGAATCCGTTGATCTCACCATGGCTGAACGGGCCACGTTGAGGGATGCTAATGATTTTGTATCTAAGCTACGATGGGATGAGGATTCGAAATGGGCCCAACGGGGAAAAGCTAAATACATACAGGAGGGAGGAAGTAACACAAAATTCTTCATCTTATTGCTAATGGGAAGCACAGAAAGAAAAAGATATTTCAACTTGAGCAGGAGGAAGGGACCATCACAGGGCAGGCTAATCTTCAATTCTATATCTCTGAATTTTATAAGAAATTATTTGGAGCTTTGGAACCGAATTCTTTCTCCCTGGTGGAATCCCAAGTTGATGATATACCTCAACTTTCTGCGGCAGAGAATGCCATTCTCGTGGCGGTATTCTCCGAGCAGGAAGTGCATGATGCCATCTTCCAGATGGAACATAACAAAGCGCCCGGTCCTGATGGTTTTCCTGCGGAGTTCTATCAGTTTTCCTGGAACTTTATTAATCTGATTTGATGGCTCTCTTTGCTCAGCTTCAAACCGGCCAGCTGCCCCTGTATAAACTTAATTTTGGGATCATTACGTTGATTCCTAAGAAAGAAGATGCTGTTCAAATCCAACAATATAAACCTATTTGTCTGCTTAACGTGAGCTTTAAATTTTTTACAAGAGTTGCTACTAATCGCATTGCGGGGATTGCTAACCAGGTGGTTAGCCCGACTCAAACAGCATTTATGCCAGGACGACACATCTTAGAAGGTGTGGTTGTTCTTCATGAGACCATCCATGAGCTTCATCGGAAGAAAATGGATGGAGTGCTTTTTAAAATTGACTTTGAGAAGGCCTATGATAAAGTCAAGTGGTCGTTCCTACAACAAGCGCTCAGCATGAAGGGATTCGACCCAATGTGGTGCAACTGGATTTCGCAATTTGTCCAGGGAGGGAGCGTGGGAGTCAAAGTTAATGATGATGTGGGTCATTCCTTTCAAACTCGCAAAGGATTGAGACAGGGCGATCCTCTGTCCCCGATCTTGTTTAATATTATTGCGGATATGTTGGCCATCTTAATTTCTCATGGCAAGGAAGATGGTCAAGTTGGAGCTCTAGTTCCTCATCGGGTTGAGGGAGGTGTCTCTATTCTTCAATATGCGGATGACACGATTATTTTCATGAAACACGATTTAGCGAAAGCCGTTAATATGAAATAAATCCTTTGTATCTTTGAACAACTTTCTGGTCATAAAATCAATTTCCATAAAAGCGAGATTTTTTGTTTCGGTAATGCCAAAGATGAGGTGCTTAGCTACAAGCGCATCTTTGGATGTGAATTTGGATCTCTCCCGTGTCGATATCTGAGAATTCCAATTCATTATCGCTCGCTTCTTAATAAGGAATGGAAATCTATAGAGGATCGCATTGAGAAAAAATTGGGTTGTTGGAAAGGGAAGTTGCTGTCCTACGGTGACCGCCCAACCCTCATTAATTCGGTGTTGACTTGTATGCCCATGTTTATGTTATCCTTTCTTGAGATCCCCGTTGGAGTCTGTAAAAGATTGGATTTTTACAGATCTCGTTTCTTTTGGCAATCAGACGAGCATAAGTGCAAGTACAGATTGACCAAATGGAATATTATTTGTCGCCCCAAAGATCAAGGGGGCTTGGGCATTGAGCTTCTGGAGTTTAAAAATAGATGCGTCCTTAGCAAATGGCTGTTTAAGCTAACTTAACGAGGAAGGTATGTGGCAAGAGATGCTACGAAATAAATACCTCAAGAATAGCACTCTTTCCCAAACGCTGGCCAAACCGACTGACTCGCAGTTTTGGAAGGGCCTCATGCATGTTAATGTTGATTTTTTTAATCGCGGGTGTTTTATCCTTGGGGATGGGACTGGAATTCGTTTCTGAGAAGACACCTGGCTTGGCACTACACCGCTCGCCTACCAATATCCATCCCTATACCGCATTGTTCAGCATAAAAACATTTCTGTTGCCGCGGTTTTTTAGACGATTCTTTTGAATATTCGTTTCAGACGAAATCTCATTGGGGATAAATGGATAAGATGGTTGCACTTGGTCCAGCGGCTTATGACGGTTAATTTGTCGACTGAGCCCGACAAATTTGTTTGGAGTCTTACTCCCTCGGGCGTCTTTTCTGTAAAGTCTATGTACGCGGACTTTATGGATGGGCAAACGGTTTTTCGTCGAAAATATATTTGGAAGTTAAAGATTCCCTCCAAAGTCAAAAAATTTATGTGGTTCCTAGATCGGCAGGTTATTTTAACTAAAGACAATCTTGCGAAGCGGAATTGGCAAGGGAATTTAAAATGTTGCTTCTGTGATGCTGATGAGAGCATTCAACATCTTTTTCTCTCCTGCCATCTTGCTCGTATTATTTGGCGCATCATTTTTATTACTTTTAATTTTCCACCCCCGACATCAATTACTAATTTGTTTGGTAACTGGCTTAATGGGGTAGAGAAAAAACTTAAAGCTCATATGCGGATGGGAGTTTCGGCTTTCTGTTGGGCTATCTGGAATTGTAGGAATGATGTGGATTTTAATCGATCCAGAGTTTACAACCTTTTGTAGGTTATCTTCAAAGCTACGCACTGGATCCGTCTTTGGGCTTTCCTGCTCCCCGTGCACCTGCGGGGACTTATGGATATTTGATGCAACCGGCTGGAGACGGTATCTCGTGATATCTTCAACCAGGCTGACTGGCGGTGTACTAGACGCCTTCAATTATAAATTCGTCATGATTGATGTTTTTAGGTGGCTTATTTTTGTATCCACGATCATTTGTCGGTGACTTGTAACACCTACTTTTTATAACTTTGCAATAAAAATGATTGTGTGCATCGATTGACGCAGAGTCAAGAAAATCTGAACGTAGGAGCACTACAATTCTTAATTCCCTATCCACAAATCCCCATTCTCACCGGTTCCCTTGCGGGCACCAGGTGCCACCCGCCGCCGCCATCGCACGGCCATCGTCAATTACACGCATGACGGAATGAGATCGACCAACCAACGTACCGACGGCTCAGATGTCCCGGCGGCAGAGCGGGCAGGAGGCGTGGCGGGCGAGCCAGCGGTCGATGCAGGGCGCGTGGAAGACGTGGCGGCAGACGGGCAGCCGCCGCGCGGGCTCCCCCACCTGCAGGTCCTGCAGGCACACCGAGCAGCACAGTGCCTCGCCGCCCGCGTCCACGGCGGTGTCCTCGTCGATCCTGATCTCCGGGAGCCGCCGGAGCGCGCTCGCCGGCAGGCCCCCTCTCGCCCCGCTGCCCGTCTCGAACAGGTCGCTCTGCTCCGCGAACGGCGCGTTGATGGCGCTTATCTGCAGGCAGGCAGAAAGAACAGAAAATTGAAAGTAAGCAACCGTATCAATCAATCACGCGGTGAAATGCTGCTGTCACATTGACAGTGATTTTCTTGCTTAGTCTTTTTAGCTGATAAAGATGGAGCGGCATTGATCTGATCAACTTGGAGTATAAAAAGGGGAGTACTAAAACCAGGGTAAGTGAACCATGTCGCTATTGATGCATGAAAGCTTCCTTGATTAATTGATTTGTTAATGCTTGCTGGTGATGCATGGCCTCACCTCACTCTAAACTGTGACTTGGTGAGTGATCAACACGGTTAGCACTAGGATAGCACCTTCATAACTACCCATGGTATTAAACAGAACGCTTGTACTTTCTTCTTTTTTATATCAACTCTTTCCCAAGAAATTCTTGCGCCTGAACTGAAAAGAACAGTAGCTTCTGGGCAATGCATGAACCATCACTGACACTCAGCTGACATGCACTACTACTCTATATACTAGGTCGATTGATAAAATTGGAGTGGTTGATCACTTGCGCCTTGTATTGTAAAGAGGCTTCTTAAATATGAATGATTTAATGAAGCATGGCAGGCCATGATTTTCGAGGTGAGGTGGAGGGGCCACCTGACTCTGCACGGCATTCTGCACCGCCGGGCCCACCTTCTCCCGGACCAGCCTCCCGCTCAGCAGGCTGAAGATGATGTCCACCTGCACGCACATTACAGTATGCACATAAGTTTTACAAACCAAACCAACGTAATTCGGTGCCAAATGCAAGCGATTGGTCACAACATCTTCAGAAAATTGTTACTCCGTACTGTATTTTTTTTTCCTTAACGGCGACCGACCGGAAGAAAATGGCAGTAGCAACAAACTATACTCTGGCCATGGAAACCACGGGGCGCACCTAATTGGTGTATCCACATCGTGCTTGCACAAACATGGCAACAGAATGCTCTGGATTTCCCGGTTCCTACTCGAGTTCCAGACGATCCATCGATCGCGTCCCGATCTCAATTTCTTGGTGCAAGAAACTAACGGAGGAGAGCACGCGGAGTTAAAATGCAGGCAGAAGTAGTGTGCGTACCACGTAGAGGACGGTCCAGGCGGGGGAACCGGTGGCGCGCCAGAGCTGCCGCGACGACTCGGCGACCTCGATGGAGAAGACGGCGCCGGAGATGGCCCCGACGCCGGCGCCGCGCACCACGCCGCTCTCCGTCGCCAGCCCGATCGCCGCGCCTGCCACCGCCCCCGCCGCCGACCCCACCGCCGCCAGCACGCACGTCGCCACCGCGCACGCCACCCTGCACGCCACCGACCCGCACCCGCCCCATTGCCCACGCTCCGGCTCCGGCTCTGGCGCCGGCGGGCTCGGCCCGGCTGACGACGGGGACGCCATCGCCCACGTGTCCATCGATTTCGATCGATCAAGAAGGCCGAACTGCTCTGCTTTCCTCGAAGAAGCCAAATGCTCTGTTTCTTAGTGAGCTGAGCTCGAGAGAGTGTGAGAGGGATGATGAGCAAGGAGCCAAGGACGGTGGAATGGCGGGGGAGAGTGTTTATATAAATAGCGGCTGGGGAATGTGGAATCCGTGGTCGGGCCGCCACCGGTTTTGCTTTTGTCCTACTATCCGGCCAGTCTCGTGTGTCCTAAATATCGGCGGAGTGCTCTATTTTGCTCGATGATTGCTTCTCTGGGTGTGTACACCTGCTGTGTTATCGGCTCCGTTCCTGTGGGTGCAGGGGGCGTACGAGCTGTGTTTATACATACGCCGACAAACCAACCCCACCTCCTTCGGTTAGCGATTGTCACCGCCTCACCGGTGTCCTGGAAACTCTCTGGGGCGGGGAAGTCTGGCTGGTGCCTCTTTGCATTGGAGAATTTTCTTTTAGCAGGCTTTGTAAAATTTCAATTTCTAACCCCGACAAGAGATAATGAAATGAACAAACCTGTGGGCTACGGATCAGTGTCCACGACGCGACAACGAAGCCGAAGGAGAGTAGTAGTATGCATGAACCGAAGTCGAAACCGGTGGGAGCTCTGTTATAAATGAGGTGGCATGGGTGCACATCTCCGGAGAAGCCGAGTTGAGATGGCTACGTACAGTACTACTGCAGGGTGCCATCGGGCCATCTGTTTTTTTTCTTCTTCTTTCTCTTACGTGATTGTGAATGCTAGTACCAACAAGCATCGGCTGTCTGTGGATTCAGTGAGGAGCAGAGCTAGCACAGTGATTACGAATGGGCCGCGCCAGGATTGGGCTGACAGAGGGCATCCGCGCTCCACGAGGCCAGCGACGAACACGTACTTCACCGCGTCCAACGCCGCCGCTGCCGCCACCATACACTGGAACAGCTACGAGTAGCTAATTAATTCTTCTGTTTAGCTCCAACTCCACATCCGCTCTCCTACGGCTCTTCCATTCCTTTTCTTTCAGCTGTAACTAACGACCGATCAGGGGTAAATGAAGAAACCATTATACCCTTCGATTATTATCGAGTTTGCCTTTCGCGGGACGGTCGATATAAATCACGTAGGGTCATGTAGACTGCAGCCCTGCATTCCAACTCGCGTGCTCGGTGGACTCATGGTTTGGTACGGAATAGAGGTCGGCAGGCCATCAATCCTACTGGCATTCAATTTCAACTCAACTGGCAGACTGGCCGTGCGTCTGACGGCGGGCACCACGGCTGATTGTGAGTACTCGCTGATTGTCCATTGCCAAACAACGGCAAGTAGCAGCAGCAGCAGCACTACCAGCTAGCCTAGGTCGATCGTGCGTGCGCCTGCAATACCTGCAATACCGCCCTGCACCATCCGCCCACAGGAATGGAGTGCCAGAGCAGACACGGCCGGACCTGCAGGGCGCTGCTACTATACCGCCGCAGCATGTACGTACGCCACCAATAAATAACTCCGTCGCGCGCAGGGCCGCAAGGTCCGGCCCAGTTTACGGCCGTCCAAACGCGCGCGCGTCGTGTGAAATATCTATCTGTCTCTACAAGGAACCCGTGGCAAAATGACACACTGACACGGCCTGCGGCTGTCTAGCTTAACTGGCTAGCTCTACGTATTCTAGAAAAAACTGTCTAGCTCTACGGCCCCAGCATTTTCTTTTCCTTTCGAAGTTTCGATAATGGAAGCATACGGCCGGGGCATCGATCCGAGCATGGCACGAGAAAATGACGGAGAGACGCGTGCGGCGTTTTCCCGGTTCGTTTTGAACTGTTCAGGCGACGGGAATAGGTCTCAACGGCCGGCAATTAAGCGCGCGGCATTGGCCATGACAGCGGCCTGCGTAAGCAAACCACAAACTATCAATGCAGTATTTAAGCAGTGCCATCATTGGCAGGAGCGTGACATCGTCATATCGATCGGCTCCTTAGCCGGGGACGGAGGAAGATCCAGCAGTACCGCCTTCTATTCGATTCTGGAGGATCCGAGTGTCAGCAATCTGCTTTGGTTTGGTTTGGACTGGTTTGTACAAACCGCGGGCAGCTGGCTGGTGTAACTAAGAAAGATAAGATAACATAAGTACACGACTGCAGAGTGTGTGTGTGTGTGTGACACACAAAAGTCGACTCGAGATGGAGACGGCGCAGCGAGCTCTAGCTAGCCCATCTTTGGCAGCAGCAGCGGTAACCATAAAGGCACATACCATCTGAACTGAACTGATCTGAACTGGACAAAATTACGGCCCGGTTCGACGATACAAATCCACTGCACCCTGAGCCATTTAAAACATTAACAAGTGATGAAGTGAGGCGAGATACAGTGTGAGGAGAACATCGAAATCGCCACCTGTCCTGTGGGCGCAAATAAACCATGATCAATGGCAGAAGATGACTGGAGCAAACTGCCCCGTGATGGACTGCAAGATCGATCGGGACACCACCGACACCGATCCAGCTTTCGATGGCGGTGACCAGTCCAACGGCACGGATAACCTAAGATACGGTACACGGTGCGCCGTTGCCGTTGCTGCCGAGACGACGCTGACCCACCCCTTCTCCTTCTTGAACGGCTATCATTCGATTTCTCTTAGAGCTTATTTGTCACCCATCATTTGATATTAAAATTGTGAAATTTATCTTGAATTCTAAAAACTAACTTGTTTGATTGGCACGGAATTGACTACATGAATTCAATTTGCAATTCCATGAAATCACAATACAACTAACCTCAATTTCTCTCTACAAGCCATCATTTTTTCTGGAATTGTCTCTAACTCTACAAATCCATGTGGTAGACAAACATGATTTTTGAATCCGGAATTCAAATTCAACCAAATGAAATCCTACCAAAAATTAGATTTCATTTCATTTGGGCCAAATGAAATGAAATGAGGAGTACCAAACGAGCTGTTAGTGTTGTTTGTCAGTCTCTTTTTCTTTTGAGATTTTAGACGACATCTTTATACATCTTTTATACCTATAATAAACTTCGCACTAGGGATAATTTGGCGAAGCCTCGTCCTGTGGATGATCCCACATGTGTATTCTGTGGGGAGCAGGAATCGATCTCCCACTTATTCTTTAACTGTGTAGTTTCCAAGCTTATCTGGAACTTTAATTTCTGATATTCTGGGTATCAATATTGGTTCTGATTTTGAATCTGTTGGAAGGTGGTGGATTAGTAACACTCGTCATGCTGCTCATAATGTTGTTTCTGCTGCTATCTTGTGGACTATTTGTACTTATCGTAATGCCATTTGCTTTCAGGGGAAACGGTGGAGAAACGCTCGGGAGCTGCGGAACGTGGCGATTGCACTGTGCAGGAAATGGAAGACCCTCTGCAGGGAGAAGTGCTTGGTGGAACTGGAGCAGTTCATTCGTGCTATGGAGCGCAGGCAGAGCGAGCTGCTTCGGATTGCTTGGTGCTAACACCGCGTGGGGAGAGCTGGACTGTGGAGGAGCTGCGCCATCCATTGTCGACTACCTCCTGGTTCCTCAATGCAGACCAAGTCTCCGCAAGATGAACTCGACAAGAACTGTTCCCCCTCTGTGGGCGGCCGTTTTTTGTTATGAACTTTCGTTTCTGTTCTTGGCACTGTGTGGCCGAATGATTTCGCTGGTTGTTTGAATTCGGACGACTGTTGGTCTCGTTAATAAAATGGGGCCGGGGGGAAACTGAAAGGGAAACCTTGCCCTATATGGGTTTTGATGAATGATGACAACATGGTTGAGGAACTAATGAGTTACACGGAGTGTTTCAGGTTTTAGTTCCTCAGAAGAGTTGGTTTAACCAGCATCGACGACCCTTAAAAATTGAAGTACATGTACTGGCTTAAAGTATGAAGAACTCAGTGAAGAACGGAGAAGAACGTGAAGCGTAGCTTTCTTCATAGGTCTTTCCGTAGCTTTTTCTTCACTTGAGTATAGGAACGCCGTACTATTAATGGGGGTTTGAAGTGTGGAGCTGGTTCAGGTGAAACCTATTCTTCATGTTCAGCTTAGGCGAAAACCATTTTCTGTGTGAGTGTTTTTCGTCGGAGTGAAGTGCGTGAAGTCTTCACTCTTTGATTTCAAATGTGTTTGAAAAACTTTGTCGCTTTACGTTTTGACCACATAATCCAACCGTTGTGAGACAAAGAGATAAAGTGTGAGCTGGAGTCTCAAGGATCGCTTTATCCAACGGGTCACGACGGCTAGATCGGCCGTGGCCAAGGCTATATAAGACGACCCACCCCGAACGAGTTCGGTGGTGATCCCCAGAGAGTTGTTTTGAAGAACACCTGAGAAAACCCTTAGAGTTGAACTGAGCGTGAAGAATGGGATCCCCTCTCTAGCCGAGCACTTGAAGCTTGTTACTCTTGGTGATTGGCATCACCTAGATGGCTAGGAGTCAGTGTTGAAGAGCAATCGAAGCTTATGATTCGTCATCAACCAGTCTGTGAAGGTCCGGAGATCACCTCAAGATCTACCACGAGTAACTGGACGAGACTTTGGTCTTAGCTCAGGAGGATTGGGTGGACTTGTGTGTCCGCGAGTCTTTGTGACTCAGCCCCCTCAATGGAGACGTAGGATTGTGCCAACAATCTGAACTTCGGAAAACAAATTTCCCGTATCTTCGTGTTCTGGTGATATCGTTCCTCAATCTCATATTTTCTGTTGAAGTACAAATTGTTCTTACTGTTCTTGTCTTCACCGCTACTGCTTAACTTGTTCATCTTTCTTCATTCCGCAGCTACTCTAAAATTGCTAAGTAAAATCTCTGTTGTTGAAGCATTGTGACTGTCTTCAGTTTTCAGTTCGAAGAAAACTTAAAACTGGTCACATTCACCCCCTCTCTGTGACGTACTCGATCTTTCAGAACCCCTATATTTCTAAAAAAATCGATGGCTCGAAACAATGTTTCCCGAGATTCCTGTATTAATCTTGTAAAATTCCCGCATTCCAATCTCTATGGGATTTTAACCCATAGGATTTTTCTTATAGAGGTTATTCGGTTCAAAGGAATTGATCTTTCATATTCCTATGAGTTGCTTCCTGCACCGAAATCCTAAACTAATTCTAGCAACAGGTTAGACTTGTTGGACAAATTCATCTACAACAACCTGCATTTTTTCTATGGTGCAACCAAACAACCTGTACTACTAATTTCAATGTTTTTAATTCCTGAACGGTTCACTACCTCACTACATCATATTTCTGTACTTTTCTGAACCTTGTGTTTTAGGATTAGTTTGATCCGAAGAGTCCCCACAAGTAAAAGAAAATGATAATTGATGATGTGAGTACAACCTTTGAGTGTATAAAACATTGGTATAATAATTAATTTTTTTAAGGTCAAGCAGCTGACTTTATTAACTTGCTAACACTTGCTTACAATCAGTTCTCAGGCTGTGATAAAGAAAACTAAGGGCAACACAAGCCCAATCTACTGCAGCGCCGTTCAAGGCCCCAAACCTAGCACACTCATGTGGTGGCGAATTCGCCTCATGCCTAACAAAATAAATCTCAAAACTAGTAAAAGGCTGACTCAATTCCTCAGTTTCACACAAGATAGGAGCAATAACTGCTCGATGCTCCCCCCCTCTCTGCCCAGAGCCGCAGAAGCACAGTCAGTTTCAAGGATGACCATTGCAAAACCCTTCTCCTTGGCAAAATCACAAGCGTCCCGTAAAATAATTAATATGTAAAAGGGAAAAAGCCATTAATCAAGGCACACAAAACCTGGAAACAGGTGCGGACGTACCGGTATGGCAAGGTGCAGCCGCCGCCATACCTGAATTTTAGTGCAAAAGTTCAATATACAGCCTACCTAACTAGCCTATTGAGCCTGCCTAGTTGTCCAAATGTTCGTCTCTTGACTCCCAAGTCCCGTTCGTACCCCCTCGATCTCACGTAACTGGTCACTGTCGGGGTGTTCTCGATTCCTATGCAGCAGCCAACATGCATCGTGACTTCCTATCTCTACACTGCAGTTTTCCACCACCACAAAAAAAGAGGGTTGCAGGATCTGTGATTTCCCATCTCCACTATATTGCAGGATCTGTGATTTCCCATCTCCACTATATTGCAGGATCTGTGATTTCCCATCTCCACTATATTGCAGGATCTGTGATTTCCCATCTCCACTATATAGTCTTCCACTGCTGCAAAAAAGAGAGGGCGGCACGCCGCCACACCAAGTCGCCAACATCGATAGTGCCCAGCCCATAGCCCGACATCGAAGTAAATTTGAGCATATCATTTCTATGTTTTGCAAATGTAGATTATAAATTGGTGATTGGTCGTCCATGTTATTTTCATCTGTTGAGGTAGTTTGAGCGCCATTACATTACTTTTGTATTTTTATCATATTTTTTGAACACAAAGTAATACTTGCTCCGTTCAGTAATTCTTGTCGAAATATTACATATATCTAGACATGTTTTAGGAATAGATACATTCATTTTGGTCAAATTTGAGACGAGAATTATGAAACGGAGAGAGTAGTATATACTGTATCTAGTATTCTAGCAAGAATTTGCATACTTGCATTGCATTGTACTAGATGATTTTTTTGTAAACTCTGTCGCACCTCAACATTTATCATGCGTCCGCCACTCCCTGTAAACACGTCACGCACGCTATCTCCACCGCTCGATGATGCTACCAATAAATGCCGCCAAGAAAAAACAATATATACTAAGCTACGAGATGATGCGCTCGCCATTTATCTTCATATCTTCTGCCTACCTCATGCAGCCATCTCTCTCTCTCGCTCTATATATAGCGACATCGTAAGACATGGTATATTGGTATGACCAGATAAACATACCCCCGTTGAATCAAGGACTAGTCCAGCCCACCGATTTCTATCAAGCCAGCGATGGCGGCGACTCAGAGCCTCCGTGTTTTCCTCGTTCTCCTCGCTTTGCAGGTCTGCCTTCTGCTGGCGATGATGTCGTCGACTTCGATGGTGCAAGCGAGACCCAATCCCGGCGAGGACGACTCGCCGCCGGCCATCTGCTGCATCCTCAACCCCGCGTGTTGCGTCGCCAATGACGCCAAGCCCCCTGTGGCGATCACCGGCAAGGCGTGACATGTTGCTCGAATCTCGATCGGTTCTCCTCCTGAGAGTAGTAGTTCTAGTCCAGTACATGCATGATCTCGAAGCTACCATAATCTTGTTGTACTGGTTACTTACTAAGCTTTAATAAAATGGGAGGAGCATGTTTCCAGTTTGCACTTTGTTTTGGCTTTTCAGAGAAGTTCTCCATGTCTTCAAGATGGTAGTTTTGCTGGGTAAATCTTTGACTGCAGAGGCCTGTTTTGTCGGCTAGGAAAAAGAAAATACTTCTCAGACCTTTTTTAGCAGGAGTGTGTTTTTAGCCCAAGCGAATTGTGTATTTGAGTGGATTAGGTGCTCACATAATACTCTCAATTCTCAAATATCCTTCCACCCAAAAGCACTAGTATGGTCGATTGTTCTTAATTGCCACAAAAATGAGGTGTTTAATTTGTATATAGTTTTCAGATGTTCCTGTCAGCTGCAAGGGCAAAGCTGGGCTCCGGGCAATATGGCATGGCCTTGGGCCGGAAATTTTTGCTTCCTGGTACATATTTCTCTTAGGATCTGCTTACTCCTACTCACTCCGATCCATAATAAATGTCTTGATTCAGTACATAGTTAGATGTTAGATCTGGCCAAGTTAGTCTACGTATCTATTTTGCCTTGCAGGCTTTCAGTTTTCAAAAACCCAACACCTATTTAACTTAGCGCAATAAAAAAATAAAGGGAACAGTCAGGGCTTTGGCCATAGCCCATAGCGACAGCTTATCTTCGTCAACGGCGGCTTGTTCTAATCACCGGCGTCTAGGTTGTTGTGTTCATTTGAAGTGTTCTTTCTGCCCCAAATTTACTGACGTGGATTTGTAGTAATTTAGAACTGAGGGAGTAGTTCAGATGCTCAATCCATCTGACCATCTGAACTTTGTGTATATGCAATGCACAATGTATTTCAAACCACATCACAACCAGTTTATGATTTTTGTGTATATGTGCAAAACCACAATGTCTTGCCAGGTCAGAACCAACAAACGTTTAGAAGCACTAGTGTTTTTCTGTACTCAGACGTAGGTTCGTAGAAGTTTATCAGATGGTTCACGTTACGACACAAATTAAAACATGCAAGTTCAGGTAGTTCATACTTCTAGAATCAACACACATGCTTCTGGAGTGCTTTATGAAAATTTCGCAAAAAATAAAGAGACGAATGCTTTATGAATCGATGCAAGAGGAGCTGCCAGACTTTGAGATACCCCAGTCAAAGTATTCCCAAATACGCTTAAACAACAAAATACTTCAGTGTTTGTTGCAGTTTGGTTACCTTACTGATTGTATGAGAATTCTGTGATCGATTGAATGTTGGTTACTCCCTCCGTCCAACAAATGATGTCTTAAGTTTGTCAAAATTTGAATGCATCTAGACATGACTTCGTGTGGTTTAGTGCTGCAGCGATGCTAGGCGCTACATGTGGTTTAGTGCTGCAGTGATGCGGTATGAAGTGTGAGTTGAATGTCCGCCTATCATTGGGGACCCATCATTGAGGTTTGTTGCTTGGTGATTACGAATGACCGTTCCACACTTGCTTCAGTATACACCTGACGTGGGGTAGTCCATGCTTCTAGTTATATGTATGTTACTTTTACAAACATTATGTAGGCCAAGCTTGAGACATATATGATCGTCCCCACAACATCAAGGCTCAAAATACATCAAGAAAGGGTGCGCGATATCGGAGCAACAAAACATGATTACGGCCCAAGTATTCTCTATCCACTGGTCACATGCATAACTCATTATTCGACTTTAGGAGAAGTGCTTCTGTTATTTTGAACTAACAAATATGCTTTAGGAAGATAGGTTCTAAAACAACTTTAACAAAACCTGGTTTACCTATACATACAAACCAAACAAATGCAAAGAATCAGTGACTTCACACAAGTAGTAACAAGTATTATTACCTTGGTGAGTCATTTGCACTACCCTTCAATGTCAATCATATATTATACCTACTTTAATTCAAGTCTATCCTAGTAATGGATGGCTGGTGCAAATTGAAATGCCAAGTTGGTGCACACAAAGAAGGGAAGTAAAAAAAAATCCAAGTAGCAAATCTTTAGAAATACATCAATTTGGGTAAAAAAAGGACAATACATACAAAAGACAAACATTGTATACATACCACTAACAGAACCTAAGGTAGACAATTTCCAAACCACAAAAGACTCAGGTCAACTTGATCATCACTCATATCAGCGTAGGTGGTCTCCAAGAAAGTTCTAACCTCAGGGTGTTGATCAGGTTCAAAGAAGATGTATTCTTCAATCAGCGGAACACCAAATTCTGAGTTAGGGTCTTTCCTGAAACGCTCAACCATGTGAGGATCGAAACCCTTAGTGAAGTCATGCTGTCCATTAAATTCCTCATCAATTGGGTGGATGAGTTTCATCCCTGTAAACTCACAAGCAGAGCATCCACCTGATCACCCAATAGTCAACAAAAGAATTAGCTTCAATCGCAACACGAGAATGCATTTACCAAAAAAGAAGAAGTTAGCATAAACCAATAAAAAAGAGGAAAACTTAGCATACCAGTTGTTGCCGACAATGTCACGGGGCAACACAAGGTCACGTGATTCACATCTTTATGTGAAGCACAAACTTCAGCGAAGAACAACTTAGGCTGAGTAGGCTCATCCTCGAGAGATGCCATGAAGTTGACGTGATAATAGCTATTGGGAAGCAAAGTAACCAAACTTTTGCCACATAGTAGATGGATACGATAACGTTTCTGAGGAATGCAAATTAAAATTGTGTTAGCATATTCATCATTAGATAGAAGGAAAACCAAGATATAAACTAGACGTAAAATAAGAAATAGTATAAGAAAGGTATAAGAAATATTACCCCAAACTGGAACGCAAGTTTGTCAAGTGCCATGTTCACTATATTGAGGCAAAACTCTTGATCCCTCTTGAAATAGTGTCTCTTGATTCTTGAAGCTCTATGTGCTCCTTGCCTTAGAATGGACGAGCTTGGCGGCGAGGATACCGTGCAAACTAATCTGGACATGACCGACTTGACAAATCCATCCACTATAACTGATGCATTGTTTCGGGAGCTCAGGTCATATAATCCAAAAGCCAACGAGTGGCCTGAAATTCCATGACGAGCAAGAAAAGCGTCAATAGGAGCAGAGTTAACAACAAACGAGAAATTTGCCTGGCGAGCCACATCGCCAGGGAGATGCGCCGCCAGAATCGCAGCCCTCAAGGCGTCCTCCATGCCGTTTTTGTGGTCAACACCTTCCGTGTCAATTAGCACAGCGGCACGGTGAAGATTTCCATGGCTTCGATGCAGATAAAACATCGCATCTTGGGCGGACAAGGCAGGGGCGTACGCCCTTATGAAGGCGACGAGAGCGTCGAGCGACCGGCGAGCCATGCGGAATATGGCATTGCAACTCAGCATCATGGGCTCGAGAACATCACTCGGGGAAGCGGCCGGAAACGTAGATTCGTACCAGAGCGAGTTGAGAACGATGTTGCAGACGGGGCCGTGCAGGCCGTAGGCGTAGCTCTTGAGCACCGTGCCCCGCGCGTGCAAGCCGACAGCCTCGCGGCCCATCATGGTGAGCGCCTGGAGGTGGTGCCGGTGGACGGTGTCCAGCAGCGCCGCCTCAAGCGGGCTGGGCGGCCCCCGGCGATGCTGTCCGCCTGACAGGTGGCAGGAACCGGGGGAACCTGGACGGCGCGGCTGGGCTCGCCGCAGACCGGGCCGAGGTTCACGAAGTCGATGCGCCCGGGGGTCACTCCGTATTTCTTGGCCAACTCCCTCACATGGCGATCCGCCGCCTCGGAATCTGGCAGCATGCTGGAAGGTGGGGATGAAAGACCGATCGGCACGACACCAGGGTGAATTGAACTTTTGAGGGGAACGACGATATTCTCCTGTATATCATCCGGAACGAAAAAAAAAGGGGCAGACACGAGAGAGGAAGAGGAGATGAACTCCTGCCGCGCCGCGCCGGCGTCCCCGACAGAAGACGAAGACCTCCTCACCGAGATACTCCTCCGGCTCCCGGCACGGCCTTCCTCTCTCCCCCGCGCGTCCCTCGTCTGCAAGTCGTGGCGCCGCCTCGTCACCGACCCCCAATTCGTCCGCCGCTTCTGGGCCAAGCACAGGGAGGCCCCCATCGTCGGCCTCTTCGTCCAGCAAAATCTCGACGAGTTCACCTTCATGTCGATTTGGGAACGGCCCGACGTGATCCCGCCTGAGCGCTTCTCCCTGCGGGTCGACGGCATCCAAGGCGGCGTCTGGTCCTTCCGCGGCTGCCGCCACGGCCGCGTCGTCTTCACCAACCACGAACGCATCGGCTATGGCGTCCGCGAGGTCCTGGTGTGGGACCCCGTCACAGGCGACCGCCGCTGCTTAGGCCTTCCGTGTCATCCGGGCCACGACTGGAGCAAGTCACACGTGCAAGCGGAGGTGCACTGCGTTGCCCGCGACAAGGGCCACGTGCACGGTGCCTGCCATTGGAGCCCCTTCAAGGTGGTCTTGGCGTGCGCCGACAAGGGCGTCGCGCGAGCCTGCGTTTACTCGTCGGAGACTGGCTCATGGGGCAATCTCATCTCGACAACAGTTCATTAGGACACACCATCTCATCTTGTTGGAAGTCGCAGCATCCTGGTTGGGAATATCCTCTATTGGTTTCTTTTTGGTGCTCGGATTGGCATCCTTGAGCTTGATTTGGATAGCCAGAACCTAGCCGTGATCGACATGCCACCGGATGCCGATGCCCTCCAGGGCGACCTTCTCTTGAGTACGCTGGGTGGCGGGCTTGGCTTCATCACTGTGTTGGGGGACGATCTACAACTATGGGTGAGGATGACTGATTCTGATGGTGTTGCTGGATGGATGCCGGGACATACAATTGATCCGTACGAGCTTCTCGCACTGAAATCAGGGGAATGGATCAAAAGAGTAATGGGGATTGCTGCGGATGTTAATGTGATGGTTGTGTCAACAAGAATCGGCGTCTTCATGGTCCATCTCGAGTCACTACAGTTTGAGAAGATCTTTGAAAGCAACACTTTCCCTGATTTGCCGCCCACTATTTATACATATCCATTTACAAGTTTCTGTGCTGCAGGTAATAGCATCTGCAGTTAAAACTAAATCTTACTCCCTCCGATCCAAAATAAGCGTGTCAGTTTGAACTAAGCCTAGTTCAAGACTGCAATTTTGCATCTTATTTTGGATCGGAGGTAGGAGTTGTTTTTGATAATTTGTTTTCCGGAGTGTTGCTTGGACTAGCAATTTAAATACCATCATGTTAGTTTTTTCTTTGGCTGCTTGATCAAATACTACTTCTGTATTCTTCAGAATAACACAACTCAATCATAATGTTGCTCACTTGCTTGTCTATTTTTATGTAGAATTAATATTTGCGTAGGTGTAGTACTGGTACAGATCATTTCGGCATGCATTTGGAAAGTGGTATGAACTATGTAAGCAGCTAATCTTTATTGGTTGAAAATGTATGATGTTGTAACTGAACAAGATAACATAAGACCTGCATTGCGACTCTCTCAAAAGTCTCAGATCTCAACATGAAGACACTGGAACCCAAATGGGCACTCCTAACCATCTAAATCGTGTATAATGTAGGTCGTCTGTTCTATAAATATTTATCAGCTAACAATCACACAAACGCGACAAGTTTTGAATTGTTCACTAACCCAGCTCTTGGCAGCAATTAGTGGAACGAAAGGCTCTCTTAGCCTGAATACGAAACTGCAGATTTTTAACTATCTAAGTTATTACAAATGGGGTCTGCATTCAAAACGGAGGTATCAAACAATATTTGTCAGCCAAAATTCCACACATACACACCACAGGTGTTGCATTATCCAATAATCCTGCTCATAGCAGCAATTAGTGGAACAAGACGATCAGAACAAAATGCTCTCTTAGCCTGAATACAGAACAACAGATTATTACAAATAATGCACTGCAATTACATGGCTGAATATGAATTGCAGGCAACACTCTCGGGCGCCGTTTCACTCTTTGTAAATGCTTTTGGCTTGATTTTGTGGTGAACAAGGTCAATTATCTTAATAGAGTTGCAGTATTCTTGCCCTTTTGAAGTTCCTCAAAATAAAATACTGTGTAAGTACAACATATAAATTGCCATGTGTGTTCAAAATTAATCCTAATCAATACCAAAAGGTGACTTGAGCAAACAACCTGAATTGAAAACCAGATTGAGATTAATTTGTTTGTGAAGTACTAGTAGCTGTCTCTCGAAAACCAAACAATTAATGTGCAAGATAAGCTTGCAACTTATCATGTATCTGGTCACGTGATGGATAAGTCCCATATACTACATCGCACATATCACTCTTTTCAATTTTAGGAGAGAAAATTTCACAAAACTACTACTATTGGGGCGGACGGACAGCGCGGCGCGGATGACACGGGCGGGCAGGGGGTCGGCGCAGCGGGGTGGCGCTGCGTGGGCCCACGGGCGACGAGGCGGTGCAGGCAGGCAGACGGCGTTGTGGGGTGGGGAAGAAAAAGAGGAGAAAAAACAAAAGACAAAATATAGAGAAAGGAGAGGGGGTTGGGTGACAAATAAAGTGGACCTTACATGTGGGCTAGCCTCGTCGGTTTTTCTGTCAAAAAGCTCTAATCCGGAATATTAGAGTTATGTGAACATAATTACCCAAGAGTAACTTAAGTTGTGCCTAACTGAAACCCTAGCACCAATTGTAATAGTTTTGTGAAATTACTTCTATTCGCGCATCATCCGACCATCATTATTCGTTTCCAGTCCGGTACCGATCCATTACCGTTTTATATTGTTTCCGACAAATTTTGGTACATTATGTATTTGTTTTCGCATCCGAATCTGCACCCAAATGGCTTCTAGATCTGATAAAAATATTCTGATACGTATATGGTACAAATATTCTCCGTCCGAATCCGATCCTCTCCTCCTTAATCCCATCATCGTCACAAGTTAGAGCATCTCCACTTAGCTCCACCATACGACATCCGGCGCTTTGCCATATGGGAGAGTGCCGGCGCAAGCAAATCGTTTTGGGGGGAGCTGGCTCCCAGCCCCACCCCAAACGTCAGCCCTCAAATTGATGTTTGTCTCACCGACAAGGATGGCCCGCTCTACTTTCGGCATCATCCGGCGCCCCCACTAGTCCCTGTGAGTTGGGTATGGCCTGAGAGCGCCGGATGAATTGATGTGCTTAAATTTGTTATTTTGACGCCGACATCTCCTAACCTATTTAGGAGGGCTTTAGGAAAGCCGAGTGAACATGCTCTTACTCCGTACCACATATGTCGCCTGCTTAGGTTCTGCATCGGAGTCCCTGTTGTATTCGTTTTCAGTTGGCAGAGTGTCGTATCCCCGTAGGAGGGTCGTATAAGTTTTTTTTTCCTGCCGGAAAGAGAAACAAATACTAGTAATTCAGACACGCCGCCGCATCGGCACGAGAGTCCTCTCAGGGGACGACGACGAGAATCGAGATGAAGCCGTCGCTAGCGTCCCCGATAGACGACGAGGACCTTCTGACCGAGATACTCCTCCGCCTCCCCGCGCGGCCTTCCTCCCTCACCCGCGCCTCCCTCGTCTGCAAGCTCTGGCGCCGCCTCGTCACTGATCCCCAATTCCTCCGCCGCTTCTGCGCCCATCACAGGGAGCCCCCCGCCATCGGAGTGTTCCTCAACTTCTACCGCGGGGATCTCTCCTTCAGGTCGGTTCTGGATCCGCCGGACTCCATCCCACCGGAGAAATTCTCCGTGCAGCTGACCGACGGCATCGAGGACGGCGGCGTCTGGTCCTTCCGCCGCTGCCGCCACGGCCGCGTGGTCTTCACCAGCGGGGACCACCTCGGCACCGGCTGCCGCCAGGTCCTGGTGTGGGATCCCGTCACAGGCGACCGCAGCCGCATAGGCAGCCCGCCGCCGCAGCTGGATCACGACTGGAGCACGTCCCATGTGCAAGCGGAGGTGCTCTGCGTCGCGGGCGACAAGGATCACGTGCACGGCGCCTGCCATTCGAGCCCCTTCAAGGTGGTGTTGGTGTGCGGCGACAGGAGCGTCGCGCGAGCCTGCGTGTACTCATCGGAGACTGGAACCTGGGGCGAAATAATCTCGACAGCGATTCCATATAGCCCACTGTCGTGTGTTGGCATTGGCAGTCGAAGCATCCTTTTAGGGAATTCACTTTACTGGATTATTTTTGGTTGTAAGATTGCAATCCTCGAGCTTGATTTGGATACACAGAGGCTCGCTGTGATAAAGGTGCCACCGGATGCCCATGTCGGGCATCATGGCATCTACTTGAGTAAGCTGGGTGGTGGGCTTGGCTTCATCGTTGTCTCGGACGACTACGTTGCTCAGCTATGGGTGAGGATGACTGATTTTGATGGTGTTGCCGGATGGATACCGGCACAAACAATTGAATTGGGCAAGCTTCTTCCGCTGAGACCAAGGGAGTGGACAAATCTCCAAACGGTACTGGGGGTTGCTGGGGAGGACAATGTGATATTTGTGTCAACAAATTCAGGCGTCTTCGTGGTTCATCTTGAGTCAATGCAGTTGAAGAAATTTTTTGAAAGCAATCCTTTCGCCGACTGTTCGACTTCCACCATCCATCTATTCACAAGTTTCTGTGCTGCTGGCAGCATGCTGGTAAACATATAGTTATGTCCTTTGTTATTAGTCAATAGTCAAGGCTTGGTGGAATAAATTATCTCAGGTTCCGAAGAACAATTTGACGGCGCAAATAGATATTACTCTGGCTACTTATGTCTCATGGAACATTTGGAAAGAGAGAAATCGAAGAATTTTTGAAAACAAGAGTCAGACTCCACTCAATCTATGATGTTTGATCGAGGAGGATAATGATGAGTTTAATAGGGCGTTTGGAAGATAGCTTGCTGTGTGTATAGCCGAGAGTCACTGCTCTTTGTGATATCGAGTTTTTCGTTTTTTCTTTGGCTTAGGCCGTTGTATTTGGATTGTTACCCCCCGCCCCCCCCCTTTGATGCAATGACAGAGCTCCTTTCTTTCCCGTCCAAAAATCATGTCAATAATTTCTCTGGCTGCATGATGACATAGTAATGGAGCCAACCTCCAATCAGTTTTTGTAAGTACTAAGTCTTTTGATGATATCACAAGTATTGCTATGAAGTTCGAAAATTCTATAGCATCCTCTCCATCAGGTTGCCTGTTAGCATTTAATTTTTTAGCGGAGGTTGTGCGTTAGTATTGTATATGTAGCTTGGGTGGTGTGGTCGATAATCTTTGCCCTATTTCCAACCTTGAGCTTCAGACTAATAATCCTCTCGGTTCAGTCCACCCACACGGCCACACCTACATTCTCCTCAATTCTCATGGTTCTCCTCCCTAGATGTCAATGCCCTGTGGGAAGCACCTGAGAGGCCGAGAGAGCAAGCGTCGCGGCAGAGGGAAATATTTGGTTAGCTGTCATGTTTGTAACTTGAAATTTTGTCGGAGAAAGGCTAGCAAGCCAACCTCTTGTAGATTCTAGTGCTGCTTTGAGGTCATGTTCCTTCTTGTAGTTGAAGGCGTCTTCAGGAGGTTCACCTGCAGTTACCAGAAAATGTGGTACTATCAACAATTTCATTCCTTGATTGAACATATTTTTTTATGTTCAGAATCTCTGAAGATCTTCAACCAGTACATTATTTATCCAGCCCATGTTGTAATGTAACGTGTGAAATGCTGATGCTTTACTCAATACAGTAGAGCATATTTTTTAAGGACTTTTTAAATTAAGGGAATAATAGGACTATTTGCAATGGGAGTCAGAGGGAACTAGGGTTGGGCATTTGGTATAAACCAGAAGATCGGTTAGACTAATTATGTTTATTTTGAAATTCGGTTACCATCAAATGGCAACCAAAATTAGCATCAAATAGGCAAAACCATGCGCTGTTTTATTCTGCTTTGAATTTTGATACAAGGATGATACCACACAACTGTTTTTTTGAGGGAATGATGCCACACAACTCAAACTTGAAAAGTTAAAAGTAAAGCCCGGCAGAAACCTTATCATAAAAACATCCTGCTTTCAGTTTCAGGAGCTGAAATCGATCGGAGGGCCAGTGCGCGTCCCGCCGTAAGACGTCGGTCCGAACGACCGCGCGATAGAAAATTCGGAAAGTGGTCCTCTTCAGCAGCGGATCACGCTCCTCCTCGCGCTACTAGCGCGCGCCGGCCGCTTCTGCTCCTCCTCCTCCCGAGACGCCCGAGCGTGCCGCCGGTACCGGCGAGCCGGCGCGGCGCCCCACGTGCTGCCTCAGGGTGACGCCGGCGACGATGCGGTCCAGCTCGCCCCTGCTGACAACGATCTTACTCACGCCGCCGTCGCCGCCGCCCTCGCCGCGGGACACGACGACCACACCGCCGTCGCCGCCGTGATGAGGCGCTTGGCTCCGAGGGCTCGAGAGACGGAAGCAGCCTTGCATGGATTAGTTGCCACGGATTGATCTATCAACGGCTTGTACTCGATCAGCGCTCTCCCAGTCCCCTGATCTCCAGTCTCTGTTCTTCATGGCGCACCTGATTAGACGTGTATATATACATCAGCCGAGTAATCAGAATCTTTTTTTAATGGCCGGACGCTCTTGGTCCGGCCGCTTGATTAGTTTGTTGAGTTGACATTGCTAGGGGGGATTAGTTGGACGGGTACAACAAGTCAATGCCGCCGACTCTACGTGTAATTGTGTAAACTGTCTTTCGGATTCCCCACAGTTCGTTCAATGATCGGCTCTACGTGCGCGGCCGCGGGGGAGTTGGCGCCGTTCTTGCGCGTCCAATGATTTGATTTGCTTGCATTGCCGTCGCCGGCGCCCACATGCTTAGTTATCAATATACCATCGCATCCCCTTGCCCTTGCATGTGCAGCAGGAGAGAATTGCATTGTCGCGGTGTTCAGCAAACGGACATTGGCGCGGTTCATTTTTGTGCGATAGATGGACCCTTTCAGCAGCGTTCCATCGCACCAGTGAGAACAGCGAAACCAATTAGCTCATGGACCTGGCAACATGCGTCAGTCTCTGAATCTCTGAGACTCTCTGATTGCCCACTCGAATAATCAGAGGAGGCGAGTAAGAAATCGGCACCGTGGTCCGTGGAGGCCGCAGCAAGGTTCCAGTCAGGTTGGCGAGGGGATTCGAACTATCGTTGTTGGCGGTTGGCGGTGGTATGAACTATATGCACCGTCTGATTCTTCTTACACGATACTGCCTATTGGTCGTTAGCGCTGGAATTGGAAACATGGTTGTTATAACATTCTTCATGAACTCAATCCATGCAGCATAACTCAATAGGAGGCAGCAGAGTCTTCAGGCGGAAGGCGGTGAAAGTTCTGCGGTGAAGACGCTGCATCAGCTGAAACAAATTTCAGAATGTGTGTTTCAAGTTGCAATTTCATTCCCTATAGAGCATATAAAGAGCATCAGGTTCTCAGTCCCACCCGGCCTGTTTCATCATCAGAAATCCAAATCTGGAGATGCTTTAGGCCAACATGCAACTTCCAAAAGCACAGTCGCACCAATGAGTTCCTAACATTCATAATTGTGAAAAACAACAAAAAAAATCTGGCTAATTTATCTATGTAAGTTCTCAACTAGTGTTGATTTACCATTTTCAAACTTTACTTAATTACGGTGAATGTTACAAAGGCGTAGTTAGGTCAACATATTCCTTAACATTTACACTACGAACCACATTCTACATAGAGCTGAGAACAACTTAAAGATAACTGTTCATGTATATGCGTGCAAGAGAACTTAAGTAATATTGCCAAGAGAGAAAATGAGAGACAAGTATGGTCCCATTGGCAATTTAGAAATACTGCTAATCCCCAGAAAATATTTTTTCGAAGCACAGAAGAAAAATTCAGCCATTTTCTGGTTAAAGGCAACACTATCACGACTTGACAGCCATTAGTGATATATAAAGCAAGGCTACACATATATTTTTGCAATTCCCGACAACAGCTCGACATCTAGATTTGTTCCATACCGAGTGAATCTAACCAAAGACTACACCTGTTGAATCAAAGCAAGACAGAGGTTCATAAAGTATAAAATACAAAGTTCAAGTACATTTTTCTGGTTCTAGTTTCCTTAGTTCACCTTACTGTGTTCCAAAGAAGGAGGCCAGGCCATAATGTATGGATAGGAAAAAACTGAGTAATTGATAGGGCAGAGCCGATTCAGCTTCTCTGTTTCCATGCATAAGGATAAGAACCAGCAATCAGAATCAGGATGTGTCTCACAGACAGTAGACAAATGCACAATGCCACCGATAACTGACATAATCTTCAGTGTAAAATGACCATCTGGACAGCATTCTGGGGTCTCAATCGCATCCTGCAGCGGGAATGTCTTGTCCAGCATCCATCTATTGACACCGTCGCCATCGGCTCTCCAGACCCAAACAATGAGCGTGAGTTTAGCAGCACTAACCAAACAGAGCTTTCCATCCTTGGTCTCACCTATCTTGATTGCCTCATGCCCTTCCATATGTGGCAGATCGATTCGGGAGAATTGAAACGTTGCGGTGTTCAGCACACGCACATTAGCATTCTTTGCAAATGGCCAATAAACAAACCCATTCACCAGAGTGCCTTCGTCAGTAAGACAATAGCCTGCGGGTCGCGTGGCTGCATCCTCATCGAATGGGAAAATCTGCCACTCCCTGGTCTCCGGTGAGAAGACAGCAGCTTGCGCTCCCCAATTTACGTGGCAGACGATGACAACGCGGAAAGACCCGTGGTCCTCTTCGGAGGAGAGCACGTGGAACTCAGCTTGCATGTCTTCAATGATCTCATCGGGTGGCACGGGGAAGAGATGCAGGGCCCGTGTGAGAGGGTTGTTTGTAGACGGCCACCTGCTTGGCGATCCAGTTGACGAGAACGACATACCCATCGCGGCACTCAGACATTGACCAGCCAGGGTCGTTGTCGTTGTCGTAGGGGAGACGGGTAAGGAAGACATCGGCTCCGCGGACGGCAGCGGCGTGGTCCGGGTCGGAGCAGCGGACGGGCGCGAAGGCGGGCATGGCGTCGTCGTAGATGTCAAGGAAGACGCCAAGGAGTGAGGGCGGGTGGAGCTCGCGGAAGCCGCGACGGAAGGCGGGGGACGAACGGACCGCGCGGAGGAAGCCGCGGCAGGTGAGGGCGGCGCGAACGAGGCTCGGTAAAGAGGGGAGGCGGAGGAAGACCTTGCGCACGAGGTCGTCGCTGAGGTCGCTTATGGTAGTGGGAGCGGCTGGTGGGGATTTCTTCTTCATCTTCGGCAGGTGTTCTGAGAGGGTGGTGACCATCAGAGAATGATCCAGTACTGTAGGAACCGAACATGCATACAAACAAAAAACAAACCATTGAGCCGCCAGGAGCCAGGCGGAACCCTGGCCGCGGTGATCAGCGTTTTTCTTCCGGTTCCCCACGTCTCCAACCGCTGATCTGGCATCGGGTGACGAGGGGACCATAGATCAACGTCTGGCTGCAGTTTGTCTATCTTTTTTTGAGGTTTTGTGTCCTCGCCATGGCGTCTTGGTGGAGGAGGCGACGGCATATAGAATAATAGTCTTCCGGTTCCATCCCTTCCTGGCGTAATCAACACGATCTACTCCATGGAGCTAGGGGATCTTGCGGTTTGTTTTTTCGTTATTTTGGTCTTCTTTCTTGTCAGTTCGGCGACGAATCAGCAGATCGACAACCTGCCTTGCAAGGGTGGTGTCCCTGACCAGAATGTTTTTTCGTCAATATTAGGTTCTCATCGGTTGCGGTGAGCGACTCATGCGGCTATTCAAAACCTATAAGGTTAGTCCAGTTTGTGCAGCTTTGGTCTTCTGCAATTTCATCACCGAAGAGATGGAGAATTTCCAAGACATGGATGACAAATCAAGAGTTGTTTACTTCAAAGAATTTTGATGTAACTTTTAGTTTCATTAGGGTTTTGTGTTGTTGGTTTTTGTTTCAATTTCGATCACTTGTACTTTGTTTATTGAATCAATAAAGCTTATCTAAAAAAACAACCATTGACGTTGTCTTGCCCAAATAATCGTAATCGTGACTTGGGGGCATGTTCCCCTGATATGAATTATACACGCTATGTTAAAAAAAAATATACACACTTTGTAATTCTTTTATTTAGGGGATTATATATATTCTCAGTGCTGCGGCTGGAAATTCCGTTATCATAATATTCTCCGCGAAGGAAAAACCATAATCCAGTCGCACAGGGAAGCTAAGTTGAAGAAAAATTACGAACATGCAACTATACTTTGTAAGCAAAAATGAAATGAATTACATTTTATTAATCCGTTTGAGATAATAAAATACAACTCTTCATCCGCTTTGTGGCTTCATTGCGTGGCCAAATTGGCAGTGGCGATTGTGGTATTCTCGTTCATGGCGCTTCGGAAGATTCCTGCTTAATACTAACTCCCACGGGCTCGGTTCACGAGAAACCTCCAACTAACTTGTTGTCTTTGCTTAACATCGTCGCTTCATCGCTTTATATTTTCGAACATATACCAAACTTTTTTTTGCGGATTCCGAAAATATAAGGATTTTGAAAATATAAGGTATATGTTCGGGTTGTTTTATTTTCACCCAAAGCTGTAAACTGTCTGTTACATGTATCTAAACGTTTTTTAGATATAAATCAATCCATATTTAGACAAATTTGAATCACTTAATATGAGACTGGGGGAGTATTTGCCAATTCAAATCATATACGTGATATACGGAATCTAGTAGAGATCTCTTATAGCCGTAGTACGCGATCAACTTAGCTCATGTGCATGCACGAATACACCATGCTCAATCAAGCACTGAAAAGCATGTACATACCGTGGCGTGCATGTATACACATACCTAAGGCTAAGTGTGTTGCCTTCTTCCTACGAAAACACCTGATTCGTTCCCCTTCTAAGAACATGATCAGTTAATGGGGTCTTTTTTCTTTTACAAAATCTCGTCGAACAGGGAGGCAGGCGGCCGAGTCCTCCTTACGAGAGACAGCAAATACTAGCTGCAGTATCATTTCTCATAGAACATGGCATCTACAGAAGAGCAATATGTTTATCATCCTGATTGCTTCATCATCTCAGCTCCAAATCTGGACTCTCCAGATTCGTAGGCCAACATGAAAATCCAAAAGCCCTGTTGCACAGATGGAATCCTAACTATGCATACTTGAGAAAAGTACTACTCCCTGTTCAATAAACAAAACAAAATCTAGCCAACTTCATCTATGTCCATTCTCAACTAAACTTGTACAGTACTAGTAAGTATTTTATGACCTGACTAATACAGTGAAGGTTGCAAATGCATAGTGAAGTCAACATGTTGTTTAACATTATCTGCATAGGACTGACAAAACTGAAGATACTTGTTCATGTATATACATGCAAAATAACTTTAAAATGTTAGAAATGAGAGGCAAGTGAGTTCCCATTTGGCAATTTGGAAAGATCGATAACCCCTAGATCGAAGATACTATTTTAAGCACAAAAGTAAAATTCAGCCATTATAGTTACGGAGAAACACTATTAAGGACAACAAAACAAAGCCTTGTCTGAGCGTTCTGAGGTCATATTGCATATAACCTGCCAGCATAATGATATATAACAAGGCTATACATGGACATCTTGATTTACTCTGATGACATCTAACCAAGACATCATCTATAGAACCATAGCAACTTGCAAGACATCAGTAAATAAAGTAAGATACAGAGTTCAAATATAAATCTCTGGCTCTAATTTCTGGCTCTAGTTTTCTTATCCCTCTTAGTCAAGCTCCCTCGAGTTGAAGATTCACCTTATTGTGCACCAAAGAATTAGGCCACGCCATGATGTAGGGATAGGAAAAGATGGATTTGGTGATACGGCAGAGCTTATTCAGCTCCTCTTTTTCCAGGCAGAAGGATAAGAACCAGTATCCAGAATCAGCACATGAGTACCCAGACAGATACACAATGCCACCGATAATCCCCACAACCTTCAGTTTAAGATATGTTGCAAATTTTCCAACAAGATAATCCTCCGAAGAATGTTGTGGGATCTTATGCGCACTCCGCAGCCGGTATGTGTTTTCCAGCATCCATCTATTAATACCATCGTCACCAGCTCTCCAGACCCAAACAACAAGCCTGAGTTTAGATGCAGAAACCAAACAGAGGTTCCCATCCTTGGTCTCACCAACCTTGAAATTGTCTGTCCCTGCGATATCTGGCGGCAGATAGATTCGAAAGAATTGAGGCGTTGTGATGTTCAGCACACATACATGGTATCCGTCTGCAAATGCCCTATAAACAGACCCATTCACCGGCGTGCCTTCGTGAGGCCAGTAATGGCCGCCTTCATCCTCATCCAATGGGAAAATCTCCCACTCACGGTCATCCCGTGAGAGGACGGCTGCACTCTCAACATCGCTGGAAACGCAGACTACGCGGAACGACTCGTGGTCCTCTTCGAAGGAGAATACGTGGAAATCAACTTGCCCCTCGTCATATACCTCATAGGACGGCACGGGGAAGAGATGCAGGGCCCCTGTGAGAGGATCGTAGACGGCCACCTCCTCGGTGTGCCCGTTGATGAGAAGGGCGTACCCATCGCGGCACTCTAACATGCACCACTCGGGCCTATCGCCGTCGTTGTGTTCCTTGTAGTTGTCTTCTTCCGTGTAGTCGTCTTCGTCGTCGTCTTCCTTGTAGCCGTCATCGTCATCGTCTTCCTTGTAGTCATCTTCGTCGTTGTTTACGCCGCTGTCGGGGAGACCGGTAAGAAGGACATCGACGCCGCGGATGGCGGCGGCGTGGTCCGGATCGGAGCGGCGGCGAACGGGCGTGAAGGTGGGCGCGACGTCTCCCAGTACGTAATCATCGCCGATGCCGATGAAGACGCCGAGTATTGGGGGCGGGTTGAGCTCACGAAAGCGGCGGCGGAAGGCGGGGCACGAATGGACCGCGCCGAGGAAGCCTTGGCAGGTGAAGGCGGCGCGAACGAGGGTTGGGAGGGATGGGAGGCGGAGGAAGATCTCACGGATGAGCTCGTCGTCGAGGGCGCTTATAGTGGTGGGAGCGGGTAGTTGGGATTCCTTCTTCGGCGGCGGCGGCGACGGCTGCTCAGAGCGGGCGTTCATGGTGACGGAGCAGTGAGGCCAGAATGAATAGGTGCTGCTCGGGATGGATCCTGGGAGCCTCAGGTGGGCCGTTGTGCCTTGGCTCCAGAGCCCAACATGGGCGTTGTCTACCAGACCCAAATCAGTCACAGCAATCGTTGTCTTCAGATTGCCGCGTGGGCTGTGTCAGCATATCACTTCTCTGATCACGAAGATTTGGTGGGGGAGCAAAAATGGCGAACGCAAGACAGCCTGGGTTGCGTGGGATGCAATGACGATGCCAAAGTGGTCTAGGTTTTCAGGACATTGAGATTTTCAACCTAGCTCTACTCGCAAGACAAGTGTGATGCCTTATGCAGGATGGATCTTCGCTAAGTGCAAGAATCTTGAAGGCACACTATTTCCTTGATGGGTCGCTGCTGGAGGCGGAAGTTGGTAACAAACCTTCACGGGTTTGGCGTGCGCTGTGTGATGGTAAGGAGATGCTCAAGCTTGGGCTTATCCGCAGGATCGGAGATGGTTCATCAACTAATATCTGGCAGGACAATTGGTTACCACGGGATTTCAAGCTGAGGCCGACGTGTTCTATCTCGCCACATCCTCCGCAATTGGTTTCTGAGTTGATCTACTCAGCTACGAGATCCTGGAACATTAGTGCGCTGAAGGCACACCTACTGCCAATGGATGTTGAAGCTGTTTGTCAAATTCCTATTAGTCAAATCAGGCAGCTAGATTGTTGGGCTTGGCATTATGAGAGAAAGAGGGGTGTTCACTGTCCGTTCGGCATACAAGATGATGGTTGAGACTAAGAGGCGCCGGGTTGACTAGCTTGAAGGATCTTCGGAAGGTTCGCATGGGGAGGAGCATGAACGGGAGTCGAAGAAGCTCTGGAAGGTAACTCGAGGTTTTTGCTTGGAGGTTGGCGAGATCTTCTCTACCAACGGGTCAAGAAAGAGCACGAAGAAAAATGGCAACAACTCCAGTTTGCACCATCTGTAATGCTTCCTTCGATTCTTAGAGACATTCACTTCTTGATTGCAATATGGCGAAAAGTGTTTGGGCTCTCCGTGAGGATGATGTGGCTCTTCCTTTATTTGGTGATGAAACTCTTGATCCGAAGCTTTGGCTCTTATCACTGTGCAAGACTCTTAATCAGCAGGATTTCATTGAAGTGTTGGTTACTTTGTGGGCTATTTGGTGGGAGAGAAGGAAAGCTATTCATGAGGGTGAGTTTCAGAGCCCGCTGTCGACTCACATGTTCATTACCAGGTATTTATCGGAGCTGGGCTTCAGTTGCGGCAAGAAGCAGGTGACGCTGGGGGGCTCGAGGCTGGCTATGCCGAAGTGGATCCCTCCGCCAGCGGGGCTGATAAAAATAAACATTGATGCTGCTGTCTCTAAGGGGGCGTTGAAGGGAGCTTTTGCAGCTGTCTGCCGTGATCCGCAAGGAAAGTTCTTGGGCACTAGTGCAGTGGTTGTCGATGGCCTGTCTGATCCTGCAACTCTAGAAGCACGTGCGTGTGATGAGGCTTTAGCACTTGCAGCTGATGTCAATGCCCAGCGTATTATGGTCGCTTCTGATTGCCTCACCGTGGTCGAGGGGATCAATGGTGGAAACGCTCTTAGCCCGTATGGTATGGTCCTTCGAGGTATCTCAACAAGGCGTTTGCAGCTGCAAGAGACCGTATTTGGTCACGAGCGACACGAAGCAAATGGGGAAGTGCATAGACTTGCGCGGCTGGCTTCTTCTCTTAGAGCTGGTCGGTACATTTGGCTGGATGATCCGCCAGAAAATATTCGTATCCCTGTTAACATTTTGATCTAATAAAGCTTCGGTCGTTCCTCTAAAAAAATTATGAAAAAACAAAACAATCGTGACAGTGAGTTTTTTGCTGCTCTAGCCCCCTCCTCAATCCAATTGACAAGATTGGCCTCCTGAAAAACTGAATGCTAAAAATGGGCTGGCGGAAAGATCTTCACGCCAACATGGAAAGCGGAAGGGGAATTAAGAATTAAATATCCCTAATAACGTCCTGGTTGCGGTTGTTAGTTTCCCTAGTATTTAGGAATTAAATCCTCCACTCCGTAACTGCCGCAAGCTCCTCTCGATGCATGCGAGCCTTCTTCCTCCCGTGTATTCCTCCACAGGTGATATGCAAAAGGTAAATCAAAGGAATTGAATCACACCGTTGAACCTCAGCTAGCGTTCCTGTCTCACTAGGTATGCATGGCAGTGAACTCAGACGAACCGCGGCCTCCGGCATCCGCGACGGCTGCACGGCCGCGACCGACGAGCTCCAAACGCCGCACGCTCTCTTCCAGCGTCCATGGTGGATGCCGTGCATCCTCTTCGATCGTCCACGCTGAACGCTGCTTCGCTGCGCGCCCTCTTCCGGCGTCCCTGTAGGAGGTACGGCCACGGCCATCGTCGGCGTGAGTTCGCTTGTGTTCACGCACCTTTGACATGCTCACCGACGTGCGGTCACCAAACGCGAACACAGAGCTCCATGCCGAGCCCGATGGCTTGAGCTGCTGCTCGCATGGGACGTTGGAGTAGATGATTGCTTCGGTAATGGTGGAAATCTGCTGATGTTCCGCTTTCTCAGTGGCAATCTGGCCTTCTGGCCACGCAGTTGGCGGAAGGCATGGTACGCCTTTTGCGTTGGCGGAAAGACCCATATGCCAGTTGGTAGACATTCCGCCAGGCTAGATTTGTTAATTCATTTGAAAAGGGACTAGTTTTGACAATTTTGTTGGGCATGAGGCCAAAGCAGCAAAAATTTCCGTGACAGTCTGCCGGATTTTGGACGTTTTTCAGTTTTTTCGGGCTGACGCGTAGAAGATAAAGAACGGCAAGACCGCAAGACAGCAAGTGGAGCAAACTAGAGATGCTCGTAGGAGGCATTTTATAGAAGAGCAACATGAAACATTCTGGTCTGCTCCAAATCCTGATCTGCTTCCTTCGCAAAAAAAAAAAAAATCCTGATCTGCTTCATGTCTCTAAGGTTAGCTCCAAATCCAGACTCTCCAGATTGGTAGGCCGTAGGCCAACATGAAACATCCAAAAGCCAGTTGCACAGCAGCATAGATGGGAATCCAAACTATGCATACTTGAGAAAAGTAATGCAAAACAAAATCCAGCTAACTTCACCTATGTTCATTTCAACTAAACTTGCAAGTTGTACCATTTTATGACTTGACTAATACAGTGAAGGTTAGTAGGTCACAATTGCATAGTGAGGCCAACATGTTTAACATTATCTACATAGGACTGACTAACCAAAAATACTTGTTCATGCATATACATGCAAGATTCCTTTTTTGGCAATTTGAAAAAATTCAGCCATTTTATAGTTACAGAAAAACACTATTAAGGACAACAAAACAAAGCCTTGTCCGACAGTCCGAGCATTCTCAGGTCATATAACCTGCCAGCTTGATGATATATAACAAGGCTATACATGTGACTTGACACTTCCAAGTTACAATAATACCTGGACATCTTGATTCATTCTGATGAAATCTAACTAAGACATCATCTATAGAACCATAACAACTTGCAAGCCCTCAGTAAATAAAGTAAGATACAGAGTTCAAGTATAAATCTGTGGCTCTAGTTTTCTTATCCCTCCTAGTCAAGCCTCCTCGAGTAGAGGATTCACCTTATTGTGCACGAAAGAATTAGGCCACGCCATGATGTAGGGATAGTAATGAACAGATTGAGTGACACAGCAGAGCTTATTCAGCTCCTCATTTTCCAGACAGAAGGATAAGAACCAGCATCGAGGATCAGAACTGTCAGTAGACAGATACACAATGCCACCGATAATCCCCACAACCTTCAGTGTAAGACACTCATCTGAACAATGTTGGGGGATCTCAGAAATCGCATTATGCAGCCGAAATCTCTTTACGCGCATCCATCTGTTGATACCATCGTCACCAGATCTCCAGACCCAAACAACAAGCGTGAGTTCAGATGCATAAACCAAACAGAGCTTCCCATCCTTGGTCTCACCAATCTTGAAACTGTCTGTCCCTGACACACAAAGCGGCAGATCGATTTGAGAGCATTGAAGCGTTGTGATGTTCAGCACAAATACATTGGTTCCGTTTGCAAATGTCCTATAAACAGACCCATTCACCAACGTGCCTGTGTGAGGCCAGTAATGGCCGCCTTCAGCTTGCAAGCCTACATCCTCATTCAACGGGAAAATCTGCCACTTGCTGGTATCCGATGAGAGGACGGCCGCCGCCAGACCATCGCTGGAAACGCAGACTACGCGGAACGACCCATGGTCCTCTTCGAAAGAGAAGACGTGGAACTCAACTTGCCTCCGTTTATATATCTCATCGGGCGGCACGGGCAAGAGATGCAGGGCTCCTGTGAGAGGATCGTAGACGGCCAGCTGCTTGGTGTTCCAGTTGATGAGAACGGCGTACCCATCGCGGCACTCTGACATTGACCATCCGGGTTCATCGCCGTCGTTGTCTTCCTCGTAGTCATAGTCGTAGTAGTCGTCGTCGTCGTAATTTCTTTCGCCGTCGTCGGGCAGACGGGTAAGAAAGACATCGATGCCGCGGACGGCGGCTGCGTGGTCCGGATCGGAGCGGCGGCGAACGGGCGCGAAGGCAGGCAGGACCTCATCATCATCGTAGATGTCGAGGAAGACGCCGAGTATTGGAGGCGGGTGGAGCTCACGGAAGCGGCGGCGGAAGGCGGGGCTCGAACGGACCGCGCGGAGTAAGCCGCGGCAGGTGAGGGCGGCGCGAACGAGGGTCGGGAGGGAGGGGAGGCGGAGGAAGATCTCGCGGATGAGCTCGTCGCCGAGGGCGCTTATGGTGGTGAGAGCAGGTACTTGGGATTCTTGTTCTTCTTCTTCTTCGGCGGCGGCGGCGGCGGGTTCTCAGAGCGGGCGCTCATGGTGATGGAGTAGGCAGTTTAGGGTTTTCGGCGGCGGCGGAGGTAGAATTCTTTTCCTTTTTTTTAGAGGAAGGTAGAATTCTTTTCTTTTTAGGGCAAAGCGGCGGAGGTACCAGTGAGGGCAGAATGAACAAGAACAATTGCGGCTCGGGCTGGATCATGATTCATGGGAGCCTCAGGTGGGCTGTTCTGCCGGTGGCTCCAGAGCGCAACATGGGGCGTTATCTACCACGCCTGAATCACAACGATCGTGAGATACTACGGGGTTTTGGACGTTTTTCAGTTTTTTCGGGCTGACGCGTAGATGATAAGCAACAGACAAATGTTCTATCTTATCTATTTCTCTTGTTGCCCTAAAAAAAAAATCTCTTGCTTTCTATCAGAAAAAAAAACTATTTCTCTTGCCACGAAGAACATGTAAAAATAACACAAAATCAAAACTTTGTCGGCGCACCACAATGCTAATAGATACTCCCTCCGTCCCACAAAGAGTTCAGATATGTGCCAATGTTTGTGAGACGGAGGGAGTATCTCCTAGAAAAGGCGCACATAGTTGTGTGTAAAGCTGACGGTGAACAATGACTTAAATCCAAGGAAAAACAAAACATATTGTTGTACCACAATTTTTGCCCAGAAGATACATATCGGAGAAACATGAAGTTGTACCAAATTGAAGATATAATTCCCTCGCAAAAAACATTAATGACTAAAATGATTTTATGATGACTGTCACAATAAAATGAGTACCTTGACATAGCTGAGCAGGTAAACTGACAGCTCTAATGAGTGATGACCCCGAATCAGACTAGGCCTGGTAATGGTGCGGGTTCGTACCGTTTTTCGGTGCGGGTTCGCATGCGGGTTCGAATGGTGCGGGTTCAAATGGATGGGACAGCAGAAACGGGTCCGAATCAGACGATCACATTAAGCTGACGTGCTTTATGTGAACTTTTTTTTGTAAAAGCAGCCAAATATATTAAGTCAAGGATCCAGGCTACAAGCAACGGAGCTCCGAAGAACAGAGCTAAACAAGGCAAAGCACACCCATACAGAAAAAGATACACATGAAGAGTAAAACTGAAACATCAGTGTCAGAAGGCATCGGCAGGTGCCAGGAGCTTGTTCAAATGAGTAGTCTGAAGTGAAGCAGCAGCTGATACCTTCAAGGGCCTCAAATCGTGCTTGCCAGTTGATGCCTCTCCGGCGGCTCTCCCGGCGATCGCTCTGGCTTGTGCACTCGAGGTAGATGGTAGGGTTGTAGATATCGAATGAGCGTCACCGAACCCCACCCTGAATCGCCAGCTTTGTCATATCTGAGGTGCAACAGCAAAAACTCACTCATCTGTCTTTGGTGCACAACTCGAACAAAGCCAGCAATACGACTGACGCATCTTCTCCATGCTTCATTGATAGCACTGTATGAAGATAAAGCATGCAAAGATGTAGCATCGACAGCCCTGCACAAACGCAAATGGAGAAGAGTAGAGCTGACAACAGAACACCACAGGAGAACAACTTCACCATGAAGGTTTGCCCAAGTATTCGCCCAAAATCGGCAGCAGCCATCTCCAAACAAAGAGCCCCAATCAAATATCTGCAGCACCTCGCCGCCGATAGTCGACAAGGAGAAGAGAGGAGGGGAATCCGCGTGAGAAAGCCTCACGAATGACCACCACATCGGGAAAAGCCCCAATAAGCAGCCATGGTGAAGCTTGCTCAGATCCAGATCTGAGGGCGGATTTTATTTAGGGAAACTAAGGAGAAAGGGACACCGATACCAGCTGCAGGAGCTTCCATGGCGACGGGAGCAGGATGGCAAGCCACCTCCAGCCGGCAGCCATGGCAACCATGCAAGACCCGGCATCGGAAGTACGTCATGGTGAGGCAATGAAAGAACGAAGTAATATACATAAATAAGGGGGGGGGCGCCGGGCCTCCCTCCCCCGCTGCTCCGGCCGGCGAAGCCGCTGGAGGAGGAGGGGAGGGCTTCCGGCGAAGGGAGACGAAGGGGAACGGGGCTCAGGAGTCTTCGGGAAGACGGGAGAAGAAACTGAGGCTCTCACCCCGGGTCCGAAAAGTTGTGTACATGCTTTATGTAATCATGCTTGTGGATGAGCAGTGCTTGCAGGCGTTTGAACTTGCAAATAGGCATGATTACTGTCTTGCTGGCAGACCTTGCATGACTTCTTCTCTGCAAATATTCAGGTTAGAATTGCAGCATGCCTAACTTTTGCGCTTAGAGTTGGCTACATTGCTAATTGGATGAGTGCTCAGGTTCTCAGCTATTGCAAATGTCTGCAAGAAGGTCCCCCCAGGTTGCTTCCAGTATGTTACGGATTTAGTACCAATGTTGAGTAATCCACTGCACTCTTTGATAGTATTGTTGGTCACCAATTTAATTGAGTTGGTCACCAATTTAATTGAGTTTATCTTAAGCATGTATGCAGTGCTCTGCTAATGTTTCACGTATACTCCCTCCGTCTGCCCGTCCGGAAACAAATGACGTTGATTTGTATTAGAAGCTATACAAATCCACGGAGGGAGTATAAATTACATATGTTTTCGAGTGTATCATTTTATTTTTCCAACGCACGGGCATTTAGCCTAGCAAAATAAAAATGTGTTGTTACCCACAAAACTCGCGGGTAAGGCTGCCAAAACTTCTTGTATTTGAAAACAATGATACTAAACTCCTTATACTACTCCCGTTCTGAAATAAATGGCGTGTATTTGCACGGAATATTTGAAAACAGTGATACTAAACTCCTTGTATTTGCAAGCAGTGATACTCTCTTATTTACAAAAATCGAAATCTCCTCGCAAAAAAAGAACAGAAATTGAAATCTTTTGTTACTGAATACTGATGAGAGCATAGAGGCACAGAGCGTCAGAGCCATTGATAATCATCGACCTTCCGGCCCAAGTCTACACCAGCGGAAAGCCGTGTCTTCCTCGACAGCCGCGAACGACCGAGCGCTAAATAAGAAAGTAACACGGCCCGCCCGAGTCGAGCAGAATCCAGATCTGAAAACTGCAACGGTCTCCTCATTCTCCTCCCCCGTTTCGAATCCAGCTCGGCATAAATCTCTCTCCCATTTACCACCTCAGACTCAGACCCAGATCGCAATCTCCTCCTCCCCCAATCTCATCTCGGCCCGCTTTCTCCTCGCGAGTCAAACTCTCCTCCTCTTCCCCCTAGATCAGGGGAGATGGAGCCGGCGACGATGGCGTGGACGCTGGCGGCGGCGGGGTTCGCGCTGGTGTACTGGTTCGTGTGGGTGATGGGCGCCGCGGAGGTGCAGGGCAAGCGCGCCGTGGACCTCCAGATGGGATCCATCGCCGACGACAAGGTCGGAGACAGGTACTCCCAGTACTGGTCCTTCTTCCGCAGCCCCAAGGAGACGGCCGCCGCGGCCACTGCCGACAAGGTTCCGGCGTTCGTCGACACCTTCTACAACCTCGTCACCGACATCTACGAGTGGGGCTGGGGCCAGTCGTTCCACTTCTCCCCCTCCCTCCCCGGGAGGTCGCACCGGGAGGCCACGCGGGTGCACGAGGAGCGCGTGGCCGACCTGCTCGAGGCACGGCCAGGGAAGCGGCTGCTTGACGTCGGGTGCGGCGTCGGCGGGCCCATGCGCGCCATCGCGGCGCACTCCGGCGCCGACGTGGTCGGGATCACCATCAACGAGTACCAGGTGAACCGCGCCCGCGCGCACAACCGCAAGGCCGGCCTCGACGCGCCTCGCTGCGAGGTGGTCTGCGGCAACTTCATGGCCATGCCGTTCCCGGACGCGTCCTTCGACGGCGCTTACTCCATCGAGGCCACCTGCCACGCGCCCAGGCTGCAGGACGTCTACGGCGAGGTGTTCCGCGTGCTCAAGCCGGGGGGACTCTACGCCTCCTACGAGTGGGTCACCACGCCGCTGTACCGCGCCGACGACCCGAGCCATGTCGAGGCCATCCACGGCATCGAGCGCGGCGACGCGCTCCCGGGCCTGCGCCGGCAGGACGAGATCGCGGCCATCGCTAGGGAGGTCGGCTTCGACGTGCTCCAGGAGCTGGACCTGGCGCTGCCGCCGGCGCTCCCCTGGTGGACGCGGCTCAAGATGGGGCGCCTCTCCTACTGGCGCAACTCGCTGGTGATCCGGGCGCTCACCCTGCTGCGCGTGGCTCCCAAGGGCGTCTCCGAGGTGCACGAGATGCTGTACGAGACGGCGCAGCACCTCACCCGCGGTGGCGAGACCGGCATCTTCACCCCCATGCACATGGTGCTGCTCCGCAAGCCGGAGTCGACCCCAGCCGCCGCTGGAGCGGAGACCAAATAGACAGCCGAGCGACACATTATGCAGCAGCAAGTCCTTGGTAGTAGCTAGGAGCAAAATCAGATGACGAAACGCATGGTTTGATCGATTCTTCGTGTTCTTTGATCAGTAGCGGCTGGATCACCACAAATTCCCCATTGTTTTCCCCTTTTTAATGTGTGAATTGATTATTATTCGATATGTTCATCCTGTCATGTGTCGTGTAACATGAAGCGAAGCATCTCACCGCCTAGTTCAATCTGTCTTTGCTGCGTTTACTGCAGCGATTCGTCTGAGATCGGATCTGCACTCTGTTGCTAGTAGTACGGAGTAGTAGTATATTGGGTTCTGCGTGCAGGAGGAATCTGGGATCTGGATGCCTGGGAGATCCGCCGGACCAAGGAGAACTGGTTCAGTGGGAATCTGGATTTTTAAGGTCTTGTTCCGTTAATCTAATTCCTGTACTAATCCAAGTGGAAAATCATTTTTCTTTAAGGATGAGTCTGACATTGATTTGGATTATGATAATCCAGCTTTTCCAACAGAATTTTGACTATTTTTGTGTTTTCCTAACCATCCTTTTGACTATTGAGTGTAGGAGTATTATTTTTTCAATTGACAAGTCCCGAAGTTCTACTAGGCCAAACTGAGCCCTCACAGCCTCACTCTAAAAGGTGCACAGACAAGTTCTGAATCAAATAAGGCCATTGATTTCCTGGGCCTTCGGCTAAAAAGACCTAGTTCCTGGGCCGGAGGCCCGCTTGTCCCGCCCATTTCTCTTCTGTAATCTGTTGCATGCTAGCCCGGTTGATGGCCTTCGGCTAAACGAAACTGCAGCCTCGTTTTCTCGTTTCCTCTGTCGAGCGCTCGAGCCATGGCCTCTCGAGAAGCGCGGCCGCCGCCTTCGCAGAAGAAACAATCCCCACCACAGGGTTCCACCACAATAAGCGCCCTCAGCGACGACCTCCTGCGCGAGGTATTCCTCCGCCTCCCCTCTCTCCCGAGTCTCGTCCGAGCCGCCCTAAGCTGCCGCGCTTTCCTCCGCGCCGTCCGCTCGTCCCCCGCCTTCCGCCGTCGCTTCGGCGAGCTCCACCCTCCCCCTCTGCTCGGTATCTTCCTCGACATATACGGCCCCGCCATCCCGGTGTTCGCCCCCCTCCGCGGCCACTTCGATCCAGACCTCGCCGCCGCCATCCGTGGGGCGGATTTCTTCCTCACCTGCCTCCCCGACGGAGAGGACGCCGCCTCCGAGTGGGCAATCAGAGAGTGCCGCGATGGATATGTCGTCCTTATTAGCTTTAATTCCAACCAGATGGCCGTCTACAACCCCCTCACACGGGCCCTGGATCTCTTGCCCCAGCCGCCCGGTGAGATCTGCGAAGACATGTACGTCGAGTTCCATATCGTCACATCCGACGAGGACCCCAGGTTGTTCCGCGTTCTCTGCGTCTGTCACGAAGAGTGGGGGGCGCAAGTCGCTGTCCTCTCATCGGACAATAGGCAGTGGGAGATTTTCCCATGGGTTGATACAAAAACTGGGAATGATGAGTACTCGACTCACGACGGAACGCTGCTGAATGGGTCCATCTACTGGACACAACTGAACCGCGTCAATGGGCGTGTGTTGAACACCGCGACAATGCAATTCTCTCGAATTGAGTTGCCGCTGCACATGGAAGGGCAAGGAAAATGTATGGCTGGTGAGACCAAGGATGGGAAGCTCTGTATCATGTGTGCTATTCAACTCACGCTGGTTCTCTGGATTTGGAGAGCTGGTGATGATGGTGTCGAGAGATGGATGTTGGACAAGACATTTCTGTTGTCACAGGCAATTACTGAGACTGCTCGGCGTTCAGCAGTAGCATCAGCGCCTCATTATGCACTGAAGATTGTGTCGATTGTTGATGGCTTTGTGTACATGTCTACTTACTTAGATCATAGTGTACCTGGCTGGTTCCTGTCCTTCTGCCTAGAAACAGCAGAACTGAAAAAGCTCTGCCCTATCCTTCATGACGACGCTTCATATCCCTACGTCATGTCGTGGCCTGCTTCATTGCTACTCAATAAGGTGAACCCTTGACTCTAAGGTGCATGACTAGGACAAAGAACTTAACGCGCAAATTTTTACTCTTTATTCAAGTATTTTACTGATATTTTGCTAAATTCTGTAGATGTAATTCTGGTTAGATTTACTCATTTAGTCATTTATAGAAATTGCATGCTACCTGTGTGCTTTCATGTATTGTACGATACTAGCAAATTCTCAGCAGAGGACAAAAGAAATAAACGGCCCAGCGAGGTATGCTGGCTGCCCACCGTGGTTTGACCCCGAAGGTCGCATCGCATTCTGGTGTCTCGCCTTGCTAAAATTAATATATGTATCTATATACTGTTGGAATGCAATCTCGCATCTCTTACAATTTAAATTCAAAAAAGAAGAAGGAGAAATATACTGCATTTCTAGACCAAAGACCACTAGGCCCGTGGTTCATATTTTCTATACTACTTACAAAGTTTCTAGTTGGCGGTGAGCTTACTCCTCCCCTCCACTTGTACTGACATGTGGTGCCATGTGATGACTGAGCTAGGGACTGAAGGGGAGACTCCAAACTCAAATCCTTATTTTCCTTGGCATATGCCCTAACATAGAGGAGCAAACAGTTTAACTTATTCCAATTTCACTCGACCAGTTTTGTTTTTAGCTACGATGTGGTTGTCATATGAGACGTTGAATTGTTTGTTGCACAATTGCTGATAAATCTAAAACAACTGCACTCCATTGGCAAATTATTCTCTCAGCTTTTTTTTTTGGTCCCATAGGAACGCATGAGCATCATGCTAGTTTCTGAAAGCAATCGAATCAAAATTACATTCTCCAGATCATGTGATAATTAGAATAACCCCATCCTGTCCGCTGGCTTCTTTTATTGTCAGCTTGTTCCACAGCTTTGCACCAGAGACTATTTCGAGGATCAATCTTGTGAGTGAGCTATAGTATAGCATTAATTCTAAATTGACCATACTGTAGTTGTAAGGCCAGATGTGGTGTTTTTAGCCATCTTGCTCCTCTTGATCGAATTGATGCAAAAAGGATTTAGAAACTGTAAAACATACGATAAGGTCAATCATTTCTTCAGCACTAAAAACAATGCAGTGTTCATCTGTTGGCTGTTTTCTTCTCTTCAGATTAACTCCAGATGAAATGCTAGCATAAATAACCACAAGAAAAGCATATCTTGTGAGCTAACCTAGTCCGATACTTCCACATACACCGCATTTGGCGAAACTTGGAACAGATGGTACCCGATAGTGTGTCTGCTATCTAGGGGAGAAGTATTACTTTATTCTACGACTCATACCAAGCCTAAAGGTCAGATGGCTCCAAAGTTCTGCTGAACTCAATGCCTGCACAAGCATCTCTATTTTTATTGCCATGGTATATATGACGAATTGCCGACAAGATAGGTGTATATGAAAACTCAAAAAAGGCTGAACGTTGCTTCGATGCTCCCGAAAAGTATTCTTTGGCGATCAATGTGATTTCTAAACTGCCAAGTTTTCGGAAGTTCTCCTGTTTGCATATATATATGAACAAATATCATCGAATAGCCTTCTGTCATATGTACAAAATGGTTTGCGCTGTGAAGGTAAAGATGCATGTTGATCCTAACGACATATCTGTAATCTCCATTGTATTATTAAAGTTAGGAAAAGGGTACAAATTACAAGATAAGTTTACAGTTGGAATAGATGGAATCAGGTATATTTTGTTTTGCATATAATTTCTCTTATAGTTTACACGTATCGACCTGCCAATCTGGAGTAATTCCAGATTGATGCCGAGAGTTGTGGTGATGAAGCAGGCACAGTGTGAAGCTGAGAACTAATGCTCTTATCTTATAGTACTCCCTCCGTCCCATATTAAGTGACTCAAATTTGTCTAAATATGGACGTTATATACTAAAATACGTATAGATATATGTAATAGAAAGTCACTTGATATGGGACGGAGGGAGTATATGCATGCAAGAAGTAAAACCCCATGCTAAGATTTTATTTTTCCTAATTTTAAACCAATGGTGGCTGATTGCATCAATATCTGTTTTGCAGCCAAGCTTATCTAGTTAAAGTCCGTGTGAGCTGCGCAAAAGTATTGAGGTGATATGTGCTCTGCTCGATTGCAAAAGGAGCCTCGGCGACTACAGATGAAGGATGGGGCGCGTGGACTACTGCTGGAGAATGTTACGCTGCTTCGAAGGTCTCAAGGGGCGCAGCGATCGGCTGGGGAGACTGAGCTGTGGATTACTGCCTGATGTTGCTGCACTTTTGTTCAAGCGCAAGGTGTGTTGCTGCTAGGCCGTGGTTGCTGATGACTTTGGTTGCATCGTTTTTGTCCTCATCGCTGGGTCTGTAATGAAATGCTCTGAGGGCGTGTGCACATGCTTCGACTTTGGATGTTGGTTATGGAGTCTATTTTGTTGACTGTAGCGGCAGGTTTATGTCCCATGCCCCATGGCAAGATAGCCGAGCCGGCTATTGCGAGTGGGTTTCCTGCCAGTGTTAGATCTAGCTTCCCTTCCCTCTGCTATTGTAATGTAATGTCCCGAACAATGTTGTTTCTGTTGATTTGCAATGGAAAATGGCATAGCCCAGGTCGGAAAAAAAGTGATCTGCTCGGTAAACTCTATCATAGGGCTCCTAAGGCCCAGAAGGAGAATCATATGTTCCATTCAATACAAATTGCAAAAGTTCTTCCATACTACTCCCTCTGTCCCGAATTAACTGTCGTGGATTTGCATAGATTCTTATGTAAATCCACGACAGTTAATTCGGGACGGAGGGAGTACAAAGCTTCAGTGGACATAATCAAGAAATGCAAATTTGCAGGCAGGTGTTACGGGCTACAATAAATATGCTGGTCTCGTTGATTCCACACGAAGGATCTAGCTTCTTCAGTTATAAATTGTAAGAACTTCCTTAGAACTGTCAGTTAGCAAGCAAAAATCTAGTTAGGGGGGATGGGGGGGGGGGGGCGAAGAGATGGATGATCACACTGAGGCTTCCATGCTTACATGTATTGTCACACTCAACCATTTTTCAGTTGTGGTATCTAAGAAGTTTGAAAATTGCTCAGTTTTTTCAGTGGAGATTGTCATGCATGCGAGAATTATTGATGTTTATTTAGAAGTATAGAATACCTCGATGAAAATTTGTATGCAAATATTCAGAGGATCCGTGTATGTTCTATGTTTTCCTCACCAACCAGACGCTTGAGTCTACAGTTAGTTGGATCGAAAATTGAACCTTGTTTTTGAACTGGACAGAAGTTCTACTGTTTGAACTGAAGTGCCCACTAGATGAACAGTAGTTGGCAAAATAAAACTTTGAAATGCCAAAAAAAGTAACGCACATATTTGTTCCTTGAGAAAATGAAAATTTTATGCCCTTTACAAAAAATAAATCCAGATTTGTAAATAAACATTATAACCACTGAATTGTTTGCTACACAGGGTGTATAACTGATCTTCTTCTTTTTTCATGAAATGAAAAATTATAAGAAAGGTACATGTACAAATTTTTCCAAAATTTTGTGAAATTCGGAACACACTTTTCACCTGATCCTGGAACCTGGATCTACCTTTACATGTGGAGTAGCAAACTTGCCTGCTATTAGATAGGTTTCTGAGTTTTGGGGCCTCGGTCCTCACGCCTCACGGAGTCGAGATTATACGTGGGCAAACCCCGGGCCGGGCCGGGTTTGGCCGGGCTTCATAAAAGCCCGACGGTCAAACCTGAAGCCCGAGCCCGGCCCAGCTCGAAACCTCAAACCCCGAAAATATGCCATTTAAGCATTAAAGGACTTGACTATTTGCAACCGTTATGCACTTAAGGTAGGTACGGAACGATCTGCCCACGAGCCGAGGGGCGCTAAGCGCGTGAGCGTGAGACTGGCTCGATACGCGTTTTAACAATCTACAGGCTGTCCGATCGCATCGCTAGAAGTGGCCATAGGAACGAACGATTGCATTGCATGCATGCATGCATGTAAATCAAAATTGCTGATGTTAGCAAATATTCTCCCCTTCTTCGAGCTTTGAAATGTTTTAACTTTTTAACGCCATGCCCGATTTACGATTTGTTTTCAGCGCTAGATTCGTTAAGACGAGAGCTACAGAACTAGATCTCACTTGGGTATGTACCGGTAACTTTTTTTATCGGCTCAAAACTTACAAACCCGTGATATGTGAGTTATCAACCCGTTCACAAACAGTTACCGGCTACACTACTAGATCTCATTTCGGAACGCTTTTGGTGGTTACTCTTCTAGCACTGATAACTGGGTAACTATAACATCATCATATTGGTTATTCTAACCCAAACAGTGGGGTAACTATATAAGGGATATGGTGGTTACTCTAATCCAAGCTTCTAACCCAGACATTTGGGTAACTATAACAACATAAGGTTGGTCACTCTAAGACAAAAGACTTGGTAACTACTTTGGGGATATGGTGGTAACTCTAACACACACAATTTAAATGGATAACTTTGTTAGTGTGCGATGGTTACTCTTCCAACCCAGACAATTGGGTAACTATAATAGCATCAGGATGGTCACTCTGACACCACATATGGGTAACTACATTAGGAATACGGTGGTAACCCAAGGACATTCCACCCCACATCAGCCTAGCTGAAGCATGAGGTTTGAGAGTTCTGAATCAGCCTATGAGCACTATATGGGTTATGCTCTAAGAAATGGTTTTGGGATAAGAGTACAGTACTCAAGAAAGACAAAAGATGGTTACCTTAGGATGGCTATTGTAAAGGAGGCAAACCTTACAACCAGAAAGAAGACACACAAAACCCCAAAGCATTGTGAAAAAAAGGAGGAGGAGTGTGTAACGGCCCGAGAGCAACCCTTTTCCTTTTAATCCCTTTTGGACTGTTTTGTAATTTAATTGTCTTCATCATCATGTCATGCTCATGTCATCATTAACTTCTTGCCATGTCATTAGCATCATGTCCCATTGAAATCAAATTCTTTTGCATAAAGCTGCCGTTCCATGTGCTTGTCTTTTGTTGTGTTTGTAAAAGCCTGAAATTATTTTTATAAAAATCCTAATTTGAGTTTGACAAATTATTTTCGGATTTAGTTAGACCTAGCCACTCGTCTCTTAACTTATTTCGAAAATCTAAATTGCAAACCTGTATTTTTTTGTTTGAGACTTTTGTTGGCCCAAAAGCCCACTAAGCCAAACCCTAACCCTACCTATTTAATCCCCTTTTCCTTCTCTCTTTTTCTTTCTCCCTCTTTTCTTTCCTGGCCGCCGCCACCCTTCTTCCTCTCCCACGAGCTCCCACTGCTTCCTCCCTGTCTGTTCTTTGCCCTTCCACCCGAAGCCACCTCCTTCTGCTCTCGCTCCGGCGAGCTCGCCAAGCTAGCGCTGTCGCCTCCCTCGCTCGAGATCCACCTCCAGGAACCCCCTCAGCACCCTCCCGCAGCCCGAACCGCCCCGCCTGCGGTGGTCTTCCATGACTCCGGCCGTGCGCCGCCCATCGCCGATCCGCGCGACCACGCCCTCCCGCGCCTCGTCGGCATGTCCGTTAGCACCGCGCCGACCTCATGAAGCCCCTGCTGCCCTCGCCCGAAGCCCCGCGTCTCGGAGCGCTTCCGCATCGACCTCGTCTCCAACCACCGCCGCCTCGCCGTTGTTGGGTGTCTCCAGCGCAGGATTCGACCCGCCGCCGCCAATCGACTCCCCGTGCTGGCACGCACGTGGATAGCCTCTCGGAGTGCCACCTCAACCATCGGAGATCCCGCGCGCCCGTCGTCTTCCCCAACTCCGTCGCCGTCGCCGTCGCCGTTGCTCTCCCCCGCCGGACTGCTCCTCCAGCCCCAGGCCCAAATCGGCCGACACCCAGCCCAGCAAGGCCCGGACTCAGCCCGCAAGCCCAAGTCCATCAGAAGCTAAGCTCATAGCCCTTGCTCCTTTTCTTTTTCCTGAAGTTGTTGCCTGACGTGTGGGCCCTGTTGGTCAGCGCCTCCGTGTGCTCGCTGCTATTGCTTTTGTCCGCTGCTGTGCCGTTTGCCGCTGCTCCGCGAGTGCTTCGTTGCGCCGCTGCCCAAGACCTTGTTGCGCGCCGCGATGACCGACGAACCACGGAGCCAGAGCCACGAACGACTACAACCACGACGATTGAACGACTACTTCGCCTACGACGGCTACATCGTGTGTGACTACTTTGGCTACGTCGGCTACTTCCTCTACATCGTGACGCCGCAACGAGTCCAAGGTATAACGAGCGACCGTTTCGTGAGCCGACCGTCCCGTGGCGTAGACTCGTAGATTGCGATATTTGAAATGCGTGTGTTGTATGAGATGGCCGTGGTTGTATCGATAGTGTCGATAGTTGCAGGTAACTTGTTTCCATTGGTGTGTGCAACGCCGACCTAGTCGGATCTTTGTGCTATTCTTGTTAAATCATGTGTTGCACCTATCCATGTCATTCTCATGCATGATAATACAACTATAATGTTGAGTGTAGTTAATACATTAACTATATTACTTGCATATGGAGTTGTATAGATGCTATAGATAGATTTTTCGGACTCCATTTAACTTGATAATTGTATATCGGATTTACTTTTGAAATCCTTAATATGTCATGCATCATTCCTATATGCCACGCATCACTGTTTGATTGCGCATATCAATTAACTTGTGTATCTTGTATGCTTATACTCTCCTTCCATGTTGTGTATTTGCTTCTTCTTCGTTAGTCTCCGGTTCCTACGACGACGACTACACTTGTGTTCTTCTTTCAGGATTCTTGCTCAATTCCGGGCAATTGAGTACTCCAGGCAAGCAACCCTTCCTTGACCATGTTGATTCTACCTATTGCTTCTCCCTCAATCTTGCATTAAGTTACGATCTCAGTCTTGTCACGATGCCTCTAGGTTGCATAGCTTATTAGTCAGCTCTACTTATTGCCCTATGTCTTGTTACTTGTCCTAATACCATGTCACATATGTTTTTGGTCATTAGAAGTCTTGCTTAGATTGCTAGTCTAGTGTTCTTACTTGGGATTCTACAATTGCTACATCCACATGCTACTTTATGTTTAATTGCAATTCTTAAAACTGTGGTATGATATTAAACTGTAACAAGGCAACGATGGGAGACCGTGCTCTAACGCACTGGTGATTTGTTCCATTTGCGCCGACCTAAGGACTGAGTTCTCGTTTTCGCTGATCCAAGAAACATCGCGCTAACTGTTCGTGGGTGAAGCCCTCGACTTAGTACTTAATCCTTAGCTCTTCCAGGGGCCACATAGTTCGGGCGTTCCATTTGGCATTTGCATTGCATGCACACAGAGATTTGTGGAGACTTGTTGGTGACTTTGCATTCATACATGATTGCGGCAGTAGTCTGGAGTGGTCATCCTGGGGGCCCTGAACCACTGCCAGCTGTCCTCGCAACTCTTGAGTCCGTACGACGCTTCGGCCGGGCCCTTGTTTCGGATAGACTCAGTTTGGTGTTCCCCCTGGATTAGTTGTGGAACTTGGAAACGTCGTGTCGCTCAATCCAGCCAGCACACATTTGAGTGTGAGCACGCTTGGTATTCGTGGGTTGGTAGAACGTGTACGGGTAAATTGGGGCACCCTGCAGGGATAAATCTTTCGGAAATCCGTGTCCGCGGTTATGGACGACTTGGTTGGTCGTTACTTGATCATAGAGAACTTAATCAACTTAATCTCAACAACTTGACTAGTAATTAGAGTTTATTCATGGATATGCTCAAAACTGCTTAAGTGTGAGTGTCCTTTGGATTGCTTCCTCACAGGGTGTTGAGGGGGTGATATGAGGATTGTAATGTTTGGTGTTTAGTAAATAGGTTAATCACCTCACTTAGTAGACGCTTCTCATTCTCTACTTAGACGTTGTTAATAGAGTGTATCTCCATATATTGTTGCTGCTGCATAACCCCACCATATTCCCTCCTTTGAGACTTGTTGCATAATTAGTTTAGTTCTCCTCGTAAGTCTTGCGAGTACTTTGTACTCAGTTGCTTTGCAACGTTGTTTTCTTCAGAAGTTCCAGCAGAGCAGGTGAGCCGCTAGCTTCTTCGTGGAGCACGACGTTGGATTCGATGTTTAGCCAGGAGATCCAGATCAGGGTTCTAAGACTCGTGTGGGTTTCCTTCCAGCTTTCAGCTTCTTCAGGCCATGTTGTATTCTTGTCCGTACTCGGGCATAGTTCGACTTCCGCTGATGTAATGATGTAATGTTGGGACATGTGTCCTCTCTTTATAATATTTGTTATTCTGCTCCTTGTATGAGCTTTGTAATTACTCTCTTCTGTAGAGTTTTGGTAATGATATTCATGTTGCAAAATCCTGCGATGAGCACATTAATGCGTGTATGTATTGAGCTGTTTATCATAGGTTAAGAACCTGAGGCTTGAATTATGCAAATGTTAGCAATTTGGTGCTAAATTGCATAATTCCGGTCCCGGGGTCTTACAGAACGTATCAAGAATCCCTTGCGTAAAATGTCACAAAGTTACCAAGTCACATCGGACAAAGTTACCACCCTTCTATGTACTAGTAATCTTGCATGGGCAACGTGCGTCTCACTAATGATGAACATTAAGAAAGCATCGGTTCCTTAGTCATGCTCAAATGCTCATGCTCCTGTGCCACAAACCACCCACTCTGCAGTGTAAAAAGTCACCACCCTAAATGGCACAAAGTTACCAAGACACAAAAGACAAAGTTACCACCTTTTTGTCTATCAAGTTATCACCATGTTGTCTATCAATTTACCACCCACTCTATAGTATAAAATGATACCACCGGCCCTAAATGGCACAAAGTTACCAAGACAAAGAAAATAATGTTACCATCTTCTATCTATTAAGTTACCACCCTGCTATCTACTGAGTTACCACCCACTCTATAGTATAAAAAAGTCTCCACCCTAAATGGCACAAAGTTACCAATACATGGACCTGAAAGTTACCACCGTGTTTTCTATTAAGGTACCACCCACTGTAAAGTATAAAAAGTCACCACTCTAAATGAGACAAAGTTGCCAAGACACAAAGGACAAAGTTATCACCATGTCGTGCATTAAGTCACCATCCATTCTACATTATAAAGAGTGATCACCCTGCATGGTACAAAGTCAACAACAGACAGAGGACAAAGTTAACAAGCAACAAAGAACATATTCTTAACCCCATCATCCCTATCTATATCAACCATGGCCTCCCTTTTCTTCAACATCAAGCACTGTACAATAAATCAAAGTTCAACTAGTTAGATCCCTGTTAGTTCAAACAAAACCGATAAAAAAATTGAATGCCAATTAGAGGGAAAGTAGTAGTAACAAGTAGAACTCAAGCAGTAGGACACAACAAAGCTACCAATGCAAAAAGGAGCTAATTACCACATGCTTGGAGTGGACAATTATGAACCTAATTGTCTGAATTCAAAAACAAGAATCAGCATACATTGATCTGTACCCAGTGCTTGGAGTGGAGAATTATATATGAACCTATATAATTGTCTGAATTCAAAAACAAGAATCATATATAAACTCATCAATCTCTACTAATGCATTGGCACACATGCATACATGTAGACACCGCTGGGCATCAAATCTACCAAAAATCTGGACATGCATACACAAAAGTTGTACACTAAATCTCCATCAACACACATACTTACATGCCCTGTCACGCACCGCTCCCTCTTCACCCTGTCATGCACCGCTTCGCAGGCACCAACATCCTCTCCATCTCTGCCATCCATGTCGGGCAAATCCTCATCCTCTGGCCATGGCCACCACCGTGTCTCATCCTCCATATCAAGATAAGCATCCAAATTGTATGCGCCAATAGCCATGATCTCGATGAGGAGGACACTGAAGGAGTAGACGCCGGTCTTGCCCGTGGGCTAGGGTTGTGCCCACGTGCTCCACCGGATCCACGTACCCGACGACGGTGGCCTGATCCGAGCCCTTTCCATCGCCGGTCACCGCCGCGAGCCCTCAATATCCTCCCTGATCTCAAGATCGATGGTGGTGGGGAGGCCTTCGCCGTCGTGCGTACAGGAATTGCGAGCGGGTCCGGTCAAGGCTGCGCCTGCACGGCATAGAGGCGGCGGCAGTGGAGGACGAGGAGCAGACGAAGGTGGCCATGGTGGGGAGGTGAGGCGCGAGGAAGAAGAGGAGAGGGAAATGAGGATGGGATCAGGGATTTGGGGATGGGGAACCGTGCGTGCATGCCTGGTCGAGCAGAGGATGAAGACGATGCGAGAGAAGGAGGAGCACACGGGTGGGCTGCTAACAAGGCCTAGGCCCAAGCGGGAGAAGGAAAAGACAGAACGTGCGGTAGCAAAATAAGTACGGAACGTTCTCCAAACAGATAAATTGTTAAAATAATTATTTTTGGAATAAATAAATGATTTTTATACCTATTTTTCCTAAAAAAATCCATTTTTAGTTATTTTGGGTTTTTTGGGCTTTCGGGCCGGGCTTGGGACTGGAAAGCGAGGCCCGAGCCCGGCCCGGGACGTTGGGCTTCGGACCGGGCCTGCCGGGCCGGGCCACCCATGCCCAAATATAGTCGAGAACGGCTCTTTTCCCTTTGCTCTCCTGAACCCCTCTCCTGAACCCTTTCCTCGTTTTTCCAGTGGAGAGCCGCACCATGGCCTTCGAGCAACTGCCGCTGCCACCGCTGACGAAGAAGAGGAAATCCCCCAACCCGCTACCACCACCATAAGCTCCCTCGGCGATGACCTCCTGCGGGAAGTCTTCCTCCGCCTCCCCTCCCTCCCAAGCCTTGTCCGCGCCGCCATCACCTGCCGCGGTTTCCTCCGCATCATCCGCTCCTCCCCCGCATTCCGCCGCCGCTTCCTCGAGCTCCACCCGCCCCCGCTCCTCGACCTTTTCCTTGATATCTACGACTCTGATACCCCTACCTTCCGCCCCCTCCGTCGGTGCTCTGATCCGGACCTCGCTGCCGCCGGCCGCGGTGATTTTTTACTCACCCGCCTCCCTGACGACGACGAGGGCGTCGCTCCCAAGTGGGCAATTCGGGATTGCCATGATGGCTATGTCGTTCTCGTCAGCTACAACACCAGGCACAGGGCCGTCTACAATCCACTCACACTGGCCCTTGATCTCTTCCCCAAGCCGCCTGGCGAGATCTGCGAAGAAATGTATGTTGAGTTTCATGTCCTTTCCTCCGAAGAAGACCACAGGTCTTTCCGTGTTATCTGCGTCTGTCACGAAACGTGGGGCGCGAGCCGCCGTCTTCTCATCAGGAACCAGGGAGTGGCAGATTTCCCCGTGGGTGGATGCTACAAGCCTGCAGCCTGGGGATGACGAATACTCAACTCACAATGGAATATTGGTGAATGGGTTCATCTATTGGACACAGGCGAGCCGAGGCAATGCCCGTGTGCTGAACATCACAACACTGCAATTCTCTCTAATCAATCTGCCTCCGCACAGGGACGAGCATGGAGCACTTACGCCTGGTGAGACGAAGGATGGAAAGCTATGTATCGTTTGTGCTGTTGGACTCACGCTTGTTATTTGGTCCTGGAGAGCTGATGATGCCGGTGTCGAGAGATGGATGCTAGAGAAGACATTTCATTTGTTGCAGGTGATTGATGTGCTCACTCGTTCGGTGGAGCATATTGCGCTGAAGATTTTGGTGATTCTTGATGGCCTTGTGTACTTTTCTGCTTACTATGAGTCGGATCCTAATTTATCTGGCTGGTTCCTATCCTTCTGCCTAGAAACATCAAATCTGAATAAGCTCGGTTGTGTCCTTCACTTTGACAATTTATATCCCTACATCATGGCGTGGCCTCTATTTATATATCATGGAAAGCTGATTGATAGTACTCCCTCCGTCCCATATTAAGTGCTGAAATATTACATGTATCTAGACGCTTTTTAGGTATAGATACATCTAAATTTGGCACATCTGAGTCACTTAATATGAGACGGAGTGAGTAGTATTTATGAAACCTGAAATTAGGTTGAACTTATTTCCATGTGTCAAAGAAGTATTCCGTGACATTATACATAGGGCATTTGAAACTTATGACAATGCGTCAAAGTATTCCTTGATACTATACGTAGGACACTGGAAACTTACTTCTATGTGTCAAAGACGTATTCCTTGATACTTCCATGTGGCAAAGAAGTATTCGACACAAGAAACTTACTTCCATGTGGCAAAGAAGTATTCGACACTAGAATTTGTGCTACCGAAGTTAGGAAAAGGTACAACCTACGATATCTGCTGATATAGATGAAATTACTCGATTAGTTTGGCGTTACTTTTCTTTATCACAGTTAGGAATCCATCTTCTGTGCCCAGCAGCTCCAATGAAAGTCAGCTTATCCAGGGTGGCTGAGTTTTTGGTATCTATTTTTCAGCCCAGCAGCTCCAGTTAAAGTCCGCGCGAGGTCCAGGCAGAGATGGAACCATGAAGGGCAAGGCTTCATTCAGTTATAGCCTTTTATCTCTTGGTGGAACTTCCTTATAACTACCAGGTGGCAAGTTTGGGGATGAAATGACGGATGATTACACCAAAGCTGCATACTTCCATCCATTGATGCACTCTACCACTCTCCAGCTGATTTATAACTGTCTTAGTGTGTAACGGTGCTCAGCTTTTCTCTAATCTATCATGCCGGAATGTCATGTGAAACAAGAGTGGTCTTTGTTTTGAAGAGTTGAATTGAATGCCTCTCAATGAAATCATGCAATATTTTGAGACATAACCGTGTGTTTATGTTTGTTGCATCTTTTGCTTAGCAGACAGACGAGCACTTTGAGTTGGATTAAAAATAAACCTGGTTCTCAAACTGGACGGAAGTCCAATGTTTGAATATGATGTCACTGCAAATTAGAGATGTAAATGGGTCGTCGTTAGGGTACGTGCGGAACTTACTTAGTTCAATCAAATGAATTCGTTTTTAAAAAAGTAATGTTTTTTGGTAGAACTTCCTAATATGCTGGCAAGTGGCCAGGCCGGCAGATACCTAGTTAGGGCCTTAGAGCATGTACTCTACCATCACACCGAAGCCCCGTGATTCCATCCATTGTTGTACAACTTGTACTCTACAATTGTCCACTTGTTGCATAACTTTCTAAAAGAAGTGTGGAGACCAGTAGAATTTTACCGGCAAAAAAAAAAGTAGATGATAATTTGTTACGCAAATATTGGGACGCTATTCCTGTGTATTTGCTGCATACTTAGTATTCTAGCGCATGATTGAGTCCACCAGTGACTACGATCGAACTAAATCTGGTTTTCGAACTGGATGATGAGTTCTGAAATGATTGGATTTAAAATGCACTGCAAAATAGGAGTAGCATATCCCACATGTATGTCAAGTTCTTTTATTCTTTCTCCGTTCATTCACAGCCCGTTTGGTAACCAAGAATTCATTTCATTTAGTAGAAATGAAATGAAATCTAATTTTTAATAGAAATTCATTTGGTTGAATTTGAATTTCGGGTTCAAAAATCACTTTTGTCTATCATATGAAATTGCAGGATGAGAGACAATTCCACGTAAATGATGGCTTTTTGAGAAAAGTTGGGGTTAGTTATTATGTGTTTCTTGTGGTCAATTTCGTGCAACCCAAACAAGTTGGGTTGAATTCAAAATGAATTCCTGAATTCTATTCCCAAATGATAGGTGCAAACGAGCTCTGAGGGGAATCAAGTTGTCAACTCTCTCTGATTTTTTTTCCAGATAGAGAATCAAGTTCTCAAAGTCCAATACTTGTAGCATGCTGGCCTGCTGGGAGCCTGGGACCATGGGCCGGTTAGGGCAGTTGCTTGCTTTTGGGCGTGCTTTCTTGGGCTCACGGCCTCTCTTGTCCCTTCCTCTTCTAGCTTGCTCACACCGGAAATTGGCTACAGGCTCCAGAATCCTCTCATCCTTTTGACCTTTCCCCGTTTCCGTTGTCGCGCCATGGCCTCCGAACAGGAGGAGCCGCCGCCGCCGAAGAAGCAAACCCCACCAGTCGCTCCCACCACCATAAGCTCCCTCGGCGACGACCTCCTGCTCGAGATCTTCCTCCGCCTCCCCTCCCTCCCAAGCCTCGTCCGCGCGGCCTTCACCTGCCGCGCCGCCCTCCACGCCGTCCGCTCGTCCCGCGTCTTCCGCCGCCGCTTCCGTGAGCTCCACCCGCCGCCACTTCTCGGCCTCTTCCTCGACATATACCACCCGGAAACGCCCCCTTTTGCGCCCGTCCGTCGCCGCTCCGACCCGGACCACGCCGGCGACGCCGCCGCCGTAAGCGGCGCCGATTTCCACCTCACCCGTCTCCCCGACGACGACGACCCTTACTGGTCAATGCGCGACTGCCGCGATGGGTACGTCGTTCTCGTCAACTGGAACACCGATCAGATGGCCGTCTACAATCCCCTCACACTGGCCATGCATCTCTTCCCCATTCCGCCAGAAGAGATCTGCGAAGATATGCACGTCGAGTACCATGTCCTCTCCTCTGAAGAAGACCCTAAGTCGTTCCGCGTTGTCTGTGTCTGTCACGAAAAGTGGGGGGCGCAAGCCGCTGTCATCTCATCGGACACCAGGGAGTGGCAGATTTTCCCATTTACAGAGGCTGCAAGCCTGCAGGATGGGAATGCCGGGTACTCACCTCACGATGGAACACTGGTCAATGGGCACATCTACTGGACAAAAGCAAGCCGAGCCAACGCCCGTGTGCTGAACACCACGACACTGCAATTCTCGCTAATCGATTTGCCTCCGCACATCGAAGGGCAAGGAGTACTAACACCTGGTGAGACTAAAGATGGGGAGCTATGTATCGTTTGCGCTGTACAGCACACCCTTATTGTCTGGCTGCGGAGAGCCGATGATGACGGTGTCGAGAGATGGATGCTGGACAACACATTTCCCTTGTCACAGTTGATTGCTGTGCTCGCTTGCCATCCAGTGGACCATGATGTACTGAAAATTTTGGCGATTGTTGATGGCTTTGTGTACTTGTGTACTTACTATGAGGATGATCCTAATTCACCTGGCTCCTTCCTATCGTTCTGCCTGGAAACAGAAAAGCTGGATAAGCTCTGTCCTATACTTCACTTTGACGATTTGTATCCTTATATGATGGCGTGGCCTCCTTCTTTGGTACTCAACAAGGTAAACCCTTGACGTGGAGGTGCTTCAATGGTAGTTTTCAGTAGGAATATATTTTATTGCCCTGTTATATATCATGGAAACTTGACCTGATAGTATTTATGAAAATTATGAATGAAGTTGACCTTACTTACATGTGTTGAAGTATTTACCGGTGACTGTAAACATTCGTAAATTGTCAAGCATGAACTCACTTGTTTCTCATTTACTTCCGTTAGAAAATCTATTTCATATCTGATTAGCCCGTATGAGTTATGACCTTACATGCGTTGAAGTATTCAGTGGTTATTGTCAACATTCATAAATTGTCAAGCATGAACTCACTTGTTTCTCATTTACGTCCGTTATGAAATCTATTTCATATCTGATTAGCCCTTATTAAGTTTTGTTCTTTGCTCTGCCCTATGTAGAAAATGGTTTCTAGTGCAAGTGTTAAGTGAACATGTTGACCCTAACAATATATCTGTAATCTCCACTGTATCCGTAAGGATTTAGTTGGCAGTTGAGGTATATAGATGAAGTTACTTAATTAGCTAGATGTTTGCCTGTATTATTTCTCAATTTCGCGTAGTTAGGAATCCATTTGATGTGCAATGGGGCTGTTAGAAGCTCGGAACTGATAAGTACACTGCAAAAATTTTGGCACAACAATCTCTGAACCTATTCTGGATTTGGACATGTGATGATGAAGCAGTCAGAGCAAGAAATTGAGAATTAATGGATATGCATTTTCAGAAGAAAGTTAATTCTATGTTGTGCTAGTTTTTCTAATTTTGTAAAAACAAGCTTATTCAGGGTGTCTGATTGCTTGATACTATGTTTTCAGCCCATCAGCTCCACTTAATATCTGAGCGTAGCTACTAGAATTTACTGAAGTGATATGTGCAAAGTGAGCTGCATCACACATGTTTCCTGAGGAATGAGGTGCATAGGAAGAGACATATTTTCAAGTTTTTTCTGCTACAGAGCTTGGCTGGGGCAGAAGGCTGATCACAAAATTGCAAGCAGGGACATGTTTACTATCTTCTCTTAGAACTTTTGTTCTTTTTGAACTTCCAAATATCTGAGATGAACTGTATGAATGGTCTCACTTTTGTGAGAATTGGAATGCTATTGTGCCTTTTTTGTCCGCTAGAGAAATAGAGATATGATGCGTTGGGAGGTCATGTAAAGAAAAGGGTGGTCTCTGTATGAAAGAATGGTACTGCAAGTCTTCTGATGAACTTTGTATGAAAGCGAAAGCGGAGGCACCAGACATATTATTTCTTTCCTTAACAGCCAACCAAGCGGCCCGTGTTTTTCTTATTTCGAACAAGCCTTTTTACTTTCTCCACTTTGTCACTATTATTTTTTCCAGACTAATCTTCAAGGAAATTATATTCCAATATGCTTTACCTTTAGTATTTACTTTGCTTCTTTCCCTGCCTTGTCGGTCTAACCGTATCGATCTCCATTTCCGTAAGATTTGAGATGTCACTAGCGCTTAATTATAATTAATTCACTGTCCTCTGTGCATGTCATGTCATAGCAGTAATGAAGAAAACTTATAAAGAGAGACAAGAGGTGGAGTTGGGAGAAAGGCAGTCACGCAGGACAGGCAAAATTAGAAAAAAGAGACGGAGAGGGGATATCAGTATCTCGTTCAAGGGCACTGAAGATGAAGGAGCTGGCAGCGGCGGAGCTGGGGCACCTGCTTGTGTTCGCCTTCCTCTTCTGCGTCGGAGCCTTCATGGCGGCGCCAGTGATCACCGACGTGACGATGGCGGCGCTCTGCCCCGGCCAAGACCAGTGCTCCCTCGCCATCTACCTCACCGGCCTCCAGCAAGCCGTACGTACTACTCTCCCATGCAAATCTCTGGCTATCCATCCATCCATTTCTTGGTTCATCTATACGCACGAAAAAGAATAGTCAGCTGGGCTTCATTTGAGTTCAGGTGATGATCTAGCTTGATTTTCAATTTCTGCATGCATGCCAAGTTGCATGCCTGCGATTAAGTAAGATCTCAAGATATACTTGAAATTATCATAATTAATTAGGAGACGGGTGTCGAGACTCGAGATCAATGTTGCTGTATAGTTGCTATTGATAAAACTTAATTTCTTCTTTGCTTTCGCTTGAGCGTTTTAATTTGCGAGGCCGGTGGGGTTGTAGGAACACGAAGATGGCATGAACCATGAAGGGACAGCACAGAGGGAGTGGAATCCCCACTATGCACGCCTGCCTTTTCACTTATGCAGTTCCCCCATCAGATCAGTTAGCCATCCACTGCTCCATATGTCCAAGTCACTAGCTAGTTGCGTAGCCACGGTTTGGAGCATGCAAAATTCTCCCCGGCCGGCCGGTTTCCCACAAAAATTGAGTTGGGTTCCGTAAGAATTATCGAGCTACGTAATAATTTTGCAAACTTTGGGTTTTGATTCCATCTCTCGAGAGTGAAGAAATATTTATCAGTAAGAACAATTACTAATCCTCCGTGATCTCTGCGTCCTAAATTAAGATGAGTACAACCCAAGGAGACAGGATACATGTACGTAGGCGGTAACACGTCGAATAGTGAGTTGACGAGACTCTTTCGCCGAATTACGCCGTATCTGCCGGTCGGTTTGAGCTATAGCTCTAGTATGTGTTGTGCTATAAGGTGCCTGGTCGACGTTGCGTCACAAGGATGATACGACTACGCAGGCGCGAGATCTCGTTTTTGTCGACACATCGTAAGCAAGGAGGCAAAGCATGCAGCCCTTTGTGAATGTCGCACCGACCATGCATTTACAGCTCTCTGGCGGTGTCAAAAGCTAGGAGCGGCTTTGCTTCCCATGTACAGTATGGGCTAGAGACATAAGAAAAGTCGTTGGTAAGCTAGTCTCACCTCGCGGGACATAAGAAAAGTCGACAAGAAAATAACCAAAAGCAGATCAGCTTATTCTTTAGCTTTAAAGGAGTTTCTTTAACCTGCAGAGGAGTTTTCCATGTTAGAGAAAACAAAACGGCAAGATAGAAGATAGAAAGTACTACTCCCTCCGTCCCATATTAAATGAATTTCTATTAGTACATGTATTTAAACTTTTTTTAGGCGTAGATACATTCATATTTGGTAAATTTGAGTCACTAAATATGAAACGGAGCGAGTAGTAACAGGGTAAGGCGGGGCACCGGGCTGGGTCGAACTGCAACTACTTGCACTTGCATCAGAGAGAGTGCTTACGTCCCTGGTAGGTAAACTTTTCGTAAAAAAGAATTAACGAGGCAAAGCTATATATGTGGGTATCACGATATATACTGAAAATGGGCGTCGCTTGTTAGGCAAAAATACTGTGGTGTGCAGTAAAAATTGCTAATAAGAGATCGAGATGGAAGCACAGTAACAAAACGACGTTGACACGCACGCACCGATATGACGATCGATGCAGCGTAAAGCGAAGCCTTCCGGTCCTTTCGGGTCCGCATCATGGGCTAGCAGCTCGCACTAGCACAATCCTTGACGGCGAGCGCCACAGGACGAGCAGAAGCGTGCAATATCATGAAACATAAACCAGCGGTGGAATTGAGTACGGTGCATGATAGACACTGATGGCAGTGCTCGTCTTTGGATCTCTACTGCAGGTGACTGCGCTGGGTGCGCTCGTGGTGACGCCGGTGGTGGGCAACCTGTCCGACAGATACGGCCGCAAGGCGCTGCTCGCGCTCCCCGCAACCGTCTCCATCGTTCCACTGGGTAAACACTCTTTTGACTTTTGATCTCCCACAGGCAGGCAGGCCACAGGAGAATATTCAGTGGAGAGCTCACGTCGTTTCTCTTTTCTTTTGGCTAGCGATCCTGGCGTTTAACCAGGCCAAGGCCTACTTTTACGCGTACTACGTCGCCAAGATGCTCACGTCCATGGTCTCCGAGGGCACCATGATGTGCCTCTCGCTCGCTTACGTGGTAAACTTGCCACAGCCCACAGCTCAATCGCCTCTCTGGCTCTCTGTCTTGTCAACACCGATCTCATCTCCTTTGGAGGACGGACGTGCAGGCTGATAAGGTGCCCGAGGCGGGGCGGGGGGCGGCATTTGGGGTGTTCTCCGGCGTCTGCACCGCCGGCTTCGTCGCCGGCACCATCGCCGCCCGCTTCCTCTCCGTCTCCTCCACATTCCAGGTATCATCATACTTGTGCTTCCCGCTGGCTAAGTGGCTATCACATCCGGCTGCTGCGTCGTTTCTTGATTTGCGACCTTGTGCTCTTCATTCCAGGTGGCGACGTTGGCGGCGGTCGCTGCGGCGGTGTACATGAGGGCCTTCGTCCGGGAGACGGTTGGCGGCGCGTCGCTGCTGCGCGACGAGGAGGCCTCCCGCCGTCTGCTATGCGCCCCCTCCTCCAGCGCCGACGAGGCGTCGCCGAGGCTCCCGCCGCTCCGGAAGGCGCCGTCGCTGCCAGAGATGGCCGCGCTTCTTACTAGCAGGTCACGTCTATGTCCTGAACCTGGAGCTTAATTCTACCTCGGATTACCTGCTGAATGCCTGCGATCCACTTTGCAGCTCCACTTTCAAGAGAGCAGCGGTCGTCACATTCTTCCACGCCCTTGGTGAAACAGGCCTGCAAACTGCACTGCTGGTAATCTTTTTTTCTACTCCCTCCGTTCCATAATTTTTGTCGAAATCTTACATGTATCTAGATATTTTTTAAGAATAGATACATTCATTTTTGGACAAATTTGAGACAAGAATTATGAAACGAGGGAGTACAGTATAGGAAGACTGGATGACACAAACAAACAAAGTAGAGACATACATGTAAATACTGTATATGCAGAGGTTCCACTTTAAAGGTAGCAGTAAGGGGGGGTCATGAAACAATCTAATGATTTTCATGTCCGTCAAGTTCAAGTGTGCTTGACCGACCTCTGAAATGGTTCTTCTAACTGTTCTGTCTTTGGGTCACAAATGCAGTATTTCCTGAAGGCGCAATTCCATTATACCAAGAACCAGTATGCCAATTTGCTGCTTATTATTGGCGTCACAGGCAGCTTCTCACAGGTGCAATACTCTAAATTTTGCAATGTTTTTTCCCCTATGGCGGCTTAACCTGTGACCGTCTCTTCAACTGTGTGCAACGCATGATACAGAGACTTGGAGAGTGATATCCCGATTGTTCTAAAAAGACGCCCATTTTTGTGCTAAGATTTTACTTTTCGTGCGCCTAAAGCAGTTCGTGATTTATGATGCAGCTGACCGTGATGCCTCTCCTAGCGCCGAAGTTGGGTGAGCAGAGGCTATTGATTGTGGCACTTCTAGGGAGCTGCGTGCACGTAAGGGCATTGCTATTGTATAGTTCAGCTTATTTATTTTTGGTTAATTAGTTCTCTGAAACAATTATTTGATTTGATTTGATCTGACGTGGATGCCACAGGGATTCCTATACAGCATCGCATGGTCATTCTGGGTATGCAACTGAGATAGATTGGCAGTATTTTAGCTCATAGGGAATTGTTTGGCTTCGTTGTGCTAAATGTCATGTTAATTTGGTGGTTCTTGAAGGTCCCTTATCTTGCTGCAAGCTGTGTGATCCTGAGTATCTTGGTCGGCCCTTGTGTAAGTAGTAGTGAACTTTCAGTGCTCCATCTTTACTATTTGATCTTCGATTCATTTGAGCCATGACAGAACTAAGATTTGTCTATTGAAATATATTTCTTAATAGATAAGGAGCATTGTATCTAAAAAAGTAGGACCTTCTGAGCAGGTACCAATCCACACCATGTAATTTTATCCATGAACCAAATGAAGTTGCTTATTTTCCATAACATACTAGATCTCTGCAATAATTTTTATTGAAGGGAATGGTTCAAGGGTGTATCACTGGAATCAGCTCAACTGCTAGTGTGATATCTCCTCTAGTTTTTACTCCCCTCACAGGTAAGCAAGCATCTGTCACTATCTTAATTAGCAGAACAAATTATGTCTGCCCACGAGCTTAGCCAAATATGCCTCTAGAGATAACTCTTCTGCCATTGGTTTGACAGCCTGGTTCCTGTCAGAAAATGCACCTTTCAATTTCAAAGGTTTCAGCCTTGCCTGCGCTGGATTTGCAACAGTAGGCTCCCTAACTGAACATGCATGCTAGCAATATGGTTAAACTAATTTGTTAATGCAATTTAAACCTCGCCTTCCACTTTTTGTTTTGTAGATATCCCTTCATATCAACTTCTACGTACTTGATATTGACGTTTATTTCTACTGTACATCTTGCAGTTGGTAGCACTAACACTGAGCATTAATATGAGGCCCGCAGAAGTTCAGCCAGATACCAAATAGAAGGCACTACAAGAACAAGTGAATACATGTCCATATATAGATTTTAGATGTATATAATGCTGATATTTTTTCTTCTTTCTTGCTTAATGTCAATAGTTACGGTTCAACTTGGGCAGCTGTTCCATCATTGATAGTGGATTAATAGGAACAGCAAAATAGTGGTGTGAAGTATCAAAAGTAGAAGCAGATCTACAGTCTTCGTTTTTTTTTTCATAAAATTATCTTTAAGTGATTATAGGTTCCACTTTTCATCTAAGCCGTATATTTGAGATCTAATGGCTGGAATGGAAGAGGTTTTCACCTGATACGACGCCGAGAGAAACACGGAAGAAGAAAAGAAAAACTACGTGGGTTACTGGCCTGTTAGCGATGAGGTTTTCTTTTTCTACTTTTTTTTTCACAACTGAATTGCTTATTCACATCCACTTTTGTAAAGAGTAAAATGCATCAGAGGTCGTAGTTCTTTCGTAAAGGTCCCAAATTAGTTCTAATTTTTTGAAACTGCACGTTTTAGTCCCAATTGTATCATAAGTGGTTCATCTCAGGTCTTATGGTGGCTCTGGCGTGTGCCTGGTGCCTACGTGGCTCTTTGAGCCTACTTGTCCCAATATGGACCTGTTTTTGCAAATAACCCCCCGTCTTCTTCTGTCTTCTCCCCCGTGAGCCCCCAGTGGCCCCAGTTCATTCTCTGCTCTTCTCCTCTCTCTCCTTCAGCTCGAGCGCTAGCAACGGCGCAAGCAATGCGAAATAGAACGCCGTGGGAGGATGGCGCCGGTCTCCTCCGGCGGGAGCAGGTCGACAACGTCCTGCAGGATCTCCGAGGCCCTCCTGTTGGCGTCGTTCTCGCCGCCGCCAGCCTCGTCGTTGTCAGCGCTGCTCGCCCAGAACTTGTGGGTCTTCCTGGAGAGCACCCGGTCACCCACTTGTTGGCATAGAAGAGCACAGGTCGCGCGCTGCGAGCTCCATGACGAGCTCAGCATCCCAGCGGCAGCAGACCAGCTAGCCACGCGTGTTGTCCACAACGCCACCGGGCTTCTGCGGGTCCTCGTCGTGCCGTTGCTGCTCCGAGTCCGGGTCGAGGGTCGATTGGAAGGTGAAAACCTAGATTGTAGGGATTTGACGTGGTAAAGGGTGCCGTGGAGGCCTTCGATGGCGTGGCGGCCGAAGCCCTCGGCGCGGGCAGACAGTGCGCGGAGGGTGCAGTCGCCGTCGCCGTAGGGCATCTGCGTCTACATCGGATGGGGACCTCTATGTGGTGCAGGAGGAGGGGGGATGAGAGCGGGAGGCGCCGTTAGATCCAGCAGCAGCGGAGGTCTCGGGGGGATCTCCATGAGGTGCATGCCCACCACATGCTCGACGAAATGCCAACACAAGGCGCGCCATCTTTCGCTGGTGTCCCAGGATGGCTTGCTCCGTTGGCATTGACCAGTGCCCGTTCCTGTTCTAGACGACCCCGTTCCTGTTCTAGACGACCCCGTTCCATGGCACGCCAGCCGAGGGAATCGCTAGTGCCGGCACTCCATCTGCTGGGAGGCGTCGCCATCCCTTCGCGAGGAGGAGAGCACAGAAGGAGGAGAGGGGGCACGGGGAAGAGCAAGAAGGATGCAGGGGGTTATTTGCAAAAACTTGTCTACAAGTGGGCCCAAAGAGCCACGTAGCCACCAGGCATGCTCCCGAACCACTATAGGACCTGAGATGAGTCACTTATGAAACAAATTGGACTAAAACGTGCAGTTTCAAAAAATTAGGACTAACCTGGGACCTTTACGAAAGAATTAGGACCTCCGAAGGATTTTACTCTTTTGTAAATCTTGTTCGTTTGTCCTGGTGTCATTCCAAGTTGATACACTACACATCGAATTATTAAATAAGTAAAAATGGTAAACAACTTCAAATTAATACATCTTGCAATTATTCAAAATTGACCAAATAACACTGATAAAGTTATCGGTCTAGATTCTCAGCATCCTCTTCATCAGCAGTTATTCACAATTAACCAAATAAGCCGGGGAACCATGCAGAAAATAGTGTGCTCAATATCTGGTTAAATCTCATACCAATATTTCTTGCCCATGAGAGAAAGAATGGGAAATTAGCAAGCAAGCAACTGCGAATTGGTAAGACTGCATCACAAATCTCTCTGGGCCCTCCCAGAAGTCATCAAAGGTCCATCGCTCTCCTCTCCCTATGAGCGCCGGCGGCCACCTCCTGTCTCCCTCCGCTTCGGAGCTGACAGACACCATCTCCATGGCTGACTCCCTCTCGCGCTGCTCCTCGCTGGAGGGTCTAGATCTGAGTCCGGGCTCTGCTAGTTCGGACAGGAGGTCATATGCGGAGGTGACCCTGGGTGCTGATTCCTCTCCAGCACCGGTGGGGGGTCCCGGACCGCGGGTGGCTTCTATCGTGGTGGCTCCTACGACAGTACCGGCGGCTGGGCGTGGTGCGGTGGCGCTCCTCCTGGCTCTGCGGGTGGAACCAGCCGAGGAGGGCTGGGTGCGCGTGGGAAGAAACGGCCGTGGCAGCGCTTGGGTCCGAGGGACCCGGTGATCCCGGCTCGGAAGATTCGAAAGGAGCTGCCAAAGGAACTGGCTGGGCGCTGTTTCAACTGCCTCGCACCGGACCATGTGGCGGCGGCGTGTCGGAAAGAGTGCCGGTGCCGGCGATGCTTTGAGAGCGGTCACTTGGCCAAGCGTTGCCCTTTCCCCCGGGTTCCCAGCCCGCGTTCGTCGGCGTCCCCTCCTGCGGAGCACCAGGCGGGGGTTGCTCGTCCGGCTGCGGTGGCTCGTCAAGCGAGGGCGGCACCGGCGGTGGCCGTGGCTCGCCCGGCTGCGGTTGCCCGTCCGCTCGCGGTGGTGGCAGATCTTCCGACGGCGCCGTCTGCTCGGGGGCTCCTGGGGCACCGGACTCCCGTCCCAGGCGGGAGTACTGTGTGGTGCCTCGCTCTGCTGAGATTCAGGCGGCGGAGGACGAGTTGGCCTGGGGTCTGGTCGGCTCCATCAACGGTGGCCGAAGACGGGTGGCGTTGTCCGAGGCTAGAGGGGTGATCTGCCGGGCTTGCCCGACGGTGGCGGGTCACTTTTCTCTACACAAATTCTGGCCAGCTGATTTCCTGTGTGTGTTCGATTCGAGGGGCAGCCACTATGCGCTCTTGGCCGCCGGCCCGGCAGAAGGTTCAGGCTTTTCGCTGAGGTTCAGTCCGTGGAACAGGCAGCTTCAAGCTTCCTTGCGTTCGTTGTGGTACAGGGTGGTGCTTGAATTGGAGGGGATCCCGGCGCACGCCTGGAATACCAACACGGCGTCAGCCATTCTTTGGCCGGCGTGTTGGGTGGAGAGGGTGGGGACGGCATAGAGGCTGTGCGAGGACATGGGAAGGTTCTCGGTGTTCGCCTGGACGGCCGACCCCAGTGGCATTGCTCGTGAGATGACGTTGGGCATTCCGGATCCGCCGCCGACGGACCTGATGGTTGGGGATTATGATCTCTGTTTGTCACCGGAGGACATCATTCCGTTGTCAGTGGCTGTGCTTGACTACCCTGTCATCATCCATCTGCCGAGCGTGGAGGATCGGACGGATCCCTTCACGGGCTCGTCGGTAGACAGGGATGTTCTCTCTGGTGAGGAGGGTGCTGGCTTGTGGGAGGGACAGTTTGGAGGTCCCTCCCGTGGTCATGGCCGGGCGGAATTCCTTTGTCGACGGGGAGTGGTGGACGGAGACTCAGTTGCGCCTGTGGGTCGGTCGAGCGGCGCCGCCGCTGTGTTGGGGCGGCCGGCGCAAGGCTAGACGACTCGCTCGTCGGCTACGATTCAAATTGGAGCCGACAGGGTACCTGACAAAAGTGGTTTGATGACGATGAAAGGCGACGATTCCCTGGCGCTTTGGGGTCGGGTGGGGCCTGTTGATCTTTTGACTGGACCGCCCGTTCGGGTGGATCTGATGGTGGAAGAGGCGAGGTTCGTGGGACCACTTGCGCCCAGCGTGTACAAGACTTGGGGTGATTCAATGAACCTGGCGGACGTGGACTCGGTGGTGGGCTCTGTTGGGCCGGGGGCCCAATTGGCTTCAGCGGGGCTGCTTCCCTCGTGGCAGCCTCCTTCGGACGACCCATCCTTCGCTTCTTCCCCTAGGCGGCCTTCGGAGCCCATCATGGTCACCTTCAGGGTGACCATCCCGTTTACCCCGGCGAGGTTGGTGTCCACTCCGACTGGCCAGGGGGACCTTGGCTCGTTTCGCGAGCGGATTCAGCGGTCTACCCCCGCTATGCTTCCGCTGCCAAAGAGGAGGAGGTCGGCGAGGCATGGAAGTCCGGTTAGGCGAAGTAAGCGGTTGGCGCAGCGCTTCAGGACTGGGTCCTCGATCAAGAGGCAGCAACGTTTGCTGATCTCAAAACTGGGGATCGCCGGGAGGGCGAGGCGATGCAGGCTTACCTGAAGCTGTTTGAGAAGCCACTTCAGCAAAGTCACATCGGGGCGATTCTAGCCTTATTTGGTTGGGATCGAGGAGCTCTGCCTCTAATGGCGGATGAGCTCACGACGGCCTCTTCCTAGGTGCGTTAGGTGTGTCCGGTGGTGCGTGGAACATCTAGATGACTGTGAACCTAAAGTTGTTAGTTTGGAATGTGCGTGGGTTGAATTCCCGGGCGAATCGCCCGGCTATTTTTTAGGTTGTTGAGGGATCAGGTGCCTCGGTGGTTTGTCTCCAGGAGACGAAGCTACAACATGTTGATTGTACCGTTGTTTCTCAATGCCTGGGAATAAACTTTGATGGTTTTCTTTACTTGTCGGCTGTGGGTACGCGAGGTGGTATTCTCTTGGCTTGGAAGTCTAGTGTGGTGTCGATTTCGAATCCACACCTGACTGCCAATGCGGTTACGGCTCGGGTGGTTGCCCCGGAGGGGCAATGGTGGATCATCGGAGTCTATGGTCTGCATCGTGATGCGGACAAACTTGACTTCTTGCAGGAGCTGTGGGATATACGGGACCTACATCCGGGCCCGTGGGTTGTGGCTGGTGATTTTAATTTGATTGTAAACCCGGAGGACAAGAGCAATGGTCGGCTTCATCGTTCTATGATGGCCCGCTTTAGAAGGGTCCTTACGGATTTGACTTGAAGGAGTTGTATCTAGCGAGGAGGCGCTTTACGTGGTCTGATGAAAGGGAGAGGCCGACATTGGAGAGATTGGATCGAGTTTTCGGTTCGATTGAGTGGGATGCGGCTTGGCCGAACGCCTATTTGTCTGCTCTGAGCACGGCGACGTCTGACCACGCTCCTCTGCTTTTGGAGCTTGAGGCCGACTTTTTGCATGGGCCGACGTTTTCATTTTGAGGCCCACTAGGTTAAGGCGCCGGGTTTCTTTGATACGGTGGAATTGGCGTGGGCCTCGATGCAGGGTATCAAGAACCCTTTCACCAGACTGGCGGCACGTCTCAAGCGTTGTGCGAAAGGATTACAGAGTTGGAGCGATAAGATGATTGGCAACATTAAGCTTCAACTCTTGGTTGCGTCGGAGGTGATCCTTCGGCTGGACGTGGCGATGGAGTCTCGTCGGCTTTCCGAGGGGGAGAGGGCGTTGCGAAAAATGTTGAAATGCAAATTCCTTGGCTTATCGTCGCTTGAGAGGACGATTGCAAGGCAACGCTCGCGGTTGCTATGGCTGAGGGAGGGAGATGCGAACACAAAATTCTTCCATATCTGTGCTAGCCATAGGAAGAGGACGAATTTCATCTCCAAGATTAGAGTGGATGGCTCGGTGTTGACTGAGCATGATGACAAGGCAAGGGCGGCTGATGATTTTTTCGATCAGCTCTTGGGTTCGTCTTCAGCTAGACAGTTTGGCCTGGACCTTGACTTTCTTCAGTTGGAAGGGTTGGATCTCGGGGATCTTGAGGGCCCGTTCATAGAGGACGAGGTGTGGAGCGCGATCAAATATATGCCTAGAGACAAGTGTCCGGGCCCGAACGGCTTCACGGGCAGGTTCTACGTCGTCTGTTGGCAGATTATCAAGGCAGGCGTGATGGACTACTTTTGGTCCTTGTCTGCTTTGGACGTGCGAGGTCTAGGGGCGGTGAATAAAGCTCTCATTTGTCTCCTTCCTAAGAAACAGGACGCCATGGAGTTGAGTGATTTTTCGGCCTGTGAGCCTCATCCATGGTTTTGGGAAGTGGTTCGCGAAGGTGCGAGCCTCTCGGCTGGCACCAATGCTCCCTAGGCTGGTGGCTTCGCATCAGAGTGCATTTGTGAAAGGGCGATGTCTCCACGACAATTTCATGATGGTGCATGGGGCGGCCAGGAAGTTGCATATAGCCAAGCGATCTTCGGTCCTTCTCAAGTTGGACATCAGGAAGGCTTTTGACTCGCTAAGCTGGGCTTTTCTCCTAGAGGTTCTGGCTAAGCGGGGCTTTGGGCCTAGATGGATGGCTTGGCTGTGTGGCTGGTTGGGCTCGGCTTCGACGATGGTGCTGACAAACGGGGTCCCGGGCAGGTTAATTTGGAATGGGCGTGGCTTGAGACAGGGGGACCCATTGTCCCCTATGCTCTTTATGGTGGCAATGGATGTATTGCATAGCTTGTTGGAGAAGGCAACGGAGGAGGGACTTCTTTCAGACTGCGGTTTGAGGAGCCGGGTCTCTCTTTTCGCGGATGATGTGGTGATCTTCCTTAGCCTGGCAAGGGAGGAGCTCAGGGCTTGCTCCTTGCTGCTGGAGGACTTTGGCGAGGCATTGGGACTCCGGGCTAATTTGTCGAAGAGCTCTGCTCATCCTATTCGCTATTTGGACGCTCAGCGGATTGTGATAGCCGACGAGCTTTGTTGCCAGGTGGATGGGTTTCCTTGTGGCTACCTGGGGCTGCCGCTGGGTATACGGAAGGTCACTGCGGCTCAGTTGCAAGGCCAGGTGGACAAAGTGGCGGACAGGCTGCAGGGTTGGCGTGCCTCGCTCCTGTCTCCTGGGGGGAGATTGACGCTGGTTAAATCCACCCTGTGTGCCTTGCCGGTCTATGCCATGATTTCCCTGGACCTTCCTATGAAGACAATCAACTGTATTAACAAGATTTGCAGAGGCTTCTTGTGGAAGGGACAGAGGGAGGCGAAGAGCGGCCACTGCAAGGTGGCGTGGGATCAAGTGTGCGCGCCTATGAGGTGGGGTGGCCTAGGTATCCCAAACCTGCGGCTGCTCAATGTTGCTCTTCAGACTAGATGGTGCTGGCTGGCGCGTTCTGAGCCTGAACGACCTTGGAAGGATCTGCAAATCTCGGTCCCGCGGCAGTCAGATGATATTTTTGAGGCGGCTTGCAAAATGGTGCTGGGGAACGGCGAGAGGACGTTCTTCTGGACTGACCCTTGGCTCTAGGGTTCGCGACCGTGTGACCTGGCATCAACTGTCTTCGCGGCCTGTAGAAGGAGGGACCTGATGGTGGATGCGGGCCTAACTAACAATGCGTGGGCCAGGTCCTTCGGCCCAAACTTGAACCAAATGGGCCTTCAAGAGTTCTTGGCGCTTTGGGATTGCGTTGGGCAGGTTGAACTGCGCGAGGAGGAGGATTTGACTCGTTGGGCTTGGTCGGAATCCGGCAGTTACACGGCTCGCTCGGCCTACCACGGCCTGTTTGAGGGCCGCGAGCAGTGGATGTGTGCTGATCTGTTTGGAAATCCAAGGCACCGTGTAAATTCTTCCTGTGGCTCGCATGTCGTGATCGCTGTTGGACGTCTGACAGGTTGGAGAGGAGGGGACTCAATCACCCGCCTCGTTGTCCTCTTTGCGACCAAGAGCCGGAGACGATCAACCATCTCCTTTTGGGTTGTGTCATGGCAAGGGAGATTTGGTGGAAGGTGCTCTGTGGTTGGGGTGCGGTTCAGTGGATGCCTGATGAGGATTCAGGGTTGGCCTCATGATGGTTGGAGATTCAGGTTCGAGGCCAACCGAGGAAGGACCTGGCGACGAGCTCGACTCTAGTGTTCTGGTCGATCTGGAAGCATAGGAACCGGATTGTTTTCGACGGAGTGTGACCCTGCATGGACTCGATCTTACGCGACATTTGGGTTGAGGGGTTGAGTTGGAAGAATGCGGGGTTGATAGGTGTTAGTTTTAGTTTATTTCCGTTGAGTGGATTTCCGTGGAGAGACATTGGCTAGGTTGTAATAGGAACCTAAGCCCAAAAGGGTTGTAACTACGTCGCAGTCTTCTTCTTTAATGGATGATACATCTGTTTGGATGTATTCTAGAAAAAAATATTTCTTGCCCATTATTCATACTTATTTTTTACTACCATCAAAGACTAGTAGTTCAACAACATACGAAACCAGTAATTATTTTGTGCTACCGTCAAAGACTGCTGATTTAAAACGAGAGAAAAACAACAATTGTTCCGCAGCAATTCACCACAGTGGAAGTGAAAACCAAAGTCAGGAGCGACTATACCTGTTGTACCTTCCAACCCATTAATGCCCAGCAACAGCTCATCTCTCACCTGCTCATGTGGGCAATCCATGAAACAAACCAAACAAGGTTCCTCTCATGTATTCACTCCGTTCCATAATTCTTGTCTCAAATTTGCTCAAAAATGGATGTATCTATTTTTAAAAAGTGTCTAGATACAACGGAGGGAGTACTGTATATGCGATCGTAGGTGAAAATCTCCCCAGGAAATGTTAAGTACTGGCAGAATGAACGTGCGTCGCAACGGTAAAACAAAATTAGACATGTAAATACTAATAAAAATTATTATAGTTCACAAACGACTATCTGGATGGATAAAGCTTGTCAAGTGATCAGTGATGAACCGATGATTAGTTAACTATCATCTCACTATTTACTTACATGATTCAACAATTTAGCATCCTCTGCATTTACATAATATCTATCGTCACTCACAGCTCGTCAAGCACCTAATCTTGCATCTCAAGTGATAAGCCATAAACATGTAGAAACAGAACTTAAAATCTAGCATAAATTTATATTAATTGGAACGTACAAAAGAAAAAAAAACATGGTTGGATCGGACGCAACAAAACATAAGAATGAAATGGAAAGATCGACACTTCTACCGCCGGCTCGAAACATCATTAAACTTAGGGAACCAATGTATGTGTTGTACCTAACGCCAGTTTCACGGAAGCAAAATATGTTTCATATTTTCTTTACGAAAGCTTGCATCTAACGCCGGTTTCACGGAAGCAAAATAGATGTATCATCATAAAGCATGTAAACTCAAGAGCGTCAGCAATATGATGGACTATCGATGAAGAACTCATAGAATCCTTGTTCCTATTAAAGCACAATCACAGATAAATTCAAATGGACAGTACAAAAAACCATTTTCTTCTAAACAAAATAAGAATGCATCAATTTGGTGTTCTAAGAATGCATCAATTTGTCTGAACACCAAACTGGAAAGGGCAATATGTTCAGTGGTGCATTCAGGTATTTAACTCAAATGCAAAGCAAAGCCTGATTATCTCTGAGATGAAAAGATGGAGTGAAATAAAAAAGATTTCAGCAGTGCCGCAATGTTCAGCTTGGTTAATAGCCTACACCTGACAGTTTCTGCAGCACCGTGAGAAGTAACTTTTGCACTTGTTTGTTCACTGCGACAACATACACACTGATGGAACAAAGGAGTACCCAATATGATTGTAACATTGGAATTCAATTTTCTGATGTTTAACGCTGTTTCTAAATCTAGTCTAACTTCTTCTAAGGAGATCGACACGACAACATGACAGTTGGCTACAAACTGAATTTTGATTCAAGCGGAAATTCCACATGCCCTCAATTTTGATTCAAGAATTAGAGCTGCAACCAAGACAATTGGATACAAGTATTATACCTTCACCTTTCAAGACGAAGAACAGCACAATCGCCAGCCTTCCATGCAGAAAACGAGCACAACACATTTCAAGAAGAAAACGAGCAAAGCAGAGTACAATCTTCAGCTCTCAGTTCCCAGACACCTCCTCCTTCGCTCCCTAGCCTTCGCCGATGCCCACGTACCTAGAAGCCGCCGCAGCAGCAGTTTCTAGTCTCCCCCTTCGCCGCCTGCAGCAGGAAAGCCGCCGACGGCGCGGTCAATCGGGAGAGGGAGTGGTAGATCGGGAAGGAGGAGAATCGGGATGAGATAGATGCGCCCGATTTCAGTGATTCCGGAGCCGTCATGTCGCCAAGAAGCAGGATTTGGAAGAACAGGGTGCGCCGGGCGGTGGTGGCCGGAGGACCTAACGAGGTCGGCACCGAGACATGGGAATGGGGCGGCACCCCGCGCTCGAAGACGGCTGCAGCGGAGGACGAGGAGCGGGCGGCAAGCGCACGGCGGTGGCAGCAGACGTCGTTTGTCCTTCCCGCTGGCCAGCGGAAGCATCTGGGGCGGGCGAATCTCACAGGCCGCTCCGCCGACGAGGCGCATCGTGGTGGTGTCACGACAGATGTCATAGGATGACTTAACTTGGGACCGATAAATGAAAGAGAAACAGGGGGAGGGAGGACGTGAAAGAAAACACACACAAATCACAGCACACACGGATCTACCCAGGTTCGGAGCCCTCTTGCAGAGGTCAGACTCCTATTCCTGCTTTGTTGTATTAGCCGAGATAAGCAACCTCAACAATGACGCTCCTTAAGCTGTATTCTTGAGAAAGAAAGAAGAAGAAGAAGAAGAAGAAGAAGAAGAAGAAGAAGGGGAAACCCTAGTTGTCTAAGTGCACACTCCCCCTTCCTACAGAGGGGTAAGGTTTTATTTATAGGCCGCCCATGTCACACTGACATGTGAGCCGAGTCTAACGTCATCTTCCTTGGGCCCCACCGGGCACGCGGCTTGGTTCCCTCCCGGTAGCACCGCAGGGACAAGACAACTTTACTTTTCTCTGTCCCCCTGCAGAAAGTATCGCTATCCTCTGCCGGCTTCCGTCAGAGATTCTCTTTCGGTGCTTCCTCTCTGCAGTCGCCTCACGCCGGTACGCAGGTGCTGACTGCTTTTCTGAGATGATGATGGATCTGTTTTATTTTGCACCACGTGGTCAGGATAAGACCGTTGAGAGATCTCGGCGGGTGCTCGTTCTTATCCTGCAAACTCATAAGACAAAATAGTCATGCCGGCATACGCCCGGGATGCCGGCTTAGTGTTAGTTTTCACCTTACGATGCCGGCATATATAACTATGCCGGCTTTCTGTCATCTCTATTAGAGTTGTGTCGCCATGACCCTACCCGGGGTCATCCCCCCGACACACCTGCTTGAGCTCCTCCTGGCGGGGAGGAGGGAAGCCTACTTCCAGATCCCGTCGAGGGTTTCTTGAGGGAGTCCTTTCTTGAGATGGGAGGCTCGGCGATGCGGGCCACCACCGCCTACGCCGGATTTGGAAGGGGCGGTGGCGTCATCCTGTGTGGGACCACAACAGAGCCCGACGGCAGAGGAAGGGATGGCGGAGGCGCACCGGCGTTTGGATGGGTGGATGGGTGGCGGCGGCTTCATCGTGTGGGGTGAGATGGGAGGCGAGATACTCGAGCGATCGGGTGGATGCAGGATCGCGGGGCAGTTGGGCGGCATCGATGTAATTTTGTTGGCGAGCGCGGAATCGGTAGGGAGCGGACGACGTACGAGCCAACTGCAAATTAAGGAATAGTAAAAATTTGCATCTTTCTTCAACAAAATTAATGAGTGTTGCCAAAGCGGCTCAACTGCAGATTTTCTGAAGAGACGGCATACCAAGTTTACGCCTGGAAATTCTCAATAATACGCTCTAGGAACACAGATGTATAGCAGCAATGATAGTCACGAGCTACATAAGCACATTTATGCTATTATTATCCATGAAAATGGAATAAAATTATCATTGTATATATACAAACTTGCTTTGCAAGATTCCCAGAGGACAATAGATCATTTGGCTCTAGTCTTCAGAACCATCAGAGATTTCTTTATCCTCATCACTGTCATCAGACGAGTTATCTCTGTCTGCAGCTTGCAGTACAAGATTAAGCAATTCTGTGTTGTCTTCAAGATCCTCAGATGAATCTTCTCCCGCTCCTTGCTGCCTACGACGTGAAGTCAGCACGTGCCAGACCAATTGCTCCGGTAAGGCAAAGTGCCAGAGCTTTGCTTTTCTCTTTCGGGGCTTCAACTGGAAGAGAAGAATGGAGAACAAATGAGAAACAGAGATAAAAGCTCCGAACTTAAAATCGACAGTAAAACATTAAAGGTTTCATGTCTTCCTATCCTAATTAAGACAAATAAGAATGCTGGTAAATGCATATAATGCACACTTCAAAGCTTAAAGAAGGATGCCAAATTGTCAATAGAGATACCTACAACCTTGTCTCAGATACAATTTTAGGAATAGTAACCTTGTATATTCATGGGGCGAAAGGCCAATATATCGTACATGTAGAGTTATTGCATAAGGATACCTGAAACAGCTATAAGACATACTCCCTCCGTCCCATATTAATTGTCAAGATATTACATGCTTTTTAGGCATAGATACATCCATATTTGGACAAATTTTGAGACAATTAATATGGGACGGAGGGAGTATCTAACAAACTATACTCATGAAAATGCTTCATATAGATAAACCAAAATGAGGATTTTCCTGGTAAACAACTGATCAGTGATCATTAGTCAGCCCTTCAATATGGTATGGCAGGTAAGGTTCTTCACTGGCAAAGTACGGAGTAAATATTACATGGAGGATAGAAAATAAAATCCAGTGGAAGTTGAGATGATAAGGACGTATAGAAGGCCAGGAGGTTTACCTCCTCGACATTTAGCACTCGTGCTCGCTCCATAGCAGAGGGAGTCCATAGCTTCACATCATTATCAATTCCACTGCTTGCAATCGTCATGGCATGAGGATGGGGCTCAATACAATTGACAATGCATTCATCACCCTCCATCGCCCGTAAAAAATTTCCATCTCTCTTTCTCCAAATAAATAACCGACCACAGTCTGACCCACTAGCAACATATTCATGATTTGGCCCAATGAAAGTCACGCCCTTCACAGTCTCACAATTACGATGCCCAACATATACCTGAGGCGCAGGTCGAACAGTATCTTCGTCAAATGCAGCCATTGTTGATTTGGACCCTTGATTGCCTTCAATCTTGACAGACGATTTTGGGTCGGGTCCCAGCCCTCCATTTTTGGGGAAAAGGTAAATATTCTCATCATTGTAAGATACAAGCAACTCACTCTGGTGAGAAAATGCTAACCCTGTTATTCCAACACCCGGACTCCTAGTGTTAATAAGATGTGGTGGACAATAGCAGTCAGAAGGGTGACCGAAATCAGATGACCCATCCCACTTGTATTTACGAATATCATAGACACGAGCAAAAGAATTGCTTCCTCCAACTCCAAGAAGATTCGGATTCCGTGGATCCATTGCAATCGCATTAAGATGGATATGAGAGGAGTATCCTGGTTTTGTAAAAGAGTTTCTGCAAATAAATAGTTTGGTGGCTGTATCTGTCCTTAAATCAAACTGCACAAGAACAAAAAAAAAGGCTAATTATAATCAGGCAGAACTTGATTTATACAAATGTCAAATGCTGTATGTGTGCACAGGAGATCGAGAGGGGGTAGTTGGGGTCCTTACATGTTGAACAAGGCCGTCTTCGCCACAGCTATAGAAAATGTAAGGGCTTCCAGGCTCTATTGCCAACTTGTGAGCCCTTCCATCATGTTCACCAAGCAATGAAGTAGGCACATCTCCACCATCCTGGATCTTGGCAATTCTTACCTGATTGCATTAACACATCGTAACCTCTGAACTTACTATCACCATCTAAAATATGTAATATTATCAAACAGAAGTTAACACATCTACCTCGCCATCAGCTGCGCAAGTGACAATGGTGCGATCATCCGTGTAAGGCATGAACCGTGCTTGGAACACATTATCGGCATGGCCTGAATGAAACTGCAATTTAACTGCACCAGTGTCCCAGTCCCACAACATTACCAGCTGATCATCGGACCCCGATATGAGGGTGTCACCATCTGCATTGAAGCCCACTGTGTTCACACATCCTGTGTGCCTGTTGAGCTTCTTGTGAATCTGGAGGCGCATTATGAGGTCCTGTACAACAGCACTTATATTAGCAAGTAGCAACATACAACAAATGCAACCACTATTTCATTCTGCGCATTACTTGATAAGGAACAAGATGTGTGCATCATATGATGCAGAGGCCAGAGATCACCCTCCTTTTTGAAAAACAAACTTAGCTTCACAAGTATCATTCATACTCATCCCCCGAATCACCACAGCTCATTATCTGCAACCATATGTTATCGAGTAGCATCTACAGGAACCACTAAAATGACCAAAACATACATGACTGTGCATCGCCTGGCATCTCTCCCCCCCCCCCCCCCCCTCCCCCCCTCCCCAAAACATTCTTGTCAAGCTCCGCGACTGAGTGGCATCAGTGAAGGTCCAAACCCACCCAAAACTAAATCTCAGCTAAATCGACAGAAGACCCCGACCAGAACATTACGCAGCACGATCCACAGCTGGAGGCAACGCCGATGCCACAAACCGGCGTCCCGACCGCTGCCTACGCCGATCCGCTCCCGTGATAAACCGATCGAAGCGTAATCGCTAGAGATAAGCAGAGAGGAGGGCGCGGGGACGGGAGAGGGAGACCTCGGAGGCGGCGGCGCGGCGGGCGAAGCGGCGGGGGAGGAGCCCCCCGACCTCGCGGAGGCACAGGTCGGCGGAGCCGTGGCGCGCAGCGGCGGCGGCGGCGCCGTACGCCGGGGTGGGGTGCTTCCACGGGCGGCGCATGGCGCGAGCTGGCGTAAAAAGTGCTGTTGGTCGAACGTGAGGGAGCACGAGCCTGTGACAAGAAAGAGGATTCGCCGGTGAACAGATTGGTCGCGCAAGGTTAACCGCTGCAATTTGCCTGGGGCGCGCACGCGTGTCAGCGAAACCTGGGCAAACGTGTCCGATGGTATCAGGGGCCACGGCGGCAGCATGCTATTCGTATGCCGCGTGTTCAGTGTGTGTGTTTTTAGCAATGTTCGGTGCGTGTTGTGTAAGCTTGGTCACCGCCGTCTATATAACCTATAACATTGATCTCTATTAACTTACAATCTTGACATACAAGGTGTTAACATCAGCATCCACATCATGCAAACCGTGGGCATTTAAAGACTTCATATCACCATTCACATCATGTGTTGTTGTACACAAGAAATCCATGTTGGTATATTCGAATTTAATATTTTGATACCTAAGATTTTTCATCTTCCTTCACGTTGCATATAAATATTTTACCAAACACACATGTTGTCATGATATGTGTCTCAATTTTCTAAGATCTACAAATATTCAGGTTGACGAAACTTCATTTTTCGATTTTTTTCGAAATTGTTAATGTTCATTCACATCAAAATTACACCTACTGTTTTGTTGGATGGGTGTTATGAATGATAAAATCGTTTTGTGATACGATATTCATATTTATTTTACATTAAATCATATTATTATCATTTGTTTGTAAAATCATATTCAGATGTACATATAGAATTTTTTTGAATCACCTAGTATAATACTTGTTAGGTGTCCGTGCGTTGCAACGGGAAGACAAACATAATTAAGACAAGGTGTTGCCATGACTCTTCCTTTTCTCACATACTTCCTTTTAGTTCTGGAGATCGTGGAGGATTATAACTTCATCAACTGCAATAGCATATAAACGACCACAATAGCTTCATCCTCCCCTGCAACCAATCGAGGAAAAAAAACACCCAAAATTGCATCACATTTTCGAGAGAGAGAAAATCAAGCATTAACAAAAAAATTGTACTACAGGTACTACAGGGTTATTTATCATAGTTTTGAGAATCCTTATTTACTAATTTACTATGGCTACAGGGTACTACAGGGCATTAACAAAATTGCATCACCTCCTCCCCTGCCATAAGCTTCAGGTTGTATTAATCATAGTTTTGAGAATCCTGATTTACTATGGCTTGGCGACCAAACAAATGTACTACTGGGTTATTTACATGTAAAGGTGTCTTTGATGATCTGAAAAGGCTTCATCAAGAGAAGGAATATCTCCATTTGTTTTAGGAACATGCTGTAGCAGCACAAGGAGCAGTAACACAATTCAGTTTTAGGGTCAGATGTGGCCATCTGTAAAGAAGGTAATTAGGGAAAAAAATTGAGAGATGAACTTGGTAGCTTAGTTAAGGATCTGTTGTTATGATGTCCTTTAGACGTTTATAATCAAGGGAAAAATCAAGAAACTATATATACTCTTTGCATGCTCAATGAGGACTTAATATGGGACTGAGAGAGTACATATATGTGTCTGTAATTTCCTAATGCACAATGCATACCAGTCCAACCTTCCAGATGTATAAATTAAGCTCATAATATCTGTCCAAATTTCCTCATAAAAAATAGAACCCGTATAAATTAAGCTCATAATATGTGTCCAAATTTCCTAATACACAATGCATACCAGTCCAACCTTCCAGATGTATATTATCTAACACTCCCTGCAACCTAGTTGGTTTCATGAGACCATACATAGCCGTTGAAAGCATGAAAAGCGATATGCAAAGTTGGCAATGACAAACCCAGAAAATACCTCCAAAGGGACAAGTTGACAGGACGACTATCAGGTCCTTGTGGAGGCCGTCAGCGGCGAACTCCTCAGGTGAGAGCGGGAAACCTCTGGGCGATGCGCAGGGCCGGAGACCCACGGGTGGAGAAGGGGAGATGGAGGCCGGGGACGGCCGGATCCAGCGGTGATGACGACGGGGGAAGATCGGACTGCGGTGGCGGCGGCCTTCACTTGGGGGCGAGCAGCGGGTTGGGAGGGGCTCGGCCGTGGGGCTGCGGGAGGCGGGATGGAGGGCCAGCGCGAGACGGGCCAGGGCGGCAGCGGAGGAGCAAACCCTAGGAGACCGTGTGGCGGTGTTTCCAGGGGCTGTGGACGGGAGCGGCGCGTGGCGGCGGAGTGCAAGGGAGGCGGCGGCGAACCCTATGAGGCGGGGGCGAGCGCGGGAAAGGAAAGATCGGGATGTTTTTTCGTTCAGGAAAAAGGAGAGCATCTGGGGCGGTGGCATCGATGTAATTTAGGTGAGTGGACATACGAGGCACGGACTTACGCCAACTGTGGCTTAAAGAGTAGTAATATATAATATATTCACCGTTGTCGCTTCACCTTTTAGAGTTAGTAGCAAATAATTAGTGTAACATATATTATACGGAGTATTAAGCAAATTCAATTGTATGCAAAGGTAACGAGGCAGACTTTGGGTTGACTCTTAGGAGAGACACTTATTCTCCGTTGTTTACAATTTGCATCAACAATTTCCAACTAGGAATCACTTTTGTAAATGCTCTCAGCGCACATATCGAAACTGGAATGCGAGAATTTTATACTAATATGCGAATATCAAATATGCTAGCGAGCGTTTGAAACCTAGATGGTGGCGGTGGACGAATCATAAACTCACGATACAATTAGAACGGTTGGCCTTGGCGTGGATGAGACAGTTGTGGGACTACTTATTAAGTTTGTGTATGACCGAAGTATTCCTTGGATCCTCCGATTTAGAACTCCCCAACAGCCAGCACTGCCGCCTCGGGTTAACTTGTTTGTATATTTCCCGTGTGCTGTAACCCACGGTAGCCAGCACCGGGAGAGCTATGTACAGGCCTAACCGGACCATCGTCCGCCGAGGTTTTTTGCAAAAATGAAGTCTATACTACTAATCAGAGGCCCAGCCCAGCAGATGCCCATTACCCGGCCTGTTCCGGTGCTCCCCTTTAGGCAGCTGCCTGCTTGGGTCGTCTGCACATGGCCGGTAGCCAGGGCGCCTTGGCCCTCGAGGACAACGGACGGAAGCCGGCCGGCAGGGCCGCCCTGCGCGCCGTCGATGCTCGCCCCACTGATCTGCGCCAGTTCACCGTGCCCGCTGCCCTGCGCCGCCTTGATGTGCCTGCAGCCCTGCTACCGCTGCTGCACGCATGCCCCGCACGCCGCCGCTGCTCGCTCCACTGCCCTCCGCCAGCTCGCCGCGCCCGCAGCCATGCACCTGCCGTCCCGTGGCTGCTGGTTCTCCGTCGCGCTCGCCCCGCACGCTACCGCGCCGCAGGCTGCCACTGCCTTCTCTCTTCTTCTCCAATTTCTCTATTGAAGTATGTTTTTTCTTTCCCCGAATCTGTAGTTTGCAATTTGTCAATTTTGATTGTAGAGTTGAAGAAGATCCTATGAAAGCAACAACTGATTCTTTTGCCCTTGCTTGAAAAGAAAATTTTCGTGTTCTTCTTTAGCCTGGCCCGTCCTGAATTCCTTCGTAGCTCCGCCGCTGGTAGCCAGCCAGCTTTTCTTCATGTGTATGCATGAATCGTGATCGATCTCGTTAATTATTCGTTCATGCATGTGTCAATACATTTTTTTTGCGGGTAGATGCATGTGTCAATACATTAACTAAACATGTACACGCAGTCACACACAAGAAAAACGATCGAACTGAATCCGTGATGGGCACACTACATGACGACCCATGCATGCTCTCTCACGCAAGGAAGGAATATCAACACGCATGATCTAACTCCTCCTGTAGAGATACTCCGTACTAACTTTGGCCTGGTGTAGCTAGCGGCTAGGCCCGTGTCACCTACGACCTAGCCATGTCGTGAAGATATATATTCTTCCGGTCCGGTGCTCCCTTTAAATACCCTCTCGATCGTATTCCCGTGATCAGTATACGCAAGTACGTTATACGTATCTCTCGCGCGTGCGCTGCGGAGGAAGGGCATTGAGGAATCAACCGATGGCTCCGGCGCCGGTGCTGCAGGTGTTCGGCCAGCCGACGTCCACCGACGTGGCGCGGGTCATGGCCTGCCTCTTCGAGCGGGACCTTCACTTCGAGCTCGTCCGCACCGACGCCATCACTAAGCGCGGGCTCAACCTCGCCGCCAGCTGCTTCGTCGACACGAGGGCACGTCGTCGTCGATCCCTTACTGCTTTAATTAGTCGTTCATGGATATGCATTATTTCCCTGTACGAGCTAGAGTTTCTACGTACACGTCGACTTAATTAACGATCATTCTGTTTTTCTCCGTCTCTTTTGCACGCTTGCAGTACTGTTGTCCAGGCGGCGGCCACGTGACGCTCAAGCACGGAGACACGTATCTCACCGGTGAGCATCAATTGATTGCATTTTCGTGCATCCGAGCTCTGAAGATGTGTCAATTTTAGTAAAATTAAAGCTGCATGCAAGTGATGTGGTAATATCCGCTGATCCTCTCAGATTCGAGGGACATATGCCGGTACGTGTGCACGGAGCTCCCGCGCGGACGCGCCGCCAGGGAAGCCCAGGCACTGTACGGCGCGGGGTCGCTGGAGCGCGCGTCCATCGAGAAGTGGCTCCGCGCGGAGGCCCGCTGCTTCAACCCGCCGAGCTCGGAGCTGGCGTCCAACTACCAGCAGCAACACCTCGCGCTGACGCCGGACGACGAGGCAGTGGCGGAGGGGGAGCGGCGGGTGCGGGCGGTGATGGGCGTGTACGACGGCGCGCTGGCCAGGACCAGGTACCTCGCCGTCGACGAGTTCTCGCTGGCCGACCTGTGCCACCTCCCGGGCGCGCACCGCCTCCTCGCCGTGGCCGGCGGCGAGAGGGGGAAGCGGAGGCTACTGGGGTCCCTGGAGCATGTCTCGCGGTGGTACCACGACGTCTCGGCGCGCCCCGCGTGGCGCCGGGTCGTCGCGGTGCAGAGCGCCGCGCGCGACCTCATGCCGCCGCTAGTGCCGGCGCGTAGATGCCATGAGGAGTTGAGGACCCCAACTAATTAAGCCTGTTTGATCGTGAAACGTCGCCTTCGTCGTCAGAATAAGCGTGCTCATGCATGCATGTAGATGCAGACCCGGAGACCGGAGTCCCGGCGGACTTCGTGTGTTGTACACCTTTGTTGTCATCCAGTACCACTTCATCGTACGTGTTAATTTGAACGTTTCATCAATGTACTAACTGACGAATGCCAATATTATCGGACCTGTTTTACCTTCGTGGTCCACACAACTTTGTGAAACTGTCAAACTGAAGGAGCATCTTCTTCTTTTTTCCAGAACATTTTTCAGAACATCTATCTTTTTTTTTATTGAGAATTTTCAGAACATCTATCTCACCAGAAAAATAGAACATTCTAAATTTGAATGCCGGCAGGCCCAATGCCATGGCGAAGCAATTGGGCACCAGTGTGGCCTATGTCCCCATTCGCAAGGCATTTGGTGGGCTATCCCCTGAATGCGAATACCAGATAGGGCCCACACAAGCTGTGATCTTTTTGAGCTGACGCGAGCCGCGTCCGAGAAGAGACAGGCGGAGCCCAAACAGTTGTGCTAGCAGCGACTCCAGTATGCGCTTCAGGCTCGCCATTTCGCCAGGCTGGAGATGCATATTACAGCAGTAATGTTTTTTAAAAATGATTTTTTTGCGAGATTCTCATGACAAAGAGAGGACGATGCTTTACCTTGTGAACGCGATTGCATCCGATACTGAAGTAGTCTGCGTGCATAGTGCGATTGCAAGGGGAGGAAAAGAACATATTCAGGACTTCCAAGAGGATTGCTACACAATAGCTTGTCTATACTGGAGCTGTGGAGCAGTAGATTAACAGGGTGAATGCATGTACTGGCGAACTTGTCGAGATAATAGCCGTGAGAATAGATAAGCAATCAACAACAAACGGTACTTTCATTGATGTGATAGTGAAAAGAAAGAAACACTTGTCTACTGTCTCTTGTTACCTCCATCAATCGTCTCATGTTTCAGATCTCGATCGCACTGCCAAAGGGCAAAGGTATGATATACGCTTACTGTTTAGTTTACCAATTTTTAGTGCACGTTTTACAAGGACGAGAGAGCTTTAATTTCTGCTACAGTACGTAGCTTCTCCTGATCTGATGGGCGATATGATAGTATGAGACTCACACTTTGAACGCTTTAGTTCTTTCCTTTGGCTTTTGCATGAACCTGTCGCGAAGCAAGGTATTCCCAGCTTCCCCTATACACCTTTCACATGCGTGTATATATGGTAGTCAGGGGAACGACCCTGATCAGAACCACATCGGCCGGTCTGCACACAATCGTCGGCAAGTTAATCTCAAGTTCTCAAATCGCAATCTCTCCAAGTAAGTAAGTACGTAAGCGACGATGCCGGGAGCCGTGAAGGTGTTCGGTTCGCCGACGTCGTCGGAGGTGGCCCGGGTCCTGGCGTGCCTGTTCGAGAAGGATGTGGAGTTCCAGCTCATCCGGGTCGACTCGTTCCGCGGCCCCCGGCGTATGCCCCAGTACCTCAAGCTCCAGCCCCACGGCGAGGCGCTCACCTTCGAGGACGCCAACGTCACCCTCGTCGGTAAGCAATAATGCAACAACAACAACGCGCTGACGCTTCTTTTAAATCTCTGCTTCCAGAACTGATTAATTGATGGATGGATGTGTGCGTTGCGTTGCTTGCGTGCAGAGTCGAGGAAGATTCTGAGGCACGTGGCGGACAAGTACAAGATGCAGGGGAACCCGGACCTGATCGGGACGGGGGCGCTGGAGCGGTCGTCCATCGAGCAGTGGCTGCAGACGGAGGCGCAGAGCTTCGACATGCCCAGCGCCGACCTCGTGTACAGCCTCGGCTTCCTCCCGCTCACCACCCCCACCGCCGCGCCCCTCGACGCCAGCAGGGCCAGCAACGCAAGGCAGCAGCGGCAGGAGGCGATGATGATGATGAGCCCGGCGCACGCGGAGAAGGTGGAGGAGATGCGGCAGCTGTACGAGAAGAGCGGGAGGGAGCTGGGCAAGGTGCTGGACATCTACGACCAGCGGCTGGAGGAGGCCGAGTACCTGGCCGGGGACAAGTTCACGCTCGCCGACCTCTCCCACATGCCCAACGCCGACCGCCTTGCCGCCGACCCGCGCTCCCTCCGCCTCATCCGCTCGCGCAGGAACGTCAGCCGCTGGTGGGACGACATCTCCGCCCGCGAGTCATGGCTCTACGTCAAGAGCCTCCAGCGCCCGCCCTCCGCCTCCGAGCCGCTCTTCTGATCTCTCCTCGCGGGATCGAGGGGGTTGTTCACTTGCTTGCCCCATGCATCATACTACGTTTCATGCATGCGCCCGCCAGTTCTTCTGTTAATTCCATTCATGTGCTCCACATCCGGCTTGATTTATATACTATGTAATGTAACACATTCCCGTCGTTCTGAATAAATTCGTCTATGTCGTGTGTTCTTCACCGCGCTGTTGCGATCGACCAACTATATATCATCTAAATTCACGATAAAGTTGTTTCCCCTTCCTTGTCGTTTTGTTTTTGGGGTTGTGCCTGTGCTTAGATCTCAAATTTGATCCTATGTGTCAGAGAATACAATGCAAGCTTCTACAGTGTTCTCAATATTACAAAGAAGAAGACATTATTATGGAATACTTTAAAATATAAAATAAATAAAAAAGGGAACCTTCTACTGTTTAGACATACACGAAGAATTATGTAGAAGCTTTGGAATACTCTAGAATAGCAGTTTAAAATAAATAAATACGAAACCTTCTAGTACCTAGATATTTGTGTAGAAGTGTGTGGAACGCTTTAGATATTTTGTATCAATGGCTAAGATCTTGACACATGTCAAAGATCCAATAACCATGTAGTCCTATAGATAGAGGCCCTTGCCTCATACCTTGAGTAGTAGAGAATAAGGAAGTGAAGAAGGTGGAGAACAAGGTGTGAGCAAGTGTAAGGTGTGTATGCTCTCTCTTGTACTAATATTCCTAAAGCAATATAGTACTACTTTGTTCATATAAGTCTCCCGGTTAGGCCTTGTTATTTTTAAGTACTTAGTGCATATAAGTTGTGATTTAACGTGAGCGGATTCGCCCGGAATCACAACGGTCTTGTTTCAACGTGAGTGGCATAGCCGCCCGGATTCAAGATTTGCTTTAATGTGAGTGGCTCTGCCGCTCGGAAACTTGCACTAAATAAGTAGAAATAAAAAAGGACTAATCAACTACACCAAAGTAGTTGGTATAGGTGAATAGGCCCTCTCGTAGTGTGTTAGGTCCACCTCGAAATCTCTACACTATGTTTAGCGGGAGACAAAACGTACTCCCTCTAATAACTTTGTAGTATAAATTTGGGACACTTCTTATGGATCGGACTTAACCAGGCATAGAACAACCACCTGATGGATCTCTCTTTCCGGACGTGATCCTGTTAAACGTGAGTGAAAGAAAAAGTTTCAAAATAAATGTGAGTGAAAGAAAAGGCTAATCCTTAAACTTAAGAAGCCTTTAATTTGCTAACAAGCCTACAATTTTATTATTGATACATTTTTGTTCCGAAAAGGAGAGAATACTCACTGCCTCCGTATCGATCGATGCAGAATTAAGCAAAATTGTAGGCCAACACGAATACAGAGGCTGCCCCCGCTCAGAAAAATAATATGCTCGGTTGTTCAAATATATTGAAAAATACGTTTTCATATACAGGTTGGAGGGTTTCAACCTCCCTCGAGAACCGCTTCACCAACAAAGAAGATACTCACTCTGCTTATAGCAAAAGATATCAGTATATCTTTTCCATAGGGTGTCTAAGTTTATAGCAAAAGATATCGGTAGTATATACAATGCCGTACCAACATAATGTGAAAATATACTCCTTATGTTCCGAAATGTAGAGCACATAACTTTTGCTAATAAAAAATATCAACGTCTACGGTGCCAAATTAGGATTATTAGATTTGTTATGAAAAATATTTTCATAATATCTTGTTTTTGACACTATAAATACTGATATTTTTAAGCTTGATCAAACCTTAAAAGGTTTGACGGTGAACAAAAATTATACGTCCTACATTTTGAAATGAAGAGAGTATTTCACAATGTATCTAATGATAGTCATTTGACACTATTGGTCAAAGTTTAAAAAATACTATGATAGACAACAAAAGTTATACACACTATATTTTAGAACCGAGAGAGTATTTGATACATTTGATGTCCCTAGTGCTTAACCGACCGGCCTAAATCATCAACCATGTTGGGACAATTTCCTATCAACGTACAATTCTGTAAAGTACAGTGTTAACCGTTTACATCAAATTCGCTTGGTACTTGTTCGCAAGGCTTTACTGTTTCAGCTTCTCCATCATATGTAACGAGCCGCTTATAACCGTTGATCTCTTGACATAACTCCTTGCTCGACGACAATCGCCGGATGTCGACCGAACCATCCTCTCTGTGCCATTGTGCCCTTCGCGGCTCATATTGTCATTAGCTCATGAGTGAATTGAATGGCGTGCATGGATATGCAGAGAGCGGAGAAGATCTTCTCCTCATCAGAATAACTATGCCGTATCCTGGGGTCATGGGTGACATATATTGACTTAAATTGACCCACGCGTGCAATTTTTTTCAATCACCTACTGCTCCACGTGCGATCTAGTCACCTAGAGGCTAGAGCTTGAGCCGATTTCCATCCTCTTCAACCTCTTGGCCAGCTCCTCCGCCGTCATGTCGGCACGACCCCGATCCACGGCATCCACCGGCCCGATCTCCTGGACGACGCAGCGCCGCCGCTTCTGCAACCTCCTGCGCATGACGGCCTCAATGTCCATCTCGCTCCTCATCTCCCGCAGCACCTTCAACACCTGTTCGATCTCGGCAGGGAAACTGGGCCTGTAGCCGCACCAGGGCAGAGCCTTCGCCTTCCAGCGCACCGCCTCCTTCTTCCAGATCTCCTCGTCAAGGCGCTGCACGACGGCGTCCAGCATCGCCAGTACATCCCCCAGCGGCCGGCTGCTGCTGCTGCTCCCGACGTCCGGACTGACGCCGGAGTAGCCGGCCGCCGCACTAGTCCGGCCTACTACGCCGGCGTGGGCCAGGTGGAGAGTCCCGGGGGAGATGGTGATGGCGGCGTCACGGAAGCGGTGCGTCGGCGCGCTCTTCCCGGACTTGGAGGTGTACCTGGCGTACGCCGCCGCGTCGCGGCGCGAGTTGTTGAAGGCGAAGCAGCAGCTCGTGGCCTCGGCGTGGACGGTCAGCACCGGCGAGTCCTTGTCGGCCGGGTCGATGAATTGCTCGAGGTCAACGACGTCGGGCCGGCTGCTTCCTCTCTGCGAGTGCGTCGTCATCTTGACGATACAGAGCGCGGTGTCGAACGTGTGGTCGATGATGGCGCGCACCGTGTTCTCCAGCGTCTTCCATGGCCGGTGCTTCTCGTCGGCGGGTTCCATGCTTCGGAACATCTGCTTGCGCACGCGGAGAATAGAAACTTGCTGGGCACGAACAGGGAAACTCGTTTCTTTTTTTTGGCGAGGAGAATAGAAACTTGCTGGGCTCGAACAGGGAAACTCGTTGGGGAGGGGCGACGGTGCGGTGCGGAGCCCTTAATATGCACGGCGGGCCGGGTTGCCGGCCGGTAACGAGGCTGACTCCGAGAAGGAGAAGGGCCCCTAGCCGTCTACTGGGCTGGCGTGGCTGGGTCTTTGATTCCCGTTCGGGTTACGGTTTGTAACGGGCCGTGGTTACGTAGGCTGGCCGGCACGCTGTTGCTCTTGACTCCAGTGGGCCGAGAGCAGTAGCTAGTAACGAGTTACTTTGAGGCCTGATTTGGTTGCTTTGTCGGGTCCGGAAGGATTCCCAGGTCGTGGCATCTGCCCCCCTTTTGCTAAAAAAAAAAAGAAAACTGCCCCCCTCAAAAAAGAGAGAGAGAGGTCGTGGCATCTGCCATTTGTGCCAACTTTTCTAAATCGAGAAAAAAAGCCAAAAGCCACAACATTGCATCTTCTGAGCTAGCATTTGGAAGGAAAAAAACGTCTTATTTTGACCACTACGAGATCATCTAAAATAAGGACTGACATCTCTTTTCACATTAACTTTTGTACTAAATGAGTGATATTTATTATAAATCGGAGGAAGTATTTGGTAAAACAAAGGTTGATATCAACCCGTTTTATACATGCGCTTAATGAATCTTTCATCGATGTAGAGGTTAAGTAAAGTTTCCATTTCATTGATGCAGAGATAAAGTAAAGTTCCCATTTCATTTATGCAGAGGTTAAGTAAAGTTTCCATTACATAAAAAAGAGAGAAGTGACACACAGTGTATCACGCGTGTTACATTGTACTTGCAAGGACTTGTTTTGTTTACAAAGACAACATACACAGAATTCAACGTCACATCCAACCTACCTAGGCTTCGATGAATGACTTCGTGAGGTCAATCCTACTGATGTAGGAGTTCTGGAGCGACCCATAGTAAAGGTAGTCCCCGACCTTGAACCAGCCGGTGGCGAGCACAAGCCGGGGGTCAGAGTACATGGTCACAGGGGTCCCGTCCAGCCCCACACTCAACGTCCCAGCACCCCCGGTGCTCTTCGGCACCGCCGCTACGTACCTGTTCACCAAGTACACCAGCTTCCGCAGCAGCGGCGATCCCATCAGCATGTCCCACAACAGCGTCCTCCCCTGTATCAGACCCAGTTCATGATGTAGAGATTTCAAGAATGAATCGAGTTCTGCAGTGATACGGGAGATAAAAAATTTATGGTTGCATTGCGTACCGCAGAAAGCGCGATCCAGTAGCGGCCGTCGCCATCGTAGCGAACGTTGTCAGGTAACCCAGGCAGGCGGTCGATGAACCTCTCCACCATGCCTTCCTTGTCGCCCTTGATGTGGTACCTCGAGCACATCCTCCTGCAATGAATGGCGTCATTGTGTCAGGAAAGTCACAACGCAATCAACGTTCTCGTGTTTATGTATGTTTTCTTACATGATGGTCTCGCAGAAAATGAGGGAACCTTGGTCGGGCGCGAGGGCGACGCCGTTGGGGAAGTAAAGGTCACGCGCCAGCACGGTGGTTCGACGCGTAGAGGGGTCGAAGCTCATGAGCCGGCCGTGAGGCCGTGCCTCAAGCACATCCAGAATGAAGTTCCTAAGGCTGTGCTTGTGGGACGCGTCGGTGAAGTAGATGGTGCCGTCGGTGGCCACATCCACGCCGTCGGTCAGCGCAAATCGAAGGCCCTCCGCGGCGTCAGTCAGCAGCTCCACCGACTTATCCAGGCCCACCCTCAGCAACCCCTGCCAAATTAGCCATTTGCAACGACGATCTGTCCTGAATGATACTAGTTTTTCTATTGACAAAGAATCATATTAGTATACTAAAGTGCTACTGGCTGGCTCCGTAACTTTGGAAGTCGACTTGTGTTTAATGCTCGTCGTCTGAATCGTCGCCATCGAAATGTAAACCGAGATGCAACTTGATCGGGAGATTGAGATTGATGCTACCTAGTCGAAGAGTAGAAGGTGTCTATTGCTGCGTGCAGCGAAACGAGATTATTAACTTCTGGATGCAACTACTTGAAGACTATAGCGATGGGACCTTAGAGCAAGGACAATAAGACAACGTGCTGTGGGTATTAAGCTCATGGCATGTCATGCATAGTAAACATGATACAATAGCTACCATATGCAATAGTTGGTTATAAAGATTTATATTATATTACTCTCTCCGTCCAACAAAAGATGTCTCATGTTTGTCAAAATTTAAATATCTAGACATGACTTAGTGTATAGATGCATTCAAATTTAGTCAAAGTTGAGACATCCTTTGTTGGACGGAGGGAGTAGTATTTGTACTACATTCCTTTACGTAGAACAAGATGTTAGACAGGCTGTTGTCTGACGTTTGTCGTTTGAACCTCTAGTTCTAACTAGATAGCACATCTTAACAGAAATCATGCCAATCCGTGGTCTGTTGTAAACGTGATTGGTTAGGTTGTTGTAATTGTCTTTGGCATATAAATACATGAGGCCGGTGCTCAGGAGAGGCATGGCAATTAATCCTAAACTTCCATCTAGTGTTTTTTACATGGTATCAGAGGCTCTCTTCTAAGATCCAATCTGTGCAAATCGACCATGTCAACCTCTCCTTCAACCTCTGCCAGCACCACTGCTGCCCTCGCGCCGTCAACACGCCTGCACGATTGCTGCCACTTCGCCGTCCATCATCAGCAATCCTAGCACGCTCGCCATGGCGAGCGCATCGTTGTCGGCTGGTTCCATGCTCTCGGGTGGGATCTCCATGCCCAACATTGGGCAGCTCGTCACCGTCAAGCTCGCCCGTGACACATATCTCCTCTGGAAGGCACAGGTGGTTCCCATCCTCCGTGCGTACCAGCTGCTCGGCTTTGTCGACGGATCCATCGTCGCACCACCCCGTCTCGTTCCGGCGTCCAATGCCGACGATGCTCCTCAGGTTGTAAACCCCAGCTTCACCAACAGGCATACTCGGGACCAGCTGCTCCTCTCCGGCCTATTGTCAACCCTTTCGTCGGAAGTTCTTGCCCGCGTCATGCTACACACTTCATCCAAAGCAGTGTGGTCAGCACTGGAGATGATGTTTTCCTCCAACTCTAGGGCACGTGTTGTTCAATTTCGCAAGCAGCTCTCCATGGTCCAGAAGAAGGATTCCTCCATGACCGACTACTTTGCTCGTGTCAAGGGGATGGCTGACCAGCTCGCCTCCACCGAGAATCCAATCTCCGACGACGACATCATGACCTACTTTCTCACTGGCCTCGACAACACGTACGACGCGCTGGTGACTTCGTTGTCGGTCATGGTGAAGACGGAACCGATCTCGCTGGACCACTTCTACTCCCTCATGCTGGATCACGAGGTGCGCCAGGAGATCTCCTCGTACCATCAGATCTCCGCCAACACGGCAGGATGAGGCAACGGTGGCCGGAACAACGCAGGAGGTGGTCGTGGTGGACGCGGCCAGAGCCGCGGCAATGCCAACCGCGATCAGCAGTCCGGCACCAATGTCGGCACCTCTGGTGGCAACAACAAGAAGCCCAGAGTCCAGTGCCAACTTTGCAAAAAGTTTGGGCATGAGGATTTCAAGTGCCACAACCGGTTCAACCACAACTTCCAGCCCGACGATCAGCAATGTCTCCTCCGGTGCAAGCAACTTCGACCCTGCATGGTACACTGACTCTGGTGCGACCGATCATATCACCGGGGAGCTCGACAAGCTGAACGTCCGTGAGCAGTACTCCGGCAAGGATCAAGTCCACACAGCCAGCGGCTCAGGTATGAAAATTACACACGTTGGCAATTCGGTAATTCGCACACCTTCTGGATCTTTTCAACTCAAGGAAGTCCTACATGTTCCACACACAACCAAAAATCTCTGTGTTGTTGGTCGGCTTACTACAAATAATAATGTTTCTGTGGAATATTTTCCTAACTCTTTTGTTATCAAGGATCTGGCTACGAGGAGGGTTCTGTTCCAAGGACCCAGTGAGGGTGGTCTCTATCCGATCTCCGGCGGCTCTTCCTCTCGACAGGCTCTATCTTCCACTAGGCTTAGTCGAGAACGGTGGCATTGCCGGCTCGGTCATCCCTCGTCTCCTGTCGTCGATCAAGTGGTCACCAAGTCAGGTCTTCGGTGTGATAGCAAACCCGATAAAACTAGTGTGTGTGATGCGTGTCATCAGGGTAAAAGCCATCAGCTTCCCTATCCTAGGTCTAATCGTGTGTCTTCAGCTCCTTTAAAGCTTATTTTTTTCCGATGTGTGGGGGCCTGCGTGCCCATCTAGTGGTGGATCAAAATTTTATGTGAGTTTTATAGATGATTTCAGTAAATTCACATGGATCTATTGCCTTAAACACAAATCTGACGTTGAGCAAGTTTTTCTCCGGTTCCAAGCTAGAGTTGAACGTCTTCTTAATAGGAAAATCCTCTGTATGCAAACCGATTGGGGAGGCAAGTATCACAAGCTCCATACCTTTTTTAACAAGATTGGCATTGTCCACCATGTCTCCTGTCCACACGCACACCAGCAAAACGGCTCTGCGGAACGTAAACACCGGCATCTAGTTGAAGTCGGACTCACACTTCTTGCTCAAGCCTCCATGCCTTTGCGTTTTTGGGATGAGGCTTTCCAGACTGCCTGCTTCCTTATCAATCGCCTCCCAAGTAAGACAATTCTCAATTCCACTCCTTTAGAACGCCTACTGAATGTCAAGCCTGACTACACCTTCCTCCGCACTTTCGGCTGTGCGTGCTGGCCATGCCTTCGTCCTTACAATGATCGCAAGCTTCAGTTTCGTTCTAAACGTTGTGTTTCCTTGGGGTACAGTAGCTTTCACAAGGGATACAAGTGTCTTCATGTCTCCTCTGGCCGGATATATGTATCTCGTGATGTCGTGTTTGACGAACATACCTTTCCGTTTTCTGAAACCAAGCCCTCATCCGATCGCCCCCCAAGTGAGGAGGATCTTCTTCTTCCTGTTCCCACCACCCCACATATCTTTTATGGCCCCGATTGTGTGGATCATCGAACTGACAATGTGTGTATGAGTCATCCGAGTCTTCTATCTGATGGACATACTGATCCTCCGGCCAAGCCTGATGTTGTTTCTGATGTGCAGGTTCCCCCAGCCATGGCGACATATTCGGCTCCTGCCGCGGCAGCCTCTCTTGCCGCGCCATCTGCTCCTGCCACGGTAGCCTCTCCTGCTGCGCCTTCGTCCACGACTGCAAATCCTGTCGCGGCAGCCAGCGTTTCTGCCGCGTCCGATGCCGAACCAGATGACCTCTCTGCTGCGGCAGACGAAGCATCTCCGTCGTTGCCTGCTGCTACTGGCACGCCACCTGCACCGCCGTCTCCATATGACTTGCCGGCTCCCTCGACTCCGGTCTTCATGCCGTCTCCAATGCCGGTTCCACCGCCTGCTCCATCGCGGCGACCGGCGCCTCTGCCTCATCACATGGTCACACGCAATCGTGACAACACCCGGCTGGTTCGGAAACGCACTGACGGGACTGTTCCATATGATCCCGTCCGTCACCGCCGTGCACATCTTGCCACTGTTGAACTAGCGACGCACTTGGAGGCACTTGGTGATCCCTCCTGGAAGCAGGCCATGGACACTGAGTATCAAGCTCTGCTTTGGAACAATACATGGCATCTTGTTCCCCCTAATCGTCGACAGAACCTGATCGACTGTCGCTGGGTTTTCAAACTCAAGCGTAAAGCCGATGGCTCTATTGATCGCCACAAAGTGCGCTTGGTTGCAAAGGGATTTAAGCAGCGTTACGGCATCGATTACGAGGATACTTTCAGCCCAGTGGTGAAGTCTACTACGATTCGGCTTGTCCTGTCCATTGCAGTCTCTCGTGGTTGGAATTTGCGTCAGTTGGATGTTCAAAATGCGTTTCTTCATGGCGTTTTATGTTGGAGATATGCCCTAGAGGCAATCATGTGATGATGTTATTTCCTATGTATTCATGAGTTATTGTTATTGTCCTTGAACATCATCACTGATATGTATCAATAAATACGTGATTTGTTTGTGAGACTATGTATTCTATGATGTTGTTCTAATGGTCCCTAGTCATTGAGGTTATGCGGACACATAATTTAGACTAGCAATGTGAATCAGTATGATGACTATGTTTCACAAGTCATAGGGCAAGGTGTTGCCGACTGATAGCATGGACTCGACAATGAGATTGTTGAGTCGGACAGACCCGCACTGAGACACAACGAGATGATTGTCATTTGTTAGTCTCAAGTACGATGTATATGCCAGTCCTAGACCTGAGGTCATCGTATGAGCTTGGGATGTGAATCGGCCTACTTAGGGGTTGCCAAACGCTACTCCATAACTGGGTGGTTATAAAGGTAGCTTTCGGGTTTGCTGAGAAGCATGCTGCGAGTCATGGTTGATCAAGATGGGATTTGCCCCTCCTGTTCGGAGAGATATCTCTGGGCCCTCTCGAGTGATCAGATTCGGAAAGCATGGCCATGCGACTTGGGTTAAGTGTTAACCTGTTCGGGAATCTGTATCACAGGAACAAGAAGAGACTCGAGCTATCCACAAGGATGACACGCACTCGCCTTGAGCTCGACACACATATCGCGAGGCAAAAGGAATGTTGCATATGACACATTGTATGGTTCGTCAATATACCTTGTGGTTACTCGGGAGTTGGCACGTGCTGCTAGGCGCCGCTACCAACTATCGACTTGAGTCGGTGCCAGTGGACGAGTAAGGTGTTACTCGGGCCCGCAGTCCGAGCTCGTAGTCGTGGCCGACTGACCGCGAACCTGAAGGGTCACACGCTTAAGGGGTGGGAACCGAGTTGGATCGGATCCAACTCGTATCGGGCTTGGACTCCTAATGGGCCTCAAGTGTTGAGCCCACTAGGGACGTCTATATAAGTGGAGGAGACCAACCCGTCTAGGGGGAACCCCAGTTCAGACGCGAGTTAGACTCGGCCGTCGCACCTCCACGCCCAAAGCCTTGCGATCGGATCTAGCAGTCCGCCGCACGGAGTTCCTCCCTGTACGTGTGGATACCTCGGAGGCGCTGCACCTGCGGCGCTTGGACGAACTGTTCGTGGGATCGGCGAGGAGGAGCAGGCTGTTCGACTACTCGGCATCGACGCGCTACATCGACTCTACTTCCGCTACGGGTCTGCGCGTCTAGTGGTAATCTCGTGATCCATTATCTACAGCATTGATCCGGGCGGAAGCGGTAGAAAATTTTATTTTGTGCTAGCGTAGCATACCGCGTTCCCCAACATTTTAGAAGAGGATGTGTTCATGAAACAGCCCCCTGACTTTGTTAACTCACAGCTTCCGCATTACGTCTGCAAATTGGACAAGGCCCTATATGGTCTCAAGCAGTCCCCTCGGGCATGGTACTCACGGCTCAGTGTCAAGCTTCAGGATTTTGGCTTCATCCCGTCTCGTGCTGATATCTCTCTCTTCGTCTACGATCAAGGGGGAGTATGCATCTATCTCTCTACGTTGATGATATAATTGTGACGAGCTCTTCTGATCGTGCCGTTGACGAGCTGGTTACTGATCTTCATCGAGAGTTTGCCCTCAAAGACCTTGGCGCCCTGCATTACTTTTTGGGAATTCAGGTTAAACCGCATAAGCAAGGCGATGGTGTTGTTCTTTCTCAGTCCAATTATGTGGCCGATATGCTGCAGCGCGTTGGTATGCTCCAATGCAAGCCAGTAACTTCTCCAATGGCCACGACCGAGAAATTGTCCAAAGCAATCGGGAATCCTCTCACAAGTGATGAAGCAACAAAGTACAGGAGTATTGTGGGAGCTCTACAGTACCTGACACTCACAAGACTGGATATATCCTTTGCTGTCAATAAGGTTTGTCAGTTCTTGCAATCCCCTACTAATGATCATTGGACTGCAGTAAAGAGAATACTTCGGTACCTCAAACATACATCTGAAGATGGCCTGCACATTTCTCGCTCAGCTTCCATGACTGTCACTGCATACTCTAATGCTGATTGGGCTAGATCAGTCGATGACAGGAGGTCTACGAGTGGATTTGCCATTTTTCTGGGAAAGAACCTTGTGTCATGGAGTGCACGAAAGCAGCAGACGGTCTCGCGATCTAGCATAGAAGCCGAGTACAAGGCAATGGCCAATGCCACGGCAGAGCTGGTCTGGATTCAGTCAGTTCTTGGCGAGCTGGGCATCTCGCAGAGTCAAGCTCCAATTCTCTGGTGTGACAATCTCGGTGCGACATATCTTTCGGCCAACCCAGTCTTCTATGCTCGCACGAAACATATCGAGAATGACTTCCATTTTGTCAGAGAACGAGTGGCACGAAGGGCACTGGAGATTCGCTTTGTATCTTCGCATGACCAGCTTGCTGATGGTTTTACCAAGCCACTCAACGCCAGACAACTTCAGCTTATCAAGCACAATCTCAACTTGCGGAATTGTGATTGAGGGGGAGTGTTAGACAGGCTGTTGTCTGACGTTTGTCGTTTGAACCTCTAGTTCTAACTAGATAGCACATCTTAACAGAAATCATGCTAATCCGTAGTCTGTTGTAAACGTGATTGGTTAGGTTGTTATAATTGTCTTTGGCATATAAATGCATGAGGCCGGTGCTCAGGAGAGGCACGACAATTAATCCTAAAATTCCATCTAGTGTTTTTTACATAAGAAACACGTGATGAAACCGGCTGTCAATTATTTAACTGACCACTTCTCTCCTCTTCTCTCACCTCCAACTCAGCAAAAATATACCGTACTATTCGACCACGGTTGCCTCTTTATTTGTACTCTTGGAACCTCTACAAACTTCATACTAAAACTCCGACACTTATTATGGATCCAAGGGAGTACTCCGTCTGTCCATATTAAGTGATTCAAATTTGTCTAACTATGGATATATCTATATTCAAAAATCGTCTAAATATATATAATATTTCGTTATTTAATATGGGACGGAGGGAGTAATATATGCGATGTTTTTTTTTACAAGGATAGCCTCCGACGAAAATATTTTGCTAATTAAGCATTTCCTGACCTGCCATTCGTCAATTCATGGAGCTACTTTTCAGTTAAGAGCAAGGTTATCAAGAAACATAACAGTTCATGCTCATAACCAACACAAACAAATAAACAATCAAGAGAGATTGAAAACAAGACAACTCTTTTAGTTAAGTCTTGAACAAGAATCGAATGAGCAAATCAAATAAGCAAATAGGAGCAGTATCCGCTAAAAAAACAAAGAGGAGTAGATTAGAATTGGGAGAAAGAAAAAGGACGAGGAGCGCGCGCTCACCTTATCCGCGTCCGCCACGATGATGCCGCCGTCGCCGGTGAGCGCGACGCCGAGCGGACGCCCCCCGGTGTATGCCCAGTTCTTCACGGCCCCGCTGGGCACGCTGACACGCCGGACCCAGCCGTCGGCGCATCCCGTGTAGAGCCACCCGCCGGCGGCGTCGTACGCCAGGTCCTCGGGGCCCGGGAGCCGCCCCTCGCCGACCCGCTCGCTCGCGTCCAGAGCGCGCGCGTCGTGCCGCGACGCGGGCACGGACACGTCGTCGGCGCCGAAGCTGTACTCCGGCGGCATCGCCGCCGGCGAGAAGTCCTTGGGGCTGTACAGCGCCACGGAGATGAACACGGGCGCTAGCACCAGCAGCACGGCCTTCGTGAGGAATCCTAGCCCCGGCGCCATGGGCATCGCGAAGCTGGTTGCTCGAGTCGGGACACGCAGTCCGTGCCGATTGAAGCAGGGAGACCTTTGCACGTATGGAAGCACTGAACAAGGCTAGCTGCTTCTTCCTGTGAGCAGGCGGCGTACGTGTAGGCCTTTGGCACGAAAGCTTCTCCGCGTACTATGTTACGTAGACCCGTGCGTTGCTACGGAACAACAGAAAATTGTATCAGAACGTCAAATTAATTGCCTCAGGTTCATCCCATCGCCGTCCAAGTCCCGTGTGGAATCACCGGCGTGCACGAGCCGGTGGAGGTGGCGGTCAAGGCCCGCGACGGATCCGCGGGTCCGCAGCTGCCTTCCTCACATGGACGACGCCGATGCGCACGAGCTGGTGGAGGCGACCAAGAACGGCACCGGGCGCCGGCGAGATCCCAAGGGATATTAATTACTGTGCCGTTGCTACGGGTCAATAAAATCATAAAATGTTTATTTTCATTTTCTGTGTAGGCAACTCATGGCGCTGTCGAGGTCGGCATGCGGGTGTGGTGGCGTCGGTTGTAAGATGGAGTAGAAAAAATCGTGAAAAAAACTGGAGGAAAAGAAAATAACGGGCAGTGGCATATTGGTTGTAATTTTAACTGGAGGAAAAGAAAATAACGAGTAGTGGCATATTGGTTGTAATTTTAACGAAATTAACCTACGGCGACCGCGACGGTATCATCACCACCAACTCTAATTTAATAGATAGTAATAGATACATGCGAAATGGTTGGTACTACTACTTGGAAGCCCTGACACTGACAGAATTGATTAGATAGGAGATTGGACAATCGGATTCTTTCTCGGTGAGATTTTTATAACTGCAGGCTGCAGCTCAGAATCTCAGATCAACTGAGATGGTTGGATAAAGATATCTGTTGAAGCTGAAACTGCCGTTGAAGAAAAAGATTTTTCGGGTGGTGTACTTAACAAATACTGCCCTTAAAGATATATGTGGAGTAGCATAGTAGTAACTAACAATAACTTGACTAGGATAGGGTGGACGGGGAATTATCAGTGTCATTCCTATGTAGCAAAAAAAATGTCGATCACCTCTCTTTGGGTGCTCATTAGCAAAGTTGTGTGGCAGACTGTTGTCTGTATCTTTCGGTATCTTTTTGATCTTTCTAGAGCCCCCACTGATGTCGATGACCTGTTTGGGGGATGTACTGCATCTTTGCCGGCAAAGCAATGTTTTTCTTCTGGAGGTGGAGCTGTAGTTTAGACAATCTAGAAAGAAAAAAAAATGCAGTTTGCTTCAACCAATAATGTCCTAATGACCCTGTTGCGCTAATCTTTGCTCTCTGTAGACTTTGCTTAAAAATGCCAAAATGGTCATTGGTTTTATCTTTGTGGAAACTTGGCAGCACCGCTGTAGTGTTTGGACACCTTTTCCCTGTGTGGCTGTTATGCGTTGGGAGTTTTACTTTCTGTTTTCATGTTCCTGCTTTGAAGAGAAAATATCCCTTGCTTGAAGAGAAATTACGTGCATAGCGGGGACATGGGGTGTTTGGTTGGGCTGAGCCCTTTTGGTCAAAGTCGCATCGGGCAGTTTGGTTCTTTTCAAAATTTGCCCTACCAAAAAATTAGCAACCTATACTATTTAGACATTTCTTTGTTTGTAGCCAACAATTTGGTTGCCAAAGGAATCTTGCCAACTTCTTTATATCTCTCTTCACAAAAATTGCAAACTTTTTGGCAAATCATGGACCAACAAATCCTTACCCAATAGTTGGCAAAAATTGATGGACACAAATAGTCAGGAACCAAACAGCCCCTCCAGCTCTGGATGCAGCAGCTGTGCTACACGATGGACCAAATGGGGGCAAATAAACTGCCGGCATAATTCACTTTACACGGCAAATAAACTGCCGGCAAAGTTTTACCTGCCAGCTATAACGCTGCTGGCAAATGCTAGTGTCTTCCGCTCCATTAGCACCTTACAAATGATTATTATCGGCTCAAATCAAATCGGAAGCCATTTCGTGAGATTGGCGGGCGCAAGGCACTTGAGTAGGTTGTTCTTGGAGATTAGGCATGTTGCTTTTTGCGCTCCTGATCATGTCAGAGCCTTTTCCTTCTAAACCTTCTTATTTAATAAAAAATGGCAAATACTTTTGCGTCGTCAAAGAGTTTCTATAACCTCAAATGGTGAAAAGTGATCCACACTTTCATAATGCGTGTTGTGTTGTATAGTACAAAAAACTGCGCCTATTTTGCTTGCAAAGAAATCACACACAAAGTTCGCTATCATATCCGGAAGAAACAACCGAGCACACCTAGGCCTCAATGGATGACTTTGTGAGGTCAATCCTGCTGATGTAGGAGCTGTGGAGCGATCCATAGTAGAGGTAATCTCCGACCTTGAGCCAGACGGTGGAGAGCGCGAGACCGGGGTCGGAATACATGGTTACCGGGGTCCCGTCTAGCGTCACGCTTATTGTCCCCGCACGTTCCAGGCTCTTTGGCACCATCACCACATACTTGTCCACCAAGTACACCAGCTTCCGCAGTAGCGGCGACCCCATCATCACGTCCCATTGCAGTGTTCTCCCCTGTAAAAACCGAATTTACGGTGCAGAAATTTCAAGAATGAACTGAACTTTGCAGCGATATGGACAAGAATTATTTATGGTTGCGTTGCGTACCGCGGAGAGCGCGATCCAGTAGCGGCCGTCGCCGTCGTAGCGGACGTTGTCGGGAAACCCAGGCAAACGATCGATGAACCTCTCCACCGTGCCGGCCTTGTCGCCCCTTATGTGGTACCTCGAGCACCTCCTCCTGCAATACACTCAATAACGTCAACTCCAGGCATGCCGCAACACAATCAACCCTTGTGTGCGCGCGCGCTTTGCTTACATGACAGTCTCGCAGAAGATGAGGGAGCTCTGATCGGGCGCAAGGGCGACGCCATTGGAAAAATAGAAATCGCGCGCCAACACGGTGGTCTGACGCGTGGAGGGGTCGAATTTCATGAGCCGACCGTGGGGGCGTGCCTCGAGGATGTCCAGCATGAACTCTGCGAGGCTGTGCTTGTAGGACGCGTCGGTGAAGTAGATGATGCCGTCGGCAGCCACGTCCACGCCGTCGGTCAGCGCAAACCGGAAGCCCTCGGCTGCGTCCGTGAGTAGCTCCACCTCCCTATCCGGGCTCACCTTCAACAACCCCTGCCAATTAACCATTCCACGGTCTGTCACGGCTGAACAATAATAGTGGAAGTCAACTCGTGTTTGTTGCTCATCTTTTGGATTGTCGCGGTCGAAATGTACTCCACGATGCAACTTAATTGGTCGAGATTGAGATCGACAGGATTTGGTTGGTTCGTGCAATTCGATCGGCCGTGTCGTCGATCATAACGAACGACGATGTTATTTACACAAAGATTTTTCCAAGGGTCACTAGAATGGATCATGACAAGACCATCTCTAAATAAAGAGAATTGCTAAGCACTGTCAAAAAGAAGAAAAGAATTGCTAACCAACGCAAAGCCCCGACAATTAACCATCTAGCGTTCGTTTAGAATTTAATCAAGATGATCACACACATAGTTCATGCTATATCCAAGGCAAATAACCACCGAGAGAATTGAAAAAGAAAGACGACTCGTTTAATCTGTCTCGAAGAAGAATTCAACGAACAAGTTAGTACTAAAGTTTTTTTTGGAAGGAAATGATCAGTAATAAAAACACTAGTAGACCAGTAGTGGGGAAGAAATCAATGAACGAGCAGTTGACTATAACTCACCTTGTCCGCGTCCGCCACGATGAGGCCGCCGTCGCCGGCGAGTACGACGCCAAGCGGGCGGCCCCCGGTGTACGCCCAGTCCTCCACGGCCCCGCCGGGCATGCTGACCCGCCGGACCCACCCGTCGGCGCACCCCGTGTAGAGCCACCCGCCGGCGGCGTCGTACGCCAGGTCCTCGGGGCCCGGGAGCAGCCCTTCGCCGACCCGCTCGCTCGTGTCCAGAGCGCGCGCGTCGTGCCGCGACGCGGGCACGGACACGTCGTCGGCGCCGAAACTGTACTCGGGCGGCATCGCCGCAGGCGAGAAGTCTTTGGGGCTGTACAGCACCACGGAGATGAGCACCGGCGCCAGCACCAGCAGCACGGACTTCGTGAGGACTCCTAACCCCGTCGCCATGGCGAAGACTGGTTGTTGCCCGGGGAGCCGTGCAGTACGTGCCCTGCCGATCGAAGCAGGGAGAGAATCGAGAGACCCTTGCACGTATGGAAGCAGGCTAGCTAGCTGCTTCTTCCTGTGTGAGCTGAGCAGTGAGCAGGCGTACGTGTAAGGTGTATGTCTTTGTCACGAAACGTTCTCTGTGTACTTTTATAACCTTTTGATTGTTACCTGTTTCCGGATAATTATATCCCTAATTATATAACTAGTACTCAAGTGTGATGCAATATGATTTTTAAAAAGCGTGTTGCAATTAGTTTGTTCCAATGTTTATTTATTTATTTTTCTTTCTGACCGTGAAAATTGATTCGAAAACGGATGTACTCGTATATAATCACACACAACTTCGATGCAGATTAAACAAAAAATTTCCTTGTTCGGAAAAAAAGTGGTACTACTTGTGGAGACAGTCCACTGAAAACATCAAGGGGCTGTTGCCTTGTCAAATATTTGGTTGTTAAAATATTGGTTGAGATTTTACTTACTCATGATTTGAGCAACTTTACAAAAAAAAATAAACTAGAATTGGTAGTGGCAAATTGGCTTGCCAAAAAATTGGTTTTGATCCAAACAAAAATCAAATTTTAGTCAATGACCAAAATTTTAGTAGGACAGGGTTTGACCACCATCCAAACATACTCTAACAGTCGAAACCACGTCCGTAGCAACGAGGATTGCGTTTGTTCATAAATCGAGCTCTTCCCGGAGACGGACGTGGATGAGTCGTGGAAAGGATCGACAAGATTTGCAGAGTTCATGGCGAGGTTGCGGAGCCTATGTTCTGCCCTCTTCTGACTGGGTCGCATTTGATCAAGAATCAGATCAGATCGTCGGCAGAGAAACGAAGTTCGATACGTCCGTTTTCTCCCAATCGTTTGGCACCACACACATTTTCTCGATTGATCTCCATCCCTTCTCCTGTTGGGCTAGCTAAAAAAGAGCTAGTACTACTACTATAACTTTTTTTAAAGAACTGTTAAATGTACTCCTATTTTGTTTAGCGCCTTACCTATCTCGATCCGGTGCTGAGTTAATTAGTGCAAGTAACCTTGTTGCCGATCTTCGATGCCGGCTAAGAAGTCCACGCTGCATTTTATAGATCCTCGGATCAATACATTAATATATTCCTCTTCGCAAGCGATCATCTCCAAGACATCATGGCATCGACATTGATGTTTGTTTCTTCCTTTTGAAAGAAGTGGTATATGTTAATGGCACGCGATCGAGGTAGCTACTGAGGAGATGAATAAGTACACGTGCTCCGATCCATATTAACTGTCGAAAAATTACATGTATCAGATGTTTTTTAGACATAGATACATTTATATTTATTCAAATTTAAAATAATTAATATGGATCAAGACGACAAGAAGTTCATTTAGTGAGTGCTACACTGCCACGTCATCCCGCGGGGTATGATTGGTCACTTGACTCAGTTCCGTAGCGAGTGTCCGTCCTACGAGTCACTCGATCGGAGTCTCGGGTGCTGCAGCCTGCAGAGTGTAGTGGTAATATATAATGTCAGATTATCAGTTCGTATATACGAGGACACGATTAATCTTGTTGCGCATACTACTGTCTCGTATTCGTATTAAGTGACTTTATATTACATGCATCTAAATGTTTTTCAGACATAGATACATTCATATTTGAACAAATTTGAGTCACTTAATATGAGACGGAGATCAACGCGTTTTTTAGGCCGACCATGCGCGCGGCAGGAGAAATCTCACGGCGATCAACGGTTCAACGAAACGGGGCGACTAGGGCAAATGTCGTTATCGCCTATGTGTCGTGTGCACAGATGAGCTACCATTTTTTCTTCTTCACGGCGTTGGCGACACGTATGCTCAGAGAATTCCATTATGCATAATGTAATGTTGTAATATAATAAAATTCTTACATGACCGGGCCGTAATTCTACGTGGTGGCGACCAAGTCAACAAATTCCAAAGACCGATCAAATCGCTAACAAGATATAGCCATGCCAACTAAGCGCCGGTCAAAGGACTCAATGGGTCAAGTCTGCCATGCCATGGTCAAAAGAATTAGAGTAAGGGCCAAGAAAACTCTAGTGATAAATTTATCACTCTACCCTCAATTTTCATCTCCCTCAAGGGTAGCCATGGTTTTTTGTCATGGACTCCTAGGTTATAAATACCTCTCATGGAGCATGTATCATTCACTCTCCATTAGAATAAAATCAAAGGGGAGAGGGCTAGAGCAACCCAAGGAGTCCGCTCTCGAGTGTTTGGGTCGAGGCTAGTCTCGACTTGACCTCGGGACGCAACTTGGGAAGTCTAGTTTCGAGGTTCCGGGCCGTCTAGTACGACCTCGACTCGAAGTAGAGGGATCGGGTTAGAGTCTCGAGGGTATTTCAACCTCGCTACTTGGGAAGACAAGTTCGGCCCAAGTCCGATGCGGCCCCTAGAGATCTCTCGCCATAGGTGACTTGGGAAGACGAGTTCGGCCCAATCACTTGGCTAACGACCCCCTCGAAGCCTCTCCTAACACAGGACTAAGTTGTACCCGCAGGGTCGACTGAACCTGTTCAAAAAATATCGACGTGTCAACTTTTCCCAAGTGTACGACGACCTTCGCTATAAGACCGGCGTACACCCCCTACATATTATTCTCGCATTTGTGCCATCGTGCATTGGCACCCCGTACTCATGTTGTTTTCTAGAACAACAACAGTGGCGCCGACCGTGAGGAACTCTCGCCGCAATTGAAGATTTAATGGCACCGACGAAGCCTACTTCATCAGGTGTCCAACTTGCCGCGAAATCTACACGGTTACAAACGAAGAAAGCAAGCGTCTCGGGGGCTTCCGAGGAAGGAGAAATTCTCACCAATCCGGACGTCGCCATAAGCATGGGTGCTACGACGGAGGTCGTGGCCGCACCCCCGCTCCCGGCCGTCCCCGAAGAAGCCGAAGCACTCGGAACCGTTGTAGGCGGTCCTTCGGTCCTCACCAACGTGGTGGCAAGGATCGGCGAGCTACCTGCGGTTACCGCTCCCGCAAGGGACGCGGAACTCAGTATGCCTCGTTCAATGGGCTTCGCGCCACCTCCCCTGCAGCCGGTAGTAACCTTGCCCTCGGAGCCTACAAGGGGAAACAACGTGGCGTCAAGAGGATCCGCGCCGGAAAACCAAGGAGTCCCGGCTTACGACCCCTCCAACCCGGGACTACCTCCATTAGCGCTCGTCGCGATCGCCCATGGAGCTCCTTGGTACCACCCATATTGGGGACTTCCGCCGCATGGTGCTCTCCAAGTCGCACACGCTCCAAACCAACCTCGCTTTGCGAGCGCCCCGCAAGCGCCCTTGCTCCCCCCGCCGGGGCCGAACAAGGGGGCGACCAAGCTCCGCCTCAAGGTATGCCCCGCGGAGAACGAGATCCCAGCATACACGGAAACGAGCAAGTAGCGGAGTCCGGAGCCCTCGCCCGCGGTGAAAGAAATCCTCACCGACGCTCCGACCCTCCGAGAAGACGCCGAGATCCCTCTCCAAGTGACCCATCTAGCAACGAGAGCGACCCCGACGAAGGAGGATCGCGTCGCCAGAAAAACCGGAAGGGCCTACCATCTTGTAACCCGCTCACGCGGGAGATCCAAGACGCGGCTTTCCCGCCAAGGTTCAAGCTGCCGACGATACGGCCATACGACGGAGAGTCCAACCCTTTTCAATTCCTGGACGTTTACTCCACCACCATACGAGCGACGGGTGGAGGCCCCACCGAGATGTGCAACCTCTTCCCTCTCGCGCTCACCGAGATGGCGCAAACTTGGTTTTATAACCCGCGGAAAAATTCCGTGCATTCATGGGAGCGCATCCAGGAGGTCTTCATCGCCAACTTCTAGGGAAATTTCAAAGAACCCGTGCAAGCTTACGAGCTTTACGCCGTGAAACAAAGGCCGGGAGAGTCCCTCCGGAGCTTCTTCCATCGCTTTGCAAAGGTCCGAAGCCAAATCGCAAACCCACCATCGACGACCGTGATCGACGCTTGCATGGAAGGCCTTCTCCAAGGAGAAGTGAATCGCGCTCTAAGTCGAAACCCGCCAAAGATGACTGAAGAGCTCTACCGGATCCTGCAAGAATACGCACGGGGCGAAAACGGAGACATCGCCAAGAAGGACGCAGCACGCGGCACGCCAGAAGGGACTCCTGCATCGGATCAGCCCTAGGCATCTGCACCATCTTCCAAGAGGAAGAGGAGGCGAGGGAAGAAGGCGCCCGGCGATCAAGCTCGAAAGATCTTCGCCGTAAAAGGGTAAAACTCATCCCAAAAGACTTGGCAGCGCAAGAAGCCTCATCGCCCCGCCGAGGGAGGCGCCGGAAGATGCCTCATCCACAACTCGGCGAGCCACAGCACCGAAGAGTGCAATACCCTCATCGCAACTCGTGAAGAGTTCCAAGCATGAATGCAGGCCCGACGCAGGGACGAGAAGGCGCCCGAGGCCCCGCGCCCCGCCAACGTCATCCTTGCTGACCCTGCGCCCAAGGAAGAGAACCTCCCGTTTCAAGAACCCGCTCACCATGTCGGGGTGATACTCGGGGGCTCTGCCACAGGCCGAGGGTCGAAGAGGCAACGCAAGGAGTATGCGCGCGAAGTCAACGTCGTTGGAACCTTCACCCCAACACCACCCCAACAACTTTGAGTGGACCGACGAAGCTCAAAGGGCTTTCGAGGAACTCAAGACCTATTTGTCGACTCCTCCACTCCTCACAAGCCCGAAGCAGGGAGAACCTTTGCTCCTGTACCTCGCCGCGACTCTGGTCGCCGTGAGTGCAGCCCTCATGAAGGAAGAAGATGGGTCGCAACGCCCGGTGTATTACGTGAGCGAAGCTTTGGGAGGAGCAAAGGGTCGATACATCTAGATCGAAAAGATCACGTACGCCCTCCTCATGGCCTCTCAAAAGCTCTGTCATTACTTCATGGGCCACACCATCATGGTGCCGACGACGTTCCCCCTCAAAAAAGTCTTTGGCAACAACGAAGCCACCGGGAGAATCGCCAAATGCGCAACGGAACTGGCTCCCTTCTCGCTGGAGCTTATTGTGAGAACGGCTATGAAATCCCAGGTCCTCAGCGAATTCGTGGCCGAGTGGCATGCGCCGCAAGCCCCGCCCGAAGAGACGTCGCCCAAGGCTGGGCCCCCCGAACCACATTGGATAATGAGGTTTGACGGCTCCAAGCGCCTCAACGGTGCCGGGGCTGGAGTCGTACTCGCCAGCCCCGAAGGGAAGATCTTAGAGTACGCCGCCCACCTCGACTTTAACGCAACTAAAAACATGGCGGAATACGAAGCACTCCTTCTCAGACTCCGGTTGGCTAAGGCCATGGGTGTTCGACGCCTTCTCATCCAAGGTGACTCCCAGCTGGTGACAAACCAAATGGACAAGTCATATCAATGCCTTGATGAGAGGATGAAGAAGTATATTGAAGAAGTTCGCAAGATGGAACGGTACTTCCTGGGCATGGAGGCGCGACGCATCCCACGAGGAGAAAATCACCTCGCCGAAAGATTGGCCCGAACGACCGATTCCAAGGAGCCTCTGCCACTCAGCGCATTCTTCGAGATGATCCGTGTCCCATCCATAGGAGAAGAAGCCGATGACTCCGACGAAACTTCAAAGACCAGCATGGTCATCGATAATCCACCCTCTTGGATGACTCCAATCATCCGCGCTTTGAAAGGAGAGGTGGATGAGGAGGCGGAAGGCCCAAGCGCCAAAACTTTGCTTGCAAAAGCAAAGATGTACGTCCGCCTCGACGGCACCCTTTACAAGAAGGGTGCGGCCACGCTACTCAAGTGCATAACCCCCGACAGGGGGGCTGAGTTCATCCAGGAGATCCACTCCGGAGTATGCGGCCATCATCTTGCGCCAAGAGCTACCGCGGTGAAGGCTTTACGACAGGGATTCTATTGGCCCACCATGGTGCAAGACGCAATCGCAATACTGCGAAGATGCGAAACTTGCCAAAAAATGGCTAAGTCAATCCACGCGCCGGTGACGACCCTGAAGAATATCCCAATAACTTGGCCATTTGCACGCTGGGGAATGGACCTTCTCGGGACTTTCCCCGCATGCATCGGGGGCTGCAAATACCTCGTGGTGACGATTGATTACTTCTCCAACTGGATAGAAGCTGCGCCACTCGGCAAGATCACGTCACAGGCCATGCAGAATTTTTTCTGGGAAAACATCATATGTCGATATGGTGTCCCGCGAGAGCTAACCGTGGACAACGGCAAATAGTTCGACTGTGCGGAATTCATTAAATTTTGCGAATGCCTCGAGATCAAGCTGCACTTCGCATCCGTGGCCTACCCCAAAAGCAACGGCGTGCGAGAGAGGCCATGGACTAATCCTCCAAGGACTCCGCCAAAGGGTAGAACACACGGCCAGCAAGGCAAGAGGAGCATGGGGGGACGAACTCGCTAGCGTGGTTTGGGGCATACGCACCTCCGTAAGCCGTTCCACGGGCCGAACACCATTCTTTTTGGTGTATGGCACCGAAGCAGTTCTTCCCGCCGAGGTAGAGTTCCGCTCATCTCGGGTCGAAAGACTCCAAGAAGCTACTCCACTCGCCTTCATCGAAAATGAAGAGCATCACAAGACGGCCGTCGATCTTGTGAAAGAAGCTCGTGACAAAGCCCTCATGAGGCACGCCATCTACGAGCAGAGCGTGCGAAAACGAGCTTTCTCCCAAGGAGACCTCGTGCTGAAAAAGAACGTCGACCCAAAACTCCAGCGCAAACTCGACCCTAAATGGGAAGGACCATACCGCATCACCGCGGTGTTGGGCAATGGTGCATACCACCTCGAGAACATGGAAGAGAACATGCAAGCGAGGGATCAATAAAAATGAGTCATTGATAAAGAGTGACACGAGACACTCATACGACCCACCGTCGTAAAGGGAACCCCGTCGAGCAGCAATGTCAGGAAGGGACGATCCCCAAAACCGAGTCGCTGCCCTTGTGCCGCTCACCAAGGGACACCGAAAGGCCTACGTTGGCTCAGGCATCACCTAAAAATGTCTTCGGACATAAGTCGCCACCAGCGACCGGTACCTTGGTGGATCCTAGCGTGCCTCGAGGCCATCCGCCAAGTAGAACCAAGTCCCCCGAGGGTCGTAAGCTCCTTAAAACACATTTAAGGAGAACCGTAAATAAGCGAGTTATGCATTGAGCTTACTTATCTCAGAGAACCATGCTACCCGCGTGCGAGACATCGCGCATGGGCCTGCATGATAGTAACCGAGTTAAGGCTACATAATAATCACGGGAAAGCATAGCTTCCTGAAGTCCGAAGAGGGGAAATTCCGCATGAATTTTCCCGAACGGCAGGTCGAAATGTCCGGATCACTACCGGCGTATCGATAGCGACCCCCACAAGGTTACTAGGATCCGTGGCTCGTAACCATGGCTTAAGGCACCGAAGCCAAGTCGTATCCCAATGGCGATAGCAATTCATTACGCAAAAGTGTGATCATAGCGAACAATCGCGTCTGTATAAACTGAGGAAATATAGTACTTCGCCAAGAAGGAAATATAGTACTCCAAAGAACACATGTTGAGCCAGGTTAACATTTCCGATAATGTTGACTACATGGTGAAAACATAAGAAAATACATGCCGAGCTAGGTTGACATTTCCGACAATGTTGACTACATAGCAAAGCATGAAACACATCAACAAAGCTGCCTTACAACCTATATGTCTAAGCCTAGAACATGCAAGTCATGAGGCCATGTCATGAGTGGATATGCAACATCACATAAGTAAGCAACTGGGGTACCTTGTCGCCTCGAAAGGCAACAAGACTCAAGCCCCACCGTCACTCTCCTGAAGAGCGGGCTCAAGGCAACGCACGAAGCGTCGAGCCAGAGCGCGAAGAGAAGCTCCCTGGTCCGCCAGAAACTTTTTCGCACCGTTAGTCATCTCACCCTCAAGTCCACTCGTCTCGACAACGTCGTCCAGGACAGCCGCGACTGCAGATGAAACAAGTCGAGCACCCATACTCAGGAGGCACCTCTTCACGACGGGCTCAAGGAGCTCCATCTGTGAAGTAAGCACCCTACTAGCCTCATCCGTCGTACGACACGGGGGAAGATCCGGCTGAGGGGAGCCCTTCAAACAGAGTATCATCTCTTGAATCTTCGAAACCTGGGCAAGCAGGAGCAAGACCACCTCCGGACGGCTATTCGAGGGGGCGCGAGCATGAGGGGTGAACACCGGTCCGAACCCGGCATCCTCCGACTCCGCCTTGAGGGAGGCGACCTCCGCTTGAGTGAGCTCCACGTTGAGGCTGGCCACCACCAAGTCCTCCTCGGCACGACGGGTCTTCGCGATCGCATCCTTCTGGCCCTCCTCGGCAAGGCGGTCCCTCGCCTCCATGGACGCAAGCTCCGCCGACACCCGAGAAAGCTCGGTCTCGACGGGCAAGGGTGGCCTTCGAGGTCTCGGCATCCAAGGCCACCGAAAGCACCCCAACCTGAGCCTTGAGAGCGGGAAGGGTGCCCACGGCCTCGACCAAGCCTCTCACCTGGCAAAGGAAGAAAAATCGTGAGCGCTAGCCGGCAAAATGGACCTAGCAAGAAGGGAGACGAGAAGCGGACTCACAAGCTCCAACGCCTCGAGCGGATCTCTCACTCCTCCCTCGGTCCTCGGAAGCGCCTCTCCCTCCTCCGGAATTGGGGGCTCGGCCCCGGGAGCATCAGGCGCCGAAGGCTCCGTACCTGAAACAAGACAAGAAAACCCTGTGAGAACATTCCCGAAAGGGAATTAAAACGCTCAACACGCGTGCACTCACCAGTGACGGGAAGCTCCTCCTCCACAGGCCCACGAGCCAAAGAGAACACCAGAACACCCGCGTCGCTGGCTTCCGAGGAGGTATCCACCACAAGCTAAAGCCCGGTCCTTTGGGTGAAAACCGCACGCTCGTGAGGCGACGGAGGAAGGATCTTCTCAATGTCGATCTTCCCGGCTAGGTGCATGTCCATGGACTCTCTCAAGGGAGACCTCGACTCAGCCACATCGGCTAGGTCAGGAGAAGGAGCCTTCCTCTTGCGTGAACTCGGAGGATGAGGGATCTTGGGCATTGGGGCCACTAGCACACCCAACCCAAGCACGACCTGAGGCTTCACCTTCCCACAAGTATCTCTGAGGTGAGAACAGACGGCGATCATCGACGGAGTCGCAAGACAAGAGTACCGCTCGCCGGCCTTGATGAGCTTCCCGAACTTGGAATCCGGGCATATCGGTACCGAGTCGTCGAAGCACGCCGCCACAACGTTGTGGCATCCTCCCTCGCTGATGGTATCGACGTAAGCCCGATGCTCCACCGAGTTGTACGGCCCGACCATCTGGGAAGCCCACTCGGTCGCCTTCTCTCGAGAAAAAGCCGCTGAAAAACAAGCACAAGCACTAGCCAGGGTTAGTGTCAAGCAAACAAGAATACTTGAAGTAACGACTCAAGTATTGAAAAACTCACGCTTAGTCGCGCGTCGTGGGTGACGGAAGGCCAAGAGGATCCCCAGCTCCGCCTGTGGTCGCGCCCTCATCATGAAGCGGCCCGCCATCACCATCTCCTCGAGAAGGTCACGGAAGCTACGCTCCGAACGAGCCGACTTGATCCCGGCAAGCTCCCACTCCTCGACCAAGGACGTGCCCATGGGACGGACGACATCCCGAAGCACCCCAGGCCCAGAGTGTCGAGGGAGTCTGCCAGAGTGACGCAAGCTCGTCTCCGAAACGTCGACGAAGAACCACTGCGAGTCCCACCCGTCGAACAGGTGCACCGCGCTCTTCGCCGGCATCAGGGGAAACTTGTCGTGGAAGCCAGGACGGAGCCTCACGGCGACCGACCAAAAAGCACTCCAAGTGCTCTCGTCGGGGGTGCGACGCTCCTCCACGTGGACGGTGAACAGCAACAAGAATAACCTCATGGTCGGAGGCTCCCTCAAAGCGGTCTCGCAAAGCCACCTGAACACGTTCAGACGCAAGATCGCTGAAGGAAGCAGCTGCGCCAACTCGATACCATAGGTATCCAGGAACTCTAGCAGGAACGGGTGTACGGGCAGGCACAGTCCGGCATGAAACCAGCTGGTGAACACGACGATGTGGCCTCGACGCCTCTGCAGCTCCAGCCGAAGCTCACCCTCGTCAGGAAGCGAGGCGAGGCCCTTGCGGAAGTAGCCTGCCTCCACAAGGTCTGACAAGTCCTTCTCGGTCGTCACCGACGCCGGAAGGATGTCGGGAACCCGTCCCGGCGCGGCCGGATACGGCTCTGGCCGAGGTCCTATCTTCGGGCGTGTGACCTTCTTCGATCGTGGCTTGCCCCCCGATGCTCGTGCCTCGGCACCGTTCCCGTGAGAGGCCTCCCTCTCGACGCTCCCGCCGGCGCCGTCACGACACTCCACGTTGGATCCCGCCATCTCACCTACAAGAAGGAGCCAAGGGATTAGTACAAGTTGCAAAAAGAAAATCCTAAGGAAGCAACTAGGGAAAATCCATGTCGCAAGACCGTACACGACCGCCAGCAAAAATGAAAAAAAAAGCGGGGAAAAAACCCTCGGAAATAGCCGGATCCCCCCAACAGCCTCTCCGGCCCGATCCAGACCGGCGGCAAGAGAACAAAGGGAGCCCAGCTCCCACGAAGCCCACGGCCCGCTGAACTTCGGAACACCCCAGTGTGTAGGGGAATGGGCCCTAGGCCTCGCGCGCGTCCAACCGGCCCAAGATGCGTAAAGAAGAAAGGGGGTCCGGCTCCCCCGGAACCCGTTCGAGGCCCACGGCCCGGCTACAATCCAGCCCAAAAAAAAGAAAGAAGGAAGAACGCAGGAGGCCAAGGCAGAAGCACGCAGGGTGCTCGGTCGAATGGCCGACGTCCCTGGCGCGCCCTCGCTGAGCCCTCGTGTGCGCGCCCGCACCCCGCTATGCCTAAGCCGCCTGCGACGGAACGCTCGCCCGCGCATGGTGCCGAGCGCAGCCACGACGCGCGGTGCGCGAGCTTGCGCCGTGCCATAACCAACTCCGGCGTCCCCCGCCGACGGCACGCGGCCGCGCCACGCGCACGCTCCAAGGGCGCTCCCCACCAAGCAAACGCTGACGCCTCACGCGCAAGGGTGCCGCGCGTCGGCATAAACGTCTCGACACCTCGTCGGCCACGCCTACGCCGTACCGGACGCGCGTCCCCAAGCCGCAAGCCGCTCGAGGAAACGCCCATGGCCACTGCCGCCCCATTCTACGTAGCCCGAAGTGCCCAATGTCACGCCAGCCAGGACGGGGACGATTGCACGTGCTATGCTCACCTCGGCGGGGACAACGAAGCTTCTGAGTGCTGCCCCTCCTCGGCTCGAATTGCAAGCAACATCGGCACCTCTTGAAGCCACGTCGTCGTCGGAAGTTCAACCCCCACGAAGGCTCGATGATCTTCAACGTATCCTGGGAGACGGACGAACACCGAGAGCTGGCTAATTGCCCCAAAAGAGCCCCTAACGGCCACCGGTCTTGCCCCGTCCTTCGAGCGCCGCCGAACTCGTCTTCGGCGCTGGAAGGGAAGGAAGCAAGAGTGGGCATGAGCCTCGCCTCCACCCCTGGGTTCTGTTTTTATAGGCCAACGTCCCCCTCGACATCCGGGTCCAACCACCCGCGGGTCGACACGTCGCCGGCTGTGGGGCAGCCATTGTTCGAACACCAAGACAAGAACCAAGGGGAAAAGCGAAAAAGAAGCAAGGGGAGGGGACAAAGGATAGCCGTTGGAACGCCCGGGACCGGTCCGCGCTGGGCCCTGCGACCGCCGGCGTCACCCATGGTGACGGTGCTCCCCACCGAAAGAGGAAAGGAGGACGAAGCCCTTTTCCTCCCGTACGAAGGAAGAAGATGGCCAGCAACCGTCCGATCTAGGGCACCAGGTGATTTGCGGCCGTCCGATTTGGCTACTGGCCCGCGAACCGTTACGCCAGCCTAGTTGGGCCAGGCAGGCCACGGCCCAACAACGCGCGAAGTAAAAAAAAAGGAGGGGAAGCCGCGGAGAAGTACCTTGGCCCAAATAGGCACGGCCCGCCTGCCGCCGAAGCCCACGGCGGCCCATGAGCAAACCTCTGCACACGAAGGAGGCCCGGGACGCAAATTTTTTGCGAAAAAGCCCCTCCAGGGCAAGGGAATTTTGGGCCGGGTCCCTGCGGCTCTGAAGATTAACGTCAAGACCCTCCAAACTTCCCGAAAACCCGCGGGAGAACCTCCAAGTCCAGAATTTCACAAAAAAGACCTTCGTGGCCATGATTTCTCGCAAGGAAGACCCCGAAAGTGTCTATTTCTTCGAAAATAGGCCCCACGACCAGCAAAACCTCACGAAGGAACCCACCTGGGCTTGGTTTTTCATCGAGAAACTAACCTAGCCGGTGGTTCTCCGCACCAAAGATTCTAAAGCCCTCATTTCCCGCGGGAAAATTCCTAGGGGCCTTTGGATACACCGAAAGCTCACAAAACCACAAGTTTTGTGCAACAAGCCCACCTAGGCCGGGTTTTCTCGTGAAACCTACCTAGCCGGTGGCTCGCCCCGAGGAGAGTTACGCTCCAGGTATCGGAAGAAGAACCTCGACGAGCCATCAACGTTGGAGTTGACCCGAAGGCATTCCCAATACCTCCGGCTCAAGGGGGCTACTGTTGTAATATAATGAAATCCTTACATGTGCCGGGCCGTAATCCTATGTGACGGCAACCAAGTCAACAAATCTCAAAGACCGGTCAAATCACCATGCCAACTAAGCGCCGGTCAAAGGAGTCAAAGGGTCAAGCCCCCCATACCATGGTCAAAGGAGCTAGAGTAAGGGCAAGAAAGCTCTAGGTATGAATTTACCACTCTACCCTCACTTTCCTTCTCCCCATGGGGGCATGTATCATTCACTCTCCATTGGAATAAAATCAAAGGGGAGAGGGCTAGAGCAACCCAAGGAGCCCGCTCTCGAGTGCTTGGGTCGAGCCTAGTCTCGACTCGACCTCGGGGACGCGACTTGGGAAGTCTAGTTTCGAGGTTCCAGGCCGTCTAGTACGACCTCGACTCGAAGTAGAGGGATCGGGTTAGAGTCTCGAGGGTATCCTAACCTCGCTATTTGGGAAGACAAGTTCGGCCCAAGTCCGAGGCGAACCCTAGAGATCTCTCGCCATAGGTGACTTGGGAAGACGAATTCGGTCCAAGCATTTGGCTAACGACCCCCTCGAAGCCTCTCCTAACACAGGACTAAGTTGTACCCGCAAGGTCGACTGAACCTGTTCAAAAAATATCGACATGTCAACTTGTCCCAAGTGTACGGCGACCTTCGCTATAAGACCGACGTACACCCCCGACACATTATTCTAGCATTTGTGCCTTCGTGCATTGGCACCCCGTACTCCTGTTGTTTTATAGAACAACAACACATAATATACAGCGTGTGGTTATTTTCAAGTCGCCTATTTTTTCATAAATAAAGTTTAAATATCAGTCGACGTTTTAGAACCGTTAAATTAAGATCTGAGAGTCATCTCCGTTATCTCATCTCTCACTTACTATCGTTGGATTAATATCCGATGGCTAACATGTCAATTGATCTCTAACTAAAAACATGCAACTTATAAATAGCAAAACCGTATGGTTGGCGACGACTGGATTTTCTGGCGATACTCACACAGTCACACGCTATACGTGCACGGGGGGTACCACGCGGCATTTCGCGACACTTCTCTTTTTCTATTCTGGACCCATGAGTGTATAAAGAGCCCATTGGTAGCTTTCGTTCCTCGCATGTGGAAGTTATAGAATGCACGTGGCCCAACTCGATCGTCCTCAACTCAGGCTACTAAAAAATAGATCTCTAGGCCTTGTTCAGTTGTGCTCAGCCCGGTGGGATTTTGAGGCCCGATCCACGAGTATCAGTCTAGCCAAAAAATCTTTCCCGGCTCACCTAAAATTGTGTATCCAGTTATTCCCGGACGGGCTGATATCCCGGCCCAAACCCCGACAAACCTTGTGGAGATTGGAGTATTTAAAAAAGACATGCCGATTTGGTGAGGTGTTGCTTGCTACAATCCCAAAATTCATGGAAGATTGTTGTATTAAAAAAATAACATGTGGATGTGGTGAGCAATCTCATGTCAATATCAACAATAGCGGAATCGAAGGGTAGTTAGTATGGGACCATGGCAAACAGACTATCACCACCAAGTGGTTGATTCACAGGACTAAAGATATGCCATTCTTTGTAACTTCTCTTCCTCTCTTTTTTTTTGAGGAAATGGTTCAGCTTTTCTGGTCTTTAGATCTTCTCATGTGCAGCAAGAAAGCCAACAACAGTCAACAGTTCAACCAATTATTCCATCTCCTGTTGATGTCGATATATATACGGTGTATTGCATAATTAGCCGGAGCAAATATATATTCTTAGTTTCTTTATTCCACGATGGGGGCGTATGCCCCTTATTCATAATAAAACATCATACAAATACAGCTGCTGCACGCACTGTAGTTCGTACTGGTCTCCTGGCGTGCAGATTACCAGTCAACTATATATGTACTTAGCTAGCGAAGTTCCGCTGGGTGTAGCAGTCGAGGTTAGCCCCCGTGGAGACGCCGAGCATGCCGCAGTAGCGCGTGTAGTAGCCGATGCGGTCGACGTTGGCGTCGTTGCGGCCCATGCCGCACTCGAGCCCGCCGTTGATGATGTTGGTGATCACGCCGTAGCCGGGCACCCGGCCCGCGGCGGTGTCGGCGGCCGACGGCGTCCACCGGCCCAAGGCCACGTTGTGGGACGAAGGCTTGTTGCCCTGCGCCGTCATCCAGAACCACATGGCCGTCCGGAACGACACCACCGCGTCCGTCGACACCAGGTCCGGGTTGCCCACCAGGTCCTTGCCAATCGCGTTCCCGGCCAGCTGGTAGTTGGACTGCCTGCACATCATATTGGACAGATTAAGAATTGTTCATGCATCGGAATAGAGTTAATTTTGTTCATGACCCGGCCGGTCGCTTGGTCACTTCTAATTAGACGCGAAAACGAAAGCTTGTTTGGATGAGGTCGGGATTGGTGGCTGGCTAGCTAAATGTCAACACTGCTGTACTTTTCAAGGAGATTTTTGGGGCAGATTTTTCCAGTCTACGATGTGATATTCGCGTTGACCATTATGTTTGTTTCGCATGATGCTTGAGAAAAACTACGACCCCTTGGCCTTGATTGGTTTGTCATTTCGCTTACCCTGTCAATTGGATGGGTCCACGTCCGTAGTATGGCGGAGACGTGGCCTTGTTTATCTCCTCCTTGAAGCAGTAGCCCCACTGGAACTGGTCCGCAGCGCCTCTCGTCCCTCCTGCACGAATTTTACACCCACACAAACACGCAACATTTCAGAATTAATCTAGAATGCATACACGAATCGGTATCAGCACTGACGTGGCGACGTACCGGTGGTCTCGTGGGAGGTCTGGCCGAAGAAGGCGGCGAGCTCGCGCTTGACGTCTTCGGCACTGCCGGTGGTGCCGAACGCCGGGAAGGTGTTGGCGGCGGCGATGAAGGCATCGTACGTGTAGAAGCCCCTGGCCGGGCAGAGGGAGTTGTCGCGGTTGGGCAGCATGCTGTCGTACACCGACCGCGTGATCACCGACCCCACGTCGCCCTGCGCCACGGACAGCAGCAGCGCCGCCGCGCACACGGCCACCAATGCAAACCTCGCCGCCATGCTAATCCGCTTATACGAATCCCCTTTTCCCGTCTGTATGTGTAGCAACTCTGGGAGGAGAGAAAGGCTAGCTGTGTGATTCAGCTGCTCGGCTTGCGTCGGTATTTATAGCCGCTCCTGTGTACGTAGTGCAGGGGCAATGTACGTTGGTGACGATGCTAAGTATGCAACGAGGAATTGTTCAATTTTCCACGGTCACTCGCTTCCCCGATCGCGAGGGTGATAGGACGGACGGTCTGGATGCATGCACGCCGGCGGCGTCGGCGCCCTGATTCCCTGTACACATCTTACTCCCTACTGCGTACGTATGTATGGAATTCCACGCGTCCGGAGAAACAAGTTCTTTTCGGCGTTGGCGATACGCGCGGACTTCTGGGGATAGCTGGTGTGCACATGCTGGCTGCAGCTAGCTAGCAGCAGTGCTAAACTTGCTGCGATTGTACGTACTTTGTTTAATTTTTATGGTGATGGGGTACGTGTCCCATTTTGGTCAGCCTTGCACAGCGCATGGATAGGACTGAGAAGCTTCTGCCCAATCCGGGTCAACATCTCGAGCCATCAAATATCAGTATATCACAATGGCCCGCCGGCGTGGAAGAGCTCAGCCTGCGACCTGGTTCAGCCCGGAGAATTAGGCGGGGAAGAGAGGACACCTCCCGGTTCAGAAACCAGAGGCAATTTCAACTCGATCAAAACCATAATGAATTGATGCAGCATAATCTCAACGAAATCCCGTCTAACGCCGTGAAGCTACTTTTGTGTAATCTCAACGTAATCCCGTCTAACGCCATGAAGCAACTTTTGATTGATTAACCAAAGTACATACGGAGTACTACGTATTGTACTACTGTCCCAGCCCAATCTTTTTTTTTTTGGTAAGTCCCCGTCCCAATCTGATTGACTAGCTTGGTTAGAACATCTCCAACACCATACCCATAATTTAGATACCCAAAATCATTATGGACAGAAGAGAGAGAAAATTTGGGTCCTCAAAACTTATCCAAACTTGCCCATCTTTTGCAGCGTACCCAAAACGACTACCCATATCTTTTTTTTTATTTCTTTTATCTTTTTCCCACAAGCTGCTCGTCTTCCCCAAATCCAATTCCCGTCGTGAACCCAAATTGGACCCAAATCGGACCCAACGAGGCCGGATTCGCAGCGCCGCCACCGCTGCACGGCCGGAGCCGCCGCCCCGTCGCCGCTGCACGGCCGGGGAGAACTCGGGAGAGCAGCAGAGGCCGGCGGTGCAGCGAGCCCTAGCCGGCCGTCTGCTTCTTCGATCTGGGCGGCCACGCAGGTCGGGCGGGGAGCAGTGGCGAGGCGCTGGATGTTGGGGCAGGCGGCACTCAAGGACGCGGGCGCGGACGGTGGCGGTGGGGTGCGGGACACGGGCGGTGAAGACGACGGTGCGGGGCGCTCGGAGTACGGCAACGGCGGTGGCCATCTTCGTGGAGAACGGAAGGGGCGGCGCCGCGGCGGCCATCTTCGTGGAGGTCGGAGGGGGGGAGCCTGGGGGGGCGGCCGGCGGGAAGCCTTTTCGGGCGGAGCGTGTGCCAGCCGTCTCCTTCTTCGAGCACGGCGACGGGGCAGGTCGGGGCGGGGCGGCAGGCGGAGCTCGGGGAGCACCCGCTGCTGCTCGTCCGGGCGGGGAGGTGAGCGGGGCCGGGGAGGACCGTGGGGGCCAACAGCGGCGCGGTCCGGCCGCCGGAATCGGAGCCGGCGACGGAGGGTTGGGCTCGGGGTGGGTGCTGAAGTGGCTGGAACGAGGCAGTTGGGCTTCCCGCCCCTTTGTTTGCGTTTTTTGGGGTAGCTACCCATATTCGAGCTCTCAATACCCAAATAGGGGCAAAATATGGGTAGCTACCAAAAAAATTTGGGTATTTCTGGTGTTTAAGATGGGCCAGGAAGGCAGGAAGGGCAGAGAATTGTGTGTCCGACTGTCCCGTGGCTGGCTTGTGCGTGAATTGGCGAATTGCTTTTAGAGCTCCGGTTAACTAAAAAATATATTAAAATTTCAAAAACCGTACTGAAAAGTGTTAAAAATCTTCATATACATATGAATGTACTATAATATATATTAAATCTCTCGAGTATTTTTCGTTCCTCAACTACTGCGGAAGTGTGGATTTCTTCGTATACATGATATTATGCAATTTTGTCAACGAATACGTGAAGAAATATCAATGGTATAATAATAAAATAATAATGTGTTAATGAAAATTTCAGTGGTATAGCAATTAAATAATGATGTGTTTATGAAAAGCATTATAAAATAATATTGTAATACTTAACGGAGATGAAAAAAATTATACTTTAGTGAATTCGTATTGATATAAAAAAAATTGGGGTGGCGCTTCTGTTGATGAGCCAGGTAGACACGCGTGAGGGTCTAATTGTTCATAGTAAGGGGTAAGAATTTGGCATCTAGGAAGAAACAAGCTACTCCCCCACTTAGTACAAAATTAATAAAATAAAAAGTGAGCGACATTTTTTATGCATCCAAGGAGTATCTTGGAGACAACCGAGAGTCGAAAGAACATAAGTTGCTTTGCCCGCAGAAGTCTGAATTAGGATGGTGTCAAGATTGACAATTGTTTTGTTTTTTCATACTGTTGGGTGCATATATCACAGTTCAGCAAGGTACTAAAACTAGATCCACTGGGCCATATATTAGGTCGTATACTAGTACTAGGTACAGAAATCTGCATTATGGAATACCTCCAAATAATAATTTTCTATACATAGATACATACAATACAATACATGTTTATAAGTTTATTAGCTTTACCTACAACAACCCTTCTGAACACCCAGCAACACTCGGTTTCAACTTGTAACAATCACAAATGAACCCTCCATGCTTCCTGCGTGCTCAGCTGATGTTATTATATACATAGACAAAAAAAAAAGAACCGCCTATGACAGGAATGCCAAACCAGATGATTAATGAGTTCCTTCTTTTGTTTAATCACACGACACTCTTGAGTGAACATCTTCTCCAGATAGGTCCTCTAATGCTCTTGAGTGAACAGATAGGTCCTCTAATGCTCCGGATCCCACTTCTCCGAGTTCAAGATGTTCTTCATGGGCCTCTTATGCTCTTTTGCCTCTTCTCTTCCAGCTGCGATGCTTCACTCAGCATGTCAGTGGAGTCGCTCCGCATGTCTAACTTGGACAGGGCGACTGCCTGCATGTAGAAAGCTGTGGGCCAATCAGGATAGACACACTGTGCTTGCATCGCATCCCGGAGGGCTGCGTCAGGTTGGTCACACATGAGGTGGCACAAGCTTCGTCTGGCATAAACTGTCGGCGACACCATTGTCCCGACATCAACAAACTGCAAAACAATCACAAGCAAAGGATGGATCAGCAATACTACAGTAAGTTGTGAGAACATCCTATAGCTCTGGATAAAAAGTAAAAAAAAAACCTGAGTATAACAATCGATGGCTGCTTTAAAATCCTTGTCTCGAAAAGCAAAGTCACCCTGTTTCCGTGCGTCCAACATATCCCTCATCTGTTGTGTCCATTCTTGGAACGATAGCTGCAGCATGGAGACTAATTAACACACAGCCGCACGGAAAATGCAGGGTGGAAACAGAATGCACTGCTGTTTACCTCATTACTCCCTTCATCATCTCGGTAATGCATCGAGACTAGAATCTGATGGATGGCAGTCAGGTCCATTCTGGAACAAGCTTCTCCCATGGGAGAAAGAGGGTGTTGTGGAGTAGGACTAGGAGGTGCCTTCGATGGCTCCTCAGGCTTCAGAATTCCAAGCATCACATAGGATGGCACCTGCTTTGTATTTTGGAATGGAAATAGTGGTGAACATCAGAAATATATTTTGTGATACATGTGTAAAAAAATTATGCTAATTCTAGCAACTCAAGTAACAAAACAAAGGGTAACAAAAGTCAACCTAAATATTTTACAAACGTAACAGATTGAACAATGAACACAACTCAAGTATACAATTTTGCACAGTGCAGGAGAGCCTGTATTATGTACTCTCTGCCAGAGTGGCCATACGTAGAGTACTGTTCTAGAATACCCTCGTTTCATCAAGTCATCAGTCAGTCATCACCAATAAATCATTCATCACTAGGAAGTTACTGTATTGGAGGGCTAAGAATACAATTCTACAACAATACTACAAAACTACTTTACGTTTGGTCAAAGGACCTGAAAGGGCCCCAGGGTCCCAGTTCCTTTATATCCACATGGAACTGAGGAAGTTGGAATGTAGATAGGAAAACTTGCAAAACAACATATACGAGAAACTCTCAAGTAAACAACTTGAATGCCAAGAAACAGCATGTAAATGTGGAAGTTACACTGTTCAGTCATTTGCAGAACTACAAGGAGAAAAGGGTTCTGCACTGATACACCACTAGCACATCTTCATTTATAACGAAAGACTAAGAGAAAAATATATAAGAATAGATGTTTTTCAGGTTACCTCTGACTTGGTTTGCAAAGGCTCAAGAATTGAAACCAACTTTTTTATATCAGGTCGGTCTCTTGGTTCATACTGTAAACATTGTGAAACAAGATCCACCAAAGTAGTAGCCTCCTCTGTTGAGTAGTTGCCCTCCAAATGTGAATCCATTAGTGCTTGCATGTTTCTGCTTCTTATCATATCAAGTGCCTGAATGTAATGAATGCATATAACAATCATTACCAGTGTGCATACTAATATATCTGTCTTAATAACAGGTCTCATAGGCTTTGATAAAAAAAAATCACAGGATGTAGTTTCCACACGCAAGAATTGCACTGGATCCACAAGAAATTCTAGCAATGTTCAACTTGAACAACAAAAAATGTATTAGAAGCAAAAAATTCTAGCAATGTTCACTTGAACAACTAAAGATGTATTAGAAATTCAACATAAGGACAGTTTTCATAATAATTGAATCTGGATGCGTGGGTGTTCGACATATCTCTTTGGCATTACATATCTGGATTTCTTTAACAGACATTATAGATGAATCTAATGGAAGTTAAGAAAACATGCTTAACAAGAAACTTACATGGGAAGGAGGTATGCGCTTTCCACTTAGAAGGTCGAGGAGTACTGTGCCAAAACTGAATATGACGCTTTCTTGTGTGACCCTGCCTGAAAGAGCAAAATACCTCAATAGAATCCCTAACACTAATGCATCATCACTAAAACAGAAAAGAATCACTAACACTGGTAGCGAAAACATAACATGGGCACTACATTTATCTTTCCACTTTGAGAAGTAGTGTTACTTTAACAGCAAGATAAAGCTTTCAGCCCCTGGCATTTCCATTGTTACTTGACTCCGACAAGGTAAATGAGTTATTACAAAATATGTGAACATAAGATAGCAAATAGTCAGGTACCATTTCTCAGATATTCTGGAGGTGTATATGCTAGATTCGTGCTATAACTTTTCCCATCCCTGCTGTTTTTCATCAGACCAAAGCATGAGAGACAAGGATCACCATTCTGCAACCAGAAGGGCTATTAGACGCTTTGTTTGCAGGCATGCTAATTGCTATAAAATGACATGTTCAAATGTTAGATGCTACTACAGCTTATAAGCTTACTTGATGAAAATTTCAGAAAGCAAAATATTTTGAATGCATGGCATCTTGCAAAGGCCAATATACGTTCTGTTAAAACACTTTGCCTAGTGGTAGTAGAAAAGTAGTTCTTAAAAAAACGTTAGTAACAGAATTCTCTGTTGGAGTTTATATGTGCCATAAACAGTACATAAAAACGGCAGCTAAATGCTAACATTTCCATTTCTTGTCCATAATGCCCACATTTGAGGATGGAAAAGGCCAAACAGGTGGAGATTAACCCCCTACATCTTTGTTTTCGCTTTATTAACAGGAAAAAAAATATAAACTGGAAACCCTGGTAAACGTCCTCTTCATGACCAGCATGAGTCAGTAATCATTTGTTTGATGCACTATTTCTAGTTTTACAAATTAAAACATACTTTGTATCCTTTATACTTACTTCGTCAAAGAGGACCCTGTATGCATTTAGGTCATGATATAAAGACCGTTCCTCATTGCTACAATATCCCAATGCTTCAGCGATGTAGTATGCAACTCGCAGACGCATAGCCCATTCAATAGTCTGGTTTTCCCCTTCAGAAGAGCAAAAGCATGGCAATGAGCAAAACAAATTTGGTTGTTCTTTCCAAGACTTATGTGTGCCACAGACAGATAAATGCAAGACCATACTTATACATACCATACTCCAGATTGACAAAACCGGACACCACAAGCAGTAACACATGTAGTACATATGAACTACAACATTTGTGGTATACAAAACTGAAACATCATCCCATGTATCCAAGGTCATAATCAAAATTACAGGGGAACATGGAAGCTGGGCACATAGGGGAATGCCATTTCTCAAACTACCAACAGCTTAAGCTCGACTAAGCTCAACTCGAAATGCACTGAGAGTAGCAGCTTTGTGCAGAGCAGACCAACTTGGCCAAATTAAGCACTTGCTCACCGCACCCACAATTCAGCTACATACACTAAGGCAAAAGGTTTGTAACTTTTTGCAGAGTCATGAAGTGGCACGGGTAACTTGACAATTCAGAGATAAACTGAACGAAATAACTTGGGGAACTCACAGTGGAACAGGTGTTTGGCGAGGGTATCGTTGGGCATGAACTCGGCAACAAGCAGCCGCTCGTCGCCGTCGCAGCAGTAGCCGATCAGGTTTGCCAGCCTCCGGTGCCGCAGCTTGCCCACCCCCCTGGCCTCCTCCTGCAAACGAAATCAACAATTCGTCAAAACACCCAATTCTGCCATACAACCAAGCCGCGAGCGCTTCGCGTCTTCCCCTGCCTCCCTACCGCGAACTGCTTGGGGTCGGGCCAGGCCAGCTTGGCGAACTTCTTCACGGCGATAGCACGCCTGGCGGCGCCTCCGGAGGCGCCCTGTAGTCGGCCCCTGTAGACGAGGTTGGGCGCCTTCTCGCCGCTCTCTGAGACGATGTTCTCCGCCGCGAAGCCGCCAGTCGCCGCGCGGAGGTCCGCCAGCGAGAACTCCGCGAACGACGGGACATCCCCTGCCCGCGCCCCCGGCGGCGGCTGCGCGGCCTGGTGCGCGCTGAGGGAGAAGGACGGCCGGTGCGGCGGAGGGGGAGGCGGCGGCCGCCGCGGCCGGGGCGGCTTAACCTCCGCGTGGGCCCACTCCCGCAGCGAGGAACCGCAGCAACCCATGGAGCGTGAAGAGGAAAGTAAAATTTGTCTGCCTGCGCTCGCTTTGCCTCGCCGTGCGCGGCTTTGCGCTCGTGTCGTGTGGGGTAGGAGACGGAGACGGAGAAGGAGACGGTTTTTTTGATGACTTGCTCCGCGTGCTCTGGGCTTGTTTGGGTTCGTTTCGCTTCGAATTTCCTCGCGTGCTCTTTGTGATGCAACTACCATGGTTTTGGAACACGCAGACTTTTTCGAGACTAGGATAAGCTGTGCTATTTTTTCTTCCCCCACAAGATGTTTGCTCATGCGTACACACGTCCACCCAAGCGTGTCTCTTACTCTTTATGACACACGCCATAATTGACGAAATATGCATCTGAATTTCGCTGAATCTTTGTTAGAACGCTCTCTTGGGCGTGCAGACGTGGGCACCATGATTTTAAATCTTGTCTTACGACTCTACAGCCTACCAAGAGGTTGATCCCATGCGTGTGTAGTCAGTTACAAGTTATAGTTTTCACGAAACGAGCTGATGCTCTAGAGTTCATTTGCTACAGTATAGTACGTTCATATATTTTGCTAAGTCGAATCAAACTTTCAAAAGTTTGTTGCTCTAGACATGCTAATGAAGCACTCGATTGAGTACATGCGTGTGGAGCGGTATTCGGAGATGCTAATTAAACACCGGATTTGCTAAACAGAAGATAGCAGTTTTTCGATTCGCCCAAGTTAGATGTTTCTGATCTACCCGCAAACAACAACACAAAAAAGCTGTTTCTGATGTACTGATCGGTACGAGAAGTATGAAAATTGAATCCGCCATAGTGTAGGGCGTATAACAAAGACCATTAGATTTATTGTGAAATATATTTTTCATATCATATTGGTTTGACACTATAAATTGGTTCTTTTAATTTTTTGACATATTTTGAATCTATGAACTAATTAGGAAAAATTGCATACATCAACTACGAAGAAAAATAGGATTTTTTTTTAGATGATGCGAATTGTATGTTTGAAACCTTTAGGCATATATACCGGAACCGGCTACTCCAATAGCCGCTGACGTCATCCCATGCCACATCCACAATTGATATGAGATGTTCATTAAATGATCTAATGCTGATCAATGGAGGTAGGGCAAATGGCATATCAAGCCAAAAGGAGATCCATTTCTTAGAAAAGACAGAGAAAAAAGAAGCAATGTGGCTTGCAAGATATATGCCATGTGTATGGGATGAAGAGACAATCGTTGCCGAAACCATGCCCATGCCAACAACCAGGCCGGCCGGTAGTAGAAACCCTCACATAAAAATATGAGGCGGAATCCAATCTACCATAGGCGCACCCAAGGCATCCAAATCCATGACCGCAACCGCAACCGGACAGTTAAAGTCGAACAGCTCTGACAGGCGGCCACCAGAAGCAGTAATAACACATAACCAACATGACAAAACAACGGAGATTTCGTGAAAAATGTCGGCTAAAAACTTCGAAAAGTTGTACAGGAAATTTGGATGGATAAAAAGAAATTCTTATTGCATCATTCGTGCAGAAATAATAATTGAGATTAAAACGATCATGATCTATGTTAAAGAGCTTTTTAAATTATCTAAAATAAATTGCCACATAAATTCAAACGCAACAAAAAAAAGTCTATATCAACAAAAGTGCTATATCAGTAAAAAAATATGTGATATAAATTTAAACTAATCTAATCATTCAAAACATTCGCTATTATCACTCGGAACAAAACAACTATGTATTTTGGTTAGGTAAAAATATACTCCCCGTCCCATATTACATGTATCTAAACGCTTTGTGGATATAGATACATTCATATTTAGACAAATTTGAGTCACTACAATGGATGGAGTATAAAAAATCGGATCTTAACTCTACTCCCTTATCTTGGGAGGAGAGAGTATAAAAAAACCTAATGGTGGTGATGGGTCACCACATTCCCTCTCTTACATGTGGGGCCAACTTTCCAATCCCTTCCTCTTCCACTTCCCACGCCCGATGGCAACCAAATCAGAGTCAGAAAGAGAAATCGATCCAGTTCTTTTCGCTCTTGCCTCTGCGGATTCGTCGGCCATCGCTCGCTGTTCCTCTCAACACTCTGGCCCCTATCTCATTCGTAGAAAGCGACACCGCCACAGGGCAGGCCCCCTGCCCTTTGCTACTCTCACCCGGGAGGAAGTCTGGGCGTTGCCGTCGAGGAGGACGCGGCCGTCGCGGATCGTGTAGGCGCTCCAGCAGCCGGAATCGCGAGCAAAGAGTAGCGAGCGGGGGAAGGGAGAAAGGGGCAAGAGAGGTCGGTGGCAGCGGCGAGTTGCCGGGCGGTGGACGGGTCAGGTCCCGACGGCGGCGGCGAGTTGCTGGGCGGTGGACTTGGATGGGTCAGACCCGGACTGCACCAACGAGTTGCTGGGAGGTGGGCGCTGACGGATTAAGCCCGGGCTCCCTGCTGTCAGATTTTACTCTGCACATATACTTCGATTGTGCATATTGAAGTTAGGTGACTGAGGTCCTGTGTATTGGTTGCCATGGTGCTTCATGGCGAGGTATTAAGGTATTACATTGCAGTAGTTTTAAAATGGGGAAATTGGCTACAGGATACCGTCGGCATTTGTCCGATTGCGTCTTTCCCGGTATTATTATAATTCTGTGGTCATTTGTCACAACACATTGAACGGAAAATTTGATTTTTTTCAGATGAAATTACCATGTTACTCTACTAACACGACATGACATTCATACACAGGAAAGTCTGTACTCCTCATTGGAATGAATTATACTATTTTTTGGTGTATTATATACTCTATCTGAGAAAAGTGGTGTATACAACTCCAGAAAAAACTATTCAAGAAGAGAAATATGTAACCAGTATATACCAAGTACCATATAGTACTACTTTTCAGCCGCGCAACTTGACATATTGTTTTGGGACACAAACTGTATATACTTTTCAGTCAATCAAAGAAGTATATCAACGGAGAAGTGTGTATCACCAACCAACCAACCAAAGTAGTATATACTGCTTCCGATAGAAGCATTTGTTGCCCGTAATTAAAAGATATAAGGTCCCAATATAATATGTCAAGAAGTTGCAAGTCTGAAAATTACTATATAGTACGTAGTACATACTTCTTTTGAATTTTTTTTAAGTTGTATACACAACCTTTCTCAGATGGAGTATAGAGAAAGTCAAAATTTCGTTTCGGAGCCAGCAGTGTGTTGTGGCAAATGACCACGGAATTGTAATGGTACTAGACAAAGACTCAATCGGGCAGTGTGTTTTGGCAAATGCCATAAATTAACGATGTCCTGTAGCCAATTTTCCCTTTTAAAATTGATGCCACCTATTTTCATGATAGTGCAGCTCTAATGTTAGATCATTGTTCTTTAAGGAATGAAGATTTTCCTTCACTCGGATTTCGTTTTATGTGCAAGTGAAAGATTTGTATAAACAGTAAACCTGGAGTCTTTCAACACTCCCAAATTTAAAGTTACCAGTTTTCTTTAAGATATTTCAAGGCTTCATACTTTTGTGATAACAATTCAATGATTACCAGAAATATCCAACATGTTTCAAGTCACCGACTTATTTTATTACAATCACCATCCCGAAATACTTGTCATTTCAAAATCTGTGTTGCCTCAAACATTTTATGTTCTACTATCAATTAAAAAAGTCTTGTTATCAATTATGAACACTGACAACATCAACCTGATGCCTTATAGTTTGTTTCAATCAATGTATTTTTAAACATATTGGTGGTCAAAAAATCACATCTCAGAACATGTCAACAGTCTAAAGGACAATCGAGCGAATGTTGTGATTCCATAGCGACACACAAGGAAAAAAAAAGGTTTTTTAAACAATACTTGACTACTATTTATGTGGTTCGCACGGACACCTTACTAGTATTTTAAAACATCACATAAGTCTAAAACGCATAGAGATAGAATATATTCCAATTGTATACAAAAATCTATTAGAAAGACAAAAATACATTCATATTTTTCTTTATATAAGTCTAGCCGCACATTCTGTGCGGGTCACCCCCCGCTAGTTTCATAGAAAGCAAGATCGTGTTTATATTTATGATGATTCCTTTTTTTCGTGGGGATACATTTATGATAATTCAAGAACGAAATGCTGGCAATTTTGCAACCAGTGCAAGCAACATGAACCTGCATCCACTGAAACAGAACCTTCGTGCCAAAATCCGTTTTTAGGTTACCCTTCGTGCCCAAATCTGTTTTTTAGTGCGTGAGGTACAGTACTGAGGTAGGTGTCGCCGTGTAGGCTCCTTGTTGCCGGTGGCTGCGGGCCGTTTGCACGTAATCGAACGGTTCAGAAATCGGCTGTTATTTAAGTTTGTGCGCTAGCAAAATCGTTTTGCAACGTTGTTTTTCTTCTCACTCTGCCTTCCCCCGAAAACTTTTCTTCCCCCTTATTGTCCGGCAGCGGCGGTAGACGCGCAACATCGAAGATGATCATCCCGGTCCACTACTTCACCTGCGGCAAGGTAAACACTCCATCATCCAGCCCCTGCCCTGGCCCTCATATACCGTTCCTCCGCCTCCTTTCCGGGCATCGTCTAGGTCTCGCATCGCCGATTCGGCTCCGTTTCATTTGGGATCGTTGATTCGCCGCTCACCGGGTCTTGCTCAACCTCCCTCCCCCTATGGACGTACCCTGTGGCTTAGGACACATCAAACTTGTAGTATTGTGGCAAATAAATTGTTGCCTTGTTGGGACCCTAAATTGTTCTAGGGCAAGGTGAACTTTATCTTTGCTTGTTTTTTCAGGTGATTGGCAACAAGTGGGACCACTACCTTGATCTTCTACAGGCTGATTACACAGAGGGGTAAAAATTTATGAACCCTGCTTTCGTGTGTCGCGGTTTGGTAGTTCATATGGTTGTGGTTCTGCCTTCAATCATGTTGTGGGGTTTGAGGGAGCTTAACAATGTTTGGTTGCTGTTTTATTTCCTTATGCATCATTTGATAATGTTTTTCATCAGATTATGTATATGTACTTTGTAGTCTGCAGCATTTGTTAAAGATGGTAATGGGTATTGTGTAGTATTTTTGTGTTTCTAGTAAATGGATGCTATAAGGATAAAAAAACAGTCTTGATATAAGCCAGACTACATAAATATTGATGGCCACCCTTGAATATGATTGGGATACTTGAAATCAGAAATCTGAATATTTGAGTCCTTGCCATGTGGTGCTGACACTAAGACACCTGTATCTATGTTTTCCCCTAAGCCAAAGACCTAGAAACTGACTACTGAAGCTTTAAGATGTCAATTCCAGTTTGTTCTTATTTATGTACCTAGCTCTTAGAATTGTTTTGTTAGATGAAAGGAGCATGCTCCTGATTTCATTAATGAAACCAATATTAAATAAGTCTGTTAAAAAAAATTAAAGGACAAAGTCTGTTCTGCTGAAAAGTAAACAACATCTGATCATACAAAACATGTACATGATCTTAAAATTCAACTATCTATAGCAAGTAACCACTAAAGCAGCCATCTTCAGCAGATGCTTCAGAGCTTTAACCGATTCCAATCATTTCGTCATTGGCTTCCACCCATTTCTAGCGTTAAAGATTTCATGGGCAACAAGGGAAATTTTGAGAGCCGCCAACTTCAGTTTGCCTTTGTCGGCACTTTTTTAAATCCATTCCAATAGGTGAGCCGGTGACAAATAGAGTGTTAATAGGATTCTTAAGTTGAATCTTTTGAAAATAAGATGCATTGCTACACTTTTAGATGCTCCAACACTGAGCAGCTGCACCACAAGCACTCAAGCCTCTATTCCTACCTTTAAATTGATCTAAAAAGTCATTACATAGCTCTTCCCTGTTCTGTGGAACTTTGTTGATGCCTAAGGTACAACCAATCACCGACCAATAGAAATGAGCAACAGTACACTGAAAAAGTAGATGATCTACTGTCTCCATCGATCCACAGAACTCACACCCAGCGGATCCTACCCAGACTCTTTTAACTAGGTTGTCTCTGGTCAAGATTTTATTCTTAGCAGCAAGCCAAGCAAAAACCTTTATCTGGAGAGCTCTTAGAATCTTTGAAGAGTGTCTTTACTCTTCCTATTTTTACTTATCTGGAGAGGAGTAATGGCAGAAGAAAATGTCACCCTTTATGGCTTCGTCTATAATTGTTAGTGTTGCTTATCCTGTTTAAAACTTTTATGTTGAAATCTGGTTTTGTATATATTATTTCTGACGTCTTTATGTTGTTAGGGCTGCTCTAGACACCTTGGGCTTGGTCCGCTACTGCTGCCGGCGTATGCTCATGACCCATGTTGACCTCATCGAGAAGTTGCTCAACTACAACAGTAAGTTGATTGTGTTAGTAACTTTGTAAGCTACAGTTTCCTGTCTTTGCTATTTCTTCTGGTAGTGACAGTTGTTCATTTCCAGCGCTGGAGAAGACCGAGTCGAGTTAATTGAAGCCATCCTGCTTTGTTACTTTTTGAAATGAGTGGTATGCTGCTTTTATGTACCACTAGTTAGGGAGGGACTAAGTGCGAGGTCCTGATGTTGGTTTGTTGAAGAATGCCCAAGGAGTGTTTACTGTGGCGGTGTGTTTCTATCATGCAAACAGATATATATGCAGTTTGCAGTTTCAAACTACTTGGTAGCAGTAGAAATGCATTGAACTTTTTTCTGCTCCTGCGACGACGTTGCTTTGTCTAAATGAAGATTAATAACTGGACTCTTACCCATTCATCTGCTTGTGAGGAGTGATCATTGTGGAAGAGTGTCATTCCTTTTCCTCGTGACTTGTGCTGGGTGCATTGGTGATGGCTCATTAATTGCACGTGCTTTTCTAACTCCTCCGGCCGGACTTAGTATCACTTTATACTAAATCCGGGACAAATAATATTGGTCAGAGCGAGTACCAAAGTCATGCTGCAGCCTGCAGATGTTAATGAACGCCGGCGGGCAACTTGAGTCGTGAGGCCGTCCCGGTCGCCGGCATTTCATATCAAGTTTATTTTAGCCAATGGATGTCGAGTTTGACAACTGACAAGTGACACCTGACGAAGAGCGGAGAGCGTAAAGCCAACGTGGTTCCGTTTGTCACGTGTGGGATGGATGGCTTGGACGAATCTTGGTGGTGGATCGCACGAAGCAGGGGCTGGAGAATGGAGAATGAAAAGTCACCACGGAAAAGCTCGAGAGAGAGACTTCGCCCTTTCTAGGCCAGTTGGGGTGGCGAGGGCCCGAAGCAACCGGGAAAGCGAGAATTATTGGTTCGTACACACAAGTGGTTCTTTTCTGCCTTTTGCCCATGGCATTTGGCTCTCAGAAAAAACAAACAAGTTGTTCTTTTGGTTTGCAAATAATTTTACGCAACGCATAAGTGGTTCTCAATCCACACTCTTTTCTGTCTCTTTTTTCCCTTCAATTTCTGTACTGCTTCCTTTTTCCTCACCTATCAATATATGGTTCCTGTGACAAGTGATTAACTAGAAGCGTGTGTTGTTAATTTCTATCATGCTCCTGTTCTGACATTATTACCAAAGATATCTATTGTCGTCAGTTTTCACCACTTTTCAGAATCCCTACGTTACGACTCTTCTGTCTAAACTCAAAGGAAACTTGAAGTCTGCGATAGTCGACTGGAATCTAAAAAAACTCATGCAATTGTGAATTTCTTATGCAAGGAGAAAACAGACAGAAAAGAACAAGGTCTTCTGTCTTAATCTTTGGCCAGAAACCCGCACAAGTCTGAATCGCCTCAATGAGGCCGGCTTCAAACATCGGAACAGAAAACTCACTTTGCAGCAAGAGACAAGGGCAATTCTGAGTTCTGACAAAACCAAATCACGCGTTGATCCTGTTCTGCATACAAATAATCAGGTGACGCAGCATTTGCTTTCCTTCCCAGACCTACGAGACTACTAGCAGTCTGTAAGCGTGCCTTCTTCATGCGCGTGCGTGTTCCCTCCACTTTTCAGTTCTTCTGCAAATACAACTACCGCACGAGCGCGAGGCATATGCGAGTCCGGCCTCTTCTCTAATCACGTGATGAGGCACATGCATCCATCCACATGGCCGGCCGAAACGGCAAGCCATTCATGCATGATCATCGATCCATCCAACCACCAAATTATGACACACATTAGGTAAGAGGAGTAGAAACGGATTAGAAGATATATTCAGTTAGCAACACGCGCTCCGTTTGGGTTCAGATTATTTATTCAGAGAGCCATACGAAGCTAGCTTGCTTAGCCCACAGCTCCGGAGGTTCATGGATGGATATGGATGCGTCCAAATTAGGTGCAGTACCGACCTTCCAATCATTCGGAGCTTACATTGGTGCCGCTCATGTGACCGAGCTAGCCAAGCCAGTACGCCGACGCGATCGAAGGAGCCACTGAATCAATAATAATTAACTGTACCAGATTAGTTTAGGGTTGGCTGGACACGCCCCTGCTACACCAAAAGCGAAGCGCCGCTTTTTTCCTGCAAAGTTGGCGTTCCATCAGACGATTGATCCATCAGGCCTGGTGCCTGGTTGCTATCGCCTTTTAGCTAGGTCGTACGTACGTACGATTGACGTACTCAAAGCTCGAGCTAACTGAAGATCGATCGTTAATTTCAGCTTTCGTCGATCGGTCTTTGCAAAAACGTGCAGATGTTTTGCCATATATATAACTGGTAGAGTTGCTAGTGTATATTGCTCCATCATGAGCATTTTGGTTCCGGTGATTGACACGCTGGGACGAACTTTGTTTAAGCTAGGATAGTTAGTTAGGCTTTAAATGGGAGCAGGGAAGCGTCTGGATAAACGTCAGCCTCAGCATGCAGGGAGAAGCTGGCAATCGATCGACGGCGTCCTAGCTTTTGGGGCAAAAGGGTTTGGTCACTGATCGGCCACTCCAGCTTGGCACATTAACTGCAGGGATACACGTACGTACCACGAGGTACATTGCCAGGCCGAACGAAAGCGCCCAAGCAACTGAAGATTTCTTGGCGGGCAATCAATGCATGCAGCTGACGGCAACGTGCGAATGTTCCATGGATCCATGCATGGCAACGTGCCAATGTTCCATGCTTGCATGTGACGAGGAGCAGCTCCCCGGCATCGTTGATTGCCGCCAATTGATGGGATGCAATTAGGGCGCATGCAAAATGTTCGCTTGCTCAACAGCAGAAGGAATCAGGAAAGAAAAGCCAAGGCCATTGGGGGCACTCAAATGCAGAGAACTGTGAACCGTCAGAGAGAGAAATTGACAAATTAAGTGCGAAATTCAGAAGGTTTTCTGCTATAATCGGAACACTTTTTTTCATTGCAAACCAACCCAGATTATCTACATCATGTACACACATCAGTCAACAAACGAATCAAAATGGAATCGCTGGCACTAATTAATCTCACAGGCTGATCGATCACACGCAGCCTTGCTCGAGAACAATAAAAAAAGAAAAACCATCAGTCTTTCTCTCTGAACTTCCGAAGCAGAGGACACGAAAATGATTCATCAGAACGTGGGCGTCAGCAGGTTGAGCAGCGACACCCTGGCGTTGACGAGTGCGCGGAACACGACGTCGCCGCTGGTCTCGGCGGCGGCCACGCACTCCTCGAGCCCGCGCACCCGGCCCATGGCGGCCTTCCGCTCCTCTTCTTCCTCGTTGCAATAGTCCTCGAAGGAGAAGGACGCGGTCCGCCTCCGCCGGAGCAGGTCGGCCACGAGCCACATCGGGCTGGCCGGGGCGCGGGACGGGCCAGCAGGGGAGTAGGGCGTCGGGGTCCTCGGCGACGGGGCGGCGCTCGCGGCGGACTCCGCGGAGGCCGAGGACACCCCGGAGAAGACCGCGGCGGAGGCGGCGGCCACGGACGCCGTCGCGAGCGCGAAGGCGTCGGCCAGGGTGACCTCGTCGAGGTCGTCGTCGGGGGCGGCGCGGTGAGAGAGGTCCCTCGCGGAGGACGCGAGGCGGGAGACCTCCCGCGCGGCCCTGCGCTGGGCACGGAGCGCGGCGGCGAGGCGGACCCCGTCGCGGCGGCGCAGCGCGGCGTGGGTCTCGGCGAGGAGCTGGCGGAGCGCGACGAGGGACTCCCGGAAGCAGCCGTGGAGGTCGGCGAGGAGGAGGAGGTCGTCGAGGAGCTGCTCCGTCCAGGGCCTGCGGAGCGCGTCGCGGGCCTGCGGGTAGTGGAGCAGGCCGGCCAGGCCCGCGAGGACGCGCCCGGCGCGGCCGGCCCCGTCGGCGACCCACGCGGGCCCCGTCTGGGCCGGCGCGTCGGCCCAGGACATCAGGGCCCGCGCCGCGTCGTGGAGCGACGACACCAGCGGGTGGAGGCGGACGGGGAGGCTGATGGAGCGCACGCGCGCGTAGGAGAGCTTCTTCTTGGCCGGCCGCGCGCAGTCCAGCAGGAACGACGGCGTCACTGCCTTTGGCGACGACGACGCCAGCGCGTTCATCGTCCGACGCAACCCCACCGCCATTGCTGCCTTGCTTTCTCGGCTAGCTCGATCGAGAAGGCGTTGTGTGCACTCGTGCGTCCCCCCTGTTAGGCTGCTCGCCGGAGCCTCTGTCGATTGATACGGTGGGTGCGGTGACTTGGTCTTGGTGCTGCTGGTGATGGGTAAGGTGCTCTTTTATAACCAGGGTATGGCATGGCGATGTGATGTGACGTGGAGGGAGTATTCTAGTGGAGCCCGCGCACGGGTGGCCAGAGCTACTGATGTGGAGCTCGTTTGACTCGGGACGGAGGTGGTTGGCTTGAGGCCGAAGAAAGATGCTTGCAAAGCCAGCCAACTTGTGGGAGAAGCTAACACACCTTGCCTAGGGAGACGCAAACTATTGAGACTAAGCAATCTAAAGTTACTGTGATTGGCGCGGCGCGAGTGTTGTTTCCGGACTTGTGACATCGTCAGAGAAGGTGTTTTGTTTGGCTGGACAGCGTGTGACTTCTTGTGGAGCACGACGACAAGTTAACTAGTTTAGGGCGACCGTTGCTCCAGGGAACTCCAGCTGCGTATCCGCTCGTGAGCAGAGAATAATGGAGCTAGCTAGTTATACATGAACAGATGGTCCAAGCAAAGTCATGTTATGAACACTAATTATTTTTTAGCAGTACAGTAATGTTTATACTAACAGGGGTACGTGTAATAGTAGTACTATACCCAAAGCAGGGAAAGCTCTTGGTCGGTTTGGAGTGATTATGCTCCATCCTTATTTATTTTAACCAATAGAAAGGGATTAGATCGGGCAAACAATTAACTAATTTTTGCATTGTCTTTCTTAATATCTGGCGGTGGTAGGTTTTCTTGGTGGGCATAGGGATAATTCATTTTCCAGTAATACCTCACGAGGATATATTTGTCAACAAACTAATGCCCAATGCAAGACGCCAAGATCTAGCCACTGGCGCTAATAATACCTGGCCAGATCCGGGGACGGACACGTGCCCTCGGAGACGCGCTTGGCTTAGCTCCTCCGGTCCCGCCCGCCCAGCGCACCCGCCTACCCCATGCATGCCGATGCTGTAATGCCGATGCCGTCCCCGCCCACCGCCCTGATTGGTATGGCACCCCCGGCGCGCGAGGCGAATTGATCATGAGCGGCGCGACGTCGTCCGGCGCGCGAGGCGGCCCCGTCCCGTCCGACCGTCGTTCTCTGATCTTTTCCGGTGCGTGGTGGGGGCGACGGATGCAGTACGTGCACCCAACGAATGATTGATTGCTCGATCCATCCGAATGGATCTCTCTTTCCCGATCCATCTCGACGGGCACTTAGCTTGCTTTAACCTGCGCTTTATATTACTCCGGTGGATAAATAAATCCATCCATCGGCACTTTACTCCTGAGCGAATCTGCGATCGCGACGCCAGTGCTTGGATGGATCGCTCAGGCCACGTACGGCCATCTGTTCACGTGTTTTTAATGCGTTTTTTGGGTGAGTAAACCATCTGTTCTGTTGCGGGCAGCGGCAGAGGGTATCTATCGATCTGGGTGGGTGGGTGCTTGCTGGGACCTGGGACATGCCGCCGCGCGCCCGGGGCCTCGCACGTACTGTACGGATCCATGAAACCGCACTGTGGCTCCGTGCATGCATGCATATGCATGGTGCATGAATGTGCAATTCATGAGTGCATGAATGTAACATGTGTGTGAATGTGTGTTGAGCTAGAGTCACTGAATATGTTAAAACTCGAATTAAGCAGATGCGTTTCGTCTTTAATGCTAGCGTGTCAATTAACTTGTCTTCTATTTCCCCTCCTGCAAAGTGTTATGGGGGGATGGCCCAGTTCTAAAAACTGACCGGCCGAGACGTGAGTGGTCTTCTGGTGCCAAACTGACTGGCATTCAGCTCGAACGCTGGCATGCGCAACCATGCTGCTCTTTTGATTAGTACTGCCTGCTGCTACTGAGTACTACTGTACAACTAGCTTTGTTTAAGCATTTGACAATGGACCCCGACAGTTTAGTACTCCGTACGAATCAAGCAGCGTATGTGGCCGGAAGCAGCGTCTTGGGATCTCGATCGTCTGCAATGACGTGCGGTGCGACGGCTGGCTGGTTCCATCGAGCTCCCGGTCCTTAATATATACACGAATTGTTATAATTTTCTAATCAACTGCTCGTTGGTGTCTAATGATATTCCAATCAGATCCAGACACGAAAAAAATCGTTAAAGAAGGACTAAAAGCAGACGTATGTACGTGCGTGCGTGACCCCAGGCAAATTTTTACCCCGCAGCCAGCAGCCAGTTAATTAGATCAGCAAGCACGTCATGAGCAAACGGCCCCGTGCATCCCCCAGTACGTACGTGTCACGAACCCACGGGCGAAAGGCGAAAGCACGGCGTGCTCGTACCGTGCCAACTCCCAACCATATCGATCGATATCCGAGAGAGCAAAAAGGGTCTTGTGCGTGCTAGCTCCAAAAGTCAACCTGTACGTCCTGGTCTGCTTTACGAGAACGAGAAGCAGGCTGCGTTCGCCTTCCTGGATTCTGATAGCTAATTGACCGAAGAGTAGTCAACGCACGTACTGAGAGGTGTGGCAACAGTCAGCACTATACTGTATTAACTAGCGGGTTGGCCTTGCGCGGCTAGATTTGTATAATGATGTGTGTGTTTTTTCTGTAACACAGTGAGATGGTTTTTTCATTTAGATATACTGTATTTGGAATTCTTCAATAATTTTTAGAATATTTTATTTGTTAATGTTTTACCTATCAAAATATATAGTTATGAATGACTAGATGAGTTTAAATTCATAACACGATACATTGTAGATTACGTAGTCATTACACGTTTTGCAAGAGAGTTTTATTTTATTAACATCGTGTACAATAAAAAGAAGTGTTGAGATTCTACGGGTAATATATGCATGCTTTTGTCACATTTAAATTTGATTGGGTACTTTTTTATTTAGATGAACTTTTTGTTTTTAAAATTTTAATGCGAGTGTGGTGCTTCCAACCGACGATTGTTGGTGCAGGAATGTGTTCGGTGACTACGCATCTAAGGAGGCTGATTGTTGTTGGTAGTCATGTCTTTCTATCTGACACATAGGGCCAGTTCTTTTTGTCTTCTTGGACCGGCTTCTCCGAGAAGCTGTCTTCCCCCAGCTTTTTAGAGAAACCGTCACCTAAATTTGATTAGATGGACTACCAAATTAGTTTAGCCTAAACTACTTTGAAAACCTAGCTAAATCTGAGATGCGGTTTCTTCAGGAAGCTAGGAGGGCATAGGAGAAGCCGGTCCTAGCTAGAAGCCGAAAAGAACGCGGCCATAGCACCTACTATACCGTAAGCCATGTAGTTTACTTTAAAAAAACTGCCCTCTCCTTTGAGTTATTGAATTCCTATTTGCTGGCAGCATGAAACCATGCAACGAACACCTCCACATCAGCCTTGAATGGTGTCTAAAGTGCATCTTACCAATTTTTTGGGTTAGGTCCGAGTTTTTGGTATTTGCTTGGACGGCTACCAATATTTCGGCACGCTACCTCCTTCTATAATTTTTTTTTCAACATTGGCTAACACATAGTCAAATAAAACGTCAAACAAATTTTGACATGGCAAGTTGGGGCTTAAATCAAACGTACTCGTTGTTGATGGCCTGACTTTTCTGCTGGTTTCAAACTTATAGTTTGCATCACTTGCAATTTTGATGTACATAATTGATTTTTAATTGGTATAGAGATTTAAATATGCCAGTTAGGCATAAATTTGCTCACTTTGATGTATTTAAATTTATTTATTTTTCACGGATTCAATCACCTGTTAATCTCCTGGTGATTCTCCTCCTAATCACTGACGTTGCAGGGCCAGCCTCCACGTCTGCCATTGCGATTCGAGCAGCATCGTGCGCCGGCCTCGTGCCAGCGCTTTCTCCGCCGCTCGCCGTCTGCCTTCCTACGCTTTGTTGCCGCCTCCCAATTCCCTTCGCTGCTGGCTGACAGGCGTCACGATTCGGACGCCACCGTGTGCCACTGGGCCTCTCCCGCCTCTCTGCCCGCCACAGCGCGTCTCCTCGGTTCTCCCCTCGCCACCGACCAGCAGCACCCTCCAGGCTCCCGTGTCCCCTTGCTGCCGCTTACGAGCCGCTAAGAATCCCGACGCTGTGGATTGAATTCCGTTGAGAATTCCAGCGAGGTGTCCGGAATTTAGCGTGGATTGAATCCGGCGAGTTGCTCTTCAAGTTTTGGGTCGTGCGGTGGAGTATTTGTTAGTCTGACTTTTTTTATTTTCGGTCGTGCTGCTCTTTCCTAGTCTGGCTCGGATTAAATTTCATACTGATCTTATTGATTGGATCTGCTTGTATTTGGTTGTACGTATTGTCCTTGCCGAATTGATTTTCAATTGGATTGGTCCTGCCCTTACCGACTGCATGTTTTAGTTTACTATTGCGCTTACCAAATTGATTTCCTATTGGATTGGCCTTGAGTGCCCTTGTTCAGATCCCGTGATTTGTTTTGACAGCAGTCGGATTGGAATTCTATAGCGAGTTTGATTTTGTTTCCATAGCAAATACCGTGATTAGAGCGAGATTGATTTGATTCTGTAGCAGCTACTGTGATTGGCTGATAGACCCTATGATTAAATCTAGACCGTACGATAACTTTTGTAAAATCTAGACCGTAGAATTTCTGTTACTTTAATTAGATATTAGATTACTATGGAGTATTACCGTATTAAAGTTCCGGGATCCGGCCGGGGGGAGATGTTTATGTATCGCTACAATACAAGGTACTAAGGCTGCCTTTTTTAGGCTGGAGCAGAACTCAAGCTAGTTGGAACTGAAAAAAGCTAATTTTCTGCTGGAGTTGGAAAGCTGGAGCTGAACCTGACTTGTTGTTCGTTTAGGTTGGCAGTGAAGCTGGGGCTGCACCTGGATGGAAGTGAAATGTTTGTAATGCCCCTGGTTGCTGCAAATTTGGATTAAGTGCTGAGTTTGCCGATGTAACCCGAAACTGACAAGTTTAAGAGTTGTTTTGAGCATAATATAATAATGTTATCACATGAAACTGTATGTTTTAGCTAGATTTAGCATGCAATTAGCTTCTAATGAAGTCATTGTCGGCGTCCATAATAGAGAAATGGCATATACTACACGGAACAATGAAATTTACTACTACTTCCGATCCTAAATTGTTGTCGAAATATTACATGTATATAGACGCTTTTTAAGAATAAATATATCCATATTTAAGAACTTTTGAGTCAAGAATTTAGGATCAAGGAGTATATGCCTACATATATCATCACTCAAAAAATCATCATAGCTCACAGGTCAAAACTGTTGTACACTAAACATAAAGCACCTACTTTGCACAAATTGAACAAATCGTCAAATCCCATCCCCATGCACAGGAGGCATAAAACATCACCGGATCTTCGTATCAACATAAACTAATCCTAAACTAATTCATCATTTCACCAATACAAAGACATCCACAAACAAATTTAGTCCTGATGTGGAGGACGTGGAGGCAGGCACCGGCTCCAGCCTGATCGGCGAGATCTGGAAGCACAATGTGGGGTATTAGGCCTCAGGGAGGGCGGGAGGGGAGGAGGTATTTGGCTGGGACGTGGAACAGAGGAGAAGAGACCGGCGGAGGAGGAGAAGAAGGAGGGACCGGCGGAGGCGTCAGGCGGAGACGGGAGGAGGTCGGGGTCGGGCGGCGGTCAGGCCTGTCGCGGCGGCGACGGAGGGGGTCGGTGGTGGGGGCGGACCAGCGGAGGCGTCGGGCGGAGACGGGAGGAGGTCGGGGTCGGGCGGCGCTCAGGCAGGGCGCGGCGGCGGCGGATGGGGTCGCTCGTGGGGGCGGACCTGCGGAGGAGAAGGAGGGGAACGGGGGACGAGGCGGATCCGGTGAGGGGCAGGCCGGGGGCGCGCCGGCCAGGGCTGGATCTGGATCGACACGCTCATCCCTCTGTGTCCAGCGCTCAGGGTGAGGGGAGGGAGGGGAAGAGAGAAAAACGGTTCGAAGCAAGTGGCAGTTTTGGGGTAAATAACGATTAAGTGGTAAGGGTAAAGGGGTGTGGGAATTTGTTCCAGCTCCAGCCACAACGAGAAGCACCCCAATCGGTGCTTGTCCTTCGTAGTGCAAATGGGGCTGGAGCTTGTTGGTTGCAGCTAGCTGGAAGTGTACTGTTTGTTTTGGCTTATTTGCTTGTTGTCCCTAGAAACCAAATAAGCACAAGTTCCAGCCTAAAAAAAGGCACCCAGTACGGTCAACCTCGGTTTTCCGGCTTGTGCATGGTACTCCCTCGGTTCCTTGAAAGAGGGCATATTAGCTCAAATTTTTGATTAAAAATTACTCTATTAATATGTGGCTTGTAATATATGAAACCCAAGTATTATAAAATTCTTTTGATACCGAATCTAACGGTACTGATTTCATGCCATATATATAAATCACATCCTAACATGATAATTTATAGTCAAAACATTGTTTTAATGAAAGCTAATATGTCATCTTTCAAGCAACGGAGGAGGGGGTAGCAGTGAATAGCTAGATGGTCATGTTTGTTTGGTTTGAATCGAAAATGAAAACGGGTTGACTTCACGAGATTTATGATTTTGCCGGACACACTGTTGAGGCTTTTACTAGCAGTCTCGAACTAAAAGGAAAACGGAGAGAATGATACAGAACACCAGCTCAGGCCACATCAATGTCGCATGGGCTTTCGAAGCCCAAGTGCAAGCACCCTCATCTCTGTCGTGGCAAATCGGCCTGCAAATGCATCTGATGCCTAAACTACATGCTGATTTCGAGGGGTTCACAAATCACAATGGGCCTCAACCATTTTCGTTGTGCAGGCTCTTGGCCCGCCTGCGGCCTGACACTGCCATGAGCATGAACACTGGTGAGAAAGAAAACACCTCTTCTGACGTGAAGAACACCTAGCAGCCGCCAGCCGCCGTCTCTGAAGATTATTTGTTCCCCTCGCCTCCCGCCGCCACCTTGGCGCTGCGAGGTGGGGGGAACCCTGATTCCTTCTAAGAGTATCCTGAATTGTTTGTTCATATTAATTGTTTGGTTTTGATCGGCAACGCGAGCGGAAGTTGCGATGCCGTCTGGAATAAAGGTAGTCTGGTTCTTTTTCTGCCGTGGGGGTGCCTCAACGGGCTTTGCCGAGGAGCCAGTGAGTTTTAGTCACCAAAGGTTAAGTGTACCCGATCTTACAGATTTCGGGTTGTGTACTCGCAGATCCGTTTATATGTATCTGTTGAGTTTTTGTCGGTGTGTCATAATGTTTTTCTTGGTTTTATCTTTTGTAATTTTGGAATCATTCTCTGGCGTTCTGGTGAAGATCTTGCAATTCGACGACATGTACCTTTAGGGGATCATCTCCAGCCCAAGTACGTTCAACGCTTACGGCTTCTCATTTTTTTGGATGAGCAATTCAAGGGGCTTTCTGAAACCTTTGAAGGTGGTCAAGTTCGTGCAGAGATACAAGTGGCTATGTTGCCGCTTCAGTCTGATTGCAGTCTCCATGTTAAAGCCTTGGCAGTATTTCACGGAAAAAATATTTTTAAGAGATTTCATTGTAGTTCTTAATTACAGGGATTACATTGTAATTTCTAGGATCTATGATCCAATGCATTGTAATTGTAATGGTTTTCGAATTTGAATAAAATTACAGGTTACTCTCTCGAAAAAGAAACACCTCTTCTGCCAGTATATGAAAGCAAACAATTGCTGGATCTTCTTTAAACAAAAACACTGGTACTGTCACTAAAAACCAAGAAAACACTGATACTGAACAATTTTACTCGACCGTATTCTTAGCAGCACCATGTTGATTGTACCGTATACTTTTCATGCACTTTGAACTTTGGAATGTTTATTTATTTATTTATTGCAATGGAACGTCCGTTCCGTAACTCATCAGCACATCACTGAAGTTGCCATCTTTACAGATTTTATTTTACAAAACTAAAGTTGTTACCCATAGACTAAACATTTGTCACTTCGTTTGGATAACTGAAGTCGCCAACCTACAAAACTATGTCACCCCATAAGACAGTACCAGTTGAAGATCACCGACCTGATTGCCTGAAAGTTCACCCATTATAAATTATGTTGTGTAATTTGGTTTGTAATTCTAGCTCAAAGATCACCAGCCTGATTGCCGGAAAGTTAAGAGTGAAAATTCAAAGTGCTCGTTTGAATGTTTTTGTACACCACCACCGAGTACAGCGCTATGGGTTCCTCTCCTACCGGACCCCAATCCATATATCGCCGAGCGCGAAATGCAGCTACGAGGGAGCACGACCGCAGCAGAAGCGAACACGCACGGCAGCCGTCGTGACGACGACGACCAAAGCCAGCGATCGTCGTGCACGCACCAACCCAAGTCGGCAAATTAAAGCACCAATGAGCGACGACGCGCCCGCCACACATCGTGGAGTGCACGCACGCGCGCACACACGGACCTAGGCCTCAATTGCAACGGCATGTTTGACTCCTCGATTGATCCAACCATTCCTTTCGTTTCGTTCACCCGAGAAGAGAAGAAATTAACAAGAAGAAACGGAAAGACTACTGCACAGTGAGTGGGCTCCTCTCGGCTCCTCCGTGTCACCTCCACTCTCGGCTGTCGTCGTGGCAGGGGTGGCCATGGCACCAGTCCAGCGCCACGTCGGCGATCTGGACCCCGGTGTCATACACCCGTCCGGCCTTCCACCGCCGCGGGATGACCTCCCCGTCGGCCCACACCCATTTCCCGTCGTACCCTCCGGTCACCACCATCCTCATCCTTAGCGGGCCCTCGGGCGCCCCCCGGCCCGTCGTCCTCCACGCCGGCCCGCCGCGCTCTCGCGCCATGGGCCTCCACCCCGACGACGACCCGGCAGCCGCCACGTCCACGGCCACGATGTCCGTCTGCCCGCCCTGGTACAGGAACCTGATCGCCAGCTGCTCTGCTTCCGGCGCGCCCTCCTCCACGCGCACCGACAGGTTGCGGTGCCCGTGGGGCTCGCACGGCACGCGCCTGTACTCTACATTCACGGCGCGCCGCTCCCTGAGCTTCCGTGCGGCGGGCGTTCCAGCGCCGCCGCTGGCCATGGCCGCGTACGCCGCGCCCGTGAGCACGAGGTCGGCGCGGTCCGTGACGCGCGCCTGGTCCGTGACGACTACCCTGGCGCCGGACGTGCTGCAGAGGCCGGCGTCCGTGCATCGGACCTGGTAGCACGCGCCGCAGCCGGCGCCGTCCCTGTAGAGTGCGGGGCTCACGGCGGCCAGGAGCCCGCCGGCGTCCAGGGTCGTCGCCAGGGCGCCGTATCCGCACGAACCGGCTGCACGGACGCACAATTCAGCAAACGAAATCAATTAAGCAACCAACCAATTGGCAATTGCGCAAGGCACGAACAAATTGAAGCCTGCGGAAGCTGATCATTCTCCGTAGACACGTACCGTTGTCCAGGGCGGGGGAGGAGGCGCGGTACGCGGCCTTGGACCGGCGCACGCAGCTGCCGCACCGCGAAGCCGGAGACGAGCCGACGACGGCGATGAAGAGGAAGACGAGGAGGAGGAGCAAGCGCGAGCCAGCGCTCTCCATGGGGCAGGGGGACAAGGAGGCCGCCATGAATGGATCGAATCGACCGATCGATCGAGCTTGAAGACGCGTGTTACACGAAGTAGTTCTCTTGGGCGAGATCGAACAGAACAGAACAGGGGATTCTTGCGAGGAAGAAAGGCTAGAGCTGAGCTTTATACGCGACGCGGCACGTTGGCCAGTTGCTGCTGCTGCGGCGCTAGATATCGTATTTGCTGCCGGCTGACGGCCGTGGTCTCGTGGGACGGAGCAGAATGTTTTGGGCGCGATGACGCGGCTGGGAGTTAGTAACTCGGGCCCGACTTGAGATTGGGAGGATGGCGCGCGACGTACCCAGACGTGGCCGCAGGCTTGGGGCGGATATAGCGATGGAGGTTGGGTGGCCACCGACCAAAGGCTCGTCCTGGCTGGACACGCGTCCGGCGACGTGGGCGCGCGAGCCAGTACTAGGATAAACTCGGGTAACCACGCCCCCATCCGGAGGCAGCTGACAAGCTGTACCGTACGCGGTTGCCGTTTACTCCAGTAATTGCTGGCTAAAGACAGCACAGAACAGAATCCTCGTGTAGGACGGGAGGACCGGAGGAGGCGGCGGCGTTGAAGGAGGTGACGAGGAAACGATTGGGATTCGATTACGAGGGGATAAGAACGATGAGATCTATGGGTGGTGTGTGGACGGAGATGAGATCACGGCTGAATTGGAATCACATAGTACTACTGCTCGTAAAGGAAACTCGAATTCGTTTGGCTAAACCAGGTGCACCGTAGGAGTTCATTTCTTTATTTGGTTCACGTTGGTCCTGATCCGGACACGTCGGCAGGCACCTCGGGTCTATCCGCTTTTGGATAACCACCGGTGTCCCGGATGCATCGCCTTGAGCTCAATCTCAATAGTTCTTGGTAGGCCACGTTGCGAAAGGCATATGCGTACCAAATTAGTGTCAACTTTCATCTGCAGTCGTTTCAGTGCAAATTAACGGTCCGTGGTTTACACTTGCATTGGGTTCTCATGCATTTGTGGATGACATGATTAGTGTTCTTCCAATCATACTGATCCCCATCATGATTGGTGCAGGGACCGAATTATATACTTATCACGATCTGAAAACGACCCCTCGTTGATGTGAAAACGACCCAACTCCAACAGTCCTTACTACGAGTATATCCTAGCCGAGAAAACTAATTTGTCGCCCGTCTCTCGTTGAGACGTCACGGGGCTTAATTAAGCATTTTGCAGCACCTTGTGTTTTATTCCCGTGCAAAATAATGTACGGAGTACGCATGAACGGATGCTAAATCCCTCGCAAAAAGAATATGGAGCCGAATGACTGCCGAGTTTTGATCTCGTACTGTACGTTTGATTACGGCGGAGAATGAAATCCCGCCGGCGTCAACCAGCCAACCAACCAACAACTACTGCATCCCAACGGTTCCTTTCCAAGTAGATCAGCAGCACCGGTGCTCACTGCTCGGTTCTGGACTCGCATACAATCCTGCACTGCAGATGGTCCCATCATGACAGGAGTCACCAACTGTGTGCTCGGACTCGGTCAGTCAAGCCTTAAACAATCCCAGTTGACACTGGACACAGACCAAGGCCAAAACCACTGCCTCCTGCCTGAATCTCCCGTGCATTCAAGATGCTCTCGAGTCTGACTTCGCAAAGCCGATGTTTCCCGCCGCCCGCCAACGCTTTGATTAGCCCGCGGAACTTTATTTACTTGGTGTCATGCCAGCGCCCACCGGGCACCGGCGCCCAGCAGGCCAGCACCACGAGCATTCTCCCGCAGTTGCTTGTCCAAGTAGTTTCGGCCGGCCGGGTTCGTTCCCGTGGACTGGCCAGACGCAGGCAGAGTCAGGACACGTACCAATTCGACTGCCGCGTTGGCCCGCTGCATGCACTGCAGCGTGGCGACGCTGGTATCCTGTGCTGGCGGCACCGTGGGCTGCGGCGGGTCGGTTGCTGTGGCGGTTGGCATGTCGGCTCCGTCCGTTGGTGGTCGCTTGCATTCGACTGGAAGAGAGACCTCAGCCTCCGTCTATCTGGTTCCGGTGAAATCGACAGAGGTAGAAAAACACCATACATGCTACCCCAATTGAGAACGGTACCATTTCAAAAGAAAATAACGATAATTGAGAACGGTACCCCTGTGTGAAGCAAGAAGCACTGAAGCTTAAAACTACTCCCTCTGATTTATAGTAAGTGTCGGGATCTAGGATCTAGTATATTATATCCCGACACTTAGTATGGATCGGAGCTAGTTTTGAGTACTACTGTTTTCACTTTTCAGAGAAAAATCAAGCAAAGCTTTATTGAAAAAACGGTGAGCTTGTGTGGCCGAACCGGCAAGAACAGTCTTCCAAACGCTGTGCACATATGGCGCTTCTCCAGTTTACTTTGAGACGATCTGGCGAGTTTAATCTCATGTCCCGCTGTTGCTGAACCTGGCGAAAGTCACCGTCGTTCCTTGCCTGACTGATCTGATCGTTGCTCGACCAGCACGGTGCTTTCGCTGCTTCACGCCAAGATTTTCCTCGACCGTGATGCTTCAAAGAACGCTGCCGGTTTACACCTTTACGTTTGGCCGCAAAAGGGGAAAACGTGAAAGATTGAAGGTGGCACTTACTGGGCATGGTAAGCTGCATGGTTGAAAAAGACCAGTCAAGGATTAGTCATTTCAGTTCAGACGGCAAAGTGCAGGATTGTTTTTGTCACACGTCAGAATCTAATCTACACCTATCTAAAAAATACGAACCGTTTCCTTCACCACGCGGTTTTGTCGTTCGTCAAGCCCCTTTGTCAAACCGCGGGCAATCCCGATCCAACACGCCGTGACGCGCCTCTGGCCCCTCTCACACGCACCTAAAACAAAAAACGTCTCTTCCATGTGCCGTGGCTGCGAGATACGGATGGCGGAGGCACCGTACCTCCCACGTCGTTTCAACCCCATCCCTCCTGCGCCACCGCCGGCTCCTCATTCACCGCTACCACCATCACTCCTCCTCAGATATGGTTTGTGGTTGGACTTGGGCTGGAGGCGCTGGGCTTAGGGCCGCGATTGGGATCCCAGAGCTTGGGGTTAACACGATGTAGAGATAGAACGAGGAGGAGAGTAGAGCAAGGGCGCCGCGCAGGGAGATTAAAGGTACGAAAGTTACGATTGAAAACCCGAATCCATCCATCAGGTGATGAGAATTAATTTGGTGGTTTCGATTTTGAAAGAAATGGTCGGGAGCAAGAGAATCGAAGGGGAATTCGAGGCGGCGGCAGGCGCGTCCGCGTGCTGTTCTGTGTCTCTCGACCGAAGAAGACGATGCGTGGTGGCTGAGCTGGGCTGGAACTAGAGGAGGGGGATAGAAACTGGACTGGATGGGTGTTGGCCCAAAGCAATGAATTTTTTTCCTTTTAATTAAAAAATTAAAGCAAATTCAAAATCAAATGCACCCAGAAAAATAAACGAAAAATAACAAAGGCTGAACGAAATATTTTTGAGCCAATAAGGTATTCTCATAGCCAAATTCAAAATCTTTTCAAATATGTGGAGTGGACCGTGGCAGCGCACGGGCATTTCGGTTAGTATCTAATTAAAGTAGAAGAAATTTTATGACGTAGATTGTTCCAAAGTTATCGTATGGCTGAGAATAAATAAATCAAAAAACTTCCTCTTCACGGCTTCACGCAGACACCCTAGCTGCCGGCGGCCGTGCTGCAGCCCCTGATCTGATCGTCATGGATATTGGAAACAATCAAAAATCTTATCGGCATGGGTGGAAAGTCTGGAAACTGAATTGGAATAGGAACAGAACCAATCGGTAAGAAACCAATCCGTGAGAACTTAAAAGGGAGTTTCCTCGCTGGCGGTTGTGATTGCGCGGGGCGCTGCGCGTGCATACGTTCCAGCGAGGCCCAAGCAGCAAGCGTAAGCCATTTACCTTTTTTCTTTTCCTAAATAGTATAAGCAAAGCAGGCCGCCCAAATGCGACAAAACGCAATCTATTCCTTCAATTAAAAGGTTTGATAAAAAAAGTTAGTCTGAGTTTAGAAATTTTTATTCCATCTAAGAAACACATATTCATACGTACAAGCTAAATTATGTTGATCGTCAATCATGGCCAGAAAATAATCAGAGAAAAAACACCATAAAAATCTAAAGTCTATCTAGCCGCGCAAATGTGCAGGTCATACCATCGTATCGAGCGGCGATATGCCGTCTTTGTGTTGTATAAACCAAAACAAACAAACCTTCATATGCATAAATGAGACACTTCAAATCTGGAATCAATTAAGATACACGATGAAATAAAGGGAGTTTTTATCGTAAAAGTTTTACGGGACAATTAAAAGAAATAATTAATGATTAAAAAACATACATCAGTGATGGATGATTAAAAAAGTTGTTGCACAAATTTAAATGTAAAAGATGGGTGGCGGCTGATAGACGAGAAAGTCATCAAAGGGAGGCCAGGAGATGGGAGCCACCGGATGGCAGTAAGAATCAACGAGGCAGAGGCGGTGACTATCCCAAAAAACAATACTACATGAGAATATCATTCCATTATAAATGTCTAGCCGCCCAGTTTGCGCGGGTCACGCCGCTAGTTTGAAGTAAGCGATTTTTATTTTTGTGCCCTCCATTGCTTAGCTCTGCTCAGTTTTGTCCAAGGCTTAAGACATTGCTCACTTCTACCCTTCGTTCCTTAGACAACTGCTCACAAATACCCTCACGGCGCACCTGTTAACGGTCAAGGTGCTTTGACCGTTTGCTTTTGACGTGTGGGACCGGGTTAAACCCTGACCGGTGGGGCCGACCACTTGCCACGTCCACGTTCTTCTTCCTCCGACTCGAGCCATTTGAAGGTAGCTGCGGAGCTCCGGGCTCGTCAACGAGGTGTGTGAGGGGCCCGACAAGAGACTTTAGGCGGCGTGCATCGTCGGGCGAGAGGTGGCGCGCATGTAGGGCATGGGTGGCCAAAGCATGGCCATCAATGGTGGTGGTCGGCGGCATGAGCATGGAATCAGCACGGGGATTCAGTGCGCGGGAGACTCGTTCAACGGCACTGTCTGGTTCGTCTTGACGATACTAAGCTCATGGAGGTAGCGACACAGTCTGAGGATCTTTGGATGGGGAGATTGGCCTGGCGGCGCGGCTGGCTGGATTTGGGGGAGATGGACGAGGCGCAGGAGATTGGGGCCGATTGGGGTAGATTCCCTCCATGGGGTGGCTCAATGCGGCGACGCGAGTCTATAGACATGGTGGCATGGCTCGAGGAGCTCGGTGTTCCGGCCGTTCAAGGCGGCGGCGCACGACCGTGCACCGGACGTGCGCTGAACGAAAAGTGTGCCACTCGTGTTCCCGGTGGCGAGGGCAACCATAGGAGATGCGGCTTGGGGCACATGATGCGCAGTCTCGGGGTCAGAGGGGAGCTCTACGGCGTCGCGGTGGACACCAATTTGAACGCGGGATGTGCACAAGCGACTCATGCCTGTCGCGTCGCGCCCGCGACGTGCGAGCTCTGGTGCCAGTTCGGGCGTGGCGCGGGAGAGGGAAAAGGGGGGACGCTGAGGTGCTTTCCAACATGGTAAAGGTGGCGAGCAACCGCAGAACCGACATCGTGGAGGTCAACTCTCGGGGTGCCTGCGCGTGGCCAGTGCGTGCCAGCCATGGCAAGTAGTGGCAGAGGAAAGGGATGAGCTAGGAAGAAGGGGAGGGCAGAGGCTGCCAGGGTCCCTAGGCGGCTAGGCCCACTCGCAGTGAAAGAGAGGAAGAAGGGTAGAAGGGACATGGGTAGATGAAGCTAAGCTATAAAATCCAGTTTTGAGCTTGGTTTGGATCCGGGGGTTTGGAGCTGGGAGCTGAGGGTTTGGAGCTGGGTTTGGAGGGGTTTGGAGCTGGGGTTTTGGAGGCAATCATATGGCATATACATATCTCAGTTTCTCGTTTCATCACCAAATTTTGCACCAACATAGATCTCACAATTGTACACAAGATTGCCAACTAAAGTTTTTAATTTTATGTGATAAACTTTTTATTAAAAATTTTAAGTGTGAAATATGACATTTTTTGTGAAACAAGTACCTGAAATAAGATTGATAGTTTGAATTTTTCAACTTGAATATTAATTACATTATAATGGAGGTCTAATGCCGATTTTTCATGATTTTTGGAGGTGTTGTGCTATTTTTAATATATTTAATGGATTTCTAGACATTTACCTTATGTAATTAAAATTTCAACTACAAGTGTGTTATACATTGTTCAAACAATATGGAAAAAAATCATTTTATGCAGTGCTAGTATGATTGTACCTACCCTGAGAAAATAAAGTTGAAAGAACCAAACCCTAACATGAAATAGTCATGCATGCAAGTTTGACCATGGTTTGTAAAAAATATTAGAAAATGAAAAAATTATCAAAAACTGAAATCCTTTTGCATGGAGTCATTTTATGTGTACTACTGTGTAGAAAAAAAATTATAAACCTCAAATTAAACATAATGGAAGAAATTCTCTTCACAAAATGACCTATCATGTATGAAGTTTAATGAGTTCTAAGCTAAATGAATGAATCTTAGGTCATATGCATGTCTCATTTTTTATTTCCTCACTAAATTTTGCACAGACATGGGTCTTATCATTCTAAACAAGATTTCCAAGTAAAGTTTTTAATTTTAAGCTATACGTATTTAATTTAATTTTTTTAGGTGTCAAAATTGACATTTTTTATGAAGGAAGTACCCCAAGTAAGATAGGCAATTGAATTTTTTTTCAACTTCCATACAAAGTAGATTACAATTGAGGACTAATTCCAATTGTGCATGAACTTTCATACAAAGTCATGCGACGAGTTTTCAAAATTTGACATGATTCGACAGCATGCGCATTTCATCGAACACCCTGGGGGCGGCGGCGAGGCAGCCGCACCTTGCGTACATGCAGACGAGCGTGTTCCATGTGGCTGGCTGACCGTGCCATTGCCGGAGGTAGGCATCTCGCAGGCACGGAGGCAAGCTCAGACGCACGTTTTGGGTTTCTGCGAGGACTGGTATACCATGCGCTGCGGTTTTGGGTCGTGCAAGTAGGCACCTCGCATTTCATCGAACACCCTGGGGCGTCAGCATGGTGGCCGCACCTTGCGTACATGCAAATGAGCGCATTCCATGCAACCGAAGGAGGCGACGAAGGGGCAACAATCGTTTCATGCTGCTTAGTGCACTTTTAGACAGAGTTCATATGTTTGTTTATAATGCCAAAATGACACAAGTGGTTTGGCTGCATGTACTCAATCACGAGCAATTGTTTTCTACTTTGGCGTTTGCAGCTGCCTGCGTGTTTGGCTGCATGTACGCAATCACGAGCAAGTTGTTAGCTCGGTTAGTATAGTTTGTCAGGCGCACGCCGGATCATGGGATGGGCATCTTCCTGGCCGCTCTTTCTGCCATCCATCGTGACACCGTCGCTTCTCCCCTCGGCCGCTAAACCTTGCCGCCGTGACCTCGTAGACATGCTGAAGCTATATCCGCAAGCCGCGCATCCTATCGTGCTCTATTCTGGCCGGAACGCTAACGGCATTCGCGCCGTCCAAAGCACGCTCGTGCGCCATCGTGGCCAGCGTCCTCCACAAGGCGCGCCACCTTGCCCAAGAGACCTGCATCGGCTTGAGGATCCTTCTTGCGGAAGTAATCGACCCGAGGTGCCTCCAATCGCCGCGTCACAATCTTCTTCCTCAGCTCCGGCCGGTAGTCGCCACCGAGCAGATCTCCTTCTCCGGCAACCTTTGAACTCCACCGCCACCTCTCTCAGCTCCACCTGATCACTCTGAACCTTCTGGTGATTCTCATCAAGCCTCGCGTGGTTCGAGTCATCCCCGCGTCGCTGCTCTTCTTTGCCCGTCACCCGCCGGTGTCGAGGTGCTCGCGACAGTGCTCCTCCACCCCTTCCAACGCCTTCGTCAGATTTGTGATGACCTACTCATTCTTTTACCCCTCTTTCCTGCCTCTCCTGTGCTCTATATCGCCCCGCCTCCTAGCGTCGCCCTCTGCCGCGCCGCACAAGCCCGCGGCCAGCAAGATTTCGGCAACGAGAAGCTCAAGCGCCACCTCAGAGTGAAGCGGCCTTGCTCCTTCTAGACACCCCACCCCCTGCCTGGCCTGTGTCGCGTGGGAGACCAACTCCGGCGACGGCAAAGCGTCGGCGAGGCAGTGGCCAGAAGCCGCCAGATTTTCCCTTTCGACGGCGGACCCACTTGCAAATTAATCATTTCCTCTAACAGTCAAAGGGATCATTTTCCTGTTGCTTCAGCCTCACATGTTAGTAGCTAGGTCGGCCCCACCAGTCAAGGTTTAACCTGGTTCCACACATCAGCAGCAAACGGTCAAAGCGTTTTGACCGTTAATAGGTGCGCCGTGAGAGTATTTGTGATCATTTGTCTAAAGAACGAAGGGTAGAAGCGAGCAATGTCTTAACCTTGGACAAAACTGAACAGAACTAAGCAATGAAGGGCACAGAAATAAAAGTCCCTTGAAGTAATTATAGCAGATGTTTGAGACGCTGAATTCAGGTAGACAAGTCACTGGTGCCGGTTCTGCCCAGATGACATTCAAGGCACCCCTTTGATGACAGTACACTTGCGTGGTGCCCGCTTGTCCGTTTTGCAAAATATAATACCACCAGACTGTTTCACTGTATAGTAGGAGTATTGTGCTCCCTCCGACCCATATTAGTTGTCTCAAATTTGCCTAAATATGAATGTCTATATGTTTAAAAAACGTCTGGATACATGCAATATTTCGATAAGTAATATGGGCCATACAAATCTGGTTTAACTTCTGAGCGTCAAAGCTGGCACAGAAAACAGGGTACCAAGAAAAACACAAATGTTATTATCGTTCTTAACAAATATTTGATCTACTTGAGAGAGAACATGCCACTCGGAACTAACTACCGTAACTCTGAAAGAGTGGATGGACTTCGGAGAAAACCAGATCACCGTCCTGAAAACGCTCATCATCAACACAGGAGACAAGTGCTGGATTGTCATTACCGATAGATGCAACAATTCCTCTCCATCAACACCCAATACACAAACACTGGACCAAAATCACAAAATACACTGCCAAACAGATAACAAACTTCAGACTTGATGAAAGCTATGGGTACTCTGGAAGTAATCATCAAACTTAACAGATTTTTCCAAGCTGATATCAGTAAAGACCAAGCCTGTAAGCTCACAGGGAATGATTATTCTAAGAGTAAGAAATGACCAAATCACAGCAGTTCAAATCAAGAGGCATATAAACAAATTTGAAATTTCATAGAAAATGCACGGCCAATCATCTACTTCTCCTGAAAAACTAAAATACCACAAACACAAGCCCAACCAACTCTCCAGCCTAGTCAATTTAGATAGTGATTCCTTAACATCCCAAATATCTTATAAGGATTTGAATCAACTAGAGGTATATAATTCTTCCACAAAATGGCAAAGCTGTACTATGAGCTTAGATATACAACCAAGTAGTATCCATCAGTTAAACTGTAAGTTTTCGACAGGGTTTAGATGTATGGTCCCCTCTTGCATTCCTGGAAGAGAAGCCAGTGAGGTATGGTTGTTCTCGTAGCAAGTAATATACTCGTAAACCTGGAACATATCCAGAATTCCAGAGTCGAAAAAATGGTTTAGATGTTTGTCTACTACAAGCTTTTGCTGTCTAAACTCCAAACCATCATGCTGATTTACCTCATCAGCAATAGCAAAGCAGTCCATTTACTGACAAGCCTGAGAAATAATAAGCAACGCCTCCTCGCGAAAAACCTTCCCAGTTGGATTCTGTGGGCTGCAGCAGTGAGATTTAGCCATGTCACGAATTGAAGCACCATCACTGGACTCAACCAATTAGTACAATGAGTGCTTTTAATAAATCACTGGACTGAAGCAAAACCTGTGAATTTCGACCTGCTTTTAACAAATTCAAAAACTGAAGCAAAAACTGTGAATCTGTGGCGGTGCCTTGCCTGCAACTGCAGGTGTCACAGCCGGAGATGTCTGCTGCTCGTCTGATGGTAGCGATCCTCCGGGATGCCATGCTGCGATGAACCCAAGGGTACTGTCATGCTGTTGTCAAGATCATGGCCTGCAATACAAGGAATGGGCATTAACATTTCATGGACTAACTGGATGGCGAACGCTTTGTTAGGACGATGGAAGAGTTTTGTCCCCAACTTCTTGCTAAGTAGTTTCTGACTTACATTCCGTACCAGCCCAATTTCATGTTTTCTCTGTCGAAAACAACATGGTATCCAAGAATTATCACTAAGTTCTCTGCATCCACGATTATCGCGTAAGAGTTTTTTTACCAAAAAATAAATGCTAGATAAGAAAGTGCCCGTAGCTTTTTAACTCACGATTACCATGTAAGTTATAACAAGTACCCATAGCTAGATAAGCACTTACATCCAATAATCCCAATAGGCTCAGGTGCTTGTTGTACAGTGAGGCAAAAGCCAGCAATCGCTCCCTGAAAAAATAGCAAATTAGATGACATTACTGACCGGCAAAACAACTTTGGTTTTAAATAATTTGTTCCATACAACTTTATCACACAGATGGGTTATGTATCATATGTATATGCTTAGAGAAATTACTGCAGTTTATGCGCTCTGACCACCTTACCCAAAGGCACGTTTGGACAAGTGATATCTGCACTAATGATCTGATAATTTTCCTTGAGTTTGGTTTGACTAAAACCTAACAAGTGGACTGAACACATAAACAGTCAATGACAGGTTTAGTTCATATAACTCGTGCAAACTCCAGAGCAGATCATATTTTACAAATTTTTAGTATATGAGCTTAACAGTCCCGAACTATATAAATAATTATAGTTTAATGTTACATGTTTTACCTTTTGAGCCATTTCACCCAAATGCTATTTGGGGGCATAATTTATACCCCTCAATATTTCAATTTTTGACGATGTTGTTCTATTTGCTAAATAGATGATTTGTTTTCTTGGCAGATAGCAAGTGCAGGATTTAAAAACAAGGTGGTTGCAGTACTTGTATGTGTACATACGGCACGCGAGCTCAGTCCAACTGATCATACAGTGGAGAGGCTTATACGGTTTGATCTTTCCTCAAAACTCAACCCAATCAAGTGAATAAAGGTACCTTTTGCGAGGAAGACAAAACAATTTACTAATAATCATATCTAACGGTATACCACTTATTTAACACTCAAAGCGTAGTTTAGTGATTCTTGTAGTGCAACAGTACCTCAGGTATAAATGGAAATAACCATCACAGAGGTCTGCATGATCCTATCATTAATAGACTATTCAAGTTCCACGGTGGCAAAACGATAATTCAAAGGATTATCTTTGTCAAGTTTCAGGCTTTCAGCATCAGGAAATAAATGATTACCAGCCTACCAGGCTCAGATGTCATGCTGGCTATAACCATGGTACCGAGTAGTTTAAACAAGTGCACAGGAAAAAGACGTGTAAGATTAGCGGACAGTCTCAACATCCAACATCTAAAAGCAGCTTGGTCAAGGAGAAAGAAGGCAGAGTGCATACCTGTCGATACTTAATCCATGCCTTTGGTTGGTGGCGTCGTATTGGTGGCACAGGAGATGCCACAAGGGCTCCACCTTTGGTGTGGGCATTAGCATGATCAAGGAGATGATAACCATGCAACACGGCCTTACAGGTCGCATTATCTGACTCTAAATCTCAACAACCTTATCAGAATAGAGTGATACGGTCAAGACACATGATCATGAGTTCACAACATCCATTAAGGAGCATAAAAAACAACTTATCCATTGAGATGCTGGTCCAGCTGCTGTGTAGCACACCAGTCACGGGAACTTGCTTGTTTGCAAAGTAATCCTTGGAGTGGAAATCAGACTGTTGCTCATTTGATTGTCTATTGCCGTTGTTTGAAACTTCTATATGTATAATTCATATCTGCAGAGGTAGCATGCATGAGACGGAACAGTTGAAAATTGGCAAAAATGGGAACAAAAAATCTTGTTTATTCATAGAAAATGCTGGATGATGTAACTGAACAAGTCAATATAAGAATCACACTGTGACCCAAAAGTCTGAAACTGCAAATGGAGACGGTGCAACCCAAACATGCAGCGATATCTATCCGAATTTAGTTAGAATTCAGGTCCTTGCTCTATCTGTTGGATGCAGTCCACACATAGACAGTTACACAACACAAGTTTAGTATTATCCAGAAATAAGTTGAACAAAAACATCAGAACAGAAGGGCTCTCTTGGTTTGATTCAGAACCACAGATATTTTAACTTTCTAACTTATTAACAACACACACATGAGTAAGGAGGAAATGACAGAAATATTCACAATTGCTAAGTTCTTCATATACTCCCTCCATTCCAAAATATAGGGTGTATAACTTTTGTTGACAGCCAAACCTTTTAAAGTTTGATCAAGCTTTATAGCAAAAAATATCAACATTTACGGTGTCAAACCAAGATAGTATGAAAATAAATTTCACAACGGATCTAATGATCTTCGCTTGACACCGCAGATGTCGATATTTTTTGTTATAAAGTTGGTCAAACTGGAGAAAGTTTGACGGTCAACAAAAGTTATACACCCTACATTGTAGAACAGAGGGAGTCTATAATAGCTTCAAATGCGCAACAGTTTGACTTGTTTTCATACCAGAACTTTGTCACTTCATAGTTTCATGTACTCATCAGATCAACAAAACCATGTTTAGCGGCACAGAGACATGTCCAGTAAAAACAGATCGAAGATTCTGCCTCACATCTTTTGTAGCATCATTGTCTCTGCTGGAAGGGAGTTTAAGTTAAAAGCCTTATGAAATAGCCTTCAATAAAGAACAGATTAGCCAGCAACAATTCCAAGTAACTCATCTTGCTCAGATGCATGCCCCTCTTCATCAAAGTCAACCAAAGAAGCTGAATCAGGCTCATACCCAGATAGCTTCATCTCATCAATCAAATCATTCAACATATCATACAGCTCCCTCGATCTCGGATGGACTTTATCTCCTACAAGGAAACCGTGCATCTCACTTTGCACCTCAATCCAGCTACAGCCAGGTTCCTTCTTAAGCCGTCCCTGCCTCATTAGCCTTCTTGTCCTTGAAACATCAACCCATTTCCCTGATTCTGCATATACATTTGAGAGAAGAATGTAAACCGAAGAATCCTCAGGATCCAGTAGCAGAACATTGCTAGCAGCTAGTTCAGCCACCTCAACATCCCGATGGATCTTGCAAACGCTTAGGAGAGTCTTCCAGATGACTGCATCAGCTTCAAAAGGCATGGTGCTGATAAACTTCAGAGCTTCCTGTGGGCCCTTTGAGCGGCCTAGTATATCTACCATGCAAGCAAAGTGCTCCAGTTGTGGTTCCAGTTTGTAGAGGGTGGTCATCTCATGGAAGTAGCGGCATCCATCATCCAGCAGCCCAACATGGCTGCACGCCCGAAGTACTGCAACAAATGTTGCATGGTTTGGCACCACATTCTCCTTTTTCATCCTATGAAACATCATGAGTGCTTCTACTCCTTGGCCATGGAGCGCGTAGCCACATATCATAGCATTCCATGACACAAAATCACGTTTCTGTGCCTTTTCAAACATTAGCAGTGAGTCTGGCATGTTACCACACTTGGCATACATGTCTATAAGAGTGCTAGATATATATTCATCTCCCAGCATTTCTTGCTTGATTATCTGACCATGGATCTGTTTCCCTATTTCAATGGTGGCTAGGTTAGCACAAGTATCAATAACAGTAGCATATGTGAAGCGGTCAGGCTTTAGTCCCATATCTAACATCTGTGCAAAGAATTTCTGGGCATCCTCACTCTGTTTGTTCAGTGAAAATCCAGATATGATGGCATTCCATGAGACAAGTTCTTGCCTCCCAATTCTGTCATGAAGCTTCTGAGCGTCTGCAATCATACCACACTTGCAGTACATGTCAACAACAGTGCTCGCTACAAAAGGATCTGAACCAAGTCCTGACTTGATAACCTTGTCATGAACCATCAGTCCATACTCCAAAGATTGTAAAGCTGCACAAGCCTTAAGAACACTACCATAAGTGAAATCATCAGGTCCCATACCAAAGCGCAGCATCTCATTAAAATGAAGTATAGTGTCCTCATAGCGTCCATTTTGCTCAAGAGCAGCAATAATAGCATTCCAAGAGACCGAGTCTCGTTGCTCCATATCCTGGAAGATAAGGTATGCTTCTACCAATGCTTTGCACTTCCCATACAGATCAAGAATTGCATTCCTGACACAGATGTCCACATGAAAACCCGATTTAATTGATATGCAGTGGACTTGCACCCCTTGAAAGTACCCGTTAACCTCTGCACAAGCACTGAAAACCCCTGATAAGCTGACGGCATCAAAACCAATGCCAGACCTGGTCATGAACTGAAACAGTTCAATGGCCTCAATTCCTAGCCCTGAGCGTACAAGACCAACCATCATGGCGTTGCATGTCTCCACTGTATGGTTGGGCAAACCAAAGAATGCCTTTCTAGCATCAACCAAACTATTAGCCTTAGCATAAATGTCCACAATAGCTGTCCCAACAATACGGTCAGTGTTGAACTTATTCTTTATGGCATGTGCGTGTAACTGCCTACCAGTTCTCAGACATGACATTGCTGCACAGGACCTAAACACACTGGCATAAGCCGGCTGGCTCACCCCCATCCCTGACCTCTGCATCTCTGTGAACAGCTCGAACCCACGTGTGTACTGCTCATTTTGAACACACCCAGCAATGGCTGCACCCCAAGAGACCCAGTTCTTCTCGGGCATTCCGTAAAAGAAGAACAATGCGTCTTCCAAACTGCCACACTTGCCATACATGTCCACAAGAGCACTCCCAGTCCGAACATCAACCTCTAACCCTGCCTTTACCACCAACGCATGGATTTGAACACCCAGTGCCAAGTCGTCCAAAGCACCACACGATTTCAGAAGGACAGCAAATGTCGTTCTGTCGGAGGAAACACCAGCGAGGGCCATATCCAAGAACATACCCACTGACTCTCGATGCATGCCGCGCTGACAGTAGCTCGAGACGAGCGTGTTCCACGACACGACGTCCGGGTTCGGCATCTCATGGAACAGCGATACCGCGGTCGCGATGTCCCCAGAGTGCGAGTACGCGGTGAGCATGGTGTTCCACGAGACGGTGTCCCGGCTGGGCATCGCGTCGAATACACTGCGGGCGTAGGCGGCGTCCGCGCAGCGAGCATACATCTGCAGGAGGCAGTTAGAGACGAAGGCCGTGGGGACAAACCCGGACACGAGCATGCGCGCGTGCGCTGCGCGGCCGGCGGCGAGAGCCGCGCGGCCGGCGTGGGCGCAGACCTGGAAGAGGTGGGAAAACGTGGAGTTGCGCGGAGCCGCCAGCGCGGGAGGCGCCCGCGACAACGGGGCCAGGGGAGAGCGCGGCATGGGAGGCTGAGGACATGTGCTTGGCAGTAGGGGAGGACGGGAGGCTAACGGCGGGAGGGGAGGGGAGGCGGGGGCTGAAGGACTCGGGACGCGGCCACCGCCGCGTTACGCCATTAGCACGAAGTCCCCTCTTCGGCTCTTCCTAACGGTGGCCATCGGGCCGGTCAAAGCACGGCCCGGCATGGATATTTTCGGGCCGGGTCAGGCACGAGACGCATGGTAGGCCGTTATTTTCACATTTTAGTCACGTGGGCTGGCCGGGCTCGGCACGACACGCGTCTGCCCGGCACAACGGACCTGGAAAGCACGAAAAAAATGTCTTCCCCAGACCAATTTCTGTTTTTTTTTTAACGGGGAACGGGCCTAGTGGGGCTGCTGGGCTTTCTAGCCGCCTTGCCGGGACTCGGGCCGGGCGGTTTTTTTTCATCCAGGCGCGTGGGCCAGCCTGGCACATCACGAAATGGTTTCGTGCACGCGCCGGCCGGTTCGGTGGCCACCTTACCCCTTCCGCAACTCCAGTTACAATCATGCTGAGACGTCAATGGCCGTACATGAGCCGAGATTAGACCGTATCTTGAATTTATTGATTTCAAATGGATTTGACAACTGACAATCCAGCTTGTTCATCAGGAATGAGAAAGGAGATGACATGGCACAGAGGATAGAGAGAAAGAGAAAAGAAACTACAATTGTGACTATTACATCTAAGCTCAATTGCATGTATGGCGGAACACATGTGTATTCTTTTTTATATTTTTTATTTCTTCCAAATGCAATTGAGTTTCAACATCGCACTTCTAATATACTGTAGACATTTTTTTTTGCGCGGATCTAGACATTTAATTTAATGCTGTCAAGATCCAATGAAATATTGAAACGACTATACATATTATATCTCCAAATGCATCGATGTTCTTTCATTTCAGAATGCGTCAATGTTACCTAGCACGTGATTGTATTCTCTGTCTTCTCAGAGAACTTTACACTACCACCTTGTTGGGATTGTACTATTCTCACTCTTCCTGGCGAGAACTTTAGTACTTCCTGTTCTGATCCTAAATTCTTAGCTTAAATTTGTCAAAATATGAATATATCTATTCTTGAGAGAAATTTACGGTACCTCTTTAACGGAGTTGAGACTAAGAAATCTAGCCTAGCCGTATGTTTAGAGGAATAAATTAGACTTTTTTATGTTAACTAATTTGTGCTTGGCTCCCGATCGAATCGGTCGGCCTCGCGGATCGCGATCAAATTGGTCAGCGTTGCCACCATGGACGCACGGGTTCCTCGCTTGTTCGCCACACACCTATGTCACCGCCGCCATGAACGCAATCGTTCGATGGTTCTCGTGGCTCCACCTCCGCGCGGCCGTGCGCATCAAGCAATGAACATGTGCGATCAGTGTGTAGCCTGCACATAGGTGTCCTGCTCCTGATCGTATCCTTCGTTTTTGTCACCGGGCGCTGGTGGAGCTCCACCATGATTTGGGTTTAACGCAGAAGATTGTGCAAGATTCCCAAATTATTTGTCTTACGGATCCACCATGGTTTAACACAGAGATCCACCATGATTTGGGAATTAGTTGTCTTACAATAGAATATTATTTCCTTAAATGTATTACAGTTCTACCCTAGCATCAAGGTACTCCTGGTTTTGGAGGAGGTACTTCTTAAGATTCGCAAGGGAGTACATGTGAGACTAGGAGACTATTCTTAGTAAGGGAGTACATGTGAGACTAGGAGACTATCCTTAGTTTTGGAGAGGGCACTCCTTAAGATTTGCAACTAGGAGACTATCCTTAGTTTTGGAGAGGGCACTGATTTGCAACGGAGTACCATGCGAGACTAACCGTTAGATGGAAAGAATAGACGGCGTACCGTCTGAATACATGTAATATTTCGACACAATTTAGGCTCGGAGGAAGTACCATGCTCGATCTTAGTAACAATTAAAGGCTTACGTGTGATATAGCATCAGGCAAATCGCATTGATGAACTCCCAACTTACATACTGTATACAACTTCTTATTCGTTCTTACACACCGAAGTGCGACTAGGAAACACGAGTTTACACGCACACATTGACACATACATGTGTCTGGCATGTGGCATATACGCGGCCTTATTTACTGCTAACTTAAAGCAGCCAGCTTCCATACGTGCATCATGCGGTGGAGCTGGAGCGGCAGGAGGCGCAGTCGCAGGCAGCGCCGCAGGAGCAGGTGGCCGTCCTGTTTGCCCGCCCCGACGGCGTCCCCTCGCGCCCGCAAGCGCAAGGGTTGCACCCGCAGTGCTCGCCGCACCCGCACGTCGTGTGCTGCTGCCCCGCCGACGCGCCCGCGCCGCTCCTCGTGCACCTGCAGGTCGCGCCTCCCGGGCACGGCACCGCGCACCCGCACTTGTCGTCGCAGCCGCCCATCTCGTCTACGGCGTCCACAAGCCCAGGCACAGCGCGCTGTTTCGCACGATTGTTCTCGGCGTTATATTATCGCTCGCTCACTGGATGCCGATCGTAGCACGGAGGTGTAGAGCCTATAAATGGCCGTGCTTAAGCGGCGGCAGCCGGCGGGGCCGTAGATGCGGGATGACAGGTGGCGGTGGGAAGGACACGCGGGCGCGGTGCAGGGCAGAGGGCTGGGTCGATGTGGCATGCACGTACGCGCGGCAGGAGGCTTGCAGCGGTACGTGTGCACGCGCCAGAACACTGGACACGTCCGTCCGTGGGCATCTGGAACGTACCAAGGAGTCCTTACCCACCTAGCATGAGTGAGCATGACGAGGAGCACGCGCCAGGACACGGGACACGTACGTCCTTGCCCGGGCGCCTCGTCGGTGCGTGTGAAAAGCCGTCGTGCTCGAGATTTTTTAGCGGAATTAAGGGACCGTGGTCACACCAGACCGTCCATGTGGAATACAGAATGACATGTGCCTCGCCCCTCGTTCAAGGGTGTGGATTGAATGCTCTGGTTCCGAAGTCACATCACCGATCTGGGGTCACGCGCGCAGAGGTCGTTAGAGACCGTCTCATTAGAGACCGTCTCATTCAAGTCATTTTGTTGTCCCGTCCCGTGTGGACTACCTGTATACTTCCCCTTGGAGATTAATATACACTGCCATCTCATTCGAGTCATGCTAACTTCTTGGACGGGGCATGTCGTTGACAGGCACCAATCTCTCTCATAAATCATACCACTGCGTTGCTACCGAACGAAGCCAGAGGCCACACGTACAAAAAGAGAGAAAAGCTTCACGTCTGTCACATAAACGCAAAAACAGAGATGGCAGGGCGGAGGTTGCTGGTCGGAGTTCAAATGATCTTCGCCATGTCCTTCCTCCTCTTCCACCGGAGTTGTCCGGCCCCAGCCTCACCAACACTACCAGCCGGCAGCCTCTGCATTCCCCTCGAGCGGGACGTGCTTCTCGACTTCAAGGCCGGCCTCACCGACCCCGGCAACGTCCTGTCGTCATGGCGAGGTGCGGACTGCTGCCAGTGGACGGGTGTTGTTTGCAGCAACCGGACCACCGGCGGCCACGTCGTCACCCTCCAAATCAGCGGTCTCTACGACAGTCAAGCCGTAGGAGGCGAGATACGCTCCTCCTTGCTCACTCTGCGACATCTCAAGATGTTGGACCTCTCATTGAACGACTTCGGCGGCCAACCTATCCCGGAGTTCATAGGTGCGCTCCGGAGTCTCACGCATCTAGACCTCTCTTACTCCGATTTCAGCGGTCAGATTCCTCCGCACCTCGGCAACCTCTCCAATCTGCTCAACCTTCAGCTCAGCAATATGGCCGACTTGTACTCGCCTGATCTAGCATGGTTGTCGCGCTTGAAGAAGCTGCAGGTGCTTGGCATGTCTGAGGTGGACCTCAGCACTGCCGTTGACTGGGTTCATGCTCTCAACATGCTCCCTGATCTGATAAACGTTGATTTAGATTCTTGTGGGCTCCGAAACAGTACTATTGCTTCACCCGTGCATTCCAACCTCACGTCGCTGGAGACCCTAGACCTCAGTTTTAACCCCTTCAACACGTCTATTGGAGCCAACAATTTTATTTTGGCTCTGACTAGCCTTGAGGAGCTCTCTCTGCTGAGCTGTGGAATCCATGGTCCTGTCCATGATGCATTGGGAAACCTGACCTCCCTTCGGAAACTGAGTCTTCAAGAAAACCTCTTTGTTGGCAAGGTGCCATCAACCTTCAAGAAACTGGAAAAACTACAAGTGTTCGAACTATCCAACAACTTCATCAGCATGGACGTCATAGAGCTACTGCATCTGTTGCCACCGGACGAATTGCTTAAGCTGCGTTTCGACAACAACAAGTTGACAGGGAGCTTACCAGCTTGGATAGGGCAGTTTAGCAGCTTGACCATAATTAAGCTCAACCACAACGAGCTTTCTGGAGAGATACCGATTGGTATACGAGAACTGACAAATTTGAGAGACTTATGGCTGAATTCAAACAACCTACATGGTACAATCAATGAGGACCATTTCACAAATCTGACCACCTTACAAGTCCTCCTGATCTCAGATAATTCCTTAACCGTGAAGGTAAGCCATACATGGAACACTCCATTCAGCTTATATTCAGCAAGCTTTAGCTCTTGCATTCTAGGTCCCCAATTTCCAGCTTGGCTTATCCAACCAACAATTGAAACTCTTGATATTTCCAACACAAGCATACATGACATCATTCCTGCTGAGTTTTGGACTTCTAGTTACCATGCGACATATTTGGATTTGTCAAGAAATCGGCTCGTTGGCATGCTTCCCACATTTTTTCAATTTGCTGGCTTGGATGTTTTGGATATCAGTTCTAACCAGTTTTCTGGTCCAATTCCAATACTTCCACAGAATATAAGCTACCTGGACCTCTCTGAAAATAATCTATCAGGTCCATTGCATTCACATATTGGAGCATCCATGCTAGAAGTACTCCTTCTCTTCAGCAATTCCATTTCTGGAACTATTCCTTGCTCCTTGCTTCAGTTGCCACGATTAATATTTCTAGACCTATCAAAAAACCAACTAAGTGGGACATTGCCCAATTGTCCTCAAGGAAACAAAACCTCAAAGATTACCATGCTTAACTTGAATAGCAACAGTCTTTCAGGAGCATTCCCTTTGTTTCTTCAAAAGTGCACAAAACTGCAATTTCTTGATCTTGGATACAATAAATTTTCTGGGAGCTTACCAACATGGATCGGGTCAAAGTTACCACAGTTGGCACTTTTGCGATTGCGCTCAAACATGTACTCTGGTGATATTCCTGGTCAACTAACCAGGATGGAGTGGCTTCAGTATCTAGACATTGCATGCAACAACATCTCAGGGAGCATACCACAATCACTTGGGAATCTTATGGCTATGACTCTTACTCCCAGTAATACCGGTGGCCTTTCCCAAATCGTTAACTTTGCATGGCCCTCTCTCGACATGTACTTTCATGCTTACACTGATAGTTTCGTGGTGGACACAAAAGGTCAACAGCTTGAATATACCACAGGAATCACATACATGGTATTCATTGATTTTTCTTGCAACAATTTAACAGGACAGATTCCTCAAGAAATTGGCATGCTTGTTGCATTGAAGAATTTAAACTTGTCTTGGAATGGTCTGAGCAACATGATGCCCCCAAGTGTTGGTGAGCTATCGGCATTGGAATCTTTTGACCTTTCACATAATCAGCTCTCCGGTGAAATCCCTACAAGTTTATCAGCTCTAACATCATTGACCCACTTGAACTTGTCATATAACAATCTGACAGGAACGATACCATCTGGGAACCAATTAAGAACTCTACAGGACCAAGCATCCATCTACATTGGCAACGTAGGTCTATGTGGTCCACCTCTTACAAAAAGTTGTTTAGGAATTGGCATAACACCACTCTCCCAAGAAGAGCATGAAGGCATGAGTGATGTGGTTTCGTTTTACCTTGGCATGTTCATAGGATTTGTGGTAGGTCTTTGGATAGCCTTTTGTGGCTTCTTATTCATGAGGAGATGGAGGGCTGGCTGTTTCTCATTTTCTGACCACATCTATGACTGGTTTACATGCAAATGACATTGGGTTAGGCTTCACTGGCAAGAAAAATCTGTCGATGATGAGATTACACTGGAGCTTCTATTGGTACCTATGTTATGAGTATAGTATCGATACTGCTTTATGTGTGTAATATTTTTCTTTAGTGTGTAAGTTAGTGTGGTCAATTGTGGCAGCTAATATCTTTGTATTGTTTGTAAAGTGTGTGTAACTATTGCTTGATTTAGATATATGGTTGGCCAAAAGGCTAAAACTGTAAACGCCTGAACAATTTGAAGTGCAGAAAATTGCATTTCGGTGAGACATAAACCAAACCATTGTTGGTCCAATCGTATATGTATGTATTGCCCGAACCATCCCAACAAGTACTGGATAAAACCATCAATCGCTTGTACTAGATGGTTACTCCTACTTCGTTGCGCCATCAATAATTTTCGATTGCATGATGTATTCAGATGGTTACTTGGGGTTTGCTGCGCAGTCAACAATTGCCAATTGCATGATGTGATTGTCTCAGTCTTACTCAGGAGAAAATAATCTCTCTTTTTTCAATCTAAACTTCAGCTCCTGAATTACATTGTAGCCTTTGTGTTGCTTTAGTGGCTTGTGATGCTCACCTTGTTAATCTAAAATTGTGCAGTGTTGCACTTTTACAATGTCCTAAGCTTGTTACACATAACGTGCATTACTGCAAGTAAAGCAACTAGGTAATGCGGAAACTTTGTTATTCTTTTTTTAACAGAGAGTCACATAAGCTTACTTTGTTTTCTTAGCTCTGCTATGAGATGATTGTCAAAAACTGCATGCGATGGAAGAAAATTTAGTTAGCACTTGCTTACCTAGAAACAATTGCTTTGAACCCACATAAATATACACCTTTGAGCAGCATATATTAGAAAATAAGTCATAATACATTTCAGTTTACACTCGAAACTCTAGGCTGGGATCTTAACCGAAGGAACATTATATAGCCATTTGAAAGATAGAACTCGACTAAACCCCCAGCATGCAAGAATACTATCTAATATACGATATCAAGTAAGGATTGGAATTGAAATGAGGCAGCTAAATAGCATCTCCAGCCAAACTTTCAAACGCCTAGGGACAAAAATCACCTGAAACAATGTATAGTCCAACAGAATGAAATATGAGTGACAAATAGAAGCATAGCTAGAGATGGAGTTGATCTTACATCGGAACTTTGCACAAGAAAATATATTAATACATTTTTCGCATCCTGCCGTTCAGAACTATCCTGAAGCCACATGGTACTATGATACATGGATTTGTAACTTCCCATGCAATAATATCTACAAAGTGAAACAGGAAAGTAGTTGTATACACATCGATCTAATAGGCAAGGATGAAATCCAGGAGTACGATTTAATAATTAATTAACATATAAACTTGTGGTACCACTCGAATGCTTGTTCTCCTAATTTCAAGAACAAAATAGCCTCAGCTCTCTGCCGACGGTTTTGACCACGTCCTCAGGACAAAAAAGGCTAAGGTCCAATTTTTTCTAACAAATTGATAGGGCTTGTAATCTCCGACCACAAAAATAAATGGTAGTTGTAAAAATTCTTATATTGTCAGCCACCAAAACCACATGATAAATATCCACCATCAAAGCACAGGTCCACCGGATATCTAGCATCAGGCACAACGTGTTGACCTTTTATTCCTATTAATCTGCGAACATAAATCTTGAAGGAAGACATGATGTTTAAATATGCATGTATCTACAAACTAAAACACATCTAGACTCTAGATACATGCGTATCTATGCAAAGTTGTGACACTTGATACCGCTGGACGGAGGGAGTAATAAACAAGCAACCCAAATCCCTCTCAGATCCCCTTTACCTGTGTTTACCATTCGGAGAGATCATAGGAGCCTCTCTCTGTAGCCCAGAGCAGAGCAAGGCCTTCCTGCAACAGCTAGATGAGGCATCACGCTCTACCCCTGGCCCCTAGCATATACACACAATGCACAGAACATCCATCATTTTGAATTCAGCAACCGATTCCTTCCAAACAACGCACAACCCTATAACATACAAAATACGACTAATGGAACCAAGAATTTACCAAAAATAGCTCCAGCATTTCATCGAGCACATGATGAGCATTGAGCAAAGTAAGCCACAACTCGTACCAGGGGAGCTCACCAGTACAGGACCTTCCCTTCAAGGAAGATGACGTGCACGGCCTGCCACAACGACTGCAGTAACCTGTGACGGTGCCTTCCGGACTGCCCGGCAAGGTGGTGGTCCTGCGCCGCCGCCGACTTCTGCGGTGCGGGAGTAAGGCGAGCGCGTGCACCCGCGGCGACAACGCCTGCTGCTGCTGCTGGAAGGGGTGGTGCGTGGAAGTGGATGAGGACTGTCCGCCGCCGCCGCCGAGGCTCTCCGGGATGAGCTTGCCTATCTCCGGCTTGAGCTCCACCTGGCCCTCCTCCAGCCCCGTTATCTTCTTCAGCATCTCGTCAGAAAAAACCCGCCCTGCCAGAGCGAGAAAGCAGAAGGAGCAGCAGTACCGGAGCGAGAAAAGAAATACGGCAGCGCCTAAACACCGGCGATCCCCGAAGAACCCGCTGCATCCAACACCCATCTCCCAGGGGATGGCTGAGATAAGCTCACGTAGAACTGCATCGACACAGAGCCTCAACTCTTCACCTTTAAGTTGTAGGGCCGAATGTATGTATGTTGAAAGTCTTGTACCGTTGTGCAGTAGTGTTTACACCCGACTCGACTAAGCATCTGATTACTTCTGTGTATCAGACCCAGTACCGTATCTATTCCATATTTATTTATCGGATTTGGAATCGGATGCGAAAACAAATACAGAATATGACGGATAATATCGAAAATGAAGATGGTACGGTACCGGAGTGGCACCGGAACGGATGCGGACAAACAAGATCGGTCAATACAACAAAAATAAACACCTTGTAAAACTGACTAACCTCTCCCCTTCCACATATCTAATCTATCTTGAATTAACAGTAACTAATGCACAAGGATGTATGAGGTTTTCCTATGTTGCCGAACGTTCAGAACATGCAAATCAGAAGCAGTACGTAATTCCGTTTTGAAAGAGAAAACACAGTACGTAATCTACTCCTCCTCTGTTCAGAACGAGGAAGCCAGCGTGGGGGTACGAGGAGCTCGGCCTGGACCTTTTTTTTTTCTCGGCTCAATAACGAAAACGGATAATTCCGAATTACACGTGCCGGATAACCGATTAACAATACGGATAATCCGGTATCCGCAGATAATACCGATTCCGTTTCCTATTCCGAATGCGACAAAATTATCCGATATCCGTATCCATATCCGACTGGATAGATAAAACCATCACCCTTATCCTATCCGACCGGGCTCCGGATCCGAATTCGGCCGGAAATTATTCCATCCGGTTTCACCCATGCATATACGGAGTATTCGTAAGTCTCTGCCCTAAAGAAACGAAACAAATACTGAGTAGTACTAACTTGCAGAAGGCACGGCCATCTGTCCACCGTGCGACCGTGACCTTACGTCGTGCACCCGTGAATTGCATTGAACGTTCTCGTCTCTCCTTGAGTGGAGTACGGAGTAGTAGAAACCAAGCGAATCAACGGATCGATTATGGCCGACGAAGATCGACCGAGTATGGCCGACGAAGGGCGAAAACCAAGGTACTGTAATTAATTTGCATGATGCTCGCGCGCTTCTTATTAATTATCATTACTCGATGCCGTGTTCATGAGTCCCAGTCATTTAAACCGCGTGTTCTGCTTCCAGTGGAGTCGTAATCGATGTTTCCATGAGACCCGGCCAAATTCCCTTTCCCCAACCACTCCCGCAAAGTAGCCATGCGTGGTGGAGGCCGCCGCCGTCGCCAGCCCGAGATGCCGCCCTCCAGTTGTATCCATGTCCGTCACCGTCTACACAACTACACAAGCACCACGCAGAGCACGCCGCCCCTCCCGCGTACCCGCCCAATTTAGCCTCCTCCGGCGCCGACCCGGGTCGATGGAACATTGGAACCCTCGAACCGCACCGGCCGTCGCAGGCGTGGTAGGCGCGGAATTCTCGATACTGTTCAGGATACAGGACTAGTAGGACCAATTCTTCCTCTTGCTACTGTTCCGGACCGGACTCGATCACTTCCGGATCGGAGACTCACTGCATTCGTTTGCGGGAGAGGGGTCCGACTCGCATTCGCGCCGTGGCCGCGGAGGACATCCTGGCGCATTTCTTCCTCCCCCGCCATGTCCCCCTGCCCGCCCTAGGCCACCTAGAGGGACATCACAGTCAACAGTGGTGTAAGAGGCAGATATGTAGGAGTAACATGTTTTATCTGCTCTAAATCTCCATGGTCAGATCTGTTGCATCATAACTATCTCTTACAATTCTGACCGTGGTTTGCAGTGATGAGCTCTCAAGATTCAAGCAACTGTCGGTGGATGATTTACACCATGAGGTCGAATCATCTGACAGGTATGCTCAATTGCGCATCCTCAAATAAGGCCCGGATTAGTTTATTCCACGATGTGTGCATGCTTGTTTGTATAAACTTCTGTAATTCTCAAGCCTGGGTTTTATCACACATGGGTAATGGAGCAAATTTAATTCAGTGAGAATTGATGTGTGCTACTATTAAAATTCATGCATGATTTAGTGATATACTCATTCATTCCTAAATATAAGATGTTCTAGTTTTGTCCTCAGTCAAACTTCTTAAAGTTTGGCCAGCTTTATAGAAAAATGTACCAAGATCTACAACTCTAAGTTAGTTTTTTTAAATCCATCTTGTATATATATTTCTAGTATACTTATTCCCATTTTATGTATAGATATTAGTGCATTTTCTATAAACTTGGTCAAACATTAAGTTTGACTTAGGAAAAAGCTTGAACATCTTATATTTAGGAATGGAGGGAGTAAAATTCAACAAATGTGATACTATTACTTTTATTTCAGTTCTGATGATGATGACGATGAAGGTCTTGGTGATCCTTTTCTTTTGGATGGTTTTGGGAATCGAACAAAATGGAGATTGAGTGACCTAAACGCAGAATTTGATAACTATTTAGAAGAGCAAGCAAATAAACCAAAAGAAAAGAAACTCACAAAAGCAGAAAGGCTTAAGACTCACAGTGACCGTATGGAACGATACATCAAATCTGCTTTGCAAAAGTACAACATCGAAGAAAAACTTTCTAAGGTTTGTAATCACTGTTCTCAGTCTCTGGTAACCTGTCATTTCAAATTTGCTAAATCAATTTATGTTATAACTTTAAAAATATTTTTCAGGATATGTACTTCGAGTTTGATGAAGTTCGAAGTCAGAGCTGGATTGTTGAAGGAGAGTAAGACAATCAGTTCTACTATCATTTTAATTTTGCAGCTACACAAGATAGGTCCAGAACCTGTATCTTTTTTGCTGAAGTAACCCCAGAAGGAGATGAGTTTCACATTATCTGCTGCAAGCTTTTAGGAGATGATGATAATGGTATGTTTAATTAAATTCCTCTTACTGGATGTGAATTGTGATTTATTAGATAGGAAATTTATTTAATTGCCCTGCTACAAAATCACAATCTCGTAGATATAGAATAAGTATGAAGATTTTAAAGACCATATATTCTTGTCTCTTACTTCCTCTGTCCCATATTAATTGATTTTTTATTACATGTATCTAGACGTCTTTTAAGCATAGATACATCCATATTTGAGCAAATTTGAATCACTTAATATGAGACGGAGGGAGGATCATCTATTCTGAAATTGAAATTGAGAATGCTCACTCTTCTTTTTGAAGGACACTGCTATGGTTGCAAAAATGCACATGCGGAGGGCTTGAGGCATCCAGCATGTGACAATATGTATGTTGGAGGTCATGAAAATCGGAAGTTCCCTTTTATGATTGACAGCGAAAGTGAGGTATTGCAAACTAAAGTAATATTTGGCTAGTGAGTATTTTGCATCACGCTGTCATTGTTTTTCTAGTCCATGACACTTATTCTCGTGTAACGTTTTCAGGATGACAGTGATAGTAATTGAGAGATCAATACATACCTTTGAAGGGCAATGATTGCGGGAAAAAACAATTTGAAATCTGAACTTGTGTTGTTGGTGTGTAATGCTTTATTTGTTGAATATTTAAGTGTGACAAGAGGGTACGAGAAGACGCTCCAAGTCGTACTAGTTTAGCATTCGGCATGAACATATTTAGTACTCTCTCCGTCTCATATCAAGTGTCTCAAATTTATCAAAGCATGGATATATCTATGTCTAGAAAGCGTTTAGATACATGTAATATTTCGATATTTAATATGGGACGGAGGGAGTATGACATGGATGTCTTGTTTAGAGAAACTATGTAACAAAAAAACTATGTTGCTAGTACTTCGTACGAGTTTTATTCGATGAGCTGGGGCTGTCATGATAGGTCACTTTAGAGGCTTGAAATTAATGGAGCTGTCAGGATAAGTCCCTTCAACCTGGAGATCCATTTCCACTTTAGCTCATTGCATTTTATTTCAGTGGTCCTGTAAAGTAAATTTCAATGGAGATCGTTGGTTTCGGAACCTCGTATCCTAAATTCACTTTGCCTCATCGGCAACATGCTTGCCACCGAAAATAAGCCTTAATTTGCTGCACCGGCGGGATGCCTCGCGCTCCTTGATCCCGTCCACCGTGTCCGTGGGCCCGATGTCGAAGGCAATCTTCTTGACCTTGATTTGTATCTTCTCGACGTGCGAGTACGGCTAGCTTGGTCTATACGTACGTCGCGGCGAGTTGTTGCACGAGAGGTTTCTGCCTTCTGGCGTGTGTTTCTCTGCACTGGCTGCTTCCAGTGGATGGGTTGCACGGATAACTTGGCTGGTACCCAACTCGTGTAGAATTTTCCTTTTATTTATTTATAGATGGGTGGATGAGTCCGTATATTGAGCTTGCGTTGGATGAGTCGGCCAGCTTCATCACGCACGGACTTTATTTGTGCGCAGACCAGGAGTTCGTGGATCTCGGTTTTGTTTTTTCGCACAAAGTCTTTTGGAATCTAGACTCCTCGATCTCCAGTCGGTATCCGAGAAGGTCTGTGTATCGGACCTACTATGCAATATGCATATAGTCCGGACCAGTATATAACTTGCATAAGGCACGGACATATTGCACGTCGATCCACCGTGCGACCTGACCTTACGTAACACCCGCGGCTTGAACGATTCACGTATTACCTCATCTCTCCTTGTAAGTAGAAACCGATCGAATCAACGGACTATGGCCGACGAAGATCGACCGAGCACTACGGCAGACCAAGAGCGAGAGCAGCCAAGGTAATTATTCGATCTACAATGCCTTCATATGCTCCAGTCCTTTGTTTAATTAGGAACTTTAGTACCCCGTATCAGGTTTCCGATAGCTGCAATATTTAGGATCTTAACAGCTAGTTTGGCAATTTGAGGTTAGAATTGTGGAATTCATTTTGAATTTTAAAAACTAGCTTGTTTGGTTGGCACCGAATTGATTATATGAATTCAATTTGCAATTTCATGAAATAACAGATAACTAATCTCAATTCTTTTTTAAAAGCTATAGTTTTTCTAGAATTGTCTCTTACTCTACAATTTCACGTGGTAGACAAACATGATTTTTTAATCCGAAATTTCAATTCAACCAAATAAAATTCTACCAAAAATTAGATTTCATTTCACTTCTATAAAATGGTCGGCGACGGCGACCTTGTCATTGAGACATCGAGGTTAGCCGGTCGGTCGGCGATGTCAAAATTCCCCGGTCCCCACTCGATCACATTCTGGAACTCACTGGCGGCCCCCGACTAGGCACTCCCCGCCGCCACCGACGCCGTCGCGCGCCCGTCTCCCGTCCCCAACCGGCCGTCCCCAACAAGGCACTCCCACGCCGCCCCTCCCGCGTACCCGCCCGCCCAATTTTTTCACCGTAGTTCGTGCATAGTCTCCTCCGGCGCCACACCGCACTGCTCCGGATCGGTGGAACCCTCGAACCGCACCGGCCGTCGCAGGCGTGCTAGGAATGGAATTCTTGATGCTGTTCAGGATGCTTTATCCCGCGTCCTAGGACTAGGAGAGCCAGAGCCACTGCACTCGTCGTCTGCGGGAGAGGGGTCCTCTGGCTCGCATTCATTCGCGCCGTGGACGTCCTGTCGCGCCTCTGCCTTCTCCGCCGCGCCCCCGCCGTGTTCATATTCGCCAGAGTATGTGGATTATATTTTTGCCATTGCGAGCTTAAATCTCAATACAGTTCCATGTATGCCCAAATTTTATTTATCCATTTTGTTTTTATCTCTTTGACGTTGTTGTTGTGGTAACGAGAACATGTCTTACTTATTTCAGGCATGATGGTAATAAAATTGATGAAAGTGTTGGTGGAGGTGCTTCCATGACTTGCCAAGAAAGGTAATTTCCATGTATATGCCTTCTTTGTACTCCCTCTGATCCATAAAAAGTGTCGCCCATTTTGTACTAAGTTACTACAAATTTTGTACTAAGTGGGCGACAATTTTTATGGATCGGAGGGAGTATGTGTCACTGCTTAGAATAGTGGCTGAAGCACTATGCACCAGCGTCTGTTTGAAACCATTTTAAATCTATTTGGTAATTTTCTTCTAAAAGTATATGTGCAGGTATTATTTAGCGATAAGTTACACTCATATGGTTGTTTTCTTGGGAAGCACTGGTCTTCATTCCAATTAAAAGTCAAGAGTCCAACCAAACAGAGAATAGGATAGGAACAATATTTTAGCTCGTATTCCTAGCTTAGCAAGTTTTCTTGTATAAGTTTTGAATAACACTTAATAATTTAAGCACATATACATAAGTAGAATAATCTGGATAAATAGGATAGCATGCGTAAATTAGAAGAAACATTTTTTGTTTGTTTAAAACAAAAGATTGGAAATAAATAGGATATCCCGCTTTGCACAAGCGCAGCATTATGCGGACATGTAAGGGTCCACTTATAAGCCTTGAAGAAAGATGGATGGACTTGTTGACACTTCTATCTGCTCTAAATTTCTACAATCAAATCTTTTCCATCATAACTGTATGTTACATTTCTGGCCATGGTTTGCAGCGATGATCTATCAATATTTAAGCTACTGTCGGTGGATGATTCATATCCTGACTCCAAATCATTTGACGGGTATGCTCAATGCACATCCTGGCCTTCCTCAATATAGGTTGGGATTAGTTTATCCAACTATGTGTGCTTGTCTGCATAAGTACTTGTCATTCTCAAGTATCTCATATTGTGCTTGTCTGCATAAGTACTTGTCATTCTCAAGTATCTCATATTGAACTATTAATTCTCTTATGCTCTTTCCATTACGGGATATGCCTGTGTTCCGTTACATGGATTTAAATGCATAATGCAGCAAATAGAATGCAGTGCTCCAGGCATTCTGCATTTTGGCAAATATCAGCACATGCACCAAGCACATACACAGACAAAAAAATCGGCACAGCTCTCCTTTTATGTGCATAACCCTTGGTCATATACTTATATTCTCACTCAAAATGTTTTTGGATGAGATTTTTCCATTGGAAATTTAAATGAGAAATTTGTAATATTGTTCCATGTATGTCCAATAAGTTGTAGGCCATCGGATCAAGAACGTAAACGTGTGTTTCGGTGCCTGGTTAGATTCCCACCTTTGATCTGAACCATACATTCTTGATACAATGGCCTACAACGATACTTCGCAAGTTTGCACTGAATGAGAGTTTTGACTTGATACGTCGCTTGATTATGTTTTCTAAATTTTGTTTCAAATCATTTGTAATCTGTTTCAGTTTGGACGATGAGGACATCGGTAACCCTTTTCTTACCGATAGATTTGGAAATTTAACAAATTGGAGGTTAAATGATTTGGAGGCAGCATATGAAAACCACCTTGAAGATGAAGCAAGTAAACCAAGTATAGAGAAGAAGAAATATTCTAAAGAAGAGAAGATAAAGTTGGATAATGATTGTAAGGAACAATACATGAAATCTGCCTTACAGAAGTATAATAGTGAAGAAAACCTTGACGGGGTTTGTGTTCTTTTCCCTTCAGTTCTTTTTTTTAAGCCTTTTTTCTTATTATCATAAACAGAGAAATATTTTCAGGAGTGCTTTGTCTTTGATGAAATCAAAGAAGTTGTTTTCATTGTGGAAGGAGGTTTGGATTTCTATGAACACTACAACTTTACAGCTAAGCAGGGTGGTTCCACAATTCTATTTTTTGCTGAAGTGATCCCAGATGATGGAGAAACTTGCGATGTTCTCTGCTGCAAGCCTTTGGATTGCAATGACAAGGGTATGTCTTAAATTGCAGTATGGCTAATAGTATGGTAGTACTATGCAACGACTTTCGAACGAATGTGCAAAGATTTACCTTTAATATTTTAGGAACTGTTATTTATTTATTAATGAATAACATGCTAGTTTAGTAGTTTGTATAGTCAATTTGTTGACCTTTCGACGTGCTTTTAAATTAGATTGTCAAATGTGTAAAACCATACAAATTGACTCCTTAAGTGGGAATACTACTATAACAAGGGTATGTCTTAAGTGGCCTCAAGGAAGGCAACACCAGCCGGTGGTTGCGCCCGGCCAGCAATTGGAGGAGGTAGGGAGAGAGGAGGGTGAGACGACGATTACGGAGCAATGTTTGCATTTGGCGGAGGATGCATGGTTTCTGGTTTTTGGGATCATCTGTGGGTGAACAGTGTCTTTAGCAATTAACATGGTAGTTAACCCATTGTAGCTCATAGTTCACAACTTGTTACCAATTCATAAACTTAGTATGTATGGGTTATTGATATTATTGAGATTTGCAGGCTCTAGTTTTTCTCTCGTCATGATTTGGAAAGTAAAGCCCAAATGTTTGTTTATGTTTTTACAGGACCCTGCTTTGGTTGTAAGAATCAAGGTTCTGTGAGCTTGAGACATCCAACTGGCGAAGGTCTGTATGTTGGATGTCATGTGGATTGTGAGTTCCCATTTATGTGGGATAGTATCAGTGAGGTATATATTTTAAATCAAGTGACATCTTTTTCTACTACTCCGTATCTCTTTTACAAAATTTTCTATAATATGTATTTGATTGTATCTCACATTATCAGGATTCCGATTGAGAGGGATAACCTAGACGATCATAGAGAATGTCTGATGGTGGAGTTGGTCTTCAACTGCTTCTCATTTTAATATCTGATTTGATGCAACTTTTATTTGGAGGAGTCATCTGATATGTTACAGTAGCTGTAGTTACTTTTAGTATGAACTAGAATAATGGCCCGCAAGGGCATCATCTTCAGAAAATTGTCAATTATCAATCTTCATGATGTATTTGTATTTTATAAAATCGGCGTGGCCTGAACTGCATTTCATTGAGCCCACAGCCGGATTTGAGGCTGAACTGGGGTACTTCCAAATGGCCCTAATCAATAATAACATACAATATGTTTTTGGCACTTATGGGGAGTTGATGATATGATTGAGGCATAAGGAATTATTCATGACAAGGAGCTCAATACGAACCGATTAGCTAGTATTAAGTGCACAAGTTCTATGTATAAGCATGGGACATGCTTTATGTAATATAACGTGGTCATCATTTGTTTTCAACCCACCTTTCTGGAATATACAACATTTTAAGGGCCATTGCCTATTTGTCTTCATGGAAGTTCAAATAGTTACTCTGATAATCTGTACCAATCAAGTTGCATAATACAAGAATGCAAATGATTGCCATCATCATGTCTTTATCACTTTGAGATCAGCATTACCAGTGAGTTGAATGATTCAGCTGTGCCGTCTAACTGATACCGTATCCATTGTTACACACTTGATCATGCCTTCTTATGGTGTATTATATAGCGTCGTTTTCACTGCCATCCCTTTTCCAGTGAATGATACCTTGAGGCCGAGGAAAATGCTCATTTTGGTGCTTCGCTTAACTAAATTATTGCTTGGTTATTTGCATACTTTTGGAGTAGGCTGCACAATCATTTTAATAGTGTGTCGCTTTCAATGTTTTTTATTAACATATTTCAGTTCAACAGTATGTTATTCGATACATTAGCTATGTTGCAAGCATTTGTTTCCTGTCAGAAGTGTGGAACATTTAGGAAAAACTAGAATGCTCTGTTAACAGAGCAAGAAGATGCCTCAAATCCGGCCTTGGACTCGAACTTGGGTGGTAAGATTGTACACTTGCACCCACAGCTATCCTTAGTTGAAAAAAAAATTATACATGGCCAATGTTTTCACTGCTAATCTTCCATACCTAACAGCAATTACCAACTCAATCCTTACTATAATGATGTAATTCTTATGAAGTGAGAACCAGGCCAATGAGAAAGGTTGAAGCCGGCCAATGACTTGATCTACTTGTCTGTTGTGTCCACTCTCCACAAACAGGTTTTTACTCCAGGTTTTTCATTATATAAATACTTTGTTCCCAGGCCTTCTTCACTACAACCCCAAGCAAAAGAAAGTAAGAAACCTTGAATTATGATGGTAATCACCTTACCTTGTTTGCTACTTGTTTCTGTTGCACTGGCATTCTGTTGCCTAGCTGCAGCCAGCCACTTGATGCGGCAACAATGGCGGTCCAAGAGCTCGACCTTGTCGTGTCACTTCCAGAGGCGCCAAGCTGCTCATCGGCATTCAAGCAGTACTCTGGGTACGTCACGACAGACGAGCACCTCGGCAAGACACTGTTCGATTGGCTCTTCGAGGCCGCCGACAAGCCTGACGAGAAGCCACTGGTGTTGTGGTTAAATGGAGGTTGCTAACTAACTGTGTTTGCATTCAAAATTCAGAGACTTTGTAGCTGAAAGGTGTACGTAATCTAGCTATACATCGCGTATTTTTCTGCAAATTTTGCAGGACCGGGCTGTTCTACCGTTGGGTTTGGGCAGGCACAGGAGCTTGGACCATTCCGTGTGAAGAAAGATGTGCCTGAGCTTGAGTTCAATCAATATGCCTGGAACAAAGGCAAGTGCAAACTTACCAACACTAACATGTCATATATAACTATATAAGCCTTATCTTTACGGTAACATTGGAAGCAAGTAACTTACTGTCCAATGAACTTTCAGCTGCCAATTTGTTGTTCCTGGATTCTCCAGCCGGTGTTGGATTTTCATACACGAACACGTCATTCGAACAAGATCCACCGGGAGACAATTCAACCGGTATGTGTGCGTGACAGATGTGACTCTTTTTTTCTCAAACAAAAGTTACCCGGATTTCTGACCAAGGTGACATGGCATTTCATCTTTTGCAGCACACGGTTCATACACTTTCCTGGTTAAATGGTTCCAGAGGTTCCCCCAACACAAAATGAAAGAATTCTACATAGCTGGAGAGAGCTATGCAGGTCCGCCAACTTATTCATAGATATTTACTCCCTCCGATCCATAATAAGTGTCTCAGATTCACCCTCCAAATCAGCGGTCTCTATGACAGTCAAGCTGTAGGAGGTGAGATACGCTCCTCCTTGCTCACTCTGCGACATCTCAAGATGTTGGACCTCTCATTGAACGACTTCGGCGGCCAACCTATCCCGGAGTTCATAGGTGCTCTCCGGAGTCTCACGCATCTAGACCTCTCTTACTCCAATTTCAGTGGTCAGATTCCTCCGCACCTCGGCAACCTCTCGAATCTGCTCAACCTTCAGCTCAGCAATACGGCCGACTCGTACTTGCCTGATCTAGCATGGTTGTCGCGCTTGAAGAAGCTGCAGGTGCTTGGCATGTCTGAGGTGGACCTCAGCGCTGCCGTCGACTGGGTTCATGCTCTCAACATGCTACCTGATCTGATGAACATTGATTTAGATTCTTGTGGGCTTCGAAACAGTACTATGCTTTACCCGGTGCATTCCAACCTCACGTCGCTGGAGACCCTATACCTCAGTTTTAACCCCTTCAACACGTCTATGGGAGCCAACAATTTTGTTTTGGCTCTGACTAGGCTTCAGGAGCTCTCTCTGTTGAGCTGTGGAATCCATGGTCCTGTCCCTGATGCATTGGGAAACCTGACCTCCCTTCGAAAACCGAGTCTTCAAGAAAACCTCTTTGTTGACAAGGTGCCATCAACCTTCAAGAAACTGAAAAAACTACAAGTGTTCGAATTATCCAACAACTTCATCAGCATGGACGTAATAAAGCTACCGCATCTGTTGCCACCAGACGAATTGTTGAAGCTGCGCTTCGACAACAACAAGTTGACAGGGAGCTTACCAGCTTGGATAGGGCAGTTTAGCAGCTTGACCATAATTAAGCTCAACCACAACGAGCTTTCTGGAGAGATACCGATTGGTATACGAGAACTGACAAATTTGAGAGACTTATGGCTGAATTCAAACAACCTACATGGTACAATCAATGATGACCATTTCACAAATCTGACCACCTTACAAGTCCTGCTGATTTCAGATAATTCCTTAACCGTGAAGGTAAGTCATACATGGAACACTCCATTCAGCTTATATTCAGCAAGCTTTAGCTCTTGCATGCTAGGTCCCCAATTTCCAGCTTGGCTTATCCAACCAACAATTGAAACTCTTGATATTTTCAACACAAGCATACATGACATCATACCTGCTGAGTTTTGGACTTCTAGTTACCATGCGACATATTTGGATTGTCACGAAATCGGCTTGTTGGCATGCTTCCCACATTTTTTCAATTTGCTGGCTTGGATGTTTAGGATATCAGTTCTAACCAGTTTTCTGGTCCAATTCCATTACTTCCACAAAATATAAGCTACATGGACCTCTATGAAAACAATCTATCGGGTCCACCTCATTTACATATTGGTACCACCCGTATGCTTGTATTATAATCGAGTAAAGCGTGTGCTCTCCTAATTTAAAGAACAGAGTAGCCTCAGCTCTCCGCTGACAGTTTTGGCACACATCCTCAAGGAAAAAGGCTAAGGTCCAATTTTTCCTAATAAATTGATACGGGATTGTAATCATCGGCCAAAAAATAAATGGTATCTGTTTCTTATATTGCCAACCACCAAAACCACATGATAAATATCCACAATCATAGCACAGGTCTACCAGATAACTAGCATCGGGGACAAACGTCCAGGGAGCTACCAACAAACCAATTTGCGTAATATTAAAGAGGATCGACAATGATTTAACTTGTTCTGCAAAAAATCCATAGCAGTAGTATAAATGGAATAAAATCCTATACGACCCATTAGAACAGCGACCCAACCATAGATCGTTGGATCAGCAGATCCAAACGTGCGCAAATCCCAACTAGCCAACTCCCCCTGCTGCTCTCCACTGATCTATGTTGACCTTTCTATTCCTGTTAATCTGAGAACATAAATCTTGAAGGAAGTTATGATGTTTTCCCTGTTTGTTCTAATTTCTTTTGTAAGAACCTCGTTCCAATTTTATTACTTGAGCAGTTGGGCTAACCTAATCTGACTTCGTCAACTTCCATACGCAGGCTAAATTATAATAAACAAGCAACCCAAAATCCCTCCCAGATCCCATTTACCCGTGTTTACCATTCGGGGAGATCATACTGCATTTTTAGGTGGCCTGGCCACACTATATGCTCGCAGCAATGTTCTCCACAATAGTCAATAAACAAAGAACAAGCGAAAATTTCTGTTCTCTCAGTAATAGTCATCAGAGCATCTCTCTATAGCCTAGAGCAGAGCAAGGCCTGCCTGCAGCAGCTAGATGAGGCATCACGCTCTAGCCCTGGCCCCTGGCATATACAAACAATGCACATAACATCCCTCATTTTGAATTCAGAAACTGATTCCCTCCAAACAATATGAGGCTATGACATACAAAATACAACTAATGCAACCGAGAATTTACCAAAAATAGCTCCAGCATTTCAACAAACACATGGTGAGTATTGAGCAAAGCAATGCCACAGCTCGTACCAGGAGGGAGGGAGAAGTGGCAAAGTGGCAAGGGGAGCTCACCACACCAGTACAGGACCTTTCCTTCGAGGAAGATGACGTGCACGGCCTGCCACAGCGACTGCAGTATCCTGTCCTGTGACGGTGCCTATCGGACAGCCCGGCACGGTGATGGTCCCGCGCCGCCGCCGACGTGTGCGGGAGCAATGCGAGCGCGTGCACCCGCGCGCGACGACGCTTGCTGCTGCTGCTGGAAGGGGCGGTGCGTGGAAGTGAACGCCGCGGAGGTGGATTAGGACTGCCCGCCGCCGCCGCCGAGGCGCTCCGGGATGGCTGAGATAAGCTCACGTAACTGCAATACTGCATCGACAAAGCCTCAACTCTCCCCCTTTAGAAGTTGTAGGGCTGGATGTATGTATTTTCTTTCGTATACAAAGTCTTGTACTGTACTCGTAGTGTTTACAGTTACAGCGGACTCCAGTGTCCAGTCGGTATCGGATTACGTCTGTGCATCGGACCCAGTAATACGTATACTTGTATGTCTCTGCCAAAAAAGAAACATATACTCCGGTAGTAGCACTAACTTGCAGAAGGCACGGCCATATATATGCATGTCCACCGTGCGGCCGTGACCTTACGCGCACCCGTGACTTGCACCCGTGACGGAGGGAGTAGAAACCAAGCGAGCGAATCAACGTATTATGGCCGACGAAGATCGACCGAGCATGGCCGACGAAGGGCGAAAACCAAGGTACAGTACTTAATTTGCTTGATGCTCGCGCGCTTCTACTTTTAGTGGAGTATAGTACTCCGTAGTCGATGTTTCATGAGGTTGCTTTATGATCGCGCGGCAGTTTGAAAGCTATGCGAATCAGGGTTGTGCGATCAATGTATCGAGTACGGCTCAGCGGGGCCGACCGTACTGCAACCCAAGCGGCCCACAAAATTCCCCAACTCGATCACTGACGTCCTCGACTAGGCACTCCCCAAAGCAGCCATGCAGCTGATCCTTCGCCGCCAGCCATGGCCCAGCGGCACCTTGTCGCACATGAGACACCCCCGCGCAAAATTAATCTGGCTACGTGGCAAAGAAAACAACATGTTATCATATGCCATGTCAGATCAAACCCGCATTGACCTTACTAAACCGGACCGAGGATAGATTGTCCCGGTATTGCAAGTTGAGAGATGATGTTGTTCGCACCAGAAAACCGGAGTTCAAGCTGTCCAAATAAATTGTTTATTATTTCTTTCCTTTCAATTTATTTATCTTATTTATGTTTTTGTTTTACTTTTAGTTTTTTTAGTATTACAACACTTTGTTCAAACAATTTGCAAGATATTAGCATATTTTTTTATGAATAATTTTTTTTATAAGCATGGTGAACGTATTTTATAAATATTATTATTCTGATTTTTTTTGTAGTGCTGGACATTTTTTTGAACTATATATATGAAGACGTTTCATAGACCCAGGAGTATACTCTCTTTTTTCAATATTACGTGCTAGGAACGTTTCATATGAACTACGTACTCCGTACATGAACAATTCTTTGAAGGTACATGAACAATTTCAATAGGCTGTGGAACTATTTTTGGGAGTCACAGCAACATTTCTTTTTCAAACACAGACAATTTTAGTGATCCATGGAACAATTATCCGAGTTACACAGATATATCTAAAATCTTCTATATTTCAAGTATCTCAGTATTAAAAAAAAGACGATGTAGGTGAATCTTATTTTTAAATGAAATATCTAGAAGCTGTGAGTTTTTGAAAGTTTATCTTTTCACATGAAGACACACGTGGGCGTAGTGTAGGCCAAGCTCAGTCCCATCGATAATGTACACGGCAAAGAAAAACGAAAAAAGAACACCCAAGTTTGGGCCGCGATTTATAGCCCATATGGGGGGACTGAAGAGGCCCGTGGGCGTGTTTGTCAACACAAATCTAGGAGAGAGGCATAGAGTTCGCTCAAAAAAAAAGGAGAGAGGCATAGAGCCATAGAGGTACGGGCTACGGGGGGCACCCGGCCAAATTCCCTTTCCCCAATCAGGCACTCCGCAAGTAGCCATGAGTGGTGGAGGCCGCCGCCGTCGCCAGCCATAGCTGCCGCCCTCCAGTTGTATCCATGTCCATGTCCGTCACCGTCTACACAAGCACCACGCAGAGCACGTCGCCCCTCCCGCGTACCCTCCCAATTTAGCCTCCTCCGGCGCCGACCCGGGTCGATGGAACCCTCGAACCGCACCGGCCGTCGCGGGCGTGGTAGGAGTGGAATTCTTGATACTGTTCAGGATACAGGAATAGTACAGTCATTTTGTCCTCTTGCTACTGCTCCGGACTCACTGCATACGTTTGCGGGAGAGGGGTCCGACTCGCATTCGTGCCGTGGCCGCGGAGGACGTCCTGGCGAACCTCTTCCTTCCCCGCCGTGCCGCCGCGGTGTTCATATTCGTCAGAGTCATCTTTATTCTGCCCGCACTAGGCGACCTCGAGGGACATCACAGTCAACAGTGGTGTAAGAGGCGCTGATCATCCATTTTTTAACTTGCACTTCCTGATTAGGACTTCTAAAAGTTTTTATTAACTTGTCGTTTTATGATTTTTCTGCGCCGTATTAGGAATTCCAGCAATGATCCATTAACATTAGGGTCACCGTCGGATTTTACATCTGATAGGTATGTATAAGTTGCATTATGATCATGCTTTGCACTAATAGCAGTGTTTAGCGAACTGTGTTGACATAAAACTCGGAAGGAAGATAAAGGGACTTGCTAACGTTCCTATATTCCTTAGATCTAGATGTTCCGATGTTCCATCACAAATTCAAAATGTAGAGTGGTTTCCTGAGGCTGTGTTTTGTTTGAAGTTAAGTTATGTTAACTTTATCCCTGGTAGATCAACTTAACTATAGTTTTGTGTTAGCTACTAAATCGGTTAACTAAAATTACCGTTTGACGTGTTATTATTAATAAAAGATACATTTGGAAAATTTAATTATGATGGTTTAATCTTCGATTAGTGTAGTTAAAGTGCTTTGACTGAGTTAAATTAACCAAGTCTAATCCCAAGGAGCTTGGTGGGTTAAGCTTTTGAGTCCTGACCCACACCTTAACGCTGAACCAAACGGCGCCTAAACAATTATGTAAATAAGCATGTTTTACGACATCACCCTATAAAGTCCTATATCTTTTTATGTGATTATGTCAAGAAAAAAAAGTGAATTAGATGGAAGAAAAAGAGTGTGAATCGTCTGCTAAAACCCCGGTGAATCCTGAATGTTTCAATTAGAATTATTGGTATAACATGAGATCAGGTCTTAGGTTAATGGGCAGCTGCAAGCCTGCAAGTAGCACCCAGGCTTCGAAATGAAAATTTATTCTTGATTAATCACCTGATTACATTAATAGCAATGTTCAGCTATTTGTATGGCCTTAGATATCTGTTAGTCACAGCAAACGGAAAGAAAGTGGAGCATTTACTATCAGCAAAAAGAAATATATATTTTTACTATGACGCCATAAATCACAAATTTCGTCCAGGCATGGTAATTCACAACTAGAAAGAAATACTAATGGAAGAAGAATCCCTTCTCCACTTCATTCAGTCATTACAAGTCAGGTCTGGAACACAGATGATTCAAGGCACCGGTTTATTACTGATATCTGAAAGTAGTTTATGAAACCTTTCTTCTCTGAAGTATGACTTGTACGATTTGAATAACCACACAGTGCAACTTTTGTACAATTTGAATAACCACACATTGCAACTTTCGTACAGTTTGCATATTGATTTTTGATTTTTTGCATGTGTGACTTATAAAAGTATTGATAAGTTGTACTCATTGTTGTGTTTTCTTGAGAAGTTCTGATCTACTCCCTCCGATCCATATTAATTGTCTCAAATTTGCCCAAATATGGATGTATCTATGTCTAAAAAGCGTCTAGATACATGTAATATTTCGACAAGTAATATGGATCGGAGGGAGTACATTCCAGTTAAAAGTCCAACCAGACCTTGTTTACCAAATATTCTTGTATGGCATCCATATACATTTGATGATTAATCTGGATAAATAGGATAGCTTGTGTAAATTTTAAAATTTCTTCTTTAGAATAAAAGCCTGGATATAAGTAGGATACCCAAGCTTGCACAAGCAGCAGCATAAAGCGGATGCTTAGACTTGTAAGCATCCACTTAAAAAGCTCAAAGGAGGATGGATGGACTTGTTGAATTTTGTATCTGCTCTGAACTTCTATAATCTTCTGCTCTAAATTTCCTTAGAATAAAAGGTTGTATATGAATTGGACAGCCAAGCTTTTCACAAGCAAACATGTGGTGATCCAATGAAAAAGGCTCAAAGAAAGATAGGCAGGCTTGTCAACATTATTATCTGCTCTAAATCTCTATGATCAGATCTGTTACATCATAACTGTCTCTTACATTTCTGACCGTGATTTGCAGTAATGAGCTCTCAAGATTCAAGCTGCTGTCGGTGGATTCTTTACATAATGAGGTTGAATCATCTGACAGGTATGCTCAATTGCGCATCCTCAATATATGCTGTGATTAACTTATTCCAAGATGTGTACATGCTTGTTTGTATAAACTTCTGTAATTCTCAAGCCCGGGTTCCATCACATGGGTAATGGAGCAAATGTAATTTAGTGATAAATGATGCGCGCTTGTTTACCTAATCAAACTATTAAAATTCATGTATGATTTAGCGATATACTCTTTCCATTCCTAAATATAAGATGTTTTAGTTTTGTCCTTAATCAAACTTCATAAAGTTCGGCCAACTTTATAGAAAAATCTACCAACATGCAACTCTAAGTTAGTTTTGTTAAATTTTTCTTGATATATATCTATATAGTATACTTGTGTGATATTACAGAGATAAGTACATTTTCTATTAATTTGGTCAAGAAGTTTGACTTAGGATAAAGCTAGACATCTTATATTTAGGAGCCGAGGGAGTAATATTCAAGAAGTGTTGATATCATTACTTTTGTTTCAGTTCTAGTGTTGATTCTGATGAGGAGGATGATGGAGGTCTTGGTAATCCTTTTCTTTTGGATGGTTTTGGAAATCGAACAAAATGGAGATTAAGTGACTTAAATGCAGAATTTGATAATTATTTAGAAGAGCAAGCAAATAAGCCAAAAGAAAAGAAATCCACAAAAGAAGAAAGACTTAAGGACTCACAGTGATTGTATGGAGCGATATATGAGATCTGCTTTGCAAAAGTACAACATTGAAGAAATTTTTTCTGAGGTTTGTCTTTGCTTTCTCAGTTTTTGGTAACTTGTCATCTTGCATATATTTTTTTAATGCATGCAGATTATAATTTAAAATATATTTTTCAGGATATGTACTTTAGGTTTGATGAAGTTCAAAGTCAGAGCTGGATCGTGGAAGGAGAGTATGACAATCAGTTTTATTATCATTTTAATTTTGCAGCTACACAAGATAGGTCTAGAACCTGTATGTTTTTTGCTGAAGTAACCCCAGAAGATGGAGATGAGTTTGATATTGTTTGCTGCAAGCTTTTAGGGGATGATGATAATGGTATGCTTAAATTCTTTCTAACTGGATTTTAATTGTGACTTGTTAGATACAAAATTTATTTAATTGCCTTAACTACTTAATCACCATCTTGTGAATGTAGAATAAGTATGGACATTTTAAAGACTGTATATTCTTTTCTATATCATTCATTCTGAAATTAAATTTGAGACATGCCCACTCTTCTTTTTGAAGGACACTGCTATGGTTGCAAAAATGCACGTGCGGAGGGCTTGAGGCATCCAGCCTGTAGCAGTGTGTATGTGGGAGGCCATGAAGATCGAAAGTTCCCTTTTATGATTGACAGCGAGAGTGAGGTATTGCAAATTAAAGGAATATTCTTATAGCGAGTGTTTCGCATCACGTTGTCGGTGTTTTTCTGTTCTGTAGCACTTATTTTCGTTTAATGTTTTCAGGATGACAGTGATTGAGAGATTGATAGCTGTGGAGGACAATGATTTCGAGAGGAAACAATTTGGAATCTGAACTTGTGTTGTTCGTGTGTAATGATTTATTTGTTCAAACATTTAAGTGTGACGAGAGGGTACGGAGAAGACGCCCCAAGTCAAACTAGTATAGCATTCGGCATATCTGGAATGATGTGATATGATTTACAATTAGGATATTTATTAGTTTTCTCGTGCTTGTTCTGATGTTGGTGTCCTATGTCTTTTTCTATATAGATGCATAGCGTGCATGTCTTGTTTAGAGCAACTTTGGAAGAAAAAAGACATGTTGGTACTTTGTACGAGCTTTATTCGATGAACTGGGGCCTGTCAGGATGGCTCACTTAAGAGGCTCGAAATGGAGCTGTCAGGATCGGTCCATTCAGCCCGGAGATCCATTTTCCACTTCAGCTCATTGCATTTTGTTCCAATTGTCCTGTACGCTGGCAATTTCGCAAATAAAATCCTGTTAATATCCAGATATGTACCAATTTGGGAAATTAATTTTGAAAATTAACAGGGCTTTGTTTGCAAAACTGTCGGCGCCAGGAACGGAGTAGTACATTTCAATGGAGAGCCATTGGTATGGGAGATAATAAGAGCTGCATCTGGCGTATCGGGTCCACGATCGATGTCATTTAAGGGATTCTACCTTTTTTCCTTGTAAGTGAGGTTCTGCCTTTAAATGCAAGCAGCAGGTGCTATATTCAAATTCAGGCAACGCAAAATTGTTCGTTACACGCATGCAGAGGAGCTTGCTCTCCTCCCAAAAGGCTGAAATTTCGCCCGTGAAGCCTTCTTTTTTACCGTCACCGCTCCCTCAGTTGCGCTCGACTAGGCTCGTAGCTGACTAATCCGTGGGCTGCTAGCCGTTGGATTGAATTTGACGGTGGATAGAGGATCACAGGGCACGCTGTGCCTTTGCTCTAGGAGGCCACTGGATCTCGGTCCCGGTCCGTGGGTGCTTTCAGTAACTAAAAAAGGGTTGCACACAAATGTTTGTTTCATCAGAGATTAGAAATGCAATTCCAACCCGGGCCTCGCCCCTTTCTTTCCATTACTTTCGCAACCGAAATACAAAGTTCTCGACAACATAACAGGGGAGGAAAGTTTCTAAGGGTAGAAAAAGAACCCAAATAACCTACCATGGGACAAAAACCTGCCCTTACAACTACAACCAACCAAAAGTCCAGAAGCACTCAGCTCTCCATCGGTCTTGACACCGCAGCATCCACAGGCACCATCGGCGAACCTTCATTCAGATTGCACATCAACTGTTGAGTGTTTGCAATGAGCTTCTTGGCACCATCGCGCAGCATCCTAGCATTCGCACCCTTCTGTAGACCTGCCCAAGACAAAAGATATGTACAAGAAGCAAACACAATCTCAAAAGGGGTTCTGGGATGATATGCTTCAAAGGTAACTTGATTCCTACACTTCTAGGTTGCCCATAACACAACAGCCAATCCCACCACAAAAAACTTATCACCACTAGGGAGATATGCATGCATCCATGCAAAAAATTGCCACAATCAGGGGAATCTTTCCGGTTCTTCTTGAGCAAAACATCCCTAGTAAGCAATGTGCCGGGGCAGTAAGTTGCCCTAACCCTAATTTTTCCCTTTGATCATTTGACCGACAATAGCAATGTGCCGGGATTTATCATTTCTTCTCTGTCTTTGGCAGAAATCTTCCCGCATTCTACCGAAGCTGCTCAGGCCGCCGTGATTAAAGCTCGCGGAAAGAGGGATTCCTCCAAGGCATAGCCATCGGAGTACGATGTGGATGACTATCTCATCATCATCTGGACCCGTGTCAAGCCTTTGAAGGCTTTCGGGATCGACATGCTCAACACCGACATCCGCGTCTTCCGAGCTCTTTGGCCGGGAGAGGAAGCGCCGAGTGCCATCCCGGATTTGGCCAAGCGTCTCCTGGAGGTGGAGGACCGGCTTAGCGAGTGGCGGGAGTCAGCCGCTCGTGTCGGCACCGTCGAGGCATTGCCGTTCGTACTCTCTTGGTACGATGGCATTAACCTCGACGTGTTGCATTGCATGCGTGCCGGCTCTCCCTTCCGCTCGGATCCGGAATAGGTTGCCAAACGTCAAGAACGGGCCTACTCTTTCATCCAATATGCTGATGTGCATTCCTTTGTGGAGGGTCCGAGATCAGACATAGACGAAGAGGTGGCCGAGGAAGAAGAAGAGGACGTGGATGAAGAAATTGTCGCCGATTCACCTCCCGCCGAGACAGATGCTCCGAGCGCCGGCACCAACGATCCTACCGCCTGAAGTCTTGCTCATTGATGTCGGAAAAAACTCTTTAAAATAGTTAGATCCCCCAGATGCCGGGTGCAGATGTAAATACTTTGAAGTAGTCTCATTGTGATGCACAATGGTTTGAATCAGTTTAAGCCACTCGTTATCGAGCTCCCAGCCGAGTCACCGAGTTTATTTTTCTGTTGGTTAAATTATATGACCTCGGCTCTTTGTCTGCCTTGTCGGCGTTCGACGTATGAATCACGAAGTCATAGAATAGAACTTTCAAAAAATCTTAAACTCATGAAACACGCCTGGAAATGCCCGGTATAGAAAAGGAATGCTAGGTTAGAGAAAATAATGCGCATCTCGGCTCGCTCGTTTGTTTGTTTCCACAATCGCTTTTCATGTGTTCAATAACTTCGTACCCATGCTCTAGCTTGCCATGAAGCCGGGTTGCGGACAACAGCTAAGTCATAGAGGGAGTTTTCAGCACCGACACACTACTAGACCGACATAAGATTACACAATCAAGCCAAGTTTAACACGGGGGTACTACTTCGACTATTCTATTACTTCATCCGATCCGTAATAAGTGTCTCAGGTTTAATACAACTTATTACTACAAAGTTGTACAAAACCTGAGACACTTATTATAGATCTTAGGGAGTATATAATTAGCTAGCTAGGCTTCATCATATCCTGAAGCTGGTCATAGTGGGGAGTAACATAAGCTACTAACATGCATATATTACTAGTCTATGTTATTACTTCAATAATGGGTAGTAACATATTTCTGGTAACATAGAAGCCTTATTTATTAGCTTTATAGACTCATTGTATCTTGGGAAGTGTGATGTGATGGTAACATATCTAGTTATCCCAACCCTCTCTTTCCTCATTAATAACATGACACATCACCAAAATTGCTTTGTTGGCACTCTAGTTACCACTTTTGTTACTCCCAGTATGACTAGTCTGATAGGAATCCCACAAATCATGGTATTGTCTGAAGCTTGAGAATTCCAAAAGCTCAAGCAAATAATATCTCTTTTTACATATTGTAGTGGTGCAAATTAAGCGGAAATTCAATGTGGTGGTGAGAACGTTTGGGGAAAAATGGCAGTGAGGAACGTGCCCTGGATGAAAAAAAAAGAGAAAAGTACTATTTTAATCCCTTAACTTACCAGAAAGTTCATTTTTCATCCCTAAAAAAATTTCACTTTTTTCGTCTTCCAACTATCAAAACCGGACACTTTTGGTCCCTCAGTCGAACCGAAGCAGTCTCATGGTTTAGATGTCCGGTTTCTCTTACAGATTTGGTGGATTAAGATTCAGGGATTTGACAAAATTGGTTGGTGTTCAAAATTCATAGAGCAACAATTTTGAGAAGATTTGAAAACCCCCGGAAGTGAAATTGTGCACGTGGATAAGAAAACCGGTTCGGTTCGAGTCGAGGGACCAAAAGTGTTCGATTTTAACAGTTAGAGGACGAAAAAAAAGTATGAAATTTTTTGAGGGATGAAAAACGAAGTTTACGACAAGTTCAAGGACGAAAAAAAATACTATTCTCATGAACAAACAACAACCATTCTCAATGTAAAAAAATTTGAAATAATTTACCACATACATATCCATTCCTTCTATACGCCTGTGAATTTTCATGAAAAGAAGATAGAATACGTGCCCCTTGTCTCTTTTTTTTTTCAGGGTGCGAAAGTGCTCATTTTATCATGAAAATATGCAGGCATATAAAGGACACTTAAGTACATATCTTTGGATTTTACTGTTCATACCAGGAGCACATCATACGAAGGGTACACATGTGTGAGAACAAATTAGACTTCTGTTTTTACACTTCAAAGTTCGATTTTACTGCTCATCTGGGAGCATCTGCTCCCAGAGCCAAAACGCTGCACCCCAAAATCAAGATCTAATAAAAACATGTATATATCTGTCTGGACTAGAGCAAGCAGCAAAGAAGACAAAGTCAGACACACGTAAATCATGAGTAGAATAGCAGGCAAAACATCACTGCATATGTTTTATGGCTGATAGGCTTCTGCAGAATTCTACCATCTTGGACATGAGGCAAAATCAGACATACGTAAATCATGAGTAGAGTAGCATCAACATCCACGAGGAGGGCTACACAATTGTATGCGATATATACATTCATGGAAACTGTATTGGTAATTCTACCATCTTGGACAAATAATTGCATACAGTGAAATTTCTCCACATATTCTGAAAACATCAGCACGGTCAAAATTCAATTGTTTGACGTCCTCATACAAACTGACTGCGAGATTGTACGATCATATCTTAACTTCGATGAGATGTGTTACACTTTCCAGCCACTCTTCCAATTCCATCTTCACCCCAACTTTCACCGTAACTATTTTGAAACACATAATACCAAACCCCACCTCTACAGCCGTAGCCGATGATAGCCACAGCATGAGAGCAGGTCCGGCCATTGACGAGTTCACGGTTGTTTCTGTCGTAGACATATATATCACCAGGTTTCAGAGTCTTATAATTCTTGGAAATCTTGAACGTACCCAGCATAGCATGTGCCAGGTTGAGGAGTTTCTTGATGTCCTGGGGGAACTTTTTTTCTGGCTTGGTGCGAGATGTGCTGGCCTTGGTAGTATGAACAGGTTTCTTTTCATAAAACCCAGCGATCTTGAAGGTGCCACTCAATTCCTACATAAGAGTCAGTAGATTAGTCTTTTCCGATAAAAGATGTAAGAAGAGTCAGGTAGATTAGCATTTGTTATGCTGAAATGAAACATTATTAGGTCATGATGTAAAACACATAAAGAGACACGATTCAAAACAACAGCACGACAGAAAAGTAGTTACGGATGATATCCTTCTAATTACTAGCTACTACATCTGAATCTACCCCATGTGTCTGTCTTTTTTTTTTAAGTTACCCGGCCTATCCTGTTCTTCTTTTGAGAGTAGATATTATATTCCTCTGTAATGATTTTTTTCAACATAGATACCGGTGTAATGTTTGTTAACTCAGGTGTAGGATTAACAGTTATTGCATCCAAACGTCCGCAGGAAGAACTGCACTTGTCTGTAAAAATCGTTCTTCTCTAGATAATTCATGACCCGCCAGGTTTGCAGCATGAAGAGGAGATTGCAATAATCAGTTCATGAATAAGGAAGAAAATTATAGCGACAAAATTGTGTGATGTGCCTTAACTGGCTACTTGGGTCAACTGAACCTAACTAAGGAAGCTATCCACATATCAGTTAGTTTTCAATACTCTGTATGTGAATGTTATGATCTTCGGTTCATCTGAACCCATTTTGCTTTTGCTTTACACACTTGTGCATTTCAACAAATACTTAACAAATTAAATTCAGATGTGCACATGCCAGAAATTATCTAGGAATCTGTATGCAAATGTGCAAGAAAACAGAAAATATGAATATATAGTGGCTTGGGAGAAACAAAAACCCAGTTTATATTTTTACTCACCCCTTTCTAATGAAGAATTTTGAGGATTATGCAAAGAGAGCAGAAGTGCACAGACCAAAATTACGTGTTCATATAAACTTCACGCAGTAAGTTCGCTAGTAATGAACTGAACCTTTTAATTAGTTACCTTATCTTTGATTCCTGGCACTCCTTCCTTTTTTAGTATCTCCAGAGCATTAGTTAATCGAGCAAACCCACCATGAGTACTAAGCAGCTCAGCTTCTCCTCCTATGGGGCCGTACTCCTGTACATTAATATGGCACACGTAGGGGATCAAGTTCTTACATCACAAATTGTTTTTACTATTTGCGCAAAAAAAAGGTATGTACTACTAGCTAAAATCTACCTTCTCATACATGGCAATGAAATCTTCAGTTGACAACCTTACTTCGAAATCTTCCTGAGGGTCTTGGAGTGCCCCTTTCCTCTTGTATTTTGACTCCACGCAAGTGGAGCTGCTACTTATGAAGCACGTATCTTTAACAAAAACAACAACATTATTTAACGTATAGAGAAAACAAAAATTCGTTAGTTAATAAAATAATGTTTTGTATATAAAGTATATACACTTACGGGGTTGTTGGCGTCGCGCGGCTGGGACAACTATTTTCCCGTGGTATGGGTCAAGTTTCAGATTGATCTCTATGTCTTTGGCTTCCATTTCTTGACTCATTTATTCCTTGAAGAAAGAAAGAACTTGGATAAAGCTCAGACTAACTCATTGAGCCATTGAGGGGCAGCCAAAAAAAACTACTCCTTCCGTCCAACAAAAGATGTCTTAACTTTAACTAAATTTGAATGTATTTATACACTAAGTCAAATCTAGATACATTCAAATTTTGAGAAACTTGAGACATCCTACTCCACAAAACGATATGCTCGGCGAACAGGCCACGAATTCGCTGCACGCCCACAAGCGCCGGCTCGGCTCCGTGACTACCTCCTCACCTCGCTCGCGCAATAGCGCCGTCTTGGCCTCGCACCGTCTGCAGCTCTGCATATCGCGTTGCTTGGCGGTCTTCTACAGCGCCTGCATGTAGCCGCGCCCGCGCCGCCGCGCGGATCCGGTACCCACGCCGCTCCCCGCCAACACCATGCGCAGACCTCGCCATCGGCATTCGCTCGGCCTGCACCCACACGTTCGAAGCGCGCGCGCTGGAACGCCGCGGTAGCTCCGGTCCCTCTCTCTCTCTATATTGATATCGATGATCGGTATCTCTCGATCACAAGCACATACGGAAGGGATCTCTCTTAACAATCAAATTAGGGAAAGGTTGGAGACAATTAATTCACCGAGATGTTTGTGGAACTGGGCACCAAAAGCCTTTGCTCGGTAAATGGAGGCGCCGCGTAGTCGATTGCCGGCGGAAGCAGTGCGCGTAGAGGTCGGTGCACGGGGAGCGCGAAGGCCTCGTGCTCGGGGTAGACGAGGACCCCGCGGTCACCGGCTCAGAAACAGCGAGTCGAGCGGTCGGCGCACCGCGAGGTTGGTACCTCCACGCCGCGGTGGCAGTAGATGGTGACGCTGCAGTGGTCTCCGCGGCGGCACCTCGAGCGGCCGGTGCACGGCGAGGTTGATGGCTTGATGCCTACGCGCTGCGGTACGAGAAGACGCAGCGGTCGCCGGATCCGAATCAGCACCTCGAGACTCGAGCGACCAGTGCACGGCGAAGCGCGAGGTCGTCCGCGTGTGGGAGACGAAGACGCCGTCTCCGAAGCAGCACCTCGACCGGCGGGTGGCCGGTGCACGGCGAAGTTGATGCCTCCGCGCCGCAGGCCCGCGGTTGCGGAAGAGGCTGCGGTCGCTGGCTCGGAAACAGCACCTCGAGCGACCGGTGCACGGGCAGAGTTGATGCCGGTGAGGCGCCGCTCCTGGAGCTTCTCTTTAGGGTTCGACGCGCCCACCCCGGGCCCTTACCGCGGTTGGGTTTTGAAGAGGCAGACGGGGCTGGGTTTAGAAGAGGGAGGCGGCCGGGGAAAGCAAGTGCGTGGAGATCGAGTTCTAGATAGGACAAGGGAGAAGATTCAGAGCCAGAAGCTTTTTGCAGTTTCCCAGCTGGCCTGGTGCATGCGCTTATCGGTAGCCTCCTACTACAAGAGGCATTTAAACCAAAACACACATATTCTAGGCGTCTCTGTGGCACGCGCGGCAGGTTTGAAACATTTTGCATCCATCTTTTGATGGGGGGATAATTCGTTTGTCCAGCGTCCTGCGAGTCCTTCTATACACTGTCGTCCACTCGCATAATTCAAAAGCGCAGCAAAACACATAGTTGCAAGTTGGACGCAAGCGTATTTACCGGCTTCGGTACCAACTTGAGCCTAAAATTTGAATATAAATTAAATTTTATTATGTACTCCGTATTAGTTTCATATCAGTTAGTCATTATGTTACTTTGAAAAATCATTTCATTAAAATATCACTACTATATCATTTGTATTTTAACATCATTCCAATTCTTTTTTTAAGAAACACTGGTTACAATGTAGATGTACACACTCACGCACACCATCACATGGAGGACACTTCAAAGCTGGGGGTACAACCCCCACCCTAACTCCTAAGTATCCAGCCAAACGTTGATTCTCAATATCATTTCAATTCTATTGTACTCCGTATTTAGTTTGCATATATGTGAATGAATTATACGTTGGCATTTTATAGTCAGGTTTGGCAGCTCCGATCCGGTAAAAGAAACTTTCGCCTCCTGTCTCTCACTGCTCTGTGTGCCCGTTCATCCTTTCCTTTTTGTTGGAGAGCTTAGTGCAAATTACTCAGCAGTAAAATGCCATCATGGTAAATCGGTATTTTGATCGATCACACCAAGCAGGCCAGCACAGGTTTGTACCGGCCGTCACAGCTGTTCAGTCGATCACGGTGCGGCCTTTGTTTCTCCGGACGATACGGAAGGGTCGGGAAAGCCGGACCATACGCTGTGCACGGGGGACTGCATTGCTAAGGAAAAGCCAGCCACAGGTAGCTTTTGCTGCCTTGTTGCTTTGGAAGACTGGGGGTCTGCGGCGCAGAGATTCCCTTTGGCAGCCCCTCTGATCAGGGAATAAAAGACGAACCTGGTCATGGAGGCCGTTCAAACGCAGTGCTCTTCTTTTACTGTTTTGCAGAGCTGCTGCATTTTTGCTGCGGGGGGACAACGCCTGACGGCTGACGCCCCTGCCGCCTGGGGAGAAAGATGTGGTAGCCAGCCTTGTACTACTGCAGTAAGAAGAAGGAAATTGAGATTGATTCCAACTGGTATATACTAGTGCGCTCAAATTCAAAGTGATTCAGGGTTATTTCGTTGTGTTCTAACTATATAATCATAGCTTAGATTGGAACTATGTTTGCAATATCACATGTGCTTGTACAAATGGGCAGCCATATTTTATGTACGAACATATCCTGTTTCCCATAGACAGGATCGCTTGTTTGTAGTAGTGCAATGGCCGCACGCGGTTCAGGATTTTTTTTTAAAGATTTTTAGTTAGAAATAAGTTGATTCTTTAACCGTTGGAATTTTATTGTGTTTTAATATCTGGGATGAATGATGGAGAGGAGGGAGTAGGGATGCTGTCCAGATACTAATTTGACAGCTCTAATAATACCGACTGAGATATAAGCTTTTTTCTTAAAAATCAGGCGCTTGAGATATAGCCACATATTTTTCAAAATACCATTATGTAAAACTTTTTCTCTCACAAGCGTCCTTCTCACTGCATTGCATATGTAGTTTGCAAAGTACCCTTCCAGTGAAACATTGCCCGCCTGAAGACCTGTCAGCTAACCATTGACCGGTTATGTCGGTTAACATTTTGCCGATAAGTTGTTATATTAGTCAACCGTCGATAAACAAGAGCCTATCCGTTAGTGGTTATGATCGACAGGCAAGGGCACGCTTATAAGTGTTCCATGACCGGGTGCAAACCCATTCATCTATAAAGACTCGTCACAGGCCATTTGGAACCATACCAGATCCCTTGTACCGATGGTACACTACGAGATGGACCGTATTCTAGGGCGTGCATCAGCCAACATTGTGAAACTGACGATGACATGCGCGCAGATATCACCGAGGACAAAGCCGACCCATTGAGCATAGGGTTTGCCGGGCCGAAGAATCAGGTAGACAATTTTTTATAAACCTATTTGGGCTCCTGTAACCCTACCCATGACCACCTATAAGAGGTGGGATAGGGGCCACCGGTTAGGTAGGACATATCTCATACTCCTAGCGATATTTGAATTTCTCTCAGGCATTAAATGCCACCTGCATACGTGACACCGTAACAAAATCAATACGACACACCAAACCACATGATTAGGGTATTACCTCTTACTAGAGGGCCTAAAGCTGTATAAATCCTTGTCAATTGTCAAAATCCGACAAAGTCAATCGTGGACGTCCACCTAGCTATCGGCAATGCTACCCTTCCTGGCTGTCCAACTATCGGCTTTAATGCTTGCAGATAGGTTCATTGGAATTGAATCCGATCGTTCGCTGGCCTCACTTCTGGGAGATTGAGCCACCAGAGCGCGTGAAAACTGTGTGACCTCTTTGCTACATGGAGTTAACCCCGTCATATCCTTCTCTATAGACACATGTCATCCTTGGCCAAAGTGCAGATGCGGCCCATTTACGATCCGTTAGGTCAAGCCTACCGACGAGTGCCATGCGGCATGTCGGCGGGATGACACATCATCTTTGGCCCAAGTACGGGTGCAATCCATTTATGATCCATTCAATCGGCCCAATAATATTGAGGCCCGGTAGTGTTACAACCTAATTAGGGACACATGGCACGTCTTTAAGATGACACGTGGCTCTGCTATCTCCAGCTTTGGCCTTGGTGAAGGGACCACCTGGCAACTCTTAAACCCTCTCTTCTGACGGATATGGGAACCACAGTAGTAACCAGGTGTGGGTGGTGACATTATCACCACGACTTCATGACCCGTTAGATGTGATACCCCTTTTAAGGGTCGTCCATACAAAGCGTAAGAAGTCGCATTTTCCATAGGCGTGGTTTTCGAGGCCTACTGTGCGGTCTCATGGTGTGTACACTGTTAGGCAGGATGGGGAAAATGCAATGCTGTGGAACAAAGTGGCAATTTTCACATGTATGGTGTGTTTTTGTCTGTTTTTCTGGGTGACGAGTGAACTCCTTTATAGATGAAACGCCCCGAAACATGTAGATCGACCTGTGCCAAAACGTTGAACACAACAACACATATCTACACACGCGTCGACGTGGTCGTCATTGATGAAGAAATCGTTTGCTAGATACAACTATCTCGGAACAAGGCCGTATAGTAGACGTATACACCAAGCCATGCATCCAAGATATTCAGTAGCTACTCCCACCGTCTCAAAATAAGTGACGTGAGTTTATATAAAAATTTATATAATTTCACGTCACTTATTTTAAGAAGGAGGGAGCAGTTAATATCCTAAAGAACCACACCTATCCTAGAACAAACCGTAGCAACCAGCGCCTCTGAGTGCAAGGACGAGGCGAGTCGTTGCGCGAGAGAGCTGGTTCCTGGCGTGTTGTTTCTCTTGACTACGGGTTGCTTCCAATCGATGGATTGATGTACGGAGTATTTGGTACCCGGCTCGTGTAGAATTTATTTATACATGCTGAGTGCATGAGTCCGTAGAGATTGCGTGCGAGTCGGCCGCCTTGATCAGGCACGTACGGCAACGGACTCTATTTGTGTCCACGAGTTCGTCGATCTTGAATTTTTGTTTCGCACAAAGTCTTTTACTCCAGTCTGTATCCGAGAACGTCTGTGTATCGGACATACCTGGAGGAGGCACGGCCATATATATGCACGTCGATCCACCGTGCGACTTGACCTCCGCGTCTTGAGCGATCCACGTATTACGGGTAAGCAGAAACCAATCGATGGAATTTTTTCACCTTAGTGCATAGCCTCCTCCGATGACACACCGCGTCTGCTCCGGATCGATGGAACCCTCGGACCGCACCGGCCGTCGCAGGCGTGCTAGGAGTGGAATTCTTGATACTGTTCAGGATGCTTTATCCCGCGTCCTAGGACTAGGAGTAGGAGAGCCAGAGCCACTGCACTCGTCGTCCGCGGGAGAGGGGTCCTCCGGCTCGCATTCGCGCCGTCGACGTCCTGGCGCGCCTCCGCCTCCGCCTCCGCCTCCCCCGCCGCGCCCCCTTCGTGTTCATATTCGCCAGAGTTGCCTTTATTCTGCGCGCCCTAGGCGACCTCGGGGGACATCACAGTCAACAGTGGTGTAAGCAACACTGATCATCTATTTCTTAATTTGCACCTCCTAGTTAGGGTTTAAGCTTTTATTAACTTATTCGTTATGTGATATTTCTATTAGGTGTTCCAGTAAGTTAGTTGGGTTGGCAATAAAAAATAGATCTACAAGATTTTAGTTATGCTGGTTTAAATCTTTCTGATAGGTTAGTTTAATCTTCAGATTAGAGCAGTTAAATCACTTTGACTGACTCTAATCCTAAGGTGTTTGTCTGGTTAAGCCTTTAACCAACACGTTAACTTTGAACCTAAACAATTATGTAAAGAAGCACAGATTGACGACATCACTCTATAAAGTTATATATCTTCGCGTGCAATGAAGAAAAATATCATTTAAGAAGAAAAGGCATGATTTAAAAGGAAGAAGAAAACTGTGAATCATTTGCTAAAATAACCTGGTGAATTATGAATCTTTCAATTAGAGTTGTAATTATAACATGAGATTTGGTCTATTTTTATGTTTGTGAGCAACTGCAGCTAGCACCTCTGCATGCCAAATATTTTTTTTACTTTATTAATCACCTGATTGTATTAACAGCATTGTCCAGTGATTTGTATGGTGGTACATCTCTAATAGTAGTTTGGTTGAAAGATAGCATGCATGCGTAAATAAAGAAAGTTCTTTTTTGTTTGTTTAGAACAAATGGTTGGAAATATATAGGATAGCCCAGCTTTGCACTAGCACATCATTATGCAGGATGCTTAGACATGTAAGGATCCACTTAAAAGCCTTGAAGAAAGATGGATGGACTTGTTGACACTTCTATCTGCTCTAAACTTCTAGAATAAAATCTCTTACGTCATAACTGTATGTTGTATTTCTGACCATGGTTTGCAGCAATGATCTATCAAGTTTCAAGCTACTGTCGGTGGATTCATATCCTGACTTCGAGTCATTTGACGGGTATGCTCAATGCTCATTATTATGCCCTTCCTCAATATAGGTCGGAATTAGTTTATCCAATGATGTGCGCTTGTCTGCATAAGTAACTGTCATTCTCAAGTATCTCATATTGAACCATGATATTGAACTATTATTCTATTAATTCTCTTATGCTCTTTCCATTACGTGGTATGCCTGGGTTCCGTTGCATGGATTTGCATGCATAATGGAGCAAAGAGAATGCGATGCTCCAGGCATTTTGCATTTTGGAAATATTATATCAGCACATGGACCAAGCACTTACAAAAACAATCAGCACAGCTCTCTTTTTATGTGCATGACCCTTGGTGGCTTGGTTATATTCTTACTAGAAATGTGTTTGGATGAGATTTTTACCATTGGAAATTTAAATGAGACTATTTTTAATATAGTTCATGTATATCCAATAAGTTGTAGGCCATCGGATCGAGAACATAAAAGTGTTTTTAAGTGGCTGATTAGATTCCCACCTTTGATCTGAACCATACGTTCTCGATCCGATGGCCTACATTGCTAGTTTGCAAATTTGCACTCAATGAGAGTTTTCACTTGATAGTCGCCTAATTATGTTTCCTGAATTTTGTTTGAAATCATTTGTAATCTGTTTCAGTTTGGATGATGAGGACATCAGTAACCCTTTTCTTACCGACAGATTTGGAAATTTAACAAATTGGAGGTTAAATGATTTGGAGGCAGCATATGAAAACCACCTTGAAGATGAAGCAAGTAAACCAAGTATAGAGAAGAAGAAATATTCTAAAGAAGAGAAGATAAAGTTGGATAATGATTGTAAGGAACAATACATGAAATCTGCCTTACAGAAGTATAATAGTGAAGAAGATCTTGCCGGGGTTTGTGTTCTTTTCCCTTCAGTTAATTTTTTATTTTGAGCATTTTTTTTCATATTATAATCTGAGAAATATTTTCAGGAGATGTGCTTTGTCTTTGATGAAATCAAAGAAGTTGTCTTCATTGTGGAAGGAGGTTTGGATTTCTATGAACACTACAACTTTACAGCTAAGCAGGCTGGTTCCATAATTCTATTTTTTGCTGAAGTGATCCCAGATGATGGAGAAACTTGCGATGTTCTCTGCTGCAAGCCTTCGGATTACAATGACAATGGTATGTCTTAAATTGCTCTATGGTTAATTGTATGGTATGTCCTCGTATTGGGCTGTGACTGTTGAGCTTCTAGTTTTGGCCCAGTTAACAACTGAAGTCCTGATCTGCTAATAGAAGAAACCCATTACTGAACTGAGGGGAGCCCATACTATTTTGCCCGGGCTAATTATGGCTCGAAGTTTTTTTCCCATGCTTTCATGTTTCTATGGTAAGAGGCATAGAGATCGTGAGCCCTGGGCATTTGCCCGGGGTTGCCGTGCGTTAGCTCCGCCCATGGCCCTCGCCTCCTTGCTGCATGTCTCCTTGTCCACCCCTACACTGCTAGAGGACAAATTGTTGTCATCCTCCTCCCTTCATCCCTATCTGTCCACGTCTCGGCTCTGCCTCCAGCTCCACTGCATTGCCGTCGCCATCTTTATGGAATTTGATTCTTGCAGTGTTTGCAAAGCACATCCTGACTATGTAACAATTTTCAAGACCTTTAGTCATTTTTCCAATCTATTCTGGACTACTATATGTAACCACATAAGAATAGTTCAATTCTAGTACAAACTTGAAATATACTCGATGACATCATATTATCTCGGTCAATAGAACATACTCCCTCCATCCAAAAATACAAGGCCCATTCTGATGATCACATGAACGGACCAAGGAAAATGAAAATCCTCATGACTAGCGTGCGACAATTAGATTTTTTGGTTTTTGGTTTAGCCAATGGAACCGCTCGATTTTCTCTCGCAACAATGAGCAATTAAATTATGCATGCATGCACGCACACCAATCTGCAATTAAGATACGAGTACGATGAGTTTTTTATGACGGGGATGCGAGAGGGCAAGTAACAAGTTAACTCACGGTCTTGTATTTTTTGAAATATCAGATTTAGGATTTGGTTTTATATTTCCGGATGGAGAGAGTAGTAAATTAGAATCTCTTCGATAAGTGTGTGAGGCCATCAGGATGGTGCGGATGGTTGAGGGAGGCCGTGGCTGGGTGTTATATCCTCAAGTTGGCCGTCAAGACGTTGATGGAGAAAGATGGGAAGGTGGCCTCGAGGTTGCGTGGGGTCACCAATTGGAGGATGTAGGGAGAGAGGGTGAGCTCGACGATATCGGAGCAATGTTTTGCATTTGGCGGCAGATGCATGGTTTCTGCTTGCCGGGATCATCTGTGGGTGAACAGTATCTTTAGCAATTAGCGTGGTAGTTAACCCATTGTAGCTCAGAGTTCCAACTTGTTACCAATTCATAAACTTACTATGTATGGGTTATTGATATTATTGAGATTTGTAGGCTCTAGTTTTTTCTCTTATCATGATTTGGAAAGTCAAGTCCAAATGTCTGTTTATGTTTTTACAGGACCCTGCTTCGGTTGTAAGAATCAAGGTTCTGTGAACTTGAGACATCCAGCTGGCGAAGGTCTGTATGTTGGAGGTCATGAGGATTGCGAGTTCCCATTTATGTGGGATAGTATCAGTGAGGTATATATTTTAAATTAAGTGACATCTTTTTCTACCATCTCTCTTACAAAATTTTCTATAATATATTTATTTGATTGTATCTCACATTTTCAGGACTCCGATGGAGAGGGATAACCTAGACGATCATAGAGAATGTCTGATGGTGGAGTTGGTCAACTGCTTCTCATTTTAATATCCGATTTATGCAACTTCTATTTGAAGGACTCATATGATACGTTACAGCAGCTGTAGTTACTTTGGGTGTGAATACGTTGCTTGTATACACGGCGACGTTACATCCGTACTAGTTCAGTCACCTACGATGCACGCAATGAACTATTTATATATGCGAGTAATTTTGTCAGCCTCTTGTTTCCTGCCATGCGGTAAACACTTCACAGCCTATAGCTGTTACTACGTTTTGCTGCTAAGGTTTGCATACATTATCGGATTATCCGCATTGTTTATCTCTTATAAATGATCTCGCTCGCTGGTCCGGTCGATCCGATGGGTATGTTGTACATGTTCATCGCGTCCTAGAGGCAAAATGATTTTTTTATTATAGGATTGGATCAACCGTACAGAAATGGCACCGCCACAAATCCTCTATGGAAATTTGATGGCAACGATGTATGAAGTATCTGCCTAGCCTGTCATCCGCTTAACCCATTGAATTCAGTATAGGAAGTAACACATCATTTCTATGGCCGGTATCTGATGCTAGGTCCTCCGCGTTCGCCATGCTCCACCACCATCTTCGAGGCACCTGGTCAATATCAAAGAAGTATAGTATGAAATACGAAGGTATATGTGTATATATAGGTAAATTGTTCTATAAATTTGTTCAATCTGCTTTAAAATGTTTGACTTGAGACAAAACTAAAACATCTAGTAATAAAAAGGAGGTGACAGATGAGTACCTGTACTCACAGCGTTAAGTGAACGAGGTGAGTCAAGCTTTTTGTTGAGAATAATATATATCAATTAGTTTAATTATTAGTAGCCAGTTACTGTAACCGTTTGTGTCCCAAAACTTGCGACGCGAACACAAAAGTTTGGAACACCAATGCATGTATTGGTGCCCCTTCAACCTGTATATATATCATCATCAATCAATGTAATAGAATACATATTCTTATTCATTTCATTTCACAACACGTCATCAGCCACGTTTGCTCTACAATCAAAAGGTTAGAATCATGGCAATTAAAGATCTGCCTCTATTTTTCCTTCCTGTTCTTGAGTTCCCTGGCCATCAAGGAAGCAGCCGTCGGTGGGCCCCACGCCGCCATCTGGCCCCACGCCGCCGGTGGGCCCCGCCCCGTTGGTGGGCCTCGCCCTGTCGGTGGGGGCCTCGCCACCCACACCACGCCCGCGTGCGCCCCTGGCGCCTGCAGCGCCGGCCCCTTGCATCCGTGGCCGCCGCGCCGGTTCTTGCGCCCCTGGCCGTTGGCTCGCCGGTCCTTGCGTCGCCAGCCCCGGCACCCACTGACCTAGCGCCCCCAGCCTCCCCAATCTACGAACCCACCATGGAGTGGATGATGGCCGGACCGGCGGCGCCGATGATCGGAGAAGAAGACGATTTCATCCTCGCCCTCGCGCCGCCTCCACTGCCGCTCTACTGCCCTATCCATGGCCATGGGCCATGCCCTACGCGCGACGGCACGGCACCACGACTTCCGTCTCCAACTCCGTCGGCGACTCCTCCAGGCGTCGACGTCAACACCACCGCCGGCGACGACCTTGAAGATGGACGAGACGACGACGGGGGGCTCGAAGCCGTGCCCCCGGAAGCGCGGAGGATCCTCCGCCAGTACGCGGCCGCCATGGCCGCCCATCGCACGGGGACGGGCGCCGGCGGGTGGAACCCGGCCGCCCTTGGTCTCCCCTCCGTCGAAAGGGGGCCATCCCCCAAATGAGCATGCGCGGAGGAGGGATGGCGGCGGACGGGCAGCGGCGGCGGCGGCGGGATGGGTTTAACCCTAACCGCCCACGCCCCCACCCCTGTTAACCGCGCGCCCCTTCCGTCCTTAACGGGCCGGCCGAAAAGGCCTAGGCCCATGAACGCCCGAGGCCCAATATCGTGCGCGCCTCCCCCCACTGTTTAGGCCATTTTGCAGAAAAGTCCAGAAGTTTTGGCTATTTGCGATTTGGTCCATGTATCTATTGAACAGTAGCCTGCACTTATATTTATTTAGATTTCAGTGGTTTTTAGGATATATTCCTACTAAAGACATATTCCTATGTAAATGTCAATGTAAATATTGTCGTGTTCAATGTGTTTGTATAATATACATTCCCTTTTACATGTGATATTTACACCTTGCAATTGAGATTTTTATTTCTTGCATTTTTTTTGAGAGTTTTGCTTCAACAATTAAGTCCCAAAATGGCACCAAAAATGCCCAAACTAGACTTGATTTAAGAAAAATCTCCATCAGCGATAAACAAAAATTATCACCATGTGACTACCTCAATTTAATATATACGAATCACAAGGTACTATAGACTTTCAATAACGGTAAAACGATATATTGTGTTGAATGTTCTGTGGGAGCATACACCTTATTGAAAGCAGCGAATTATTTCGCGTAGTACTGAGAGGTCTACATTGTGTAAAAACGCACAATGACCATCTTCACCGTGCTCTTCTAATATTAAATAACACAAGGTGCTACAGCCTTTCAATAACGGTAAAACGATATAATTGCGTTGAATGTTCCATGGGAACATACACCTTATTGAAAGCAGCGAATTATTTCGCGTACAACTGAGAGATCTACACCAATAAATCGGTGATTATCTTCAAAGTGTTATTTGAGGTCTACACTATATGAATTTAACATTGATTGAATTTCTTGCATTTTATTGCAATTTACTTACAACAATGACCACAATATTTTGGCTTTACCTACTAGTAATTGACAAAATGAATGGTTTTTCAATCCCATGTAGGACAAAATGACCGGGAAAGAGTCTGATGAACTCACCCCCGACGGTCGAAACTATCCAACTTGGGCAATGGACGTAAAAGTGAGCCTTGCGTCACGTGGACTTTCAGCGGCCATACAACCTCCTATAGAGGGACAAGAGCCCATCACAGATCTACACAAATATAATGCCTTATACATTATAAGGAACCACATCCATGTTGATCTCAAATTAGAGTATCTCATGGAAGAAAATCCATACACACTATGGCTTGCCCTTCAAACTAGATATGAACAACAGAAGGCCGTAATTTTTCCTGAAGCCACACATGAATGGACTCAACTATGCCTACAAGATTTTAAATCTGTTGGAGAGTTCAATCTTGCCGTTCATAAAATTTGTTCAAGATTGCAATTTTGCGAGAAGGAACCTACTGAAGCGGAAAAGATCGAAAAGACCTTATCCACCATGCTTCCGGCCGATAGGATCCTCCAGCAACAATATCATGCACGCCAATTTACTACATATTCTGATTTTATCCATGCTTTACTTCAGGCCGAAAAGCATGATGAACTTCTAATGAGAAATCATCATCAGCGTCCGGTAGGCGCTGCACCTTTACCTGAAGTACATGCTAATTTTCAGAAGAATAACAGGTTCAATGGATCGAATAATCGACCAAACAACTTCAAAGGCAAGCAAAAGGGCAATAACAACAAAAACAAGCCACGTGTACAGGAAAAGGGGAAAGGCAATTCCAAATCACAATACGACAAATCTAAAGTTTGTCAAAAATGTGGGTGCTACAAGCACATTACAACGAAATGCCGTACCCCTCGTCATGTGGTAGATCTGTACCTACAATCCGTAGGACGCAAGCGACCTGCTCATCAAGGACCAAGATTTGAATCACATTTCAATTTCCAATCCGACAATTCCAAGAAAGTCGGTTGTTCGCAAGATGTCAATGAATCACCAAGCAACAACCCAAAAATTCGATCGTCCGAGGATCCAATGAGCACAGAGAACATGATCGTTGAATTTACTTCAAATGACATGTATGGAGACCTAAGCTAGTTTACCTATCTCCAAAATAGGTATTATCTATATTTATGTCCAAATATTGTTGTAAATATTTATAGTAAATGTTGTCATCTATATTGTAATATTACATTATTGTATCGACATATTGGTACCTACATATTTGACATATGTATTGTAAATTACGATATTGTATCATCACATTGATACTTATATAAAGTTTGTATGTATTCTATATATCTATTAAGAATTTCTATTAAAGTTCTTCATCTTCAATATATAGTTTTCTACGGGAGTCAATCCAAAATGGATGAAGAATTTTGCCTAGTGGACAACGGCTCCATGAACTCTATACTTTAATAAGTTATAGAGATATCCGTCCAAATGGGATTCATATTGAAACCCACGATGACAAAAATTGGAATTTCTCATTCCAACAAATATAACGGATATGGCAACCAAATTCTTGAAAAATTTCTTTGTCGTCCGGATTGTACTACACATACACCACACCCGTAGCAAATGTTGCGTATAAGGTAATTTTTCAGAATGTCACTACATTCCAAATATGGCATAGTCGCCATTGTCACTCTGGATTAGGGATGATGTGGAAAATTACTAGCAATTCCAATCTGTTAGTCATGGCTTAAATACTGCTAAATTTCCTCAATATTCAGATTTCAAGTGCACTATTTGTGCTACATGAAAGTTAATTTTGAGACCTTCATATCTCAAAATACAAGCAAAACCACTCAAATTCCTTGAGCACATTCAAAGTGATAATTGTGGTTGCATACAACCATGGTCTGGACTTTCCCTGTATTTCATGGTTCAATAAGTTCATCTACACGATGTCTCACGTGTGTCTTCTATCCACACGAAACCACGTATATGCTAAATAATGAGTCAATATAGTAAACTACAAGCTCATAATGCTGAATATTGAATTAAATCAATTCGAATTGACATTGTTGCAAAATTCTTCTTACATGCTTTCAATGATTATTGCATGGTTTTGGGGGGTTGAAGCTCAACACTATGTCCCATATGTCCAAACTCATAATGGTTTGATTTGAATATCTGATCAAAGGATATAGCTCATTACACATGATTTTTACTAATGAATTGCAACTTATCAACCTCATGTTAGGTCACGCAGTTCTACACACTACTGACTTAATTCATAAGTGAACAACTGCATATTGTAATAATTCCCCTATCCTATTTATACGTGGACATCTACCAAAGATTTCCCATCTGCGATTATTCGGTTAAATACCGATATCACCACTCCAGCGTACATCAATGGCCCCTCACAGATTCGCGATCTATGTGAGGAATAACTGTATTTTCCGGTATTTACAAATACCTTGAGCCCCAATAAGGGGGAGTTATTTATAGCTAGTACACTGTCTATTTCACCAAGGAGTATTTCCAGGCATTAGGGGGAGATTTCAAGTACCAGAAAGAATGCCAGGAAATCAATATTAATGTCCAACACATTTTCTCCTCAAATCCACATACTTAAGGATCTGAACCTCTAGTTCAGAAAATCATTCATTTGCAACACATTGCAAATAATCTGCCATACTCATTTACTGACTACAAAGGTATCATACAAATCCTTTAAATCATGCAATTAATGTGCCTGAAAGAATGGAGATACCAATAAAAAACCACACAACTCCCCATTTAATACACGGGAGAAGTATGGCCACACCACATGATTCAGCTCCTCGCAAGCAACAAAGAAAACTTCTGAGTATACTCTCAAAAATCAGTAAATGCAATTCAACTTCACGTTGATAGATACCAAATGGGTAATATACACCCAGTGGAAGGGTAACCTCCACAAACCCAGCTCAATAGTGCACACAATGACTGGGACATCGGAATACCTAGACTTGACCGCATTGGGAAACTGCGAATAGTTATCATGGGTAAATAATCATCTATACGATGATCTCACGTATGTCTGATCTACACACGGAAACATGCACAAATATCTAGATTTCGGAGAACCATCAAAAGACTACAAAATTGTCGACATGCATTCTGCACTATAATTGCAAAGAACCTCCCGAATGATCCTGGTCCAAAGACCATGGCCATGGCATAGTGTGTAAACACTCGGACTTGATTCAATCGAAGGATGCAATGCAAGCAGAATCAGCTTCGCTCAATAAAAAGGAAGGTATCAGCCAAAGTAATACCTACACCAATTTTCTTTTGAAAGATAAATGAAAATAATGAGGTGGTGAAACTCAAAAGCGAGGCTTGTAGCACAAGGGTTCACGCAGATACTCGAAACCAATTCTCCATATATGCATGAAATCATTTTTCCGATAACATATTTCAATGGCAATTCTAAATCGTCTATTTATGCAGTTGATAGACGTAGTGACAAAAATATATTTATGAGTCACTTATTTTGGACATATAGATTCCTCAAGGAATCCCAATTTCCAAATGCACACGAAAGATGCGACATTAGTAGTGTAAAACCTTAATAAGTCACTATATGGCTTATCAACATAGTCTGGCAAATTGGTACAACTGACTAAATGATTTTCTTCCACTGAAGAAATACTCAAACAATGATGATTGTCCAAGTGTATACATCAAGAAGTTTGGTGATACATACAATCATCTAAAGACGGAATTCAAAATGAAAGATTTGGGTAAAACCAAGCTCTGCTTAGGTTTACAACTTGAGCACTTTCCCTCGGGAATATTGGTTCACAAAGCTACATATATCCAGAAAATCTTGGAGAAATTTAACATAGACAAATCCTATCCATGCAAACACCTATGGTAGTTTGATCTCTAGACGTAGAGAAAAATCCATTCAAACCAAAAGGTGATGGAGAGGAAATTTTGGTACTTGATTTCCCATATCTTAGTGCTATTGGGGCATTAATGTACCTAGCAAATTGCACCCGGCTGGATATTGCATTTGCGGTAAATTTACTAGCTAGACACAGCGCAGCTCCAACGAAACGCCATTGGGTAGGAGTCAAGCAAATATTTCGCTACCTACTAGACACTAAAGATCTAGGTCTATATTTCCAAAAGGAAATCCAAGACTCTGAATTAATCGGATACACTAATGCTGGCTATTTTTCTAATCCCCACAATGCCAGATCCCAGACCGGTTTCGTGTCCCTACACGGTGGGACAGCCATATCGTGGACGTCTTCTAAAACAGACTCTAGTGGCTAGATCCACAAATCATTCAGAAATAATAGCCTTATACGAAGCGTCTCGTGAAAGTATATGGCTACGCAGAATGATTAACTACATACAACAATCATATGGTATTGGTTCGACTGAATCACCAACAATTATCTATGAAGATAATTTTGCTTGTGTTACTCAGATGCAAGCGGGTTATATAGAAAGCAATATAACTAAACATATTGCACCTAAACTATTCTATCCTCATGAATTACAACAAAATGAGGAGATAAATATCTTGCAAATCAAATCATGTGATAATCTCGCAGATTTGTTTACTAAGTCCTTACCCAACTCCACGTTTCAGAAATGTGTATATGGGATCGGTATGCGACAACTTAAAAATTTGCAAGCATCAGGGGAAGTGTTCACCTGAGTTTAACCTGTTCACAACATCATATTGCACTCTTTTCCTATTATGAGTTTTACTCACTAGTTTCTCATAAAAGGTTTTTAATGAGACAATATTAACATAAGATTATATGTATTTCCCCCACCGGGGTTTTTGTAGATAATATACAAGACATATTTATTGTCCACATAATCCAATATAAATTATCAAGAGACAATATTCAAAATATGTTATATCAGTTTCTCCTTAATTTTTCCCATTGGGTTTTTAAAGGAGTTTTCATAACATATCGATATTATTATTATTTCCTCAATATTTTTCCCACGGGGTTTTTGGATGAAATTACAACATTACAAGATTCCATGATGATTCAAGAATATACAAGTCAAAGAAGCAAATTGATCAAGGGGGAGTGTTGAGAATAATATATGATCAATTAGTTTAATTATTAGTAGGCAGTTACTGTAACCGTTCGTGTCCCAAGTTTTGGAAAACTTGGGATACGAAGGCAAAAATTTGGGACACCAATGCATGTATTGGTGCCCCTTCAACCTGTATATATATCATCATCAATCAATGGAATAAAACACAGATTCTCATTCATTTTATTTCACAACACTTTTCACATTTACCCTACCAATGCGTTTCTCCCCCCAGGTTTCGCCATGGCTATTCTGGAAGACATAGTACCACACGCCATCTCTAACACCATACCCAATAATTGCCACCGCATGAGAAACTGCACGCTCATTATTTAGCACCTGAGATGGGGGGTCATAGGTGTAGATATCGCTGGGCTTCAGTTTGCGATAGTTTTTTGAAATATTGAATGTGCCCACCATGCAGTGCCCTCGACGGAGAAGATTCATCGCACATTTTGCCACTTGTGGGGGAGGGTTGGGGCAGGCCTTGGAGGATTTTGGTTGGCGAACTACATCGATTTCTTCAAATCTCTCAACTTTGAATGGCCCAACTATTTCCTGCATAGTCGATTATACATTTGCATTACTGTACCGTAAGAAAAAATAAATTATCAATGTATCAGCACACGGACCATTTTCTCTAGCCCAATAACTCCTCTTGCCTTCAGTATCTCCAGAACATTCAGCAGTCTTCTGAAACCCCTTTTCCCTTTAGGTTCTTCTCCAATGATTCCATGTTCCTAGGAACAACGCAAAAATAAATAAGTAATAATCTTAAGAAGTGATGAGAGCTTAAAGTTACGAGGTCCACAAGTCTAGCCTTATTCCAGATAATACAGTGATGCTTCGGACATATATTTGCATGCTAAGATTTTACAACTTTGACAGCCTAAAAAGAGCTGCGCATTGTGGTGGTGAGTTGGGGTGCTGTGGAGAAGATGGTTAATTAATCCACTAAGATGGGCATTGTAACAAAAAATTCTAATTGGCTGTTCTCTTGATTCCAACTATCAATATTTTGCACAACCAAGAAAACGGAGTTGGTATTGAATTAGATCCCAATTTAATACAGAGGCTGATTTCATATTGAGACCAATTCAATTCCAGGCTTTCCATTTTCGACTTCCATTCAAAGCAGAATTAGAAAAATAACAAACACTAACTCACCTGCTCGTACATCTCTCTTAAGTGCTCCGCGGATAATATAACCTCAAAGTCTTGAGGTGGGTTTGCCAACGCACCTTCTCTTTTGCTTAATGATTCTCGTGATGTACACGAACTTTGTATGAAACATGTACCTTCAAAAGGAAAGAGTAATTATCAGTAAAATCAAAATAAATAAAAACGTAGGAAATAAAAGAGTTCCCGGAAATAAACTATGAAATTGTTTTACTTGTTTTAGTTGATTGCGGACATGCGGAATCAAGATCTTTCCATGGTAAGGATCCTTCTTCAAATTAACTTCTCCGTCCTGAACCATTCTGTCCTTTAAATGGAAAAAAAATAAAATATACAAAATGTTAGGATAATCTGGTTTCTTTCATGCTTTTCTACGTGTAATTTTCTGCATCAATCGATGCACACAGCCATCATATTATTAAAGTTCAACACAAAATCATCATCCAAGGTTACATCTCAAAAATAAAACAAGAGACCAAGAAATTAGTCAGCCTCAAGTCTAAGCCCGGCGCGCCACCCAGACTGGCTGTAAAACTTCCGTGCTACCATCTCCACACGGCTGCACCCATATTTCATAGACTCTTTGGCCACCATCGGAAGCAGTAGGTACTAGGTACGGAGCCAGTGTGTTGCCCGAAAAATAACCTGCAAGAAATTGGAAGCTTTCTTTTCGTTAAACACCAAATCATTACGACAATTCCAAATGGACCAACAAATCGCACAAGAACCAACAAGTATGAGCGATTTAAAAGATTTCCCCATCCCATTAAGCCAGTGTCCAAACATGTTCGCGATACAAGAGGGGGGGGTGGGAGATTAAAAGTCACAAAGACAGTTTTCCAAACTAAACGCGCCATCAGACACTCAAAAAACAAGTGGTGTATTGTCTCGTCTTGATCACAACAAACACATTTTTGGCAACCATGCCAGTTCCTTTTGGCCAAGTTATCTTTAGTAAGCACAACACCACGACAAAGGAGCCATGCAAAAATCTTTATTTTCAGGAGAATCTTGAGTTTCCAGATCATCTTATGAAGAAATTGACAATCATCGTTAATAAGGACCTGATAAAGAGATTTCACGGAAAAAAGTCCGGATGTAGACAACACCCAAGAGAATGAATCTGGTCGGTTTACAAGCTGGACTGAAACTAGTTTATCACATAACTCCTCCCAAGCCGTCAACCTCGCACCAACAATGACCCTCCTAAAAGCAATGTTCAGAGGCGTCGCATTCAACACCTCAGCAACAGAGGCCTGTTGGTTGGTCGTAATACGATAGAGAGAAGGAAATTGATCTTTAAGGGCCACACGCCCCAACCACTTATCTTCCCAAAAGTTTACTGCCAAACCACAATTGACAGAGAACGACACATGAGAAAAAAAATACTCTCGCACATGCAACAGGCCTTTCCAAAAGGGGGAGTCCGATGCTCTCATTGAAACCTGGGAAAGAGTTTTAGCATAAAGGTACTTATTACGAAGCAGCTCCAACCGCAACCCTTCTCCATTCAAAATTTTAAACAACCATTTGCTCAACAGGCAGATGTTTTTGACCTCAAGGTTCTCAACCCCAAGTCCAACTTGGTCCCGGGGTTGACAAATGACATCCCACTTGGCCAGTCTATACTTACGTTTATTATCATCACATTGCCAAAAGAACCGTGAGCGGTAAAAATCTAATCGCTTCGTAAGTCCCTTTGGTACCTCAAAAAAGGACATAAAAAACATGGGCAGACTAGTGAGAACAGAATTAATCAAGGTCAGTCTGCCACCACTAGAGAGGAGCTTTCCTTTCCAACTACTAAGCTTTTTCTCAAAACGATCCTCGACACATTTCCACTCTTTATTTAACAACTTACGGTAGTGAATCGGGATCCCAAGATATCGAAATGGGAAAGACCCAACCCCACACCCAAACAGTTGCATATATTGAGCCTCAAAAATTTTAGCTTGCCCAAAACAGAAAATTTCGCTCTTGTGGAAGTTGATCTTCAAGCTAGACAGTTGCTCGAAGAGACACAGGAGCAACTTCAGATATTTGGCCTCTTCCATGTCATGATTTAAAAAAAGAACAGTATCGTCGGCATACTGAAGAATAGAAACCCCACCATCCACTAGATGGGGAACAACACCAGTTAACCGACCACTCTCCTTAGCGCGCTCAATGAGGACTACCAACATGTCAGCAACAATGTTAAACATGACTGGGGATAAGGGATCCCTCTGGCGCAACCCTTTCTTTGTTTGGAAGAAATGCCCAATGTCGTCGTTAACCTTAACACCGACACTGCCACCCTTCACAACATCATCAATCCAACCACACCACTTATCATCAAAACCTTTCATCCGAAGCACTTGATGAAGGAATGACCAATTAACTTTGTCATAAACTTTCTCAAAATCAATTTTAAAAATTACTCCATCCAACTTCTTAGAGTGCAACTCGTGGACCGTCTCATGTATAACAACCACACCCTCCAAGATGTGGTGATCTGACATGAAGGCAGATTGGGAGGGCTTAATAATCAAGCTAGCGACCGCATTAATATGGTTGGTACACACCTTCGTGAATATCTTAAAACACACATTATGGAGACATATCAGTCGATATTGCTGAATTTGGGACGCGTCCTCCTTCTTTGGAAGGAGAGTAATGATACCAAAGTTAATCTTAAAAATTGGAAGGATGCCCGCATGGAAGTCGGCAAAGAGGGCTATCAGATCCTCTTTGATAATCTCCCAGAATCGCAGGAAAAACTCTGCAGGAAACCCGTCCGGCCCTGGCGCTTTATTATGCTCCATCTGGAACACAGCCAGACGAACCTCCTCCTCAGAGAAAGATGCAGTAAGAATAGCATTCTCTTCTACATGTAATTTTGTTCTACAATTATAATTTGTTCGCAATTGCTAACTTGCGGATCAACTCGTGGGATCCTTCTTTCCTGGCGCGGAAGCCTTCTCTAGATCAGACTCCATGCACATGACAACGCTCTTTAGCGCAACTTAGGTTTTGCCTTTTCTTCCATGCAAGCAGCCTCTAGCAGGGACCTTACCCGCTATCTTTGATATTGTTCAGCTTGGTCATCGACATGGTCGAACACATTTTCAAGAAGGCAAGCGACCTTGTCTAGAGATCAAGCCTACTGCGACTAGGACAATGGCGATCAAATTCCATGAGGCTCTTTATGTTGATGATTTGGAGTTTTTCTCGGAATCGGTCCATGAGAATCTGAAGACTGTCCAAGCTGATGCTAGCAGCCTGTGGAGAAACCTTGAGAAGCTTCCAATCTTTTAAGTCAAATTCGAGGGGATGGACCTTCAAAGTATTTGTGAGACCCTCTCGACTGGACTAATAGTTTACCTTACACCTACTTGTGGTTGCCAATGCATACTTGAAAGCTGAAGAAAGTCAATTATCAACCATTGATCCAAACTTAATTAATAAGGATAGGATACCAGATTCAAAACTTAATAACCAAAAAAGGCATGTAGGATGATCGCCACAACAGTTTACCTGTGTTGTTAGTAAAAAGAATCCAAGGGAAAACATGATTATGACACATTTTGTGGTTGCTAAACTATGTTGTGCTTAAAAAAAAAGTGGCACTATTTTTTTTGGGTTTTCCTTTTGTGGTTTCTCCCATCTTCCAACAAAAACACACCCTGCGTGCACATACATTTCATTTATTTATTTTCTCCTCTACATGAATAAGCAGCACTGCAGTCGGTTGCTCGAAAAAATGTACTCAGTATCACAATCTACCGCAGTAGCAAATACAGCCTTGCATATTACCACGATCAATCAGCCAGTGAAGTCCATGGAATTCTGGTTCTGCGTTCTAGGAAAGTAACATTTGATCACCAACCCCTACTGCATTATTTGGAGTGGAGGTAAGCTACGATGTGTGTCTGTTCATCAAACCCAGAAAATTTCTCTAAGTTCAATCAGAATTTTTTTTTTAGAAACACGGTACAAACGAAGACGCTCACAAACACGCGTGAACACTCACCCCTACGAACGCACACACGCACACCCTACCCCTATGAGCACCTCCGAGAGATTGACTGAGACGGGTCGGCGGGTCTTGAGAGATTGACGAAGTCAGCACAGACGTCTCGCCGTTGACGGGTACGTCACCTACCACTGAAAACGAAGCGCCGGTTAAATCCTAGATTAAATGCAGGAAATGTGAGCATCCATGTCAAGTCCTGGGTTATTTCCACCACAAGAAACCACACCACCTGAACTAGCCTCAGCTCACAGTTCAATTAGAAATATACTCTCAAAAAAAAGGAAGACAAACACAGAGCCTAAGCCTAGTTCTTCCCCAGTTCCCCTGTCCCCTCCACGAACGGATCCTTACAGCCCATAATATTGCGGCTCTTTGTTGTCCCCGTGACCGTATTTGCAGAGCGCTTTGCCATCAGCATTCAGTGGCGCCGCACCACCTGTGCTTGGGCCCTTTTCGTAGAACGGCGCCTTCCGGGGCTAATAGGGACCAAAATTAAGTTGTCGAGAAAGATATCTAACTTTGAGGTCTACGCTGCTATACAGAACGGATCGGGAATACCAGATGCATCCGAAAAAAAAACAAGCAGAAAGAAGGGACGGATAGGCATCACACACAACAAAAAGAGGGACGAAGATGCGCGCATCGCGCATACCAGCTTCTCGGCTCCTAATCAACCATGGTACGAATTCCCAGGAGCACCGGCAATCCATGCTTGATCAAGAAGAAGAAAAAAAAACATTTCTTGTTCGCACGCACCTCGAAGTTCTGAAGTAGCTGCGGCTATGGCCGCTGCCGCCGCCGCCGTGGACGATGCTGCGCTTAGGGTTTTGGGGTTAGAGAGGAGCCATTTCTCTCGGATGCTAGGGAGCAAGTTGGCCTTTTTTCTTTTCTTTTGCTATGCAGAGTAGGTTGGTAGATGTAGAAGAGACGAGGGCAGAAATGGAATAGGAATGGGCAATTAAGACAAGTCACAGTTTTGCCCCGATAAAGACTCTAGTTTCATTTTTCCAATAGAGTTCAAGATAAATTCGCACATAAAGATGACAAAAATATTCTGTGTGGGATTGGTACGTATCGTCGAAGTCGAAGCCTAGTAGCTAGTCATCCGCTCCATCCATAAGGGCAGCATCCGTGTGCGGTATGCCAACGAGTGTCTAGGTCTTGGCTCGGTCCCATCACAGTAGTACAAATAAAAATGAAGATACAGCCATGCATACGATACGCCGGACGAGACCGCATTTTGCTGGAACTACCGCGGGCAATTAATTGGTACTGTGGCTGTGACCTGCAAACAAAAACCGATTTGGTTCATTGTCATGGGGTTGGGTGCATGCCGTTCAAAAGGGTCGTATCGCTCGATTCTCTTTCCAGGAGAAAGGAGCCTCATTTTCTGAGTGAAACGGACACCGGTCACATCGCGTCTTGTCCTCGTACAACGGCCGGCACACAGGCCCCAGCCCGGACAGTCTCCGCTATTTCGTGTTTATACTGGACCGAGGCCAGCTAGCTGGAGTAGCTAGCTTGCAGTTGATTTGTACAGACTACAGATCGACTCGGTGGAATGTAACCAAATTTCAAAGTTTAATTTTGGACGGTACTTGGTTGCAAAATCATATAGTTATAGAAAAAAAATGTTTTTAAAGTACGAATGTAGGGCTGCAAGTTCTCCCACTCCGCTGCTGCAGGCTCTTTCTATGATGCATCGATACACATTAGTTACCGCACACGGCAGCACTGCGACCGCTAGCAGTCACGCTTGGTTCTCTATACGACAAAACTTGGCTTCTTTTTTCTTTTTTAAAGAAGGAACATGCAAGCCCATACGCTGCACAGGGCTACAGGAGACAGGACTGGCGTTGCTCTACGAAACAACCAGTACTCCAGCCATAGCTTCTGTAAAAGCTGCAAGTTTCTTCTTTGTGCTTTTTTATAGGCAGCAAATGTGATTTTCTGTGGACCTTTGCACACCCTGAGAAAGAGATCAACGGTCAAAAGTCTTAAGTTCTTGTCGATACATATGGGCACGGCAGTTGATGTTGCTGCGCCGCGCAGCTTGCTAGCCAGATTTCCTTTAGCCCTGTGACCGGCGGACAAAGAAAAACTGACCTGACCATGAAACGGCAGGTCGAAAGGATACATGCAGTGTACTAGTACTTCGATTGCAATTTTGCAGAGCTGCTGCGGCGGCCTGCGGGGAGCCGGGGACAGTGCACCGCAGGCGCAAAAGAGGCCGGCCGGGCGCTATTGGGTATTGGGGCTGGATGCATAGTACAGCGCGTTCTCTACTGGCTTTATACAGAGGTTGTAGGAGAGTATGAGTAGAATCGGGTGACCATTTGTAATAAGTAGTAGTACTCCACTAATATTGCACTATGATAAATTTCGGTAGTTCTTCGCAAATCGTAGAACTTTCGGACCAGCGGACGCTAAAGAATTTGTAGCTAGGTTTGATCAGTGCACCATTCATGATCGATTATTCCATGCTATTTAACGACGATCGATATCACATGCGCGCGCATGCCCAGAATACCGATCCATATTTTATGTACTCCTTTTTTCCCTAAGAAAAACAGCGCAGACTCCCGTTCCCTAAACCAGACCGGCGCCAGCCCAACCGCGCGCTTGCTGTCGTGATGGCCGGTACCGGGCACTCTCGATTTTACGGTCCTTGCATGCGCTGCTCTAGATCATACCGCGCGCGTGGTGCTTCGACCTTCGTGTATATGGGCGGAGGCCACATGCATGCTGTACGTACAACGTTGTAGCTAGGTGGTGCGGCTTGACCCAAACTACTACGTGATTCCCTGCGCGTTGCCGCATAAAATTTTATTTGCTCAAATGGACATAATGTTAGAAACAAAATGATAATGATGATGACCGTAGGATCAAACGATTTTATCATTCAAAACACATATGCAACGAAACAATTATGAGTAGTTTTGACGTACATGAACACTAACATATTTTCGGGGAAACCGGAAAACTAAGCTTCAGAAATCTGAGCATTGCAGTTCTTAGAAAGATCAACATATATATCATGAAAATATGGTATTTGATGAAATATTTATACGGTTTTGCTATTGAGGAGTCACTTGTTTTTTAGTTAAAGATCAGTCGATGTGATTGGCCATCTGACGGAGAGAGGAGAGTGGGGATGACCCTCAGTTCTTAATAAAACGGTTCTGATACGAAACTGAGATTTAAGACTTTTGCTTAAAAATCAGATGGCTGAGCAATAGTCATTTATATACAACGTGAAGGTGAAAAGTCTTAGAAGTTAAAACGTTGAAATTGTCCAAGGAGGCACCAAAACAAGTTACTATTGGGTTGCAACACATGATGTGTAGGATGTGAATGGTGAGGTGAACACTTTGTATGTACATGTGCACTATGTGGATGGTGATGTAAACACAATGCATGTGTAACTTACAAACAGTAAGTGCATTTTAATGAGGATTAACTTTATAGAGAATATAGATACACAGTTAAATTAAACGCATGCTTTTACGGCTTCTCATTCTTTTAGGTCGTTTTGATTCCGATCGACTCCGTGCAGTCTTTGAAGTTAAATTTTGTCATTTACTCACTCCATCCCATATTAAGTAACTCACATCTTTTCCAATTATGAATGTATCTATATCTAAAAAGCGTCTAGATACATATGTAATAGAAATTCACTTAATATGGGACGAGGGAGTAGCTTTTTCACAAGTGCACATGTGTATATATATATAAAAAAAGAAAACTTACATCATTTGTTATTTTTCCAGGGAAAATATCTGAACTAATACGAATGTACGGATCGATACATGGATGCTGCATGAGTTCGGTCGGTCCACTTGGTGTCAACGAAATCGGCCAAACCGGCTATACATGACTGTGATCTATAGTCCAAGATTTGTTTTGCACGAAAAAGAACTAGGCGAAATGTAAAATTTCCTGCAAATTCAAAGATGGTACGTTAGTATTTTCTTTATAGAGTGAATTCCATATTTTACTCCATATTTGTACATCTATAAACTCTATAAAGTTGAAGCCCACTAACTGCAGTTAATTTAGTAAGCTCAACATGCAGGCTATCCACGTCAGCGTCCACGCCAGCATCCCATCTAATACTCCCACGTCAGCCCGACCGCTTCTAATTAGCCTGGCCGCTCAATCTTGCCCTGACCGCTTCTAATTAGCCTGGCCGCTCAATCTTGCCCTGACCACCGCCGGCTCACGCTGCACCCGTCGAGCTCCATCCTCGCAGCCCACGGGATCTGCCCCGTCCACCGCCGAGCGCCGTCCCTGCCGCCCTCCGCCCCGCCCGCCGCGTCCCCACCGCCCACGGGTTCCGCCCCGACCGCTGCGTCTGCACCCGCCACGTCCTGGGCGCCCCCTGCTCCGCCCCGACCGCTGCATCCCCGGCCCGACGCTGCGGGCTCCCGGGCTCAGCCCCGGCCGCCGCCGACCGCTGTCCCCGCCGCCCCCGTCTTAGCCCCGACCGCCGCCCACTGGCTACACCCCCGAACGTCGCATCCCCTGTTGCCGCGCCGCCCACTGGTTCCGCCCCGATCGCCGCGTCTCCGGCCACCGCCGAGCACCGTCACCGCCGCCCTCGGGTTCATACCTGACCACCGCATCCCCGCCGCCCACGGGCTCGAGCTCAGTCCCAGCTGCCGCTGAGCGTCGTTTGCGAAGGTACACACTCTTTTTTCTGATTTTTTTTTCTGAAACTCGAAGGTACACAATCTTGGCGCAATTGTTCCGGGTTGGTGTTGACACGTAACAAATGTTCTCATTTTTCTGCTTTGTGATTTGCGGTCAGATTCGGCCGTCGCTCCACCTCCGCCCTCGCTAAGTAACCGCTACTTTTATTCCCATCTCATTTGCAGCAGAAACGACAGCCACTACACCTGAATTCGCAGGGACTTCGGGTCAGTATTACTGGCGCCATGGGGGGCCCTCTATTTAGTCCCTTCTTCCACGCGGTTCTTCCTCACCCTTGAGTCTTGCCGGATTCCAGGAGCCATTCCAAGGTTTGGGACTTCCCATCTTAGGTTTCTGTGTAGGTGTCCAGATTGTGTACCGGCAGGGTGTTGAATTTGTTATTTTCGTCCGGGATTTGCAGGCCGCTTTCTCAAATTTATTTGTGTTTTTGAAGTTCGACCGCAACAGCAGCAAGCGGAATTATGTCGGATTTTTGTGCGAATTGATTTCATCTATATCAGCGAACTCTCTCCTGACGGTATGTACTCCAGATCTTTTTTTGTGTTATCCTTTTGTCTTATAAAATTTGATTCATATAAAGTTGAATGCTTATGTCCATGCCAAAAAGACAACTGGATTGCAGTTGAGTCAAGTAAATATTATAGGATATCAAAAAGATATTATGTATGATGAATTACATGTTGGTGTTCCTCTGAGTTGGTTCTTCCATAGGAAAAACCTGGAAATGTAGTGTCCCATTTTTCATGAACTCAATGTTGACGAATGGATGATCAAACTTTGGGGTTGTGGCATGAGAAGATATGCTTTTGAAAGTTAGATACATCGGTGGCGATTTAGTGTCCCTTATCTCTTGAATTGCTTCAGTAAATTTCTTCTGAGCTTGCCTCTCTGAATTGATTGACATCCTGTAGGGAAAATATTAGGGAGAAACTGCATTGAGATGAGTATTAAAAAAAGAAATTAAGGTTTTCATATATACATACCTGCTGTTTTCATGTAGATGCTCCATATGCAGCTGAACAAAGAACACTGGATGTGTAGCACAATGGAATAAGTTTACTTTCATATCCCACGTTTTATAGTTGCTTCAAAAGTGTTACAGATTTAATGAAAAAGATGTTACATGCCCTAAAAACTGTCCTGGAACCCCCACCTCTTTACTCAGCCATTATAATGAAGAATGAAACTGACTTGACAGCAGCCATTTAATTTTCCATTGTAATCCTGTTATAAAGTGAGCATTGTAGCTGTCTGTTTTCAGTTTGGACAGTAAATAAATTGTAAAATTCTGTCAGTATAGATAGTGGGGAAAGTTCTTCCCGTCTTCCACCGCAACGTGGGCTTCCACGAGGTCGACGTGGCCGTCGTCGGCGCACGACATCGCCTGATCCAGTGCCTACTCCAACTCGGGCTGTTGCTGCTGGATCTCGCTGTAGGCGCAGGCTAGCAAATGTATCTGGGGCTTCTTCTTCGTCTATTGAACAAAACATGAACACAGCAAGCTCATCTAAGGTACAAAATGTTTTTGTTCAGCTACCAGAGCCTTCTGTTCCTGTCACAAGCCCAACCCAGCATCGTCGACGTAAGCTTTGATATTCCTAGCCTTTGTGAGCTGCAATCAGAAAAAAGAACACACCCTAATTCACTTTGTTGTATTCTTATACTCCTTTAGGAACAATTTTTACACCTTTATATCTTGGAGGCCCTCAACATAATTGTGTGCCTTGCCATTCCTTCTTCTGGTACGATGAGCGTGTCCATCGAGACAGAAATACATCAAACACATCCTATAATTTATGTTGCAAAGGAGGTAGAATCAAGCTTCCGCCTTATGCCCCACCTCCACAACCCCTTATGGATTTGTTGACTTCACAGACTAGTTCAACTTCAAGTCACTTTTTTGAGCATATTCGGCAATACAATGCCATGTTTGCTATGACTTCAATGGGGGCTAAGGTTATTGAGTCTATAAATGATGGACATGGGCCATATGTTTTCAAGGTTAGTGGACAAGTTTGTCATCGTATCGGTACATTGCGTCCATCTGACGGTTATCGGCCCGAATATTGCCAGCTTTATATATATGATACGAAAAATGAGATCACCAACAGGATAAATGTTGCTTCCTCTAGCCAGGGCTCATGCTAATCAAGGGATAGTTGCCTCTCTCATAAGAATGCTTGACATAAATAACCCAATTGTCCAGCTTTTCAGAAGTGCCCATGAAAGGTTAGATGGATATACATCCTCCGACCACTACCGTATTAGGATATTTGGTGATGTCTGTGAAATCATAGGTGATGTGTAACATTGGCAAGTGTTTTAGATGAAACATTGATGTGGATACTTTGGATAATATGATTATTTATGTGATGACATGTATCTTGTTTGGACTTAGTGCTTTGCTAGTGGTGTGCTGATCCATTAGTTTCTTATGTGAAAACATGGCGTGAGTTGTGTGGAACTTACCCTGAGTCAAGTCGTGCACTTGTGCTCGTACTGGTTATTTGTGTGTTCGCTTTCAGGTGTTGCCAGAGCTAGAGGAACATGGTCGATGACGGGATCGAGGGATGAAGCTTGGGAGAAGCTGAGGTCGAGGATCAAGGTCATGCGGGACGTTCGTGCGAAGGAACAACGGAAGTGAAGGCTACGATGATCCGGGAGGACACCGGTTTGTCGTAATTGTTTATACCGGATATGTACGGTATTGCAGATATTCGATACGTGATGGTCGAGTTTTGAAGACATCACAAGAAAAGTTGATGGCACGGAGTGGCATCGACGTGAAGATATGTAGGTCCAGCCGTGGCTGGATGAGAGCTGTTTAAAGATTAAATAGTAGCATCATCAATATGGCGTCGGATGGAAAAGTGGTCTACCTGAAAGTTGTGCGCGTCGTCGAGACGAACAACTTTGCTTTTGGAGTCATCTCAATCCGAGATCGTATGCGGGCTCCACGGGCAAAATACCGACCAGGACAGAGGAGTTCGTGTTGGATTCGGACTCGATTTAGGGTCACGAATTTTTCCTTATAAATAGAGGGCATCCTAGCTAGGGTTTTAGTAAGGACGTGAGGGAACTCAGAGCTTTGGATCTAGATCAATTATTGGAGAGTTCTTCGATGCATGGTTGCATCTTTTGTAATAGATCAACATCGTTGCAATAAAGAGATTCGTTGGAGGTGTCATCTCTGTTCTTCTCGGATCTTCGTGGATTCATCGTGCTAGATCTTTCTAACACTTTGGTGCAGGTTCATCACGAGTTTATAATATTTTGCTGCTGGTTTATCACGAGATCAAGTGAAAATTGCGATTAATTCATCTTTCTTGTTATTCCTCGAAATTGGTTTTAGATTAATCCTCGTAACTTTCTATCAGCTGTTACTATTTTGATCATATCTTTTAATTAGTACGTCCGATTGAGCTGATTCTTGTTGTGTTGGTTAGATAATTTCAATATCTTTCTTTTTCATACTCATACGCATTTTTTGGTTCATCCAATCAAAAGTTACGGCTGTTTTACTATCATGGACAGAAAGGTGATTTAGGGTTTGAACTTTCGGGAAAAGTTTTAATTTGCTTCCGCGCAATCATTCACCCCCCTCTGATCGATCTCACAATTGGTATCAGAGTAAGTTCTCTCTAATTATATTAACCGGTTGATTAGACTTGCTAGATATGGATAGGTATTCTACCAAACCCTGTGTTTTCGATGGTGTTGATTTTCAGTTTTGGAAGGTGAAGATGAAGGCATACGTCATGGCACAAAGATACGCCATATGAGAGAAGATCGCCAAGCCCTATGAGCTTCCCGCGGACAATGGTTCTAGGCAACTTACGTGCATTAGGTGTTACTTATACTGATGCTGATGGTTCTAGGCAACTTTTGAGTGCATTAGATATGTCCATATGGGAGATAAAAGTTACATCTATTAGAGAATCCACTATCATGAGCACACTTACACTTGATATTCTGTACTCAAAATTGAAAACTCATGAATTAGATATTCTTGCTAGGAGAACCGGTTCCAAATCAATTGCACTTGTTACTAACCCTGGCAGCTCTAATGATGGTACTTCTACATATTGCTATGCTTTGTCTTCTTTGTCTCAACTAACTGATGAACAGCTAGAGCAATATCCAGAGGAAGAATTGGCACTCCTGACCTCTCGTTTTACACGTGCCCTGCAAAATGTTCGTTCAAGGAAGAGAGGTGGGAACAATGCTCCAAGGTGCTTTGAATGTGGTGATCCAAATCACTTTCGCCAAAATTGTCATAAATTCTTATCCAAGATGGCGAAAGAAGAAAATGGGGAGGACAAGAAGAAGAAGAGCTCCTTCAACATCAAGAATAAAAGGAGGGGCGACTTTGCTCGAGCGGTGGCTCAGAGTATTTTCTCTGTAATGAATGAATATGGTGAACCATGCTTGAGTGATGTGGATATCGAGTCTGATGAAGATGATGCATCCAAAGGCAAGCGCGACATTAATGGGATGTGTCTTATGGCTAGCAACGAGTGTTACCTCCTGCGACGACTACGACAGTGACAGCAACAATGAGGTAGAACTTTCTTATGATGAATTACTTAAAAGTGCTAGTAAATTGAGTTCCTTGCTTGATCATGCTACTAAAAGAATTAAGAAATATGACTTGAAAATTGCATCCTTGAATTCTAAAATTACTAAACTTAAGTCTATGATTCCTGATGATGATTCCTGCAAGTCTTGTGATTCTATATACTCTGAGCTTACCTCTTTACGTTCTATTCATGATGATACTCTTGATAAGCTTAGAGTTGCATTAGAAAACAATGAGAAACCTATTGTGCATTAACGTAAACAAATTAATGATGCTAGCATGGATACTTCTGATTTGACAGATTCAATTTCTTGTAATAATTGTCATATTCTTGAATTGAAGTTGAAAGATGCAAATGCTAGGGTTTCTCATGTTGAAAATGCTTTACACATCCATGAGGTTTCTTTGTGCGCTAATTGTAAAAGTGGAAAACAAATCATGGATAGTGCTTGTGATAATTGTATTGCCCTGTCTCACCAAGTTAATTATTTACAAGCATCTTTGCAGAAATTTTCTAGTGGGCACAAAAATCTGAATATGATCTTAGATAAGTCTAAAGTGAGTAAGAACAAGACCGGACTTGGTTTTAATGCATATGCTCATTTTAATGCTAATCCACCCAATATAGTTAAGTCACTAGGCAATGGAATTTTTGAAACAACTGACAAGCCAACCAATGTGATTTTTAGATCTGCTGGCATCATGTCTAATGATACTTCAACAAGTGCAAATGTAGGTCATACATCACATGCTAAATCTGGAAGTAGGTACACTTGCACTTATTGTAATAAACCTGGACATGCTGTAGGTTCTTGTTTTAGACTAGCTAGAGTAATTAAAAAGGAAAGAAAACAAGCTAGATCTAATTCCTTCAATGCACATTATGCTCATGATAAAACTACTACTCCCCGTTATGTGCCTAGGGTGAATGTTTTACCTTCCGTTTCCACTTGCATGAGGCATGTACAATCTGTCCCAATGTATAAAGAAACTTGTGCTCTGCCTACTCGTCGTGTATCTCAGTACTGGATACCTAAAAGCTTTTTATCTATCCAGTACTGAGATCTCGGCATGTGTTTGTTTGTAGGCACTTCGCGTGAGGAAGGAGAACATATGACTAGTGGACTCCGGTTGTTCTCGTCACATGACCGGTGATAAAAATTGGTTCTCCTTCCTCAAACGTGCATCTCGGGCTGAAAGTGTAACCTATGGAGATGCTTCTACCTCTACTGTTGTTGGGAAAGGTACAGTAAAGGTAACCGACAATTTTGTGTTCAAAGATGTTGCTTTGGTTGAAAATCTAAAATACAACTTATTGTCGGTTTCCCAAATGATTGATGAGGATCTTGAAGTATCTTTCAAGAAGAGTGCTTGCAAAGTTTTAGATGCTTCGGGTGATCTTGTTTTTGATATATCACGCTTTGGGAAAGTTTTAAGGCTGATTTTCATGCTGCTTCAAATGCAAAATTTAGGTGTCTAGTTGCCAACACATCTACAAATTTATTATTTTGGCATCGTAGACTTGGGCATATTGGTTTTGATCATCTTACTCGCATTAGTGGTATGAATGTCTTAAATGGTTTGCCTAAACTTAAGGGAGAAAAACATGTTGTATGCTCTCCTTGTAGACATGGTAAGATGGTTGCAGGTTCTCAGGCACGCATTACTGGTGTCATGACTGATGCTCCAGGACAGTTTCTACACCTTGATACAGTTGGTCCATCAAGAGTACAATCTTTTGGTGGTAAGTGGTATGTTCTGCTGATTGTTGATGATTATTCAAGATATTCTTAGGTTTATTTTATGGCATCTAAGGATGAGGCTTTTAGTCATTTTAAGAGTCTTGTGAATAGATTAAGTGTTGAGCACCCAGGATCTTTGAAAACTATCAGGAGTGATAATGGAACTGAATTTAAGAATTCATATTTTAATCAGTTTTGTGATGAACTTGTCATTGAACATCAATTTTCTGCACCTTATGTACCACAACAAAATGGTGTAGTGGAGCGTAAGAATCGAACTCTAGTTGAGATGGCCCGTACTACGCTTGATGAATTTTCTACTCCTAGAAAGTTTTGGGCTGAAGCTATATCTACTGCTTGTTATGTTTCAAATCGTGTGTTCTTGAGATCCAAAATTGGTAAAACGCCATATGAACTACGATTTGGACGTAAACCTGTTATATCTCACCTAAGAGTTTTTGGATGCAAATGCTTTGTTCTTAAATCTGGCAATCTAGATAAGTTTGAGTCTAGATCATATGATGGCATGTTTCTTGGATATCCTGCTCATTCACGTGGTTACCGTGTTTATGTTTACGAGACTAACCGACTAATGGAAACCAGTGAAGTGACTTTTGATGAGGCTAGTTCTGGCTCTAGTCCTCTTGTTTCTAATGCAGGAACATATGTTCAGGGGGAGGGAATATTTTTGGATGATGAAGATGATGAGGAGGATGGCATGCCCCCTGCTGTCCATGCACCATCTGTAGCTGTTCCTACACCTACTACTACTGCTGCTACAGTTGATCACCCTCAGGAGACTACCTCGACTAGTCAAGCTGGGGTTGAGCAAGCTGCTGAGTCAAATATTTCAGCACCCCGACACATTCAAAAGTGGCACCCTCCTGAACAGATTATTGGAAGCATGACTGAGAGAGTCACACGGTCAAGGTTTATCGATTCTAACCCTCACAATCATTCTGCATTTGTTGCTTCTTTTGAGCCCAAAGATATATCTCATGCATTTACTGATGAATCGTGGATCAATGCCATGCATGAGGAATTAGAAAATTTTGAGCGTAACCAAGTTTGGACTCTTGTTTCACCACCTCCAGGTCATACCCTTATTGGTACACGTTGGGTTTTTAAAAACAAACAAAGTGAGGATGGTGTTATTGTTCGCAACAAGGCTAGGTTGGTTGCTCAAGGTTTTACTCAAATTGAGGGTCTTGATTTTGATGAAACTTTTGCCCCTGTTGCTAGATTAGAAGCTATAAGAATTTTATTGGCATTCGCTGCATCTAAAGGTTTCAAGCTTGATCAAATGGATGTTAAAAGTGCTTTTCTCAATGGCTTCATTCATGAGGAGTTTTATGTTAAGCAACCACCGGGTTTTGAGAATCCAAATTTCCCAAACCATGTTTATAAACTCTCAAAGACTTTGTATGGTTTAAAACAAGTCCCACGTGCATGGTATGATAGGTTAAATTTTTTTTTACTTGAAAAGGGGTTTACCATGGGAAATGTTGATAAAACCTTATTTGTACTCAAGCATGGCAATGATCAACTTTTCGTACAAGTTTGTGTTGATGATATTATCTTTGGGCGTGCCTCTCATGCTTTGGTGTCAGAAGTTTTAGAAACTATGAGCAGGGAATTTGAGATGAGCATGATGGGCAAACTTACTTACTTTTTGGGGCTACAAATCAAGCAAACAAAGGAGGGCACCTTTGTACATCAAAGTAAGTATACGAAGGATCTGCTACGACGTTTTGGGATGGAAAACTGCAAGCCTATTATGACACCAATGGAATCTACGACGTCGCTTGATCTTGATGAGGATGGTGAACCTGTTGACCAAAAGATGTATAGGAGTATGATTGGTTCACTTCTTTATCTTGCTGCCTCTAGACCGGATATACAATTTTCTGTATGCTTGTGTGCACGGTTTCAAGCTTCTCGACGTACATCACATTTACAAGCTGTCAAGAGGATTTTCAGGTATCTACATGGCACCCAATCTTTTGGCATTTGGTTTTCTGCTTCCTCTAGTATTATATTGCGTGCATTTTCGGATGCTGATTTTGGAGGTTGTAGAATTGATAGAAAGAGTACATCTGGTACATGCTTATTTTTGGGTGATTCTTTAGTACTTTGGTCTTCTAAGAAACAAAGTTCTGTTGCACAGTCTACTGCTGAAAGTGAATATGTAGCTGCTGCTTGCTGTTGCTCACAGATTTTATGGATAATAGCTACAATGAAAGATTATGGGGTTATTTTAGAAAGTGTACCACTTTATTGTGATAACACTAGTGCTATATGTATTGCTAAAAACCCAGTGCAACATTCTAGAACTAAGCACATAGATATAAGATATCATTTTCTTAGAGATCATGTTGAAAAAGAAAATGTTGTGCTCAACTTTATAGATACCGAACGTCAATTGGCAGACATTTTTACTAAACCATTGGATTCTTCTCGGTTTGCTTTTCTTCGAGGTGAACTTGGAGTAATCAAACCATACGGGATGGTTTGAGGGGGAGTTTGTTCTTTGTGTACGACATGTAAAATATCTTTTTCGTTCTTTTATCTTTAATAAATAAAAAATCTGAAAAAGTAATGAGCATTGTATTCCATCCTCAAATGACATTTTTGCAACCACGTTTATGTTTTGAGAACATTGTCATTTTATATGTATGCTCGTATGAAATAGTCTATCACATGACTTCTAATAGGAATGATAACTTGAACTAAATCTTGTCATGGTTAAACTTTGTTAGCTATTTTGGTCTTGGATACTTAATTACTAGCAATGATGAAAATATAATGGTATCAAAGTTCCAAATATACAAAGACACGTGGTGTCAAGAAATTTTTACTAAATAAATATGCCAATGTCGCACTACATCTTCACGAGACTGCTTACCATTGCACTTTGGTATGAACTTGGAGGTTGCTGTGTTTATTGAAACCTTTGTCTTAAGCTTCTGATTGCTTATCATTGCCTTAAGCTTCTGATTGCTAATCATTGCACTCTGGACATAGGCTTGGCATGGTGTTTTAAATATAGGCTTGGCAAGGTTGAATTGACTTGGCATATAAATTCAATGAAAATAAATATTATGCTTTTATAAAGTGCTTTGTTTAATGTAATGTGCTGCAAGTTATTTTGTATTCAAGTATTGATGTAGTTGACAGGGGGAGACCATGTCTTGCAATAAATCGTAAAAATACTTGAGTTTTAGTCATGTATAGATTACATCATACTTACATACATGTCGAGTACAACTACTTTTTACATAAATTGGATGCACAATTATCATGTTCATGATGTTTCATAATGCTCATTACAACAAAAAAAAATAAAATATAAAAAAAATCGCTTTAGTTTAAAGAAAAAAAAGTTGAAGCAGGGGAAATATTTTTGTGTGGTTTTGATGAAATTCATTGTCAAAGGGGGAGAGATTTCAACACATATACAGACCATATTTTACATTTATTGGTGTTTCTCCAACTTTTTGAGGTTTTCATTTTCTTTTCAAAACCTTGAAAATCTGAGAGTTAAGTGAATGTTCAATGTCTAGTGTTGTTAAGAAGATGTTGCCAATGTTTTCATCAAGGGGGAGATTGTGAAATCATAGGTGATGTGTAACATTGGCAAGTGTTTTAGATGAAACATTGATGTGTATACTTTGGATAATATGGATATTTATGTGATGACATGTATCTTGTTTGGACTAAGTGCTTTGCTAGTGGTGTGCTGATCCATTAGTTTCTTATGTGAAAACATGGCGTGAGTTGTGTGGAACTTACCCTGAGTCAAGTCATGGACTTGTGCTCGTACTGGTTATTTGTGTGTTCGCTTTCAGGTGTTGCCGGAGCTAGAGGAACGTGGTCGATGACGGGATCGAGGAATGAAGCTTGGGAGAAGGTGAGGTCGAGGATCAAGGTCATGCGGGACGTTCGTGCGAAGGAACAACGGAAGTGAAGCCTACGATGATCCGGGAGGGCACCGGTTTGTCGTAATTGTTTATACCGGATATGTACGGTATTGGAGATATTCGATACGTGATGGTCGAGTTTTGAAGACATCACAAGAAGAGTTGATGGCACGGAGTGGCATCGACGTGAAGATATGTAGGTCAGCCGTGGCTGAATGAGAGCTGTTTAAAGATTAAATATTAGCGTCATCAAGATGGCATCGGATGGAAAAGTGGTCTACATGAAAGTTGTGCACGTCGTCGAGACGAATAACTTTTCTTTTGGATTCATCTCAATCCGAGGTTGTATGCGGGCCCCACGGGCAAAATACCGACCAGGACAGAGGAGTTCGTGTTGGATTTGGACTCGGTTTAGAGTCGCGAATTTTCCCTTATAAATAGAGGGCATCCTAGCTAGGGTTTTAGCAAGGACATGAGGGAAGTCAGAGCTTTGGATCTAGATCAATTCTTGGAGAGTTATTGGATGCATGGTTGCATCTTTTGTAATAGATCAACATCGTTGCAATAAAAAGATTCGTTGGAGGTGTCATCTCTGTTCTTCTCGGATCTTCGTGGATTCATTGTGCTAGATCTTTCTAACACTTTGGTGCAGGTTCATCACGAGTTCATAATACTTTGCTGCAGATTTATCACGAGATCAAGTGAAAATTGCGATTAATTCATCTTTCTTGTTATTCCTCGAAATTGGTTTTAGATTTATCCTCGTAACTTTCTGTCAGCTGTTACTATTTTGATCATATCTTTTTATTGGTACGTTCGATTGAGCTGATTCTTGGTGCCTTGGTTAGATAATTTCAATATCTTTCTTTTGCATACTCATACGCATTTTTTGGTTCATCCAATCAAAAGTTACGGCTGTTTTCCTATCATGGATAGAAAGGTGATTTAAGGTTTGAACTTTCGGAAAAAGTTTTAATTTGCTTCCGCGCAATCATTGACCCCCCCTCTGATTGCCTATCTCGATCTCACAATGTCGATGCTCATGGTGATATATTTAGTGCTCCGGCTGCATCTGAGGTTGTGGGGTTGATTGTGGGTGACATTGGAGCAACTGACATTGGTAGGGACCTTATAGTGGAAGATCGTTCAGCAGGCCTTCAACAAATAAATGAGAAACATCGTAAATTTATGTCCATGCAGTATACTCTCTTATTTCCATATGGAGAAGATGGTTATCATGACTCATTAGTGTATCAGCAAACATCTCGATCTGAAAATCTACATCGCAGGAAAGCAACAATGCTAGAGTACTATTGTTATAGGTTCCATGATAGGACCGAGGACTTCAACACTCCATTGAAAGGCAAGCGATTGACACAAAGTTATGAAGTTGATGCTTATTGTTGTGTTGAGGGGGAACGGATAGGGCATTACAGAAAACCAAGTTTCCAGCGAAAATATAGATCATCACCTTACAACTCTTTGGCTAATTCTGTATCAAGTGGCATTACTTCTGGGTCTTCAGCCGGGCAGCGGGTTATTTTGCCCTCTTCTTTCACTGGAGACCCCCGCTATCTTTATCAAAACTATCAAGACTGTATTGCTATCTGTAGAAAATATGGCTGCCCAGATTTATTTATCACATTCACGTCAAACCCTGCTTGGCTGGAGATTGCAGAAGCATTGGCATCTTTCCCTGGGCAACAACCTTCTGATAGACCTGACATTGTAGACCGGGTTTTCAAAATGAAATTGAATCATTTAATGGATGACATAAAAAAAAAATCTTTGGTCCCATAAATGCAGGTATTGTTTCGGTTCATGTCCATACATGTTACTCGATTTATTATGATATCACTGACATATAAAAATGGTCATTTTTTTTTCAGTTTTGTACTCAATCGAATTTCAAAAACGCGGTCTCCCACATGTTCATATTATATTATGGTTGGCCAACCAAGAACCTCTAGATGCCGAGAAAATTGATTTGTACATCTCTGCTCAGTTGCCAGACGCAACAACTGATCCAATTGGATATGAAGCAGTTTCTTCTTTTATGATTCATGGTCCATGCGGCCCTCTGAAATCCAACGCATCTTGCATGTCCGAGGGAAAATGCTCAAAAAATTTCCCTAAGGAGTTTTGTGAAAAAACCAGTATAGACAGCAAGGGTTTTGCTCAGTATGCTCGGCCTAACAATGGGATGGTCGTAAATAGAAATGGAATAAACATTGACAACAGATTTATTGTTCCTCATAATGTGGATTTGGTTGTTAAATATCATGCTCATATAAATGTAGAAAGGGTCAACCATGATGGTATGCACAAGTATCTTTTCAAATATGTTACAAAAGGGTTTGACTGTTCCAGAGTTGGATTTTATAGAAGCACTGGCCAAAATATCAATGAAATCAATAACTATCTTGAGTGTCATTATGTCACCCCACATGAGGCAGCATGGCGCATATTTCAGTATGATATTCATCATACTGACCCATCAGTTGAGCGCCTTCCTGTCCATCTGCCATTAGAAAATAATGTGGTCTATGCAGAAGATGATAACCTTGAAGAAGTAATTTCAAATCCAGAGAACCTGAAAACTAAACTCACTACCTGGCTAGAGGCCAATAGACGATCCTCAGCTGCTCACCAGCACACTTATATTGAGTCAGCCCTGCACAAGGAGAGCTTTTTTACCTTCGCATGTTGCTCTATGTTGTCAAGGGTTCAAAGTCCTTCGCTGAAATCCGCACTATAGGGAACCACGAATGCCCAACCTACCGTGCAGCCTGCGAATCTTTAGGCCTTCTTGGGGATGATCAAGAATGGTCTCATGCTCTCATAGATGCAGCGCAATGGGCTACTGCTCCTCAGCTATGACAACTTTTTGTCACAATGCTTCTATTCTGTGAGGTTACAAATCCAAAGAGGCTTTTCGATGAACATGTCTCATCCATGAGCGAAGACAGTACATATAGAATAAATCGGAACCCTCTGCTGAGAGCCAATTCATCTCCACAAATTGTTGTCTCTTTTCTCCTCTTTGAATTGGATAAATTGCTTAGAGACGCTGGGTATTCTCTGTCACATTTCAATTTACCACTACCAGATGATATTGGCAGTTCTTCCACGGAAAATAGGTTGTTGTTAGATGAAATAAGCTATGATGCTACTCATCTGTCTACATCAGTATCTGAGGATATTCCTAGACTTAATAGCAGTCTGAAAAGTGTCTTTGATGCTATTTCTGCATCTGTCCTAAATTCATCAGTCCGAACATTCTTTGTGTATGGGTGCGGAGGAACTGGGAAAACCTTTTTATGGACAACATTGCTCAACTTTGTAAGAATCTAAGGGAAAATAGCTTTGGCGGTTGAATCCTCTGGAATTGCATCGCTCTTACTTCCAGGTGGTAGAACACCCCATTCGTGCTTTAAAATTCCGTTGGAAATCTGTCAAAATTTTATGTGCAATGTTAAGAAAAATACAAACTTGGCTGAACTTATCCAGAAGACATCGCTAATTATATGGGATGAAGCGCCTGTTAATCACAAATATTGTTCTGAGGCACTTGACCGCACACTTCGAGATATGCTGTCAGATAGTAGACCAGTCTCACAGAACAAACAATTTGGTGGCATAACTGTTGTCCTTAGTGGAGATTTTGGGCAAACTCTTCCAGTTATCCCAAATGCAAAAAAGGGTCATAGTTTGAAGGCTTGCATTGTTAATTCTTATATATGGCATGAGTGTACAGTTCTTCACTTGACCGAAAATATGAGGCTTGCTTCACGATCTCTCTCACCCTCCGATAGAGAGAACCTCAGGATATTTGCTGAATGGCTGTTAAGAGTAGGGGATGGTACAGAACCTTACATTGCAATTGAAAATGAGCCTGAAAATGCATTCATACAGATCCCACAATCTCTACTCCTCCCATCCCATTGTAGAAATCTCGATGGCTTGATTTCCTTTGTATATAACTCTAGACATCAACAAGAAAATGCAGCTTCGTACTATTGTTGACGGGCCATTTTAGCTCCCACAAATGAGGTTGTTTCCCAGATAAATACCAGAAAGATTTCTGAACTTGAAGCAAGTGAGATGTCATATTACAGTGCAGACACTATTGATGATGCGTCTTCCAACCATTCAACTTTAGAAGCATTGTATCCCCCTGAATTTCTGAATACAATTTCAATGAACGGGCTTCCGGATCATGTCTTGCATCTGAAAATAGGAATGCCCATAATGATTTTGCGTAACCTTGACCCCTCCCGTGGTCTTTGTAATGGGACTAGGCTCATAGTTACACAGCTTACTAAGCGTATAATTGAAGGAGAAATAATTACTTGAAAGGCTAAAGGTACGAGGGTTTATATCCCACGCATTGTCACCACTTCTGCTCAATCTAGATGGCCCTTCAAACTGAAACGCATGCAGTTCCCTGTACGGCTTTCAGATGCTATGACAATAAATAAAAGTCAAGGGCAAACTCTCAATAGAGTCGGTGTTTATTTACCAACCCCAGTTTTCTCTCATGGACAATTATATGTCGCTTTCTCACGGGTAACATCCCCCAATGGCTTGCGTGTGCTTATTGAAAATAGTCCTTCATCACATGCCAACTGCACTCATAATGTAGTGTACCATGATGTCTTCAGTCAAATAAATAGACAACCACATTAAATCAGAAAGGTATCTTGGGCACTTATCTTTGTTTTCATTACCTTCAAAGCATTTAACTTTCATTTAACTTTTATGTTGTTCTATCAATATTACATGCTTGAATTGTGTAGACAAAATGATATAGCGATGTGTTCTTCCAGATATACATCAGCCATGGGATCTCCTACAAAGTTTGGAGACATTACTGTAGGACAACAAAATTGTAAAGTTTTCGGCTGGCTCATACGGCTATGGGATGCAAAAAATAAATACGCCAAGACTACTGATTCTTTGCTCAGCATTGATGGAGTACTTCTTGCAGAAGATGTAAGTAGCATCAATCCAATCTTTAGTTTAGCATATTCTGAGCTTGATTTCCTGAGTTCCTGCTGCCCTCTGTTTTGCCTTCTTCAAATAAATTAACACATTTTGAACCCCAATTAGTAAAACTATTATAATTTTTTTTTGCATAAGTTAGGGAAGTGATTTTTATAGATGACATGCTAGCGACTATAACCAGATCTCATACAACCAGAAACAACAACAGTTCACCAAGTTTAATCAGAGTCCAACTATCCGCCCGTTGAACAGCCCCCAGCCATGTCGTTTATTATCCTGCTTCATTCCATGTGATAATTTATAATCTCGCACTAAAACAGCTTATATTGGCAGTGCGTGCATTTTAAGTGTCGAAGTGCTTTGGATCTGATGTTGCTACATGTTTAATTCTGAGCCGGATTAGTGAATGGTTTCGTCAGATCTGTTTGCTGGAACTTCAGAGATGTGCAGTGTTGGGATATTGTCGGTTTGAGGGGTCAAATGATGTCGGATTGAGCTGAAATTTTTACAGCGTGTTGAGAAATCATAGAACTACATATCTGCCAAGTTTCACGCATTTTGGTCCAGCCCTTTAAGAACAGTAATCTGATAACTGAAGGGGACAGAAACTGCATTCTTTGTTTAGCTGAATTTCAGTTATATCCTTTTGCTCCTGTCAAGAGTGTTGGCATGATCGTTCAAGTGTGGACGTGACACAGCAAATCACTCAAACTCTGCCTCATTTGGCCTGCACATAATCCGAACACCTGTACTCACCTATCAAACAGTGAGATTATTGGGTCTTGGGCAAGATTTTACCTAGCATATTTGCTCATTCCATCTGATCATGTCCACCTGTCCAGTACTGGTAAATTTCTGAAATTTCTTGCATCTTTGAGGCATAGTGTCGTAGCCCGGGGCGTAGACACCGGGGGTGCGCAGCACCCCCTTTTAGGTTCGGCAGAGGGCGTCGGGGATCGTTCCGGCGATCGCCGGCGAGGCCAATGTCAAGCATGAGGATGCACACAATCGTTTTACCCAGGTTCGGGCCACCCTGAGATGTAAAACCCTACGTCCTACTTCAGTGTTCTTATTAGCCAGTGAAAAAGGGTTTACAGGTTGCCGGGGGAGTTCCCGGGCGTTCTCTCCTTTTCTGCTAAGGGCTACTTGCTATTCTGGGCTAAAACTAGTAAGGAAGCGAACCCTTTAAACGTTGGTAATGGTCCTCCTTTTATACTCAAGGGGATACCACAGGTGCCTTGGTGCATGGATGACAAATGGCGAGCAAAGAACTCGAGCAACTTGCCCTCGCTGCGCAGGCTTGCATGTATGGGGAGTAGCCCTGCAGATAGGGCGCTACGTGCCTAGAATTCACAGCAGGCCAGTCACTGTGGCCTGACTAGACGGAGAATCCCCTTTCTGTCGAAGCATTAAATGTTTGCTTGCGCTTCACTCCTCGGCTTCACAAGCCCTGCGCGCAGGGAACCCTGCGGCCACGTGGCGTCGATGCTCTGCCCGCTTGGTACCGTCCTGGTAGCGATCGCCTGCGTCCGGGGACACCACCCCCCGCAAGTGACCTTCTCGGGGAGCACCCAGATGGGGATTCTCTTGTTGCCTTCCAGGGCAACCCCCGCAGCCTGGCTAGCCCTGCCGGGCTGGTGGCTTCCCGGGCAGCTTGTGCGGTGCTGCCCGGGGCGCTATCCTTCCGGGGAGCGGGTGAAGCGACCCACGCGTCATGCAACGGTGGTACCTCGGGTGCCATTGGTGCGACCGTAGCCCCCGGGCATGGGCTGGCAACACCTGCTTCCAGACGAACTCACCTTTGGTCGGTTGCCGGGCTACGCCCTTAATCGACGCGTGGGTCCCGAGGCACTTCAGGTGCCCGTTTATGCGTTACTCCAGGGACTCCGCCGTTACGGGCAGAGTAGTGGGGGCGAGATTTCCGCCTTAACCTCTCCTTAATCACGGGTAGTTAAGGCCATGCCCCACATTCCCCCTCTTTAAGCATACTTATGCCCAGCGCACCCATAGGGTGCGGATGCGCCCGTTGCCCAGCGCCGGGGTACTTTAAGACCCCACCGTTGTGATGAGGAGCAAACACTTAGCCCCCAGCCCTTCTTCCTTGTCCCCATTCTTCCTTGCGCCCCTGATTCTTGCCAATCTCCACTTGCGTTCCCCATGGCGCCCAGAGCCCCCAAGAGAGGGAAAGGCTCCAAGAGTTCCGCGGCCGACAAAGGCGAGAAGGCTCCCAAGAAGCCTCTCTCGGAGAAGGATCAGAAGAAGCGGGAGTTGAGGGCCACGCAGGCCTTCTTCAGGCCCGGCTACAACGCCGAGGGGTTTGACAAGATCCGGCATGCCGTCGCCTCTCGGTTCAACGTGTACGGCGAGATGCTCGTCTTCCCCGTCGGCGCTAATCACCAGGATAAAGACTTCCGGGTGTTCGCCCGCTTCATCCCCGCCGGGCTGGTACCTCCGTTCTCCCTCTTCCTCCACGCGCTCATGGTGGCGTACCAGCTCCGGGTCGCGCAGCTTCACCCCACCTCCCTCTTCCTTCTCGCCGTCTTCCAATTCCTCTGCGAGGGGTTCATTGGGGTGATGCCGTCAGTGGCGTTGTTCCGCCACTATTTTTACCCACGCGTCGAGCAACCGGAGTCGATGTCGTCAGGGGTGGTGTCCGTGCCCGCGACAAGATGAAGTCGGAGTTCATCGTGCAGTTGGAGAAGAAGATCGAGAAGGAGTGGCACGTGGATTGGTGTTGGGTTCGCGTGGAGGATCCCGATGAGCTCATCTACGCGCCCACCGAGCTGCCCGCAAGCAACGCCGGTTGGCGGGACCGCTACAGCCGCGACGCGGCGCTCCTCCCCATCGTCGAGTGGATCAAGGTCCTGCGACTAGCGGGGCTCACTGATCTCGACGTGGCGCGCACCTACATCAGCCGGCGCATTGCGCCGCTGCAGCTGCGGTCTCGCCCCGCGTGGATGTACACAAGGCCCGGGGACAACACGCGCCTCCAGAACGGGGGCGTCACCCCGGACGCGATCCGGGCGTGGGTGAACGGGATCACCGGCGAGGATGCCCCCTTCACGGATCTGGCCCCGGGGGTCCTTCCCTCCACGCCGCGTCGCAGGGCTGCACGACATCGTCAGCAGCTACCCGCCCTGCAACGAGTGGGGGCTGATGTCCAATTCCCCCGCTCGAGCCGCGAAACCTCCGCCTGCCGCAGCCCGCAGGAAGCGAGTGGCCGAGGAGAGTGGGGGGGAATCGGAGCTCAGCTGGCCCGACGTCGAGTCCTCTGACAACGAGGCTGGTCACGTTGCCGGGGCCTAGACAGCCCTTCCTGTGGTGGAGGAGACGGACGAAGACGACGCACCTCTGGTGCGGCGGACGAGGGTGCCCGCTGCAGCGGCCGCCTCCGCGGCGGCCGCAATCGCCGTGGCAACTTCCACGGAGACCGGGGCGGCGGCTACCCCACGAGGGTCCGTGGCTCCGCCTAAGCGGGGAATCTTCGGGGACTACACGTTCAAGCTCAAGCCCCCGAGGTAAGCCGGTGTGTCCCCCCTCCTTCTTCCTACAAGGTTTGCTCCAGCTCTGGTTTCCTTATTCCTTTGTCGATGACTTGTAGGGACAGCATCCCGGTGGGAGCCGGCAAGAGGGGGAGGACGGGCACTGCGCCCGCCGCGCCGAGCAAGAAGGCGCGCACCCGGGCCCGTGTCAGTGCCAGCCAAACCGGCATGGGGTCCAGCGGCGCTGCCACCACGCTTGCCGCCGACCCAATCCTGGTGGAGGAGGAGCCCGCAGCGGACAGCCCGGCCGCAGGAGCTGGGACAGAGGGGGACAAGGCTCCCACTGCCAGTGCGACGTCCTCGCAAGGTACTCCTCCAGGACCTCCTTGCGTTCGTCGCCGGGTACCCCAGCTTAGCCTGAAGCACTAATTTCGTTCTTTGTCTTAGGCATTGTTGCGCCCTCAATGGGGGCAGGCGAGGCGGTGATCGACCTCACCTCTGACGTCGAGGACGTTGGGGCGGGGGTCAAGCCGGAGGCGGCCTCCGTGCCAAGCCCCGCCGCCCCCGACACAACGGTGGCAGCCCCCACCGTCTCTACCGAAGCGGGGCCCGGCAGCGCGCCCCTGACCTCACAGGCCGGAGGTACGGATCCCGCGGCAGCCCCGCAGGAGGCAACTCCTGCCGGGGGCGCGGTTCCTCCACCAGCCCCACAACCTTCGGACGCGGGGGTGGAGGAGGAAGTGGCGGGGGAGCAGCAGGCGGCTCCCCCGCACGGAGACGATGCTCCTCCCGGCCAGACCGTCGCAGTGGGGGTCTCATCGTCGTCTGCCACTACCTCCAGCCCAGACCCCGGCATCCTCATCAGGGCGACTTGGGACCCGATCACGTGGGACCCGAGCATCTACGATCAGGGGCACCCGTTCCTTGACGCTATCAAGGAGCAGCAGCCGGCGTTCGTCACCTCCTTACTAAGGTGAGGGAGCACCACGAGCTCACGAAGGGCCAGCTCGGCGAGGTGTGGCGAGACGTCGAGAGGGAGTGACAGGAGCTCTCCCGGCTGTGGGAGGAGACGCGCCTGGCTCGGCTGGCCAGGGACGAGGCTGCAACGCCGGTTGTCCCCGAGGCGGAGCTCCACCGGCGACTGGAGGCCCAACGCGCCGAGCACTAGCAAGCACTGGACTCACTGGCCGCGGCACGGGAGAAGGCCAACAAGGAGTACGAGGAGGTGCTCGCGATAGCCCAGGCTCGCCTCAACGAGAAGAGCGAGCTGGTCAGCAGCTACTCCTCCCAGCTCCAGGCGCTGCACACGAAGCTGGAGGAGTAGACCAAGGCCGCGGAGGACACGGCCGTGGCATCGGCGCGGCAGGAGAAGGAGCTCAACTCCACCAAGGAGAGGTGCGCCCACCTTGAGTCGGAATTGTCCATCGCCCGGGATGAGCTCGTCAAGCTGGGCGAGGACAACGTGGCCAAGGCCAAGGAGATCGCGCGGTTCGCGGAGCTCCTCCGCAAGGCCAAGCACGCGGTGGCGCGGGCGCGCGGCAACCACAACAAGCTGGCGGGGCAGTGGCAGGAGGAGACCGAGAAGCTATGCGGGATCGCCCAGGCTGTGCATGAGATGCTGCCGAGGTTCGAGCTGCAGGCCGCGCAGGTGCACGGCACGGATGTCAACACCCTGATCCCCTTCTTCTCCGACATGGTGGGGAAGCTCGGGGCGTTGGACGTGTGGATCTCCAAGTTCTGCGACGGGGAGATAGCATCGTGCGCCAGGGAGATCGCCGAGACGATCCTCCCCCGGGTGCACTACCACCTTCCCGACTTCCCCTTCGAGACGCTGCTGGACGCGTGGTCGGATAGCGAGGACGGCCCCTCCCACACCAGGGCGGGAAGCCTTTTCATCGATGAAGTGGTGGACCGGATGCAGAGGAAGCTGGAGCCCACAGTGGAAGCCCCCGGCAACCAGCCGTCTTAGTCCCCTGCTAGTTTTTGTCTTCCTTTTGTTCCCTTCAAGTGTCGCGCTTGGCGCCGTTTGAACAATTATGGTTTTCATTAGTCCATGTAATCGTTCGCTACTTCTATGAATTTCGTTTTCTAGTTCTACTTGGTACTTGGTTCTTGTTCCCGGAATTGACTCGCGGGGTGGATCTTCTGGTCTTCGTGTGCTATGCCTTGTGTTGCCGGAGACTCGCGCGCTACCCACTTAACCAGACCAGGGACCCGGGACGGACCCGCAATGCCAACCTGGGGTCAAGTTGCAGCGGCGAGCCACTCCGCTTGTGGGGTAGCTACTCCCAAGCATGCGCCCACGGGACGGACCCGCACGCCGCATGGGGAGCGCACTCCCCCCGCAAGTGTCCTTCTAACACCCTAGCCACACGCAATACTGGAACCACACCAACGAGCCAATCGTTAAGTATCAGAAAGCTAGGCGGCTAGGATCATGTACTTAGTTGTCCGTTCTCTTGTCGAACGCCTCGGTTCTGCACTTGGAACGCCTGCTGGAGGGGTGCGGCAAGGGCGCGATGGCAGTGCACCCATCGGCGCGGAGCACTGATGGCATGCACCGCCATCGCATCCCCGCGGCCTCCCTCGCCTTCGTAGCCATCTCCTCAGCTTCGCTCTGAGTTGCTCTATGGCCATCATGCCCTTTTATAGGCGCGGTGAAGAACGCTGCCACCGCGCGCGCCGAGCTATCGCAGCACACGTGGCAATACCCTCCTGCGGTAAGAATCTTGAAGTGGTCGCCATGCACCATTGGCTACCCGCCGAATGACACGGCCTCGTGAGCACTACACGAGTGTCACAGTGCGCCCGATCCCATCCTTATCTTGCATGTCAGATTCTTACCGCGCCTGAGATGCTGTAATTTTTTTTCAAAACGCACGAAAAAGGACGCAGCATAAATAGAAACAGACAGAGCACAGGTAGCTCTCCCGGCTCCCAGCCCCCGGGCACAGAAGGGTCGATACAAACTTGGGTGTGAGCACTCTTCCAATCCCAAGACACATACATTGCGTGGTGGACGTTGCGGGGAACCCAGCAATGGCACGACCCCGTGCCGAAGTGATCCAGCAACGGGATTTTTGTTTTCGAGGCTCTGGCAGCCCCCTGCTCACAGCCAAGGATGGAAAGAGACTTCTGTGCACTTAGAGCTGGAGACAGAAGGAAGAACATGCAAATAACGAGACAATCTGAAATTCAGGAGAAACCACTTATCTTTATTCATGGAAACTAGCGGATTACAATCGGGATCCATGCTTGAGCTCGATGGGCAGCACCGCTTCTGCCCCGTAGACAAGTGCGAAATGAGTTTCGCCCGTTGCCCGGCTGGGTGTGGTCCTGATTGACCACAGCACGGGCTGGAGTTCTTCGACCTAGTGCTTCCCGTGGCCTTTGAGTTTGTCAAAGGTTCTCGTCTTGAGCCCCCGCAGCACCTCTGGTTGGCTCGCTCCGCCTGTCCGTTGCTCCTCGGGTGAGCGATAGAGGCGAAGTGGATCTTGGTGCCCATGCCCTCGTAGTAGGCCTGGAACACGGCGCTCGTGAATTGCGTGCCGTTGTCGGTGATGATACCATCGGGCATGCCGAACCGGCACACGATGCCCTTGAAGAATTTGATGGCCGCCTGAGCAGTCACCTTCCACACTGGTTCCACTTCCACCCACTTGGAAAACTTGTCGATGGCCACAAGCAAATACTTGTAGCCACCAACCGCTCTCGGCAATTTGCCGATGATGTCCAGCCCCCAGACCGCGAACGGCCAGGAGGATGGAATGACTTGCAGGGCCTGCGCCGGCTGGTTACTCTTCTTCGCGTGGAACTGGCACGCCTCGCATGTCTTGACTAGCTGCTCAGCATCGGCTAGCGCTGTAGGCCAGTAGAAGCCGTGTCTGAAGGCCGTGCCGGCTAAAGCCCGGGAGCCCACATGGTGTGAGCACGTGCCTCGGTGTATGTCTTCCAGAAGTGCGCACCCTTCGTCTTGGGGCACGCAGAGGAACTTCACTCCGTTTGCACGCCTCCGGTAGAGATCCCCGTCTACCAGGGCATACATCTTGGTTTGCCGGGCTACACGCTCCACGGCAACGTCATCTTCCGAGAGGGCTTCCCCTTTTAAGTAGCGGGTGATGTCCGCTGCCCAAGGTGGGGTTTCCCTACTTACATCAGCGGCATGGACCTCCGCTGTTGCGGGGCTTCCTTCGGTTGCCGGGGTGGCCTCCCCGGCAGCCAGCTTGGGAGCGACCGAAGGCGCAGTCTGCGTGTGCCAGACCACTCTCACCGGAACCTTCCAGCGCTCTGTTGCCCACTTGGACAGTTCATCAGCCGCGAAGTTATCCTTGCGCTTGACGTGCTCGAATCGCAAACCCTTGAACTTGCGTTCCAGATTGCGGACTTCATCTACGTACGCTGCCATCTGCGGGCAGTCGTAGTCCTTGTTAACCTGGTTGATCACGAGTTGGGAATCCCTGCGAAAAATAGGCGCTTGATATCAAGGGCGATCGCCGCCCGCAACCCGGCGAGCAACCCTTCGTTCTCAGCCGTGTTGTTGTTGGAGTTGGGGAAGTCAAGCTGGATGGCGAACTTCAGCTGGTCTCCTGTGGGCGACTCGATGACGACTCCGGCACCAGCTCCCTGCAGGCTGAACACGCCGTTGAAGTACATGATCTAGTGGTCTTGGTCCAGCTTGCCGGGCAGGCTAGTCTCCGGCTCTTCTTCTTCTATGCCCGTCGAGGTCCATTCTGCAACGAAATCAGCCAAAGCAGCACTTTTGGTACTCCTGGAGTTGGTGAAGTGTAGATCGAACTCCGTCAACTCCATTCCCCACTCGGCCACTCTTTCGGTGGCTTCACGGTTGGTGAGGGCCCGCTCAAGGCAAAACCGTGATGCGGTGCGCCTGGAAGTAATGGCGCAGCTTGCGTGATGCAAGCTGAATCCCCAACAAGAGCTTCTGCACTTGTGGGTACCGTGTGCGGGTGTCGCGCAACCCCATGCTGACGAAATACACCGGGTGCTGCACGAGCCGCTTGTGCGGTGTTGACGCTGTCGGCTCGACGACGGTTTCTAGGTCCGAGGCAGTTGCCGGGGCTGGCTCAGCCCCCTGCCCTGCAAGCTCAGCCCCCGGGAGGTCTTCTTCTCTCTTGTCAACTAGCACCGAGCTGACCACTTGGTCAGTCGCCGCTAGGTAGAGTAGCAGCGGTTCGCCCGGCTTCGGGGCGACGAGAATTGGCGGCGACTTCAGGTACCGCTTGAGATCCTGGAATGCTGCCTCAGCCTCGGGGGTCCAGTCAATTGGGCCCTTCTTCTTCATGACCTTGAAGAAAGGCAGGGCGCGTTCGCCCAACCTCGAGATGAAACGCCCCAGCGCGGCTACGCAGCCATTGAGGTGTTGCACGTCCTTCACCCTGCAGGGAGCCTCCATTTTCTCGATAGCTTCTATCTTCTTTGGGTTGGCTTGAATCCCCCCGTGTGAAACCAAGAAGCCCAGAAGCTGCCCCGAGTCTACACCAAAGGTGCATTTCTTAGGGTTCAACTTGAGCTTGATCCTGCGGAGGTTATCGAACGTTTCCCGCAGGTCATCAATCAGCGAGTCCCCGCGCCTCGATTGATGACGATATCATCCATGTAGGCCTCAACATTTCGGCCTAGCTGGGATCCCAAACACTCGCATAAAGCACGCTGGAATGTTGAGCCTGCGTTCTTCAACCCGAAAGGTATGCACGTGTAACAGTAGCAGCCAACCAGGGTGATGAACGCCGTTTTTTCTTCGTCTTCGACCTCCATCTTAATTTGATGGTAGCCGGAAAAAGCATCCAAAAAACACAGCAAATCACAACCGGCAGTGGAATCTACTATTTGATCAATGCGAGGTACAGGGAAAGGATCTTTAGGACACGCACGGTTAAGATCAGTAAAATCTACACACATGCGAAGTTTATTCTCCCCCTTGGCTACTACTACAGGGTTAGCTAACCAAGTGGGGTACAGTACTTCCCTGATAGCCCCCACTGCATTAAGCTTGTCCACTTCTTGCTTGATGAAATCTTTGCGCTCATGTGCTTGCCGGCGGATCTTTTGCTTGACGGGGCGGGCGTCTGGATGCACCGCGAGTCGATGCTCGATCTCCTCCCTAGGGACTCCGGGAAGGTCTGACGGTTCCCAAGCGAACACGTCGGCGTTCTCCTGGAGGAAAGTGATGAAGGCGCTTTCCAATTTGGCTTTGAGGTTTGGACCGACGGTAACGGTGAGCTCCTCGTTGCCGGCTTGGAGGGGCAGCTTCTTATCCTTGGCGGCCTCCTCCTTGAGCTTCTGGCACTTGCCGGGGCGGGGGCTTGGGCCGGCGCCTCCCCCGGCAAGCTCCTGCGGGGTAGTGCTGGCCTTCTTCACTGTGGGGTCGTCGCTCGGCAGCGAGCCTTCACTCCCGACGACGCCTTCGTCACCGGAGTCGGCTGCGGCGGTGGCCCTGACGACCTCGCCAACGCACCAGGCCGTGTCCTTGAGATCGCCCCTGATGGAGAGGACCCCGTATGTGGACGGCATCTTCATCATGCCATAGGCGTAATGAGTTGCTGCCATGAACTTGATCAGCGCCGGCCGACCAAGGATCCCGTTGTACAGCAACGGGATATGAGCCACATCGAACACGAGGTGCTCAGTCCGAAACGCTTCCCGGGACCCGAAGGTGACCGGTAGCGTGATGCGCCCCGGGGGGTGCACGATCGCGGTGTTCACTCCCCGGAACGGGTTGGTGGGTTTCACCTGCTCCAACGGCAGCTGAAGCTTCTCCACCAACTTGGTGGACAAGAAGTTCAACCCCGCTCCGGTGTCCACCAGCACCTTGGTCACCGTCATGTTGTTGATGATGGGTGAGACCGCGAACGGCAGAACCCCTGAACCCACCTGCCGGGCTGGGTGATCGTCGGCGCTGAAGGTGATCGGCACGTGCAATCACTTCAGCGGTTGCTGCGCCTCCATGTCCGGCAACATCGCACACACCTCCCGGGTGAGGCGCTTCACCGCGCTATGGGATGAGAGAGCGTAAGCTCCCCCATGGATGCAGGCGACGCCACGGGGCTCCTGGAAGCCGGGCTCGTCGCCCTCGCTCTAGTCGGACTCATGCTGCTCCTGAGCGCGAGCCTTGTCTCGACCTCGGGGAGGCCGCTCCCTGCCGGCACGGGCTTGGCCACGTCCCCCCCGGGCTTCTTCTCTGCTGGCAGGCTTCGGCCCCGCTCTAGTGTCGTTCGGGCAATCCCGGGAGAGATGCCCGATATCCCCGCAGTTGAAGCAGGCGCCGGCCGCTCGGCGCTCCTCATGGCGCTGCTCGCGCCTCTGCTTGATACCCTGCAGGATGCGGCAATCCTGCACGTCCTGGGTGGCATTGGCGTGGATGGGGCAGCGGGGCGCGTCGCCCGGCTTGCCGCCAGACCCGCCAGCGGGCAAGGCCTTTTTTGCAGGCCTCGAGGCAGCCCCCGACTCCGCGGCAAGGACTTGCTTCCCGTTGCGCTTTCGGAAACCCTATCTTCTGCGAGCCCTCAACGGGGCGCGCGGCAGCCTTAGTTGCAAGTTCGGGCACCAGGCGCCGTTCCTCAGCCATAGCACACTTGTGAGCCAAGGCGTAGAGATCCTGCGTCGTCCGGACCCGGTTCGTGCTCAGCTTCTCCCGCATCTTGGGGTCGCGGACGTTGATGGTGAAGGTGTTGATGATGGCGCTAGCCTCCGCCTCCGGAATGGAGTAGGAGAGACTGGAGAAACGATTGACGAAAGTCCACAATGTCTCTCCCGGCTTCTGCACCACGGTGTGCAGCTCCGCCATGGTTCCCGGGCGCTTGTATCCGCTCTGGAACACGCTCACAAACTGCTCACGCAGGTCAGCCCATGAGGCTATGGACTCGGCAGGCAGGTGGAGCAACCAACTTCTCGCCGATCCTTTGAGGACCATCGGGAACCAGTTGGCCCTGACCTTGTCGTCGGCGCCGATGGCGTGCATCCGCAACGTGTAGGTCAGGAGGAAATCCTTCGGGTTCACGGTCCCATCATACGCCCCAAGCGCTGGCGCTCGGAACTTGCGGGGCCATGTTACCCGGCGCAGCTCGCGAGTGAACGTGGTGCATCCGTCCTCGGCGCCCATGGGAGCTTCCTCCTGCTCCTCTAGACGCTGGCGCTCTGCCTCACGCCGGCGCCGGCGCTCCAGGCGCTGGCAGAGGTCTTCCTGCTGGCAGGCGTTCAGGACGCCCCGCGCGTCACCCTGCATGACTGTAGGTGACGAATCCGAGGACCCCAAGGGATCCTCGGCTCCCGGACCTCCCTGCAGGGGAGGGTTTTCTCCCTGCCCCGAGACGCGTGGCGCGTCTCCGCGTCCCGTGTTCTGCCCCCAGCCCGAACCGGCCAGGGCGCCCTCACCTTGCGGCTGTTGGGCGGCGAGCGCAAGGAGCGCGTCCAGCTCCGCACCCCACGCCTCGTGCGCCGGCGTGCCCTGCTACGGCTCGTAGCGCACCATGAACCGCACGGCGATGATGGCTTCTGCCGGGGTTTGGGCTGGAGGCAGCCGATTCTCCGATCGCCTGCCCTCCGTCCTGTCCCCCGGCGCACCCGGGTGGGTAGGGTGCGATCCCGACGGCGTCACTCGCGACGCGATGTGCTCGTGGCGCCGCTGCCGCCGCGCGTCTTCGGTTCGCGAGTGAACTCGCTGGCCGGGGGGGGCAGCGTCGTGGCCGCTCGTGCGACTGGCTCCGGCGCTGGGAGCTGCCGGCCCCCTTATCCGGTTGTCCGCTGATGGCCGAGGAGGCGGGGGTGGTAGCTGCGACTGCTGCACCCGAGAGGGCTCAGGGTTTTCCTGGCCCTGCGACACAGGTTGCGCGTCGTGCGACCGCGTGTGCGCCGCTGGGGCACCATGCGGATCAATCCGAGAGTCACCAGCCTGCTTAGGAGGCATGCTTCAGTTTAAAACAAGCTCGAAGGTCCATCTAATGCAGTCGCGAGGAGCGAGTATTCCTCGATTTGCCTTTGATTTCTCCATGTTTGATCAGCTTTCGTCAAAAGACAATCAATCCAAACTCCTCCTAGGTATTGCTTAGCAAATTTCCTGATGATACATCTTTTTCCAACCAACAATCCAATTTCTATATGCTTTTTTCAAACAGATTTGATTGGAGTCATTAGCTACGTTGGCCCATACGACTACGCTAGCCCAACGTCTCAGTACAAGCTCAGGAAGATACATATCCGTAACCAAGAGTAAGTCTTTTTCCCATGTATTTTTCACTTCTGTTTATCTAAATGCACTATTTTCTCTTTGTAGTGAACAAACACAGGAAATAAACCTTTGGGGCAAGGATGGTGAAACATTTGATGAAAGCGCGGTTCTCAGCAAATCAGATGGGAAGATTGTTGTTTGTGTTTTTGCTGGCCTGACCGTTGGAAAGTATTTGGGTAGGTTCTTAGGAAATTACGATTTCTATTGCATTATAACTTTATTGATTAACCCGAAGCATCTCATGGAATTATTACTATACAGATAAACTTGAGGCCTATTCAAGTTCAGCTACCAAAATATACATTGACATGGAAATACCAGAAGTTGAACGATATAAAAAAAGGTTCATCAATACTTTTATAACAAATGGTTCACATTCTTTTCCATTAACTAACATGCAATCATGCATATGTCTACTTTCAAGCTATCAATGGGAAGTTTGGGTTTTGCACCAACAACAGCCACAAATTACCCATGTGACTCCCTTACAAGCAGCAGGCAAACTCTACAAGCTGGAAGAAATATATATATATATATATGTGTGTGTGTGTGTGTGTGTGTGTGTGTGTGTTTTGTAATATAATAAAATCCTTACATGGGCCGGGCCGCAATCCTACATGGCGGTGACCAAGTCAATGAATCCCAAAGAACGGTCAAATTGACAACAAGGCATAGCCATGCCAACTAAGCACCGGTCAAAGGAGTTAAAGGGTCAAGCCCCCCATGCCATGGTCAAAGGAGTTAGAGTAGGGGCCAAGAAAGCTCTAGGGGTAAATTTCCCACTTTACCCTCTGTTTCCCTCTCCCTCAAGGGTAGCCATGGTGTTTTGTCATGGACCCCTAGGCTATAAATACTCCCCCATGGAGGCATGTATCATTCACTCTCCATTGGAATAAGATCAAAGGGGAGATGGCTAGAGCAACCCGAGGAGCTCGCTCTCGAGTGCTTGGGTCGAGCCTAGTCTCGACTCGACCTCGGGGACGCGACTTGGAAAGCCTAGTTTCGAGGTTCCGGGCCGTCTAGTACGATCTCGACTCAAAGTAGAGGGATCGGGTTAGAGTCTCGAGGGTATCCCAACCTCGCTACTTGGGAAGACAAGTTCGGCCCAAGTCCGAGATGGCCCCTAGAGATCTCTCGCCATAGGTGACTTGGGAAGACGAGTTCGGCCCAAGCACTTGGCTAATGACCCCCTCGGAGCCTCTCCTAACATAGTACTAAATCGTACCCGCAAGGTTGACGGAACCTATTCAAAAAATATCGACGTGTCAACTTGTCTCAAGCATACGGCGACCTTCGCTATAAGGCCGGCGTACACCCCCTACATATTATTCTCACAGTTGTGCCATCAAGCATTGGCACCCCGTACTCCTGTTGTTTTGTAGAACAACAACAGTGGTGCCAACCGTGGGGAACCCTCGGCGCAATTGAAGATTTGATGGCACCGACGAAGCCTACCTCATTGGGTGCCCAACTTGCCGCGAAATCTACACGGTTACAAACGAGGAAAGCAAGCATCTCAGGGGCTCCCGAGGAAGGAGAAATTCTCACCAATCCGGACGCCGCCGCCAGCATGGGTGCCACGATGGAGGTCGTGGCCGCAGCCCCGCTCCCGGCCATCCCCGAAGGAGCCGAAGCACTCAGAACCGTCGTAGGCGGTCCTTCGGTCCTCACCGGCGTGGTGGCATGGATCGGCGAGCTACCCGCGGTTACCGCCCCCGCAAGGGACGCAGAACTCGGTATGCCTCGTTCAATGGGCTTCGCGCCGCCTCCCCTGCAACCGGTAGTAACCTTGCCCTCGGAGCCTACAAGGGAAAACAATGTGGCATCAGGAGGATCCGCGCCAGAAAACCAAGGAGTCCTGGCTTACCACCCCTTCAACCCGGGACTACCTCCATTGGCGCTCGCTGCGATCGCCCATGGAGCTCCTTGGTACCACCCATATTGGGACTTCCGCCGCACGGTGCTCTCCAAGTCACACACGCTCCAAACCAGCCTCGCTTTGCGAGTGCCCCGCAAGTGCCCCTTGCTCCCCCCGCCGTGTAACATCCCAGAACTTTTCCATTTTGGAATGTTAAAAAAAATTATTTTAAATAAAATATTGGCTTTGGAAATATTTTGGTTGTGAATTTCTGAAGGAATTGAAATTTTTAGGACTTATTTAAATTTTTCCACACCATGATTGAATATTCAACAAAAGAGTGGATTAATATGACTATCCAAATTATACAACATGGTTGGGACATTTTTGTAAGTTCAAAGTTATTCTATTTCGGACCCATATGCATCTTATGATTTCCACCAGATTATTCTTTGCATCTAAATAAATCTTATGTTCTTTTTGAAGGATTTACTAACACACTAAGATTCCAATTTGGATGCCATGACCATTTGAGAGCATCGTTGGAATATTTAAATTGATTAGAAATGTTCTCCAACATTTATCTAAATGATAAAGAGAGGGAATAATATGACTTTTCTAGTTATAAGGTTGGAAACATATTTAATGATGCACCTATGTTTTCTCGATTTTTATTTTGACATGTTAATTTTGTTTTCGAGAAGAAGTTATCAAATATTCGAGAAGACGATAACGTGACATCATCATGTGCAAATGTTTATATATATAGAGAGAGAGAGAGAGAGATGGAAACATCTGCGATGGTTTACAAGGTTTGTGATTTGGTATTATAAAGTTATTTGGGAAATTAGTGAACCATACAAATATTATAAGTTTTTATTTGGAGCTCAACCCAATGGGGTATTTATCTAAGGAAGAGTTATAGTGCAAAGTATGCCAACCCAATATTTTTATTCGAGTTTAAACTAATTTATGAAACAAAGATTTCATAATAGATTTCAAAATCTATTTTATTTATCACTTATAAAGCCCTAATGGCATTTATATAAGCAAAATTATTTTTACTTATTTTATTTTGAAAGGATTAAGTTCCAAAAGCTCACATTTTGGAGGATTTGAATTTACAACTTTTCTGAAGTTTATTTGGACTTATTTGGAGTTAGTAATCAAAAGTTATTAATAAAAACAGAAAATAGGAAAAAAGAAAAAAAAAGAATGGACCGACCCAAACTGGGCCGGCCCAACTTACCAGCCCCAGCCCAGCCCCACCTCGTCTTCCTCCTCCCGCACGCACGAGGACAGAACAGGCAGGCGCACGCCATCACGCCGCAATCTCCTCCGAATCCCCGTCCTTCCTTTTTTCGTTTCGCGTCCAGGTGCTATGAACCTAAGCCCACTGCCCTCGTCCTTCCATTCCTCTCCTTAACTTCCCCGAATCATGGCTCTCAATGCCATGTAGCACCGGCGCCCCGAATGCCGCCCGTCGGCATTCTGCTCCCGATCTCCTTCCATGACCAATGAAAGATGATTCCGAGCGCGTCACTTCGAGCCTCTGCCCATCTTCCCTCGTTCTTCTATTGTTAGGTTTGCCTCTAGAGCTGTGTGGAGCCCGTACTCGCGACGTCCGTCTCCGCCCGTCGCCACCACCATTGTTACCGGTGAGCTCTCTCCGAAGGTTTGTTTCCAAATTCCTTTCACCGGTGCACTCCCGTGACCATCTCCTACCTTTATGACAAGGTTTCGGGATCTTTTGATGCCGTTGGCCGCGCCGTCCCCGACCCCATGCCGACGCCGCACCCGGAGCTCCGCCCGTCGCCGTCCAGAAGCCTCTCCGACCGTTTCGACCGCGTCACGATGTCCGCCTCGATGTTGTGCACGTCCCTAGACGCCTCACCAACGCTGAAGCCTGCTGGAACGACGACTCCAACGACAACCGCCGTCACCGTCTCCACGTCACGCCACCGCCTCGGAGCACCCCGACGAACACCGCGACCATCCTCGGCTTCCTCTCGTCTCCCTCGACGTCTTCCACAACCACATCGACCTCGCCGACGAGTTCCTCGCCATATCCGTTTCATCCCCCGGCGAACCGTCTCCGTTTTGGTAAGAAAATGTCTCTGCCGTTTTCCTGCCGCGGCAGAATCCTGCAGCAGCGCAGTTTGGATTAGCCATGTTTAGAAGCCCATATCTTTAGGTCTCTGTATCATTTTTGGCCGAATCTTTCTGTTGTTGTTAGATCACGTCCTCTTCTATATATCAGATCAGATTTTATACCACGTATCGATTATCTTCTGTAGTGCATCTTCGTTTGAAATTGCTATTCACAGCATGTTGTTTCTGGATTAGCCATCTTTCGAAATTCCTATAAATTGTTCCGTTGATCCGTTAGGTTCCAAACCTTCTGTAGTTCATCAATTAGATCCTGTTATACACATTAGTGTACTTGGTGCACAAGTTAGGATTTATCTACATAAGTGCATCTTCAATCAAAAGTCGTATCCGTTAACACTGTCACATCAGTTAGCTGTCTTCCGGAGCCTATATCTTTTGAGCCATTACTCCAAATTAGATGATTCTTTCTGTCATGTCAAGATCAAATACAAATATACATCCTAGACCTCTTTCAACACCTTTCCAAGTTCATACACACTAGTGCATCGTCGTTGCAAAACTGAAGCTTCAGCAGCCTCCCATCCTTGGCCGTTTCTCTGCCAAGAATTCAGAAACTTTCTTATAGATTAGCCTTGTTGCTCTGTCATCAGTTTTTGTTTCACATCTCCGTTTAGGATGAAACAGCAGAAAATAGAAGAGTACAGTATGAGCTTTGGTTCATCTTATTAGTTTTCTGTCATTAGAGCCCTCTGGCACCAGTACCTTTTCAGTAGAATTTAGTATCTTTGATCTGTCTGAATCTGACTAGCCGTCTTTGCAAACTCTTATCTTTTTATCTGTTTGTCCTATTAAGCCAATTCCTTCTGGAATACAAAGAATGGATCACCCTCCTCACACCAGTCCAATTTTTTCACCTTGTTCTAGTTCATAATCAATAGTGCATTTTCAGTTGAAAATTGTATCTGCTGCAGTCTGATTACTGATTAGCTACCTTCGAAGAGGCACATCTGTTGATCCCTAGTTCTAAACCAGTTCTTTGTTTCTGTGTTGACAAGAATGAACCTAACTCTTGATTCTGGACCACTTTGTGCACCTTTTTAAATTCATCTACCATAGCCCATGACCCCTAGAAAATTATGTCTGTTAACAGCCAATGACTTCACCGTTTCAACTCCGATAGAACCCAAGCCTTGTTCCTACCTCTTAGATCTATGCCTAGGATAGCCTAACAGTAGTTAGTTACTATTTAATTTAAACTTTGTATATTGCTTTGGTTCTTTATTTGGAGTTATGATTTGAGGTTGTCGAATGGTTATTTATTATTGCTTTTTGTTCTTCGCGATAGGTTATACGGAGTGCGGTAACTGTGAGTATCGAAAAGAAGAAGAATACAAAGACACTAATTGGGCAAGTTCACTTTGATCATTATCCTATTACTGTTGTTTTTAAAATACTTATGCATTAGTGTTGCTTATTAGAATGCATTGATATGATTATTACTCGTACTTATGCTAGCTATGATTTGACATATTAGCGATAGGAATTCCTTTGCCATGAATCCTCCACCAATGGCCACCGTGATTAGTTGTTGCTTAGCCATGCTATGTCTAGCATGCGTGGGAGGGAATCTCAATCACTGTGAAACTGATAATGTGGAGTAATTTTTGGAAACTTGGCAAAACAACCTTAACGAATCATCCTGGGTGGACGGCTTTGAGGATTTGAGATGTTATGCGATGTCAGGTCCATTTCTATGGGTCCCTCTGAGTGGAGTCCCCGTGGATTCGGGGATGGATCGTCCATGGACGTCTCCCCGTGGATTCGGAGAGCGCTTGCGTCGCAAAGTTGTCCTTGTTTGAACATCTGATATGTATCATTGAATATGTGATTTGATTGTGGAACTATGTATTCATGTTGTTCATACTAAATTGTCCTTAGTCATTGAGATTTTTGCTGGACACATAACCTAGACTAATGTGAAAGTTGGCTGATGACTCGGTTCCACTTGTCATGGGCATGGTGATGTCATTCCAACTTACACGGAATCGGCTAAAGAGTTTAGCGAGTCGGACTGACCCATATTGAGATGCAACGAGTAGGTCGTCATTTGCATGTCTCAATCAATATAATCCTTAGACCTGAGGTTATCGCACAATCCGAGTTGTGGATCACCAACTTAGGTTCTGTCAAACGTTGTTCCGTAACAGGGCAGTTATAAAGGCAGAGTTCGGGTTGACTGAGAATCAAGCTGTGTGATGTGGATAACCAAGATGGGATTTTGCCCCTCCGACTGGAGAGATATTCTCTAGGCCCTCCCGAGTGATATGATTCGGGAAGCATGGCCATGCGCGACTTGGTTAACTGTTAACCGGGTCGATCGACTAAGAGTTAGTCGGATGAATCGTATATCACAGATCGAGAAGAGAGTTGAACTATTAAAGGGATGACGATTAATCGCCTATAGTTTGACAAGGTATATCGTGAGGCAAAAGGGACTAAGACGTATGTCACATTGGAAGGTACGTTGTCATGACTCGATGGTACTTGAGAGTCGGCACGTTCTACTAGGAGCCGCTACTGATTGATCGATTGAGATTCGGACTCCAATCGTGTCCAAATCGCCATGAGCCTGCGGGGTCACACACTTAAGAGCGGGAGCAAGTATTTGGTCGGGTTGGACCCGAACTGGAAAATGGCTGACAATGCGAGTTGGACTCGCAGAGTGGATGGGCCACAAGTGCTGCAGCCCACTTCCACTCGGTATATAAGCAGGGGCGTGGGATGCCTAAGGGGCACGGTTTTTCCACTCTCATGCGTTGAGAACCCTAGCCCCATTCAGTCCAACCGTCGCACCGGACCTAGCAGTCCGCCGCCGGAGCTCCTCCTCGCACGTGTGGATACCGGCAGAGGTGCTGTACGTTCAGCACTTCGACGATCGTGGGATTGGATCGGCTGGATCGGATCGAGGGACTGCACTGCATCAAGGCGCCGCATCGATAATCCGCAACTGCACGTCTAGTGGTAATCCTCGTGGCCTTCTACCTCGGCTAGATCTTGGGACTTCGCGTAGGAAAAGTTTTTGTTTATCTCTACGTGCCCCTTCAGTGGTATCAGAGCGGTAGCTTCTGGTATTAGGCCCTTGATCGCGCATATGTGATATGCAGTAGGCATTAGATTGGATCTAGTTGCTGTTTTGGTGGTCGGTGTATGAGATAGATCGGTTTTGTACAAGGTTGATTGGATCAATCATACTCGGGGATATGGATGATCTGTTGTCCGTGATCATACTGCTAAGGTCGTGGAACGACATACCCCTACCGGTCGGTTTCCGCCATCGGGACCGCCGGCTTCGCCCTGTCGTAGCGCCTTAGATGTCGTTGCGAGGTTCACAACGCCGGTAGATATCGTTTCTATGCATAACTTGTTTTGCAGGATGTTGTGAATGGTATGGCTTATGTGCATGTGATGTGTGTAATCCATACGTGATCTGCGTGTCACGTTTTTTGTCAGCCGGCTGGAGCTTAGGTGCTGTCATTTATTGTATAACGACCTGCGTGTCAAATTCTCCATGTAATTTCCCTTCACTAGCTAGTGTAGCTATTTGGAGAACCTGGAGGACATGCAATCCGATGTACAAGTCGGCGACATGGAGTAAGGCGGCACGTGACAAGAGTTGGCACGAGTCTACTTACAAGCTTTGTGGAGATGGAGATCACCATGAAGAAAGCCATACCATTTCACATTATAATTGCTTTATTTGTGTTATTGTTATGTCTCAGTTTTACCTCTATTAGATAGTTGGTAGTTTAAATCTCTCAAAGAAGGTCTAGTCGGTCGCCCCGCCAAGTGCTGCACCATCACAAGTTGGACATTCTTGGTAGTGGGCTCATGAAATTGAGGTGCTACCAATTCTTTCCAACTAGGTGGGTTTGAGTCGGACTCTTACAGCGGAAGCATTTGGTAAGCTAGACGAGTCGATCACAACGGTTGTGCGGCTCGGGGCGAGGTAGGTCGGGAGCCGGGGCATGTGATGCCACCCGATTAACAGGAGTCGTATGAGATGCGATTGGCAAGGTGTTGCCTACCTAGATCACTTGGCGGCTAGCGGTGATGCTAAAGCTCACTAGTCGTTTTGCTTATTTAGGATCCTGAATCACTTAGTAACCATCGGAGAGATGTTGGTTCTAGTGGGAGCATAAGTATTAAAGCGTTTAATATTCCTGCTCTTTTATGAATACATGTCTTAAGTGTTTTGCATATTTTCTGTTGTAGATCAATGGCACCTAGCAACCTTCCTCATTTGTCCACTTTTGCGTTGAGGTCGATCCTAGAGAAAGATAAACTTAATGGAACTAATTTCACCAACTGGTATCGTAATCTGAGGATAGTCCTCAAGCAAGAAAAGAAGGACCATGTTCTAGACACTCCACTTCCAGATGAGCCTGATGAGGATGCGACAGTCGCTGTCATGAATGCCCACCGTAAGGCTAGAGATGAGTCTACGGAAATTAGTTGTCTTATGCTTGCACACATGGAACCGGACTTGCAGCAGCAGTTCGAGGATGTTGAGGCCTACGATATGATCGAAAGCCTCAAAAGTATGTTCCAAGCTCAGGCAAAGACTGAGAGGTATCAAGTCTCTCAAGCTTTGCTTGGCTGTAAGCTCAAAGACGGCGATCCACTGAGTCCGCACGTGATCAAGATGACTGGTTACGTGCAGTCTTTGGATAGGCTGGGTTTTCCCATAAGCGATGAGTTCGCTACAGATATAGTTCTGAACTCTCTTCCTAGTGCATATGCTCCGTTCATCTCGAACTATCACATGCATGGTATGGATAAGAAGCTCACTGAACTACATGGGATGCTCAAGATAGCAGAGGCTGACCTCAAGAAAGGCACCAGTCAAGTGTTGATGGTGCAGAATAAGGCTAAGTGCAAGAAGGGTTCTTGGACTAAGAAGAAGAAGGCTAAGTCAGGAGGCAAAACTCAGGACTCTGTCCCGAGCGCTGCCTCAGGGACTAAGCCGTCTCCTGCAGCTGGATCCACTTGCTTCTATTGCAAGACGGATGGGCACTGGAAGAGGAACTCCAGCAAGTTTTTGGCTGACAAAGCCAAGAGTGGAAGTGGGACTTCTAACTCAGGTACGCTTGTTTGTAATGTTATAGACATTTATCTTGCTGATGCACCTAACAGTTCATGGGTATATGATATCGGATCAGTAATTCACATCTGCAACTCGTTGCAGGGGCTGGTAAGAACTAGGAGCGTGGCAAGAGGCGAGGTTGATATTCGAGTCGGCAACAAAGCGAGAGTCGCTGCGTTGGAAGTCGGCACGATGCAACTTCATTTACCTTCAGGATTCTTAATGGAGCTGAATAATTGTTATTATGTTCCAGTGCTTAGTCGAAACATTATTTCTGCATCATGTTTAATGAGACAAGGTTATGAGTCGAATATTAAGAATAATGGTTGTTCTTTATATTTGAAAGATATGTTTCACGGCTTTGCACCCGTCCAGTACGGGTTATTTATTTTGAATCTTGATAGTGAATCAGTCTATAACATAAATGTGAAAAGGTTAAAACCAAATGATCTGAATATGACTTACTTTTGGCACTGTCGGCTTGGTCATATAAGTTGGAAGCGCATGAAGAAGCTCCATGATGATGAACTTTTAACTTCGTTCGACTTGGAGTCATTCGAGACATGCGAGTCATGCCTACTCGGCAAAATGACCAAGACGCCTTTTGCAAGGAGTTGTGAAAGGTCGTCCGACTTGTTGGAACTAATACATAGTGATGTATGTGGCCCAATGAGCACGACAGCCAGAGGTGGTTATGAGTACTTCATTACCTTCACTGATGATTTGAGTAGATATGGATATGTCTATTTAATGAAACACAAGTTGGAAGCCTTTGAGAAATTCAAGGAATTCCAGAGTGAGGTACAAAATCAACTCGGCAAGAAAATAAAGTTTCTACGGTCGGACCGTGGAGGCGAGTACATGAGCCATGAGTTTGATGACCATCTAAAGAGTTGTGGAATAGTTCCTCAGCTCACTCCACCGGGTACGCCACAGAGGAACGGTGTATCAGAACGGCGGAATCAGACCTTGTTGGACATGGTATGATCAATGATGAGTCGAACAGATCTACCTTTGTCATTTTGGGGATATTGTCTAGAAACTGCAGCGTTCACACTAAACAGAGTACCATCGAAATCAGTAGAGAAGACACCGCATGAGATGTGGACTGGAAAAAGGCCGAGTTTGTCTTTTCTTAAGATTTGGGGCTGTGAAGCATTCGTCAAGCGACTTCAGTCCGACAAGCTCACGGCCAAGTCGGATAAGTGTAACTTTTTGGGGTATCCAAGGGAAACCTTAGGGTACTACTTCTACAACCGAGAAGAGGGCAAAGTGTTTGTCGCTCGGAACGGTGTCTTCCTTGAGAAAGAGTTTCTCAGTCGGGGAGTCAGTGGGAGCACAGTGCAACTCGAAGAAATTCGGGAGGAACCTGCTAGAGGCGAGTCGGCTACAGTCTTAGAGGCTGAGCCGGTCGTGGTATCTATGCCGGTAAAAGCACCAGAACCACGGAGATCTACTAGATTGCAAAGTGCTCGTGAAGTATTACTGTTAGACAGTGATGAGCCGACAACTTATTCGGAAGCGATGGTGGGATCTGATTCTGAGTCATGGCTTGGAGCCATGAGATCTGAGTTAAAGTCCATGGATGAAAATCAAGTTTGGACCTTGGTTGATCTGCCAGACGGTGCAAGACCCGTCGAGAGCAAATGGGTCTTTAAGAAGAAAACTGACATGGATGGAAATGTTTCTGTCTATAAAGCACGGCTTGTCGCGAAGGGGTTCCGACAGGTTCAAGGAGTTGACTACGACGAGACCTTCTCGCCCGTAGCGATGCTTAAGTCGGTTCGGATCATGTTAGCTATAGCAGCCTATTTCGACTATGAGATATGGCAGATGGATGTCAAGACGGCTTTCCTCAATGGAAATTTAACTGAGGACGTGTATATGATACAGCCCGAAGGTTTTGTCGATCCGGTTAACGCTGACAAGGTATGCAAACTTCAGAAATCCATTTATGGACTGAAGCAAGCATCTCGGAGTTGGAACATTCGCTTTGATGAGGTAGTCAAATCGTTTGGCTTCATCAAGAGCGATCATGATTCTTGTTTGTACAAGAAGTTTAGTGGGAGCAAAGTAAATTTTCTAATCTTATATGTGGACGACATATTATTGATGGGAAATGATGTCCTGATGTTGCAAGAAACCAAAGAATCATTGGAAAGGAGTTTCGCAATGAAAGATTTGGGTGAGGCAACTTACGTACTGGGAATCAGGATCTATAGAGATAGATCTAGGCGGCTCATTGGATTGAGTCAAAGTACATATTTGGACAAAGTGTTGAAGAAATTCAACATGGAATCGTCTAAGAAGGGGTTCTTACCGATGTCCCATGGTGTAAAGCTTAGCAAGACTCAGTGTCCTTCGACAACTGATGAGCGAAATCGGATGAGTGCGATCCCGTATGCTTCGGCAGTCGGATCCATCATGTATGCCATGATTTGTACTAGGCCTGATGTTTCCTATGCTCTAAGTGCAACAAGCAGATACCAGGTTGACCCTGGCGAAAGCCACTAGGTAGAAGTTAAAAACATCCTTAAGTACTTGAGAAGGACTAAGGACATGTTCCTAGTTTATGGAGGTGAGGATGAACTCAGTGTAAAGGGTTACACGGATGCGAGTTATCTCACCGACTCAGATGATTCTCGTTCGCAATCTGGATATGTGTTCGTGATGAACGGAGGGGCTGTGAGCTGGAAGAGTTCCAAGCAAGATACCGTGTCTGCGTCTACAACAGAGGCTGAGTATATTGCTGCCTCGGAGGCAGCAAAGGAAGCCGTTTGGATCAGGAACCTCCTGATTGATCTTGGTGTGGTTCAGGGCGCGTCCAATTCATTGGACGTATATTGTGACAACAATGGTGCTATCGCACAAGCCAAGGAACCTAGACAACACCAGAAGAACAAACATATACTCATGTGTTACCACCTCATTCGCCAGTTCGTCGAACAAGGTGATATCAAGTTATGCAAGGTACACACGGATGCAAACATTGCAGATCCGTTGACAAAGGCGCTACCACAGCCTAAGCATGAGGCTCACATGAGAGGTATGGACATTAGATGTCTAGACATATGATGTCGAGATGATTGACTCTAGTGCAAGTGGGAGACTGTTGGGAATATGCCCTAGAGGCAATCATGTATGATGTAATTCCCAATGTATTCATAAATATTATTAAGTTGTCCTTGTTTGAACATCTGATATGTATCATTGAATATGTGATTTGATTGTGGAACTATGTATTCATGTTGTTCATACTAAATTGTCCTTAGTCATTGAGATTTTTGCTGGACACATAACCTAGACTAATGTGAAAGTTGGCTGATGACTCGGTTCCACTTGTCATGGGCATGGTGATGTCATTCCAACTTACACGGACTCGGCTAAAGAGTTTAGCGAGTCGGACTGACCCATATTGAGATGCAACGAGTAGGTCGTCATTTGCATGTCTCAATCAATATAATCCTTAGACCTGAGGTTATCGCACAATCCGAGTTGTGGATCACCAACTTAGGTTCTGTCAAACGTTGTTCCGTAACAGGGCAGTTATAAAGGCAGAGTTCGGGTTGACTGAGAATCAAGCTGTGTGATGTGGATAACCAAGATGGGATTTTGCCCCTCCGACTGGAGAGATATTCTCTAGGCCCTCTCGAGTGATATGATTCGGGAAGCATGGCGATGCACGACTTGGTTAACTGTTAACCGGGTCGATCGACTAAGAGTTAGTCGGATGAATCGTATATCACAGATCGAGAAGAGAGTTGAACTATTAAAGGGATGACGATTAATCGCCTATAGTTTGACAAGGTATATCGTGAGGCAAAAGGGACTAAGACGTATGTCACATTGGAAGGTACGTCGTCATGACTCGATGGTACTTGGGAGTCGGCACGTTCTCCTAGGAGCCGCTACCGATTGATCGATTGAGAGTCGGACTCCAATCGTGTCCAAGTCGCCATGAGCCTGCGGGGTCACACACTTAAGAGCGGGAGCAAGTATTTGGTCGGGTTGGACCCGAACTGGAATTGGGCTGACAATGCGAGTTGGACTCGCAGAGTGGATGGGCCACAAGTGCTGCAGCCCACTTCCACTCGGTATATAAGCAGGGGCGTGGGATGCCTAAGGGGCACGGTTTTTCCACTCTCATGCGTTGAGAACCCTAGCCCCATTCAGTCCAACCGTCGCACCGGACCTAGCAGTCCGCCGCCGGAGCTCCTCCTCGCACGTGTGGATACCGGCAGAGGTGCTGTACGTTCAGCACTTCGACGATCGTGGGATGGGATCGCTAGATCGGATCGAGGGACTGCACTGCATCAAGGCGCCGCATCGATAATCCGCAACTGCGCGTCTAGTGGTAATCCTCGTGGCCTTCTACCTCGGCTAGATCTTGGGACTTCGCGTAGGAAAAGTTTTTGTTTATCTCTACGCGCCGCTTCAGCCTCATCCATAACTCAGCGAGCCACAACACCGAAGAGTGCAATACCCTCATCGCAGCTCGTGAAGAGTTCCAAGCACGAATGCAGGCCCGACGGAAGGACGAGAAGGTGCCCAAGGCCCCGTGCCCCGCCAAAGTCATCCGTGCTGACCCTGCGCCCAAGGAAGGGAACCTCCCATTTCAGGAACCCGCTCACTATGTCGGGGTGATACTCAGGGGCTCTGCCACAGGCCGGGGGTCAAAAAGACAACGCAAGGAGTATGCGCGCGAGGTCAACGTCGTCGGAACCTTCACTCCAACACCACCACCCAAATGGGCGAGTGTACCCATTTCCTTCATCGAAGAAGACGCTAAGGGGATACTCTTCCCACACGACGACGCCCTCTTCGTGACGGCCATCGTCTCAAATTGTGAGCTCAAGAAAATACTGGTGGATGGCGGGAGCTCCGCCGACATCTTGTACCTTAGCATGCTAAAGAAGCTGATGGAGCCACAAGGAGGATACAAGAACGGTTCCTTGCAATCGTCGCTTTACCCCCTAACCAGCTTCGTCCCAGGCAAGTCCCAATCCAGCCGCTCGGCCAAATTGTGCTCCTCACGACCTTCGGAGATGTCGCTAATCATCGGACCGAGCTCATGCGCTTCGACGTGGTGGCCATGGAGGCCTCCTTCAACGCCATCCTTGGCAGGACGACCCTGAACCGCCTCTGCGCTGCCGTCCACCACAACTTCCTATGCATGAAGATCTCGGGCCAAAAAGGCGTGATCACGGTCCATGGTGAGCAATCCTCCGATAGGAAGACACTATATCGCCATGAGACTAAGTGCACCGAGAAGGGAGAAGCGTCCAAAAGCGTCCACATGCTTTCAGGCATAGGGAAGTCCAAGACCGACCGCCCGGAACGCTACATCCCTAAGCCCCTCCCCGAGGGAGAGCTTAAGGAGATACACGTCTCCGACAACGACGCCACGCGCACCGTAAAGATCAGAGCCGACCTCTCGATCAAACTCGAGAAGAAACTCATCGACCTACTCCGGGAGAACTCCGACCTTTTCGCTTGGTCTCCCTCCGACATGGGAGGAGTCTCACGCGACGTCATGCAGCATCGACTCGCTGTAAGGCCCGACACGGTGCCCGTGAAGCAAAAACTTCGAAAACTCTCCACGGAGCGAAGCGAGGTCATCAAGCAAGAAATTTCGAAGCTCTCCGAGGCCGGGCTCATCCGAGAAGTTTGGCACCCCGAGTGGTTGGCCAATCCGGTTTTGGTGAAGAAAGCCAACGGCAAGTGGCGGATGTGTGTCGACTTCACCGACCTGAACAAGGCATGCCCCAAAGACGACTACCCTCTCCCGCGGATCAACCAGCTAGTCGACTCCATAGTGGGATGCGAGAGGTTGAGCTTCTTGGACGCCTATTCAGGATATCACCAAGTCCACATGGCCAAGGAAGACGAACAGAAGACCAGCTTCATCACTCCCATTGGCACCTTCTGCTATCGCAGAATGTCTTTTGGTTTGAGGAACGCCGGTGCGACCTTCCAACGCGTCGTTAGCCTTATCCTCAAAGGGCAATTGGGGAGGAACGCCGAAGTCTATGTTGATGACGCCGTCATCAAAAGTCAGGCGGCAAGTACCCATCCCGAAGACCTGCAAGAAACCTTCAACAACCTCCGCAAATACGGCATGAAGCTAAATCCCGAGAAGTGCGCATTCGGAGTTCGAGGAGGAAAACTCTTGGGTTTTCTCGTCTCCCAACGGGGGATCGAGGCCAACCTAGAAAAAATCTGGGCCATCCTAGAGATGGAGCCTTCTCGCTCCGTCAAAGATGTGCAACGCCTAGCAGGAAGGATGGCGGCATTAGGACGATTCGTCGCCCGATCAGCCGAGAAGGGTCTTCCTTTTTTCAAAATCCTGAAGGGCCTCAACAACTTTGACTGGACCGACGAAGCTCAAAAGGCTTTCGAGGAACTCAAGAACTATTAGTCGACTCCTCCACTCCTCACGAGCCCGAAGCAAGGAGAACCTTTGCTCCTGTACCTCGCCGCGACTCCGGTCGCCGTGAGTGCAGCCCTCGTGAAGAAAGAAGATGGGTCGCAACGCCCGGTGTATTACGTAAGCGAAGCTTTGGGAGGAGCAAAGGACCGATACACCCAGATCGAAAAGATCGCGTACGCGCTCCTCATGGCCTCTCGAAAGCTCCGTCATTACTTCATGGGCCACACCATCATGGTGCCGACGACGTTCCCCCCTCAAAGAAGTCTTCGGCAATAAGGAAGCCACCGGGAGGATCGCCAAATGGGCAACGGAACTGGCTCCCTTCTCACTAGAGCTTACCGCGAGAACCGCTATAAAATCCCAGGTCCTCGCCGACTTCGTGGACGAGTGGCATGCTCCGCAAGCCCCGCCCGAAGAGACGTCACCCAAGGTCAGCCCCCCCCCCCCCCCCGAACCGTGTTGGATAATGAGGTTTGACGGCTCCAAGCACCTCAACGGTGCTAGGGCTGGAGTCGTACTCATCAGCCCCGAAGGGAAGATCTTGGACTACGCCGCCCACCTCGACTTCAACGCAACCAACAACATGGCGGAGTACGAAGCACTCCTTCTCGGACTCCGGTTGGCTAAGGCCATGGGTGTTCGATGCCTTCTCATCCAAGCTGACTCCTAGCTGGTGATAAACCAAATGGACAAGTCATATCAATGCCTTGATGAAAGGATGAAGAAGTATATTGAAGAAGTTTGCAAGATGGAACGGTACTTCCTGGGCATGGAGGCGCGACGCATCCCACGAGGAGAAAATCACCTCGCCGACAGATTGGCCCGAACGGCCGGTTCCAAGGAACCTCTACCACCCGGCGCATTCTTCGAGGTGATCTGTGCCCCATCCATAGGAGAAGAAGCCGATGACTCCGACGAAACTTCAAAGACCAGCATGGTCATCAACAATCCACCCTCTTGGATGACGCCAATCATCCGCGCCTTGAATGGAGAGGTGGACGAAAAGGCGGAAGGCCCAAGCGCCAAAACTTTGCTTGCAAAAGCAAAGATGTACGTCCTCCTCGACGGCATCCCTTACAAGAAGGGTGCGGCCTCGCTACTCAAGTGCATAACCCCCGACAGGGGGGCTAAGCTCATCCAGGAGATCCACTCCGGAGTATGCGGCCACCATCTTGCACCAAGAGCCACCGCGGCGAAGGCTTTACGACAGGGATTCTATTGGCCCACCATGGTGCAAGACGCAATCGCAATACTGCGAAGATGTGAAGCTTGCCAAAAGATGGCTAAGTCAATCCACGCGCCGGTGACGACCCTGAAGAATATCCCAATAACTTGGCCATTTGCACACTGGGGAATGGACCTTCTCGGGCCTTTCCCCGCATGCATCGGAGGCTGCAAATACCTTATGGTGACGATTGATTACTTCTCCAAATGGATAAAAGTTGCGCCACTCGGCAAGGTCACGTCACAGGCCATCCAGAATTTTTTTCTGAGAAAACATCATATGTCGATATGGTGTCCCACGAGAGCTAACCGTGGACAACGGCAAATAGTTTGACTGTGCAGAATTCATTAAATTCTGCACATGCCTCGAGATCAAGCCGCACTTCGCATCCGTGGCCTACCCCAAGAGCAACGACGCATGCGAGAGAGCCAATGGACTAATCCTCCAAGAACTCCGCCGAAGGGTAGAACACACGGCCAGCAAGGCAAGAGGAGCATGGGGGGACGAACTCGCCAGCGTGGTTTGGGGCATACGCACCTCCGTAAGCCGTTCCACGGGCCGAACACCATTCTCTTTGGTGTATGGTGCCGAAGCAGTGCTTCCCGCCGAGGTAGAGTTTCGCTCACCTTGGGTCGAAAGACTCCAAGAAGCTACTCCACTCGCCTTCATCGAAAATGAAGAGCATCACAAGACGGCCATCGATCTTGTGGAAGAAGCTCGTGACAAAGCCCTCATGAGGCACGCCATCTACGAGCAGAGCGCCGCACGCATCTACAACACGAGGGTGTGGGAACGAGCTTTCTCCCAAGGAGACCTCGTGCTGAAAAAGAACATCGACCCAAAACTCCAGTGCAAACTCGACCCTAAATGGGAAGGACCATACCGCATCGCCACGGTGTTGGGCAATGGTGCATACCACCTCGAGAACACTAAAGGGAAAAACCTCGTCCATGCCTGGAACAGCGACAAACTCCGGCGTTTCTATGCCTAAGGAGGAACCTCAAGGACGACCCTCGCCACTCCCGAAAGAAGACTATCAGCGCCCAACCGGCCACTTCCATACGAAACTTCGGGGGATCGTAAGCGCCAACGAGGCCGCGTCTACATAAGGCTTGTAAGTGCCCATCGGGCCATACCTTAAGACAAGCAAGCGAGGGATCAATAAAAACGAGTCATTGATAAAGAGTGACACGAGACACTCATGCGACCCACCGTCGTAAAGGGAACCCCGTCGAGCAGCAATGTCACGAAGGGACGATCCCCAAAACCGAGTCGCTACCCTAGTGCCGCTCACAAAGGGACGCCGAAAGGCCTACGTGGGCTCAGGCATCACCTAAAAATGTCTTCGAACATAAATCGCCACCATCGACCCGTTCCTTGGTGGATCCTAGCGTGCCTCGAGGCCATCCGCCAAGTAGAACCAAGTCCCCCGAGGGCCGAAAGCTCCTTAAAACACATTTAAGGAGAACCGTAAATAAGCAAGTTATGCATGAGCTTACTTACCTCGGAGAACCATGCTACCCGCGTGCGAGACGTCACGCACGGGCCTGCATAATAGTAACCGAGTTAAGGCTCCATAATAATCGCGGGAAAGCATAGCTTCCTGAAGTCCGAAGAGGGGAAATTCCGCATGAATTTCCCCGAACGGCAGGTCGAAATGTCCGAATCACTACCGGCGTATCGATAGCGACCCCCACAAGGGTACAAGGATCCGTGGCTCGTAACCATGGCCTAAGACACCGAAGCCAAGTCGTATCCCAACGGCGACATCAATTGATTATGCAAAAGTGTGATCATAGCGAACGATCGCGTGCTGTATAAACTGAGGAAATATAGTACTTCGCCAAGAAGGAAATATAGTAATCCCAAGAATACATGTTGAGCCAGGTTAACATTTCCGATAATGTTGACTACATGGTGAAAACATAAGAAAATACATGCCGAGCTAGGTTGACATTTCCGACAATGTTGACTACATAGCGAAGCATGAAACACATAAAAAAAGCTGCCTTACAACCTCTATGTCTAAGCCTAGAACATGCAAGTCATGAGGCTATGTCATAAGTGGATATGCAACATCGCATAAGTAAGCAGCTGGGGTACCTTGTCGCCTCGAAAGGCAACAAGACTCAATCCCCACCGTCGCTCTCCTGAAGAGCGGGCTCAAGGAAACGCACGAAGCGTCGAGCCAGCGCGCGAAGAGAACCTCCCTGGTCCGCCAGAAACTTCTTCGCCCCGTGAGTCATCTCACCCTCAAGTCCACTCGTTCTGGCACCGCCGTCCAGGACAGCCGCGACTGCCGACGAAACAAGTCGAGCACCCGTACTCAGGAGGCACCTCTTCATGGAGGGCTCAAGGAGCTCCACCTATGAAGTAAGCACCCTACTCGCCTCATCCGTCGTACGACACGGGGGAAGATCCGGTTGAGGGGAGCCCTTCAAACAGAGTATCATCTCTCGAATCTCCGAAGCCTGGGCGAGCAGGAGCGAGACCACCTCCGGACGGCTATCCGAGGGGGCGCGACCACGAGGGGTGAACACCGGTCCGAACCCGGCATCCTCCGACTCCGCCTTGAGGGAGGCGACCTCCGCTCGAGCGTGCTCCACGTTGAGGCTGACCACCACCAAGTTCTCCTCGGCACGACGGGTCTTCGCGATCACATCCTTCTGGCCCTCCTCGGCAAGGCGAGCCCTCGCCTCCATGGCCGCAAGCTCCGCCGATACCTGAGAAAGCGTATTCGGTGAAAGGGTTCCCCATCTATAAATGCCCCAGACCTCATTCGGTGAAAGGGTTCCCCTTCTATAATTCTGGCATATATCCACCATCCATCGGCTTCGCTTTTGACTCGTGACGAACACTGGTGTCTTTCTCCTGTGTTCTGCCCCTCTGGCCTCTGCCTCTTTGGTACATGTCTCCTTGTCCACCCCTAAACTGCAAGAGGACAAATTGTTGTCAACCTTGTCCCTTCATCCTCTGACCTCTCCGTCCACGTCTCGGCTCTGCCTCCAGCTCCACTGCATTGCCGTTGCCATGTTCATGCAATTTGATTCTTGCAAAGCATATCCTGAGTATGAAACAAATTTCAAGACCTTTAGTCATTTTTCCAATCTATTCTGGACTGCTATACGTCTATACCCACATTCTAAATATGAAAAATAGTTCAATTCTAGTACAAACTTGAAATATACTCAATAACATCATATTTCCTCGGTTAATCGAACATACTCTCTCCATCCGAAAATACAAGCCCCATTCTGATGATCACATGAACGAAGGAAAATGAAAATCCTCATGACTAGCGCGCGGCAGTTAGATTTTTTTTGTTTTTGGTTTAGCCAATGGTAGTGCTCGATTTTCTCTCGCAACAATGAGCAATTAAGTTATGCATGCATGCACGCCAATCTGCAATTAATATACGAGTTACAAGGAGTTTTTTGTGCTAGGGATGCGAGAGGGCAGGTAACACTTTAACTCAAGGTCTTGTATTTTTTCGAAATATCACATTTAGGATTTGACCTTATATTTCTGGATGGAGGGCGTAGTAAATCAGATTATCTCTGACAAGTGTGTGAGGCCATTGGGATGGTGCGGATGGTGGAGGGAGGCCGTGGCTGGGTATTATATCCTCAAGTTGGTCGTTAGGACATTGATGGAGAAAGATGGGAAGGTGGCCTCGAGGAAGGCAAACGCCAGCCGGAGGTTGCGTCAGGCCACCAATTGGAGGAGTTAGGGAGAGAGGAGTGTGAGACGACGATTATGGAGCAATGTTTGCATTTGGCGGCGGATGCATGGTTTCTGCTTGTTGGGACCATCTGTGGGTGAACAGTATCTTCAGCAATTAGCATGGTAGTTAACCCATTGTAGCTCATAGTCGTTCCCAACATGTTACCAGTTCATAAACTTAGAATGTATGGGTTATTGATATTATTGAGATTTGCAGGCTCTAGTTTTTCTCTTATCATGATTTGGAAAGTGAAGCTCAAATGTTTGTTTATGTTTTTACAGGACCCTGCTTCGGTTGTAAGAATCAAGGTTCTGCGAGCTTGAGACATCCAACTGACCAAGGTCTGTATGTTGGGTGTCATGTGGATTGCGAGTTCCCATTTATGTGGGATAGCATCAGTGAGGTATATATTTTAAATCAAGTGACATCTTTTTCTACTACTACATATCTCTTCACAAAATTTTCTATAATATGTATTTGATTGTATCTCACATTTTCAGGACTCCGATGGAGAGGGATAACCTAGACGATCATAGAAAATGTCTGATGGTGGACTGCTTCTCATTTTAATATCTGATCAGATGCAACTTTTATTTGGAGGACACATATGGTACGTTAAAGTAGCTGTAGTTACTTTTAGTATGAACTAGAATAATGACCCGCGCACATGCGCGGGCAGCATCTTCAAAACTTTGTCAAAAATCGATGTTTATGATGTATTTGTATTTTATAAAATCGTCGTGGCCTGGACTGCATTTCATTGAGCCCAGAGCCGGATTTGAGGCTGAACTGGGCCACTTCCAAACAGGCCCTAATCAATAATACATACAATATGTTTTTGGCACTTACGCGGAGTTGATGGTATGATTGAGGCATAAGGAATTATCATGACAAGGAGCTCAATACGAACCTACTAGCTGGTATTAGGTGCACATGTTCTATGTATAAGCATGGGAACATGCTTTATGTAATATAACGTGGTCGTCATTTGTTTTCAACCCACCTTTCTGGAATATACAACACTTTAAGGGCCATTGCCTATTTGTCTTCAAGGAAGTTCAAATAGTTACTCTGATAATCTGTACCGATCAAGTTGCATAATAAAAGAATGCAAATGATTGCCATCATCATGTCTTTATCACTTTGAGATCAGCATTACCAGTGAGTTGAATGATTCAGCTGTGCCGTCTAACTGATACTGTATCCATTGTTACACACTTGATCATGTCGTGTATTATATTCTTACAGTGTATTATATAGCGTCGTTTTCACTGCTATTCCTTTTTCCAGTGAGTGATACCTTGAGGCCGAGGAAAATGCCCATTTTGGTGCTTCGCTTAACTAAATTATTGCTTGGTTATTTGCGTACTTTTGGAGTAGGCTGCACAATCATTTTAATAGTGTGTCGCTTTCAATGTTTTTTCTTAACATATTTCAGTTCAACAGTATGTTATTCGATACATTAGCTATGTTGCAAGCATTTGTTCCCTGTCAGAAGTGTGGAACATTTAGGAAAAACTAGAATGCTCTGTTAACAGAGCAAGAAGATGCCTCAAATCCGGCCTTGGACTCGAACTTGGGTGGTAAGATTGTACACTTACACCTACAGTATCCTTAGTTGAAAAAAAAAATTATACATGGCCAATGTTTTCACTGCTGATCTTCCATACCTAACAGCAATTACCAACTCAATCCTTACTATAATGATGTAATTCTTATGAAGTGAGAACCAGGCCAATGAGAAAGGTTGAAGCCGGCCAATGACTTGATCTACTTGTCTGTTGTGTACACTCTCCACATACAGGTTTTTCTCCAGGTTTTTCACTATATAAGTACTTTGTTCCCAGGCCTTCTTCACTACAACCCCAAGCAAAAGAAAGTAAGAAACCTTGAATTATGATGGTAATCACCTTACCTTGGTTGCTACTTGTTTCTGTTTCACTGGCATTCTGTTGCCTAGCTGCAGCCAGCCTTAATGCGGCAACAATGGCGGTTCAAGAGCTCGACCTCGTCATGTCACTTCCAGGGGCGCCAAGCTGCTCATCGGCATTCAAGCAGTACTCTGGGTACGTCACGACAGACGAGCACCTCGGCAAGGCACTGTTCTATTGGTTCTTCGAGGCTGCCGACAAGCCTGACGAGAAGCCACTGGTGTTGTGGTTAAACGGAGGTTGCTAACTAACTGTGTTTGCATTCAAAATTCAGAGACTTTGTAGCTGAAAGGTGTACGTAATCTAGCTATACATCGCGTATTTTTCTGCAAATTTTGCAGGACCGGGCTGTTCTTCCGTTGGGTTTGGGCAGGCTCAGGAGCTTGGACCATTCCGTGTGAAGAAAGATGTGCCTGAGCTTGAGTTCAATCAATATGCCTGGAACAAAGGCAAGTGCAAACTTACCAACACTAACATGTCATATATAAGCCTTATCTTTACGGTAACACTGGAAGCAAGTAACTTACTGTCCAATGAACTTTCAGCTGCCAATTTGTTGTTCCTGGATTCTCCAGCCGGTGTTGGATTTTCATACACGAACACGTCATTCGAACAAGATCCACCAGGAGACAATTCAACCGGTATGTGTGCGTGACAGATGTGACTCTTTTTTTCTCAAACAAAAGTTACCCGGATTTCTGACCAAGATGACATGGCATTTCATCCTTTGCAGCACACGGTTCATACACTTTCCTGGTTAAATGGTTCCAGAGGTTCCCCCAACACAAAATGAAAGAATTCTACATAGCTGGAGAGAGCTATGCAGGTCCGCCAACTTATTCACGGATAGTTACTCCCTCCGATCCATAATAAGTGTCTCAGATTTAGTACAAAGTACAAAGTTGTACTAATCTGAGACATTTATTATGGATAGGAGGGAGTTACTAGATATTGTGCTCATAATTTTACGGTCTTTTTTTCTCAGCCGTGCATCTCTCTAATTTTCTCTGCCACTCTCTAGGACACTACATTCCCCAGCTTGCTAATCTCATCGTGGAGGAGAACAAGAAAACCTCTGAAGAAAACTACATAAACTTCAAAGGCATCCTGGTACATAATTTCTGTTATCCCAAATCCTAATTGACACGTCTCCATCGGTATCAGTCATCTGATCTCCCTGTAATCAAATCTCCTGATTCCAGATCGGGAATGCCTACATGGACGGCGACACCGACTTGCAGGGGATCGTGGACTCCGCGTGGCACCACGCCATCATCTCGGACACGCTCTACAGCACCTTCCTGAAATCCTGCAACTTCAGCATGGAGATCCTATCTGCTGACTGTGAGGCTGCCCTGGTCGAGTTCGACAGTCTCTACAAGCTCGTGGACATCTACAGCCTCTACACCCCGTACTGCGACCTCGGGTACCCGGCTTTCAACGCGTCGTCCTCCTCGGCGCAGACCAGACGGGCCAACGGCCGTGTAAGCAGCATCAGAAGTTTTCAGTCATTTCCCTCTCTCTGCATATGCGTGTCCTGACTCCTGATCAATCTTTCTGTTTAACTTTTTCATGCATGGAAACAGTCTGATTTTCTCAAGATGACAATGGGCTACGATCCATGCACACAGACGTATGCCACCGAGTATCTGAACCGTGAGGACGTGCAGAGAGCTCTGCATGCCAACACCACGGGCGTGCCGTATCCCTATGCTCTTTGCCGGTAATTTCTCCCCTATCTAAGGTTTGCTTGGACTCAGAATTTATTGTGTTCTCTTGTCAGTTTTGGCAGCTGAATGTTTTCTCGATATGCTATTTCTTTCCAGTAATTCTATCAGCAGCATATGGAAAGATTCTGACATGACGGTTGTTCCGATCGTCAAGAAGCTCGCGCAGGAAGGGCTCCGCATATGGATTTTCAGGTGAAGCCTCTGGCTCAGAAATGCTGTGCTAAGCTTCAGTCCCATGCTGATGCTGTCATCCACATTTTTGCTATGACCTGACTGTCTCTGCAGGTGTCATTTGTTTACATGACATCCTTCAACATTTACCATAATTTTTTTTTCTGTCTATCTTTTCGGGACGAGCAGCGGTGACACGGATGCGAGAATCCCTACCACCTCCACGAGGTACACTCTGAAGAAGCTCGGCCTGTCGATCAAGGAGGACTGGGCGCCATGGTTCAGCCACAAGCAGGTACTGGATGGGATGAACAAACATATAGTAACTGAATAAGTCGATGTCACTGTCTCGAGGTGGTTTTCACCCTTTGTCAATGTGCTGCTGGATGCAGGTTGGTGGATGGACAGTGGTGTATGATGGCTTAACATTTGTCACGGTGAGAGGAGCCGGGCACATGGTGCCATCCTCTCAGCCCAAGCAGGCGCTCCAGCTCTTCAAGCACTTCCTGGCCGGCAAGAACCTGCCCTCCAAGCCGTTCTAGAGATAGAACAAACCCCGGATCGATCAGCACGTTTTCTGAATAATTAAGTATCGTCCGCGTTCGTGAATAATCGATCTCAACATGATTTTGTTTTTGGACAGAAGCAGCTGGGCTCCCAGCTTGATTAATGAAATCAGAGTGGTAGAGGTTGATCTCGACATGATCAGTCAGAGGATCCACACTCATAGCAATTTTGCCTTCATGCTGCAGCATTATAGGCAATGTGTGTACTAGCTTGCATATTAGAGGCAGCAATCTCTCCAATCTCTACATGCGGTCAGTTTCCGCGCGCTCTCAGCGCTCCGGGGCTCGCAGGCGGGTGTTTCCCTTGTTCTGGATGTGTGACATCAAGTTCCTTCTAGCCCATCTAATGATTTGTGCCAGTTCGGATTTAGGGACCCACGCGTCATCGAGTTCCTGGGTTCGGCTCCGTCTGTCGTGGGTGTGTGTGCGCGGTGGCACTTTCGTGGTTTTGGTTATTCGAACGGTTCGGGCCGACGAGGGGGGGTGGGGCAGTGCTTGTGTCCAGCTGGTTGATGGGGTCAGCTTGTCATTGGGTCTTTGTTGTGGCGGTTCTTGTGCGTACGTGGCACGCGTTGGTCGGTTGCTGTTGTCGGTTCGTGCGGCACGTGTCGGGTATTTGGCGTGTCTTTATTGCTTTCCTTAATTGCATTCCCCTCTTCTTTTCTTCCGTTCCCTTTCTTCCGTGAGGGGTTCGTCTGTTTGGGGGGTGTTGCTGCTACCACCGGTTGCTCCTTTGACAGGTGCGGTGGTTCTCCTAACTCCGTTCGTCTCGCTGTTGGTGGTGGCGTTTGTTGTTGCTGTTCATCCGGACGTTCACCGGCGCTGCAGGTTCGTTCATCTGGTTGTGTTTCTGCTTGTTTGGTCTGATGGCGATTTGCTGGGTGCTTGGCGGCTCTCGCGCGTCTGGCGATGCTTATTTTATGCTCGCTTATGGTATTTGGAGGGATGATGAGGTGATTTGTATTGCTTTGGTTTAGTTCCGTTTCAATTGCTCGCGGATCTGATGTGAATGTTTTGGTTTAGGGAGGGATTGCGCGATTTGGTCGTGTGGTGGGCTGCTGCCGTGTTGCTGCTTGCTGGTTGTTTTTATGCTGATTCGCCAGGTATATGATCCTTTAGTCTTCTGGTTGTTCATTTCGCTATGTTGTTATTAGCCTTGATTTGTGGTATGTGTCTTGGCTGTCCTGGTAGATCTGTTGTCTGAATGTGTGTGTGCTTTTGGTGAGTTATTTTGGGATCTGTTTGATGTCGATGGATAGCGGCTCTCGCTGTCTGGCGATGCTTATTTCATGCTCGCTTATGGTTATTGGAGGGATGATGATGTTATCTGTATTGCTTTGGTTTAGTTACGTTTACATTGCTCGCGGATCTGATGTGAATATTTTGGTTTAGGGAGGGATTGCGCGATTTGGTCGTGTGGTGGGTTGATGTCGTGTGGCTGCTTGCTGGTTGTTTTTACGCTGATTCGCCAGGTATGTGATCATTTAGTCTTCTGGTTGTTTATCTCGCTGTGTTGTTATTAGCGTTGATTCGTGGTACGTGTTTTGGCTGTCCTGGCAGATCTGTTGTCTGAATGTGTGTGTGCTTTTGGCGAGTTATTTTGGGATCTGTTTGATGTCGATGGATAGCGTTCCTTCTTCGAGGGGCGCTGCTCGCCGCCGTCCTGGTTGTGTTGTCGCGTCTTCGGCTTCGACGCGTGGGTGTAGTGTTGGTTCTGGTGGTGTTTCTTGTTCGCGGTCTCGCTGTCGTTCGGAGTCATTCCTGCTTCTTCGACGGGGCCGAGTGGGCGGGGTCGGTGGAGTTTTGTTTCTGGTGAGACTTCTCGAGGTGGTGCTCGTCGTCGTTCCAGGTGAGCGGTTGTGTCGGTGGATTCATCGGCTTCTTCTGGCGCTGATCTTGGTGGCTGTTCTCGTCGTGGTGTTAAGCGTTCTGGTACAGTGTTTATGCTGGGCTTTGTTTGTGTTTGGTGTGTTGATTTTGTTTGTATTCCTTTACTAGGGATGTCTGATTTGTGTACCTGTAGACGCCGATTTCACGCGCGCTCGTGCAGATGTTGTACGCGCGCATTCTGTGGCAATGCCTGCTCCTCCTCCGCTTTTGTCCAGCCCTCGTCCGCCTGGTATTGGGTTATTGTTGTTGTTTATTTATGATATGTTGCTGCTTGTGTTCAGTGATTTACAGGTTTAATTGCGCTGAATGTTTCAACCTTTTTTTGGCTATGTGTTGGTTTTGTCTGTTGACGTGGGTTCTGGTAGTTATGTCGTCTACTCAATCTGAATATGTGGTTGGCTTGTCCCCGATTCCACCAGCTGTTATGGCCCGTACCATTGGTACCACGCTTTTTGTTCTGCTCTGTTTATGATTGTGTAAATTGTGGTTTGGTTTGGTGGTTAGTTTGTCTCCTTACTTGTTTTCGGTTATACTAGGTTGTTTATTTTTGCCGTGTGCTCGGGCTGCTTTTACGCGTGAGACACGCAGGAGAAGGCGTGTCGCCAGGCGTCCTTGCTTATTTGGTTAGGCATTTTTTTAAATTATTATTGTTACTATTTTTTATTTTTTATTCTTTTTTGGTTCCAGCGTGCTGTTTTCAGTGACAGTGTGTTTTTGTGAGTGTTTAGGGTTACCTCCTTGATGTATTCCTACCAACCGGTTTCCCGGGCTGTCAAAGGATTACGTTTGTTATTTGAAAGGTAGTTTCCGATGCTTCGTTGTGTTTTATCTGCTGTCTTGTTGTTGTTTGGGCGTGGTTGTGTTTGATTTATGTGGTTATAAGCGTTATTTGCATAGCACTAGCACCGCTATTGGTCTGGGGTGGAGGGGGGGGTGAGGTATTGTGTTAGGTATTGCATTAGATGGGTGCCGTTTGTCTTATTTTGAGTTTCTTGGTGGTGGACCCTGTTGTTGTTTTTTCATGCACATTTGGTGGTGTATAGGGTTTTTTTTGTTTTTAGATGCATGTATGGGTGTGTGTTTTCTTTCTAATAAGAGGTTTTAGTTTAATTACCCGTGTCCCCATTTGTGAGACTTCATCATGCACTTTTGTTGGTTGGTAGATCAATTGATTTGACGACTAAATTTTGCACTTTTCCGATGTCCACAGTTGGTTACGATGGTAGATCTTACCACGGCAGCCTTGATTATATGTGCCTTTTTTGTGGCGCTTTGTTTCGGTGTTCTGAGAGGAAAGAGCGTGGTTCTGCGGTGTCCCAAGGTACACTCGTGTACAATTTGTGTTGCAGGGGAGGCTGGATATCATTGCCTCGATATGCTGATTGGCCGTCGCCGTTGCGGGAGCTTGCTACTTTTAGTGGTGATTGTCGTTCGAAGGAGTTTATGCGGCTGATTCGGTCCTATAATTCGCTATTTGCATTCACCTCTTTGGGGGCTGACATAGACAAGAGCATTAACACTGGTGACGGTCCATATGTTTTCCGTATACATGGTGTTGTTTGTCATCGGATTGGTTCTTTGGTGCCATCTGATGGAAAGCCCCCTCGGTTTGCTCAGATGTACGTGTATGATATTGCTAATGAGTTGTCTCATCATTTAAACGTTTTTGAAGCGCCTGTGGGTAGCCGTGATTGCGCTGATCCTAATATTGTCAATTCTTTGCTGCAAATACTGAACGATCATAATGTTTTAGTCAGGACCTTTAGAGTGGCGTCTCAGCGTCTTCATTCGCCCTTCTGTTCTAATCTGGCTATTCGCATTGTTGGTTCCGATTCTGCTGATCCTAATGTTTATGGTCCTCCCATGGTTTTGCCGGTGATAGGTGTAAGTTTGATATTGTTGTGCAGCTTCAGGAAGGGCCCTTAAAGCATGTGTCTTCTTTGCACACTGCTCTAATGGCTTTGCGGTATCCACTCCTTTTTCCTTACGGGGATAAGGGATTTTACAAGGGTATTAAATTTGTTGCTGCTGGTGATAAGCCTATAGTGGGCAAAAGTGTTGTTAGCATGCTTGAGTATTATTGCTATCGGTATCATTATAGGCCTGGACAGCTGAACCCTTTTACTTGTTGTGGCCATCTTTCTGATCAGGCTAAAGTGGATGCTTATTCATGCATAGAGTTTGACAGGCTTTCATATATCAATAGGAATCAAAATAAGCTCAGGGGTGAGACTTATCAGGGTTTGTCTGATGCAGTTGGTCAGGGGGCCTCGACTGGGAAGAACGTTGGTGTGCGCATCCTTCTTCCAGTGAGTTTTATAGGTTCATGGCGTTATTTGGCTCAAAATTACCAAGATGCTATGACTATTTGCAGAGCTCATGATCCACTTGATTTGTTTGTTACCTTTACGTGTGATCCTAAATGGGATGAGGTTGCTTTGGCTCTTTCATTTGAGCCTGGGCAAGTTCATTCAGATAGGGCAGATGTATGTGCCAGGGTGTTTAAGATGAAGCTTGACGAGTTATGTGACAACATTAAGGGTGGTGCTGCTTTCGGACCCACTAGGGCCGGTAAGGACGTTGGTATTATTTTTTATTTTTTGCTTTTGGTGTGATTGTGTTGTTGTGTTGTTGACGGTATACTGAGTTTGATGACTTTATTTTTTTAATTTTTTGTTTTCTATTGTAGTTCTTTATACCGTTGCGTTTCAGAAGAGGGGTTTGCCTCATGCTCATATGCTTGTGTGGTTGGATGTAAAGTCTAATTTGGATTTTGAGAGTGGTGATGATATCTTGGCTAATTTTATAGATACTATTGTGTCTACTGAATTGCCTAATATCAATGTTGATCCTCTTGCTTATGCATTAGTAGACAAGTTTGTGGTCCATGGGCCTTGTGGACAGCTTAATCTTGGATGTCCTTGCATGAAGGATGGTGTTTGTTCTAAGAAGTATCCCAAGAGTTTTGGTCATGCAACTTTAATTGATAAGGATGGGTTTCCAGTTTATAGGCGTCGTGACGACGGGCGTTTTGTTATGAAAGGTGCTAGCCGTTTAAATAACAGGTGGGTTGTGCCTCATAATGTTGCTTTGCTTAAGAAGTATCAGGCGCATATTAACGTGCAGTGGTGTAATAAGATGAATTTGGTTAAGTACTTGTTTAAATATATTAACAAGGGTTCGGACCGAACTAAGATTAAGGTGCAAGCCTCCTGTCCTCCTGGGGCATCTGAGTCCTCGTGCATTGGGATTGATGAGGTGGAAGAGTATATTAGTTGTAGGTACCTTTGGTCTTGCGAGGCTATATGGAGCCTTTTTTCTTTCGATGTTCATGTTCGATTTCCTTCTGTCGAGAGGCTTGAGATTCATTTGCCTGGCATGAATAGGGCCACCTATAAGGAGGATGATAGTTTGAGTGACGTTGTTGGTAGACGCAATGTCAGGAAAAGTTCATGACTGAGTGGTTTGAGATGAATAAAAAACATGAGATATGCCGGGATCTTACTTATTGTGAATTTACTAGAAGGTACACTTGGTACAAGTCTAAGAAATGCTGGAAGCGTCGAGGTGGTGGTGCTAAGTTGGGTAGGATCAGGTATGTACATCCTACCACAGGCGAGTTATTCTATCTACGGATGTTGCTGATGTGTGCTCAAGGTGCTCGGAGTTTTGAGGACCTTAGTGTTGGGAATATGCCCTAGAGGCAATCATGTATGATGTAATTCCCAATGTATTCATAAATATTATTGAGTTGTCCTTGTTTGAACATCTGATATGTATCATTGAATATGTGATTTGATTGTGGAACTATGTATTCATGTTGTTCATACTAAATTGTCCTTAGTCATTGAGGTTGTGCTGGACACATAACCTAGACTAATGTGAAAGTTGGCTGATGACTCGGTTCCACTTGTCATGGGCATGGTGATGTCATTCCAGCTTACACGGACTCGGCTAAAGAGTTTAGCGAGTCGGACTGACCCATATTGAGATGCAACGAGTAGGTCGTCATTTGCATGTCTCAATCAATGTAATCCTTAGACCTGAGGTTATCGCACAATCCGAGTTGTGGATCACCAACTTAGGTTCTGTCAAACGTTGTTCCGTAACAGGGCAGTTATAAAGGCAGAGTTCGGGTTGACTGACAATCAAGCTGTGTGATGTGGATAACCAAGATGGGGTTTTGCCCCTCCGACTGGAGAGATATTCTCTGGGCCCTCTCGAGTGATATGATTCGGGAAGCATGGCCATGCGCGACTTGGTTAACTGTTAACCGGGTCGATCGACTAAGAGTTAGTCGGATGAATCGTATATCACAGATCGAGAAGAGAGTTGAACTATTAAAGGGATGACGATTAATCACCTATAGTTCGACAAGGTATATCGTGAGGCAAAAGGGACTAAGATGTATGTCACATTGGAAGGTACGTCGTCATGACTCGATGGTACTTGGGAGTCGGCACGTTCTGCTAGGAGCCGCTACCGATTGATCGATTGTGAGTCGGACTCCAATCGTGTCCAAGTCGCCATGAGCCTGTGGGGTCACACACTTAAGAGCGGGAGCAAGTATTTGGTCGGGTTGGACCCGAACTGGAATTGGGCTGACAATGCGAGTTGGACTCGCAGGGTGGATGGGCCACAAGGCTTGGAGCCCACTTCCACTCGATATATAAGCAGGGGCGTGGGATGCCTAAGGGGCACGGTTTTTCCACTCTCATGCGTTGAGAACCCTAGCCCGATTCAGTTCAACCGTCGCACCGGACCTAGCAGTCCGCCGCCGGAGCTCCTCCTCGCACGTGTGGATACCGGCAGAGGTGCTGTACGTTCAGCACTTCGACGATCGCGGGATTGGATCGGTTGGATCGGATCAAGGGACTGCACTGCATCAAGGCGCCGCATCAATAATCCGCAACTGCGCGTCTAGTGGTAATCCTCGTGGCCTTCTACCTCGGCTAGATTTTGGGAGTTCGCGTAGGAAAAGTTTTTGTTTATCTCTACGCGCCCCTTATCGTGACCAGAGTTTCCCCACGTTTCGTGACGCTTGTCGGGCACGTGGACTTCTTGGTGATGATAAGGAGTGGTCTTTTGTGTTTGATGAGACTTTGCTATGGGCTACCCCTTGCCAGCTTAGGAATCTATTTGTTACTATATTGATGTTTTGTGGTGTTGGGGATGCTTCTGATTTGTTTGAAAAGTATTGGTCCTATATTGCTCAAGATATTTTATATGGTGTAAAACGGGCCTTACGTAATCAGTCTTATTCGATGCCCGATAATCTTCTTCGGTGTCGTCGGTTAAAGCAACTGGCTGTTCTTTTTGATAAAAGTGGTGGATCGATTCTTTCTTACAATCTACCTGATGTTGATGCGGTGGTCGAAAGTTCTCATCTAAATAGGCTCGTTGCTGAGGAGACGTCTTATGATAGGGTTGTTCTTGCTCGTGAGTGGGAGTCCATGCATGGTAGGCTGAATTCTGTCAGTTGGTTGTTTACGATAGTATAATTGCTGCTGTTGACAATCGTAGCCCTGGTGTCTTTTTGGTGTCCGGTCATGGTGGAACCGGGAGGACGTTTTTATGGAGAACTATTGCTGCCAGGCTTCGGTCCCAGGGGAAGATTGTTCCTGCAGTTGCTTCTTCAGGTGTTGTTGCGTTATTGTTGCCGGGAGGCAGGACGGCTCATTCACGTTTTGTAACATCCCAAAATTTTCCCATTTTGGAATGTTAAGTAAAATAATTATTTTAAATAAAATATTGGCTTTGGAAATATTTTGCTTGTGAATTTCTGAAAGATTTGAAATTTTTAGGACTTATTTAAAAAAATTCACACCATGTTTGAATATTCAACAAAAGAGTGGATTAATATGACTATCCAAATTATACAACATGGTTGGAAAATTTATATAAGTTCAAAATATTTTATTTGGGACCATTTGCACATTATGAGTTTATCTGCACTATGCTTGGATCTTAGTAAATCCTATTTTCTTTTTGAAGGATTTATTAACATTCCAATTTGGATGCCATGACCATTTGAGAACATCGTTGAAATATTTGAATCGATTAGAAATGCTTTCCAACATTTATTTAAATGTTAAAGAGAGAGAATAATATGACTTTCCTGATTATAAGTTTGGAAAGATATTCAATGATTCACTTATGCATTTTAACCACTTTCAAAATCTTGTTTTAAAATTTCAAATCCCTTTTTTAAAGCTTTACTCATTTGAATCTTGGCTTTCACCCTCCTTTGCAAATTAGAATTTCGACCCATTTGGGTTTTGAACATAAAAGGGGTTTATTGCATTAGTGAGCTACCCCATAATTTTCAGTATTTAATTTGGAGTCGAAAAAGCGTTTTATTTCATTGTTATACAGCCCTAAAGGCAAATATATAAGCAAAACTATTTTTAAATATTTTATTTTTGAAGGAAATCAAGTCCCAGAGGCTAAAGCATTTGAGGATATGATTTTACAAATTTTCTAGAATTTATTTGGATTGATTTGGAGTTCAAAATCAAAAGTTATAAAAGAAAACAGAAAAAAAAATGGAGAAATGGACCGGCCTGGCCAAATGGGCCGAACCGGCCCAAACTCACCCGGCTGGGCCCTGCTCCTTGTCAAGCCCACCGAGCGCCCCAGCCCATCATTTTCCTCTTTTCTCTTTTTTTTTCTTCTTTTCCTTCCTTGGCTGACTCCTCCGGCCCATCTTCACCCGAGCGCCCAGCCCAGCGGCTTCGTCTTCCTCCTCGCGCACGTAAGGAAACAAACAGAGCACCCACGCCATTTCCGCCGCATTTCCCTCCTTCGATTCCTTCCTTCCCACGCGTCTTTCTTCGAAAAGAAACCACCTCGTCAATCCCCACCATCCCAGGAGCCGATTCAGTCAATCAAGCAACCGTTTCCCCTCTTAATCGCCTTTTCCAACTGCGCCGCCCCGAATGCCGCCCGTCGACATTCACGCCCCGATCTCCCTCCTCGGCCCATATAAGAAGTTTCCAAGCGCGTCACTTCGAGCTTTTGCCTCTCCTCTCTTACTCCCATATGAAAATCTTTGCCTCTAAACCCCTGTACAGCCCGGTACACCGACGTCCTTCACCGCCGGTCGCCGCCACCATTGTTGAAGGTGAGCTCTCTCCGAAAGTCCGTTCTTCAATTCCTTTCACCGGTGCACTCCCGTGACCCTCTCCTACCCCTTTGGCATGGTTATGCGAACAACCATCGACGTTGGCCATGTCTTCCCCGAGGACATGTCGACGCCACGCCCAGAGCTCTGCCCGTCGCCGTCTAGATGCCTCTCCGACCATTTCGACCACGTCACGATGTCCGCCTCGATGTCGTGCACGTCCCTAGCCTCCTCACCGACCACATCGACCCTGCCGACGACTCCTTTGCCATTTTCCGAACTCCGGCAAACTTCTTTTCGGGGAGAAAACTTTCAGCATGATCTGTTTTGATTAGCCATGTTTAGAAGCCCATATGTTTTAATCTATGAATCATTTTCGGCCTACTATTTCTGTTGTAGTTAGATCACGTCCTCCTCTATAGATCAGATCAGATTGTGTACCCCGTATCCCTCATCTTCGGTACCGCATCTTCGTTGGAAACTGCTATTCACAGCTTGTTGCTTCTAGATTAGCCACCTTTCGAAATTCTTATAAATTGTTCCATTGCTCCGTTTGGTTCCAAACCTTATGTGGTTCATCATTTAGATCCTTCTCTCCACATTAGTGTACTCGTTGCACAATTTTAGGCTTCATCTACAGAGGTGCATCTTCAATGAAAAAGCGTATCTGTTAACTGCCAGAACTTCACTATTTCAATTCCAATTCAATCCTAGCCTTTTGTCTAACCTTCTAATCTAGATTTTCTTTGCATCTATCGCGTGTTTATGATCTGATCATAGCATGTTCATCTCTTTAAACTCATTTAGATTAGTTCTCCATTCTCTAACTTGTTCCAACAACTTGGAGATTCATATCAAATTTTGATATCGTAAACCCTAGGTTCTTGATCTATCTTTTCTTGGTTTGGGTATCACTAAAAAAAATTATGTAAATATATTTCCATACCTATAAATTGCATCATGAGATTAATGTCATTGTTAGCCTCGGCATGATAATAAACTAGAGCTAATAAAATTAACTCTCATGTAACTTAGTCAATTAGCATGTATAGTTGTGTTAGCATTGCATAGATGAATTTGATGAATTCAAATTAATTACTTTATTAATTAAAATAACTAAATAATAGTAGCATATCATGCTAGAACAACACTTAACGTGATGTTTTACTATAAATCATGTTCACCTAAGATCCGTAGTGTGCATGATAGCTTTGTCCATGTTTTCATAAATACAACATGTGGGATACGAACGGTATAGTATTATTTCCTTAGTTATAATTTCTTTCTAACCATTCCCATCCTTAGCCAATTCTCTGCGATGAATTACAACACCTTTCTATTAGATTGTCCTAGTGGATCTGTCATTAAGTTTTGCCTCACATCGCCTAATAGGATGAAACCAGTGGAAAATCAAAGAGTACAACATGACCTTTGTTTCATCTTATTAGTTTTCTGTCATTAAAACCCTCTAGCACCGGTAACTTTTCAGTAGAAGTTGGTATCTTTGATCTGTCTGAATCTGACTAGCCGTTTTTGCAAGCTCAGATCTTTTTATCTGTCTGCCCTATTAAGCCAATTCCTTCTGGAATACAAATAATAGATCACCCTCTACACACCAATGCAGATTGTTCACCTTGTTCCAGTTCATATTCAATAGTGTATCTTCAGTTGAAAATTGTATCTGCTGCAGTTGGTTACTGATTAGCCACCTTCGGAGACTCGTATCTGTTGATCCGTAGTTCCAAATGAATTGATTATTTCTGTGTTGACAAGAGTACACCCAACTCTAAATTATGGACTACATTTTACACCTTCTAAAAAAAAAATTCAGTAGCCCATGATCCGTAGAACTCTCTATCTGTTAACAGCCATGCTTCATCCATCTAAGCTCCAATTCTCCCCTCTCCTTCCCTAGCCTATAGTTTTGAACCTATCTTTTGTAGTAAAGAATTTGTACTATGTTTTGATAATATTATTATGTCTTCCATGCTTTTGCATATTGTTGTTTCATTTGGAGTTATCGAACATATTGTTTATTATTGTTATTCGTTTCTTCATGATAGATCACTCGGAGTGCGATTGTAGTGATTGTGTGTCGTTTAAGAAGAAGGCTTCGACAATATTAATCAAGGCAAGTTCACTTTGATCATAAATTCTCATTACATTTCTTATTTTTAAATACTTATGCACTAGTGTTGTGTAGTTTGCATTGATAGGGATATTATTCGTATATATGCTAGCTATATTTTGTCCTAGTAGAGTAGGATACCTATGCCATTACCCTTGCACCAATTGCCATCGTAAGTAGTTCATTGCTATGCTATGTTAGTATACATGGGAGGAAATCTCAATTACCATGAAACTGGTATTGTGGAGTATTTTGGAAACCTGGCAAAAACAACTTTAATGAATCATCCTGAGTGGGCTGCTTTGAGCTTTTGAGATGTTATGCGACGTCAGGTCCATTTCTATGGGTCCCTCTGAGTCGTCTCTTCGTGGATTCAGGGAGCGTCCATGGACGTCTCCCCATGGATTCGGGGAGCGTTGCGTCGCAAATGTGGAATGCCACTCGGGGTATCAGAGACTGGACTAGTTTCCTGTTTAGTAGCTTCCAGTACAAATTGTTAGGGTTGCTAGTTTACATTCCAACATGTTTTGACTGTGGAGTTTTTTTGGGACTCTTGTATCTTCTGCCTTCCGCTGCAAGATTTTATTTTCTTTTGAGCTAACCCATGAGGTTATGCAATCTGTAAGGTATTATTAAAATTCTGGATCAATGCGATGTAATATACTTTTGACCTTTGTATCTTCATATTACATCTTGAAACTCTATGTGCTAGCGAGTCGATCCAGGGACTAGCACGGTAAACACAGAGATCGAACCCTACCCGGGGGCGGTCGCTTCACGTTTTCACATTCCTGTTGATATTGACGATACTTCTGTTTGTGGTATGGGGCGTGGTACTATGTTGGCGGATTTGGTGAAACATACTGCTCTTATATTGTGGGATGAGGCCCCTATGTCTCATAGAAAGTGCCTTGAGTGTTTGGATCGCTCTTTGAAGGACCTTTTGTCTGAAAGGCAGCCTTTGAATGGCTCCCTTCCTTTTGGTGGTCTTCCCGTGGTTCTTGGAGGCGACTTTCGTCAGGTTTTGCCTGTTATGCAAGAAGTGTTAGATGCTGCCCTTTGCAGTTCACCTTTATGGCATGATATTAGGGTGTTTAGTTTGCGCATTAACATGAGGTTGCAAGCGTCTGGTTTGTCTCCTGATGAAAGGGATGAGTTGGCTGAGTTTGCTAGCTGGGTGCTCAACGTTGGTGATAGTGTGTTGCCCCCGCAGAAACGAGAAGGTGATGATGAGAGCTCGTGGGTGTGCATACCTCCTAAATTTCTTGTCATAGGAAAGAAAAATAGGATTGCTGCAATTGTTGATGAGATATATGATAGTTTTTTGGAATGTTATGATAAGGCTTCCTACTTGGCGGATAGGGCTATTGTGTGTCCTACGAATTCTGTGGTCGATGAGGTTAATGATTATATTACAGCCATTATTCCTAGTGAGATGAGGGAATATTTGAGTGCTGATGGGATCGCGCCTTGTTCTGAGCAAGTGCCTAATATCGAAGAGTTGTATCCAGTTGAGTTTTTAAATTCCATTGCGGTTCTGAATTATCCTCAGCATCGTTTTTACAGCCATTATGTTTTTGAAGGTGTTGTGCTGACTGGTCTTACTGTTGGGCAGTCGGTATGTGTACCCAGGATAGTTCTTAACACTTCTTGTCCAAGATGGCCTTTTGTAATGCAACGACGTCAGTTTCCTGTTAGGGTTTGTTATGCAATGACAATCAGTAAGAGTCAAGGGCAAACATTGGCGAAGGTTGGGCTTTATCTTACGAGTCCCATGTTCACCCATGGTCAGTTGTATGTTGTCATTTCGCGGGTTACTTCTCCACGTGGTTTGAGGGTGCTTATTGAAGAGGAGGATGGGTGCTATGAGTGCATGACGAAGAATATTGTGTATAAAGAAGTGTTTGCAGCGCTTGGACATTAGTTTGTTTTCTGCCGACGAGTAGATGGGTGTTTAGTGCCGTTTTTTTTTGTTTGGTTTGTTGGTGCGGGCTGTGTAGGAATATTATGTATTGTTTAACGCGTTTGGAGTTTTAGGTTGGATCCTGCTATTATTATTAATATTATTGTTGCTGTTACTATTATTGCTACTATTATTGTAATTAAGATTATTCCCATTGTTATTATTGTTACTGATGGTACCGTTGTTCCCTTTTATCCTATGTGCTTTTTTTTAATCGCCATTGATAAAATTGTTGTCGCTACTGTTGCACCCATTGTTACTATTGGTACTTTTGTTATTACTACCATAATTATTGTGATATAGTGCCTTTCCTTGCGTAGGTTGACATGCTATTGTAATGATGGATTTCGTGGTGTTTAATATGCAACTATATTTACGTGTTTCATTCTTTGGTTTGTTATTCTTTTGCTATTCAGGATGGCTGCCTCGGCTTATTCTCTCTTGAAGGATATTAAAAACGAGAGACAAGATTGGCGCATTCGTGTCAGAGTTGCTCGCCTTTGGAGGCAATGGAGTACGGATAAGACATGCGATCTTCTTCGTGTGCACTTTGTTCTTGTTGACAAAAAGGTGTTCTACTTGTTTATAGTTAATTATTTACTTTCCAATATACTCGTGTTTTCGTGTCGACATTTATGAGTGTTTTTCTCTTTGTTGTTCTTTTTGTGGTTTTTCTAGGGTGAAGGAATATATGGTATTGTGGGTAAGCCTTGGTTGCCAAAATTTATTGATGCTTTGAAGGAAGGTTGTGTTTATTACCTACAGTACTTCGAGGTTACGTCAGCAAAAGAGCGATTTCGTCCTGTGCAGCATCCATTTGAGATTAGGCTTGCCAAGTGGAGTATTGTGAATGAGATCTACCCTGCTCCTGTTGATTTCCTGCTTTATACGTATAAGCTGCGTTCTTTTCAGAGTATGCTTGATAACACTGGCGACAAAACTTTCCTTGCAGGTCAGTTTGTAGTTCTTAGTATTGAATTGATCTGATGTTTTTTATCTTATTTGGTCATTTCTTCGGCTTACCTGTGTGTTTATGTTGTGCTTGGTTTATCATGGTGTTAGATTTTATTGGTATCATAGTCGGCATTTCTTCTCTGATTTTAGTTGATGTGAAAGGTCGACAGGTTCCGAAACGAATTGTTCGCCTTACGGATATGAGGGGATACCTATATTATTGTATTACTTGTGTGTTGTCTTGCACTTGAGACGAGGCTTTTTACTTTTTGTGATAACTTCTTTTTTTGGTTTTTTTTTTTGAGTTGCCAGGCAAACGGGTATATTAGCTCTTTGGGATGAAAATGCTGAACAATTGGATGCTGATGGTTTGGTGGAATCCAGTCAAAAGGAGCCTGTTATTGCTTTGGTTATGGGTTGTAGCTTCAAGATTGAGGAGTGTATGGTGCTTGACTTTGTTTTTTTTTTCCTTTTTGCTTTCTTTTTCTGGAGTCTTTCAATCTACTTGGTAACTGCTGACTCCTTGTTTTGGTTCTATTTCTAACAGCAATGCTTAGTTTATCGGCCGGTTATGGTTCTAAGATTTGCGTTAATATTGCCAATCCTGATGTTGTTTTCTTGCGTAATCGGTAAGCGCTTCTGCTTACGTAGCTTATCAGCTGTTTGTGATTTCCCATACGTGTTTGTTGTGATGATATGATATCTGGATTTTATTATTTATAGGATTGGAAGTGCGCACTATGGCATCGATTGGATCGTAGACAAGGGTCAACGATTTAGCTCTGCGGAGGTAGAGAGTGTTGATGTGGGGAACCTTGCTACCATGATACCACATGTAGTTGTGGTACTGTTTGTGCTTTTGTTTGAATCATGGTTACTTCTTTGGCTGCATTTCTTCTTGATTTTTGTACTGTTGTTGCTTGTAGAATAGGAAATTCAGGTGTGCTATACTTATCAAGGAGTTTGTTTGTGATCGAGATTGGTGGTTCCTCTCTTGTGATACATGCGCTTCTAGGGCTATGGAGGAAGGGGATGCTTATAGGTGTACAAATGTTGCGTGCAGTTCTAAAAGTGCGAGTCCTAGGTGGGGTTTTCCGTCCATGTGTATCTCTGTTATTTAATTTGTTAGTTATTTTTTGCTTTATTTTTTTCTTAATGCATTGATTCGTATTGTAGGTACAAGTTGGTTATCGTTGTTGCTGACAGTGGGGCAACTATGGAAATGGTTTTTTTGGTGATATTGCAAGGGACTTGATTGGGAAACCTGCCGATGAATTGGTGGCAGTTTCGTATGGTACTGAGGCTGGTGTTCCTGAAGAAATATCGGGATTAATTGGGAGGAAATATGTCGTTGATGTGGTTGTATCACGGTATTCTTTTCGTATGGATCATATATCTTTCCAAGTCCTTAAGTTTTATCCCGGGAGGGTGTCTTTGTACGTCGATTTCTTGTCATCATGTGCTGCGAGTGGTGGCGAGTTGCGTGCAGAATCCTTGCCATCAGGTTTGTGTTTTGTTGTATTGTTATGACGATACTGTGCTTGCTGTTGTGTGCTAGGTTTCTTCGCTGTTTTTTGATATTTCGATCTTCTGGGTTTGGCCCTTCTTTATGTGTCACGTCTTATTTGGATTTGCAAGCGATGAGGCGGGTGTCGTACTGTCAGATGCGTCGGTTGATGAGCGAGCTGGTGGGTCATCTGATTCTTCTGTGATTGTGGACGGTGCTTCTCATTCGGTGATTGCTCCTAGCAATGTTGATTCCGTGAATGATCTTTTGGAAAGTCTTTCGACGCCACCACACGATATATTGGTTTGTTCCCTGACTGAGTGATTTGGATTGTTTTCGGTCTATGTGTTGTGTATTCCGCAGTTTTTTCCTTGTTTCCTTAAGAGTGCTGATTTATGAGAAAATTGCGCAAGTTCTTTGCACACTGTATGCTGAATGTGTCTGTTGTTAGGATCCTGCGCATCTGACGGATGTGAGCGAGGTGTCCAAGAAGGGTGGGGTCAGTGTTAAAGGTGGTGGTGCAAGCAAAAGGAAAGATAAAAGGTAATTTCACTATCTGTTTTTTTTTTCCGAACGTGTGTGGTATGCGCACTATATTTATTTCGTTTGTTTGCTATTGGTAAAAATCATTCTGGTTTTATTAGGCCACGGGGTGGTGTGCTAAAGTCTGAAGTCTCGAAGAATCTATTTACGGTTGAAGATAACCCTAGTGAGTCTAAATAGTTGTTCAGGTACTGACATCTTTTCATCGTCATTTTGGTTAATTGGTGTGGTTCTTCGTGCGGCATGTTTTATGTCATGTAGTCATAATGCTCTCTAATCTCTTTTCTTTCTTTACTTGTAGCGTACCCAGTCATGCCAGGTCGCCCTGTGTTTCTGTTGTTCAGCGGTTCTGATGTTTGTTTACGAGAGACGTGGTTGTAGTAGCTGCTTCTATGGTTATAAGTGATGGCGTGGTTGTAATAGTTATGTTATGTGGTTTCTGTTGAGTCATTTCGGACCTTATTAGACAGATGTAATAATATATTAAATAGTATGAACGTGTTACTATTTGAATTACTTACTGCTTTTCTTGAGAGGTCAGTCATTGGTGAGTTTGCTGATGTTTATTTCGTTAATGCCATACGTGGTTGCTCGTTGGAGGTTCATGCGATCGTCAAGTTGGCACTAGGCTGATGGAATTTCGGAGGGATTTTGTTGCAATATATGGGTATCTAGATAGGTTTGAAGGTTTAATTCGTGTATGTGCAAGTGATGTTGATTATCGTTTTGTTTTGTTGCGATACAAACTAGACTGAAATGTTTACAGTGTCTTTGGCCCGTACAAAAGTGAGAAGGCGTGTTGTTTGGGTTGCTACGGCTCAATTTGAATGGTCTGTCTTGCGTTTGCATCATAAAAGGAATTAAGAGGGTGCGATTTTGGGATGATGGGCATTATGTTTAATGTTTACGCATGTGCAAATTGTTAGCGCGAAGGTTTATTCATTTTAGTTGTGCTATAGCTTAGGGTCTGTGAGGCCCGTAAGTTGCGTCCGCAGTTGATAGAACCTTTTAGCGAACAAAATGCGTTGGGCCCTTTTTCTGGTTCGCTATGGTGGGCCCTTTTTCTTTGTTTTTTTTTCCAGAAAACACATGTGTAAATCGTTAGTGTGAAGGTTTATTCGTCTTAATTGGGCTATAGCCTAGGGTTTGCGAGGTATGTGAGTTGTGTCCCGAGTTGACAAAGCCTTTTTAAAAGGACAAAATGCGCTGGCTCCTTTTTTTGGTTCGCTATGGTGGGTCTTTCTTTTGTTTTTCAGAAAAATGGAATGATGCAGACCTAAACTTATTGATCTTATATGTTGTTTGCAAGATATTCTTGTATTGGTTTTGGTTCAGGATTGGTACGAAAGCGACCATGCTGCTGCTAATAGGTAGACAGGAATATCTATATAGCTTTGTCCAAAATTTTGCCGAGTGCGGTCTAAGGTTTGTTAGCTATGCGAGGTGCGGCATGAGTTGGAAGGCTGTTCAGCGACCAAGATGTGAGCGATCTTTTTTCTTTTCTTTTCTTGTTCCACTCAGGCTGAGACTTTCTTTTTAATTGGTTCTTTATTAAGCTAAAATAGTATAGAACTGGCCTTGTTGATCCTGGATACTGTGCGTAAAAGGAAGATAAATGGACTAATTTCAGCTAATACTCAACACAAATAAAGTCGCATTCCTACTAATAGGTTTTATTGAAGCTTTTGTGGAACAACCATGACATTACAATTCACCCGTGCTGCTTTACCTTGAGTGCTGATTATATGGCACTTTGTCGGTGGATGATTATCGACGGATTAGTGTAGTACAGGTTGAATGAAGTGCATTCAGCTTGTCGACGTGCTTAATTAGCATATAGATTGCCCGTTTGATTCGGCTGGAGGTACAGATCCATCAACTTTGCCTACATAGCAGGCCCATTCGTGCAGTCGAGAAACATCGCCACCACTGGTTGGCATGGCAGCCATGTTGTCGTCTGATCCTGAATCATCGCTGCTGCTGATATGCGGGGCATTGCCTGTTATTATTGGAAGTCTGTCAACTACTTCATGGACATGTATGATGACATCAAAGATTAGAGTCCATCTGAAAAATGAAGCTTCAGGGATTGCGTATGATTGTTCTATGGTTTCTTCGCTCTCGGAATCGTCATCTTGCGGGATTGTGGTGCGGAATGGTTCCGGCACTTCGATCTTACTCCTTTTTGGAACCTTGGAAGGATCATGCATCGAGGATCCACCGGTGTTATGAATTTAACAAATTCACCGCCTAGCATGTTGACCATGTTACTGACGAAACCATCTTCGTAGGCGTCTTCTGGCAGGCCGTCGAGTGATATTATTGTATTGAACAGAAGTTTGGAATTCTCTGAGCGGTAAGAGCGCTTCCAGCGGCTGTATGAGACTAGGCAGCCGAGGTAGCATACATGCGTGGATTGCATTAATGCAGATGTGCATTCTTTAGAAGACTCGAAACACAGCAAGAAGTGGGCTGGTGGTGAACTCACCTTGGCTCTTATCCCACCAGAAAGGTGGCAATGCAATACGATGGCATTGATGAGGTTGTTGCTTGTGATTCTAGGTGGTGGGATTTGTGTTCCCGGACGAATCGTTGCCAGGAGCGCATGGCTTGCAAGGTTCTTCTCCGCCACTTCCATTCCTGGCGTGCAGGACACAACTATATGCCCTTCGTCGGGACAAAGCTGCGGTTCTCCGTGGTGAAATATTTCTTGTGGGAAACAGCGACTGCTGCGGATGTATGGTCTCTGCATTTCGTCGCTCGCTGTCGCCTTTTTAAAGATCTAGGGTTTCTTAGCGCTGCCGCGTCGGAGAGGGTAGGGAGGGAGGAAGGGCTTATTGTGTTGCTGGTTGGGGATTGACAGAAAGTTGCCTTGGCTTGAAGGACTGTATTGTTTGAGTTTATAATACGTATTCATGATGGTGACTCTTTTTGGTTTGACATTTCGATGTGTACTATTAGATATTGTTTTTCCTGTGGTCCTGCGTTTTTTATTTATTTTTATTTTTATTTTTTTGGAAATCATTGAGTTCTTCGTTTGAGTATTGTCGTTTGCTGGTTTGGCGTAGCCGGGCCTATGAAGGTTCTTGGGCCGTTTACAGTAGCCCAGTATATGAGAATGGATTGCGTTGGGTGAGGTGGCACCAAGCATGAGATCATTTCTCTCTCTTTTTTTAAAAAACATTACGTGTTTTGTTAACAAAATTTGTGAGACCATCGTTGCTGTTTACTTCAACGGTTCGATAGGTGGCATGTTGTTTTAATTTTGTGTTGCGCAAGTTGTAGCAGATCCCGCGTATTCCGGCACCTTTTTTTTGGCTTGTTTGTTATTTCCTTGAGTTGGCGGTAGCTGCGTGTAATGCTCAACAGGTGGGCCGAGCCTGTGGCGCCTTTTTGAGGAGGCGTTACTGTATGTTCTGGTTGTTCGTGATGGGGCGAGGCCGACGGACTGTGTTGGGCTGGATTTAGCAGGTGTTGGGCCCATTTGGGTGTTCTAGAATATTCACTACATTTGGACGACGGATTGACCGAGGCTATAAGAAGAGGGTATTGATGGTCTCACTTTTCACCGCTGCCTTTGTTCTTACCAATGTGTCTCTCCTCTCTTTCAGTCCACCTCACTCTTCTTTGGCTTGGATCATGGCATCACAGGGAAAAGGAGATGCAGTGCGTGCTGACTTGGGCATCACCGATGGCGTGGTGATGCCCGGGTACTCGTGGCCGGCGCAATCCAGTGAGACTATGCTGCGCTACGTGCGATCTGTCCAGGATGCCATTGCCATGCAGGCGAGATTCCAGACGGATGATCATGCTCCAAATGCCTTGGTATTGTTTTGTTAGCTTTTTTTGGTTTTTCTTTTGTGACCTTAGATCCCTGCATGCTTTGTTTTTGCTGGAATAGATCTGTTTGGGTTTACTACGGGTATTTATTTTGAGCATTCTTTTGACTACTGGAGGTAGTTGTACATGTCTTTTGTGATTTCTTTTTAGTGATCTTGGTTTGCATGGTATGTTGTGGATTGAAGGATGCGTGCTTCTGCGCTTTTTTTAACTACATGGAAGGTCTTACTCCTAATTTGTGTTTTTTGCGGTGAGGTTGATGATGTACGTCTATTGTCATTTGTTTGTTCGCTCCTATTGGCAATCTGTGTTTTATTTTACAGATCTTTAGAATGTATGTATATATGGGTTACTTTTGAGAATGCGGCATGAGTTTGTGTTTTTTTTAGTAAGCTTTGCAGGGTGTTGCTCCTGAGGTTTTAAAGTTACTGCCGAACTAGCCGAATCTATGCTTTGACTAGAGTAACTGCTACTATTGATACTATAGGATGTGCATGGCTGGCTGTTCCTGCTTGACATGTTGATGCTTGTTTAGGGGTTTCTATTCTTGTTTTGTTAGCTAGAAATGTAGCTGGCCTCATATCTCCGTTTTTATACTGGCGATATCTGTGCACGTGTGTTTGTTTCTTATTTGTATTTATTTCTTCTGCTCAATGGGCGGAAATATGCATGTTTCAAGAGGTGGTTGGCGTTGCATGCGTGTTCTCGCTGCATTTTTATCTATTCTCTTGAGTTTGACATGGGATCCTTGCTTTTTTGTCCTCTTTTTTTTTTAGGTATTTCGTGTTTCTAGGATTCAGGCGGCGCGCCAACTGATAGATCATTTACGTTTGGTTTTGTTTGCTGAGGGCATGGTGCGTCAGCATGACGACACAATCAGAGCATGGTTTAAGGTACAGCTGCCTTCGTCTGGAGTGCATGCAGAATTTACTGTAAAAGAGATTTGGGGCGATTCTGTGCCAGATAGTGCCGCTGCAGAGGAAAGCTTGGGCGAGAGGGTTATTCAGTGCTTCACATCGAGGGTTCCACTCGTGGTTGATGACATTAATCTTAGGTATTTCGATAGCTTGAAGTTTTTTTACAGCTCTCTGAAGATGCAATTTGACCAGCTTCTGGAGGATAACTAGATGTTGCGTGAGCAGAACAGTGTTCTGTTGCAGGCGAACAATACTTTTGTTCAGCGCTTGTGCCGTATCTGCTGTCAGTTCAATGCTGTGCTTCCCTTCTCGGCTGGCTCGCCTGCGCTTGTTGGTGTGTCTCTTCCACCTGGCGTGATTCAGCTCACTGGCCACACGCCTCCAGGCGATGAGCAAGAGGAGCTGGCTGAAACGCTTCTGCGTCTCCTGTTTGGTTACGCCGAAGGCAACTGAGTGTTGTAAGTTCATATATATTTACGTAGCTAGATTTGTTGGGATTGACAGATACTGAGTAGAATTTGTTTTTTGTTTGTTTCTTTTTGTTTGATTTATGCAGGTCAAGGCCAATAACGTCGTCTGGTGAAAAAAGCTTTGGTGTTAGCCTGGAAACCATGTGTGCTGGGCGTGGAAGTATCGGTTATTTCATAGCTGATGTGGCTGTCAGCGTGTGTTTTGTGTGCCGTGTAGTTTGTTAGTTCGTAAGTTGCGAGTCAGTGGCGTTAAACTGTCCTGTCATATGCAATCTATGCTTAGTGTCGCAGATGCAGAGTTTGGTTCTTGCTAAGGTGCGAACGGTCCAAAAGTGGCCTTTCTAGGCCTGCAGTGTCCTCAGTAATTGTTGTTTTATGAGTAGATCTATGTGTACAGATTTCCGTATCGTTGCTATATCTTTGTTGCAGTGTGTGATATATCGTCTTGTCACGGCTTGTGTCTCCGTCATTTCTGTGGTGTAGCAAGGTAATCAATTGATGTGCTCTTGTCTTACTGAGGGCGGTTGCTTAACGTAGTAGGCATGAACGCGACTGCAGGTCTTGTCCGGTCAGCGGCGAACTCTCAGGGTGCGACTGACATGACTTCCTTTTGCCAGCATGTAGCTATAGGCGGTAGCCAGTGTAGGGTCGGTTGAGGGTATGTCCTTTCTAACTCAACACGTGTATTGTTGCATGCCATGCAGTTCACACGTGGCGGTTCATTCTCTTCGATACTTCACTGGCATTCCTGCGTATATATATAGAGATTCTCTATTGATTGATTGGTTCTGCGCGTAGTTAAGTAAAGCATTTTCAAGGCTGCGTTGGCTCCGTAAATTAGCAAGGAGATTTTCGCATTAGTTCGCCGGCCTTGGTTACAGAGTTTGTGCGTAATTATTTCCCGTGGTATCTGCGTTTAGCTGTAAGATGTCTATGGGTGTTTTTGTGTAGGTGCACGTATTATAGCAATGGGATCGTCGTTGGTTCAAGAACACAGCTATGAACTTTGCATAAATGAGATAGACGAGGAAGACGAGCGTAATGGTTTTGCTATTGGCCCACCTCCGAAACCTCTTGGTAAGAACATTTAATGGTGCTGTATTGTGTCCTTTTTCACACATGTATACACATCAGGGGAATTAATCTATGAGCGAGTGTCTATTATTTATTGGTAACCAATATTTTTTATGTGTGTGTACAGGACAGATTAGGACAATTAAAATTAGTCGTAAACTACTTTTGGAAGAGCTTCTGAGCAAATTAGGAGCGCCCGTGCCGACGTACGATGTGAGTTGTCGAGGTTTTGGTTTCTATGCGATGTTGAAGACTACCGTGCACAATGACCGAGAGAGCTTGGAGCCCATAGATATATGGATATGTAGTGATGGTCCATTTTGCACTGCATATGATGCTGAGGAGGACGCAGCTCGCAGAACGATCAACTGTCTTAGGAGAAAATTAGAACTTGAAGTGGATGACGTAAACTGGGCAGACAAATACATGTATCACTGCGGCAGGTTTAATTGCGCGAGGGAATTACGCAACATAACGGAGGAAAATGCAAGTCTCAGAGAAGTTGTCATGCGTCTGCGTCAAGACTGGAAGGCTACACTGGGTGAGCTAAATATAGTTCACGATATGGCATATGCTGTGTGTTGTACCGCTTTTGATGTCTATTCCGCGATCACGGATTCAGCCATGTTGGAGGTCCTGGGCAATGTCACGGATTTAGAACAACAGATTAGCAGAGTATTAACGGAAGCAACGAGTGCTTTCAATGATGTATCTTTTAGTTATGAATAGTGTAGTATAAACGTGGTTACACGATGTTATAGTTATTTGGTTACTCTAATTTCCCCAAATGATCTCTCTCGGGTTAATAAAGGGATAATGTGCTTGAATAATGGTGAGTTTTTCGAGGACAATACCTTGCGGAGGTATCGTGTCTATGTGTCCCTTCAGAACGCGCTTGATGTGTGATGGCATGAGACATGTATTTCTTACCTTTTTTTTTCCATTACGCTGACGTATGCAACGCGCGTGGATGATACGTCTTATACGTGTGCAGCAAGAAACAACGTCATCTTCGCGTTAGTGGTTAAGATCTTGTGATCGTATTTTTCGTGTTCCACCCTCTCGCACTGATCCGTGTCAGTGGGGAACAAATAGAATTATATATGCAATCGGTTTTTACGATTTAACGAATACCAGGTGAGCAAATAGAATCGTTTTATCATTATTTTTGTGATCCACCTTTTCGCACTGATCGGTGTCAGTGAGGGGTAAATAGAATCATGGGATGATCATTGTTTACTTTATGCTTAAGAAGAATGAGATGATGCAATGTGGGGTAATATTTTATTGGAAAAGAGACAGCACATTACGTGCTTCGCATAAAAATGCTAGGTTTGTGCTATTAAGTCTAACACGACTAAAACTGTGAGCAAAAGGGCTGACTGAGTAGAAACTGCGAAAAGCATACTCTCTCGGCAGGTTTTACGAGAGACGTTTGGTGTATACCTGTAAATTGAGGTGTTTACTGAAAACAGTTTAAGTTGCCACTACTTCGTTGCGCATGAGGTTTCAGAGGTTGTCAGTGCATTTAACCTCTGATAAATCGAGAACTCATACAAAGGTTGTATGGTATACGCACACGTTTAAAAAAAATGTAAACAACTCCAAATAGAATGTTCATGATTACAACAAAGAAATTGACGGTGCATTCTAAAGCTTCCACTTGAGGTTTTATATTGTCTGATAATTTTAACGTGTTATTTATGGTTTTCTTACCTCCCGACGAATGGGTCGAAATAGAGTTTAGTAAAGCATCATGTTTTTTTGTGTGAGGAAATGACTGATTAACGCGGCTCGATTTTAGAAAATGTGATGAGGTCACAGCTGTGTGCAAAATTGAGCTAATAGAGATGCAACTTTACGCATGAAGGAAAGAACGTGTAAAGCCACACGATTATTCAGAATTCTTTAATGTGTGTCGCGACTTAGGCGTTATCTACATATGGGAGTTTTGAGCGTTACATATTTTTTTTGGTTGTTTTATTGTGAATACGATGTTAACGTCTTAGCTATATTTTTTTTCCACCCTCATGTTTAAGTGGTGTTTGTGGGATGGTTCGAGTGCAATAGTTGTTTTTATGCAGTTCAGGCAAACACGTTATGTGTTGGGCTTTGTTTGGTTAATCTTCGTGGTTGCTACCTAGCCCGTTTAATTGTTTGTGCGGCAACTGGTGCGCTTGGGCCCTAATTCCCCATTTCGTCCGTCTCGGCCCATGCGCTTGCCGCCTGCCGAAGGCACCTTCAAAGGTATAGTGGTCGTCGAGGCTGGCCCACACATGCACCGACTAAGAGAACCGACGATACCTGTCAAGCAACGCGTACGTGCCGATAGTCTAGCCCCATATGTGTGTACATGCTGGACACGTGGCAAGCAGATTTGCTGAACTCTCGCTCTATAAATGCCACGTTAGGTGTTCATTCTATAGTTGCCTTACATCACAACTCACGCAATCCCACTCTGCAAGAAACAGACTCTACTATCTGGCGATGGAAGCTCGCATTCCCACTCCGCATGTCCCGTCCGTTCCAGCTGCGCAGGTTTGTCGCTTGCATTTTCTACGTGATGTAGTGTTAGGCTACTTTTTACGATTAGTGTGTATACTTAACAAGTTCGCTATTTCATACGGGAATGTGCCCTTGCCGTCATACGCGAGACTTCTCGCGTCAGCTGTCCAGGATCCGTCTCGACACCCAGGTAGCGGCGTGATGGCGCCGCCCCCGCCGCCTCCACCTGGCCCCAGTATATGGAGGCCGCCGTCCCAGGCGATGCACATGCAGCCGCCGTCCGTTGGCCTGAATAGTGGTGGTCTCCCTCCGCAGGTTCTGTCCCACAGTCACGCGACCTCCGTTCTCGCTGGTGCGCCGACCCTCCCGCCACGTGGGACGGATGTGAAGCCGGCGGTCTATTCCGATGGGAGTACTGCTGATAACATCTGCTTTTTTTTGCCTGGGGTGGGGTTCCATGTCGTCCCTCTATTTTACATTTAAGTTAGCATTTTTTTGCTCATATGTAATTACGTTTCGTTGTGTCTTTATATTGGCCTAATATCTGTCTGTATAATGTAATGATAGAAAAGTGCATGTATAAAAATACGAGAAAAGGTATATACGTTAAGCGACGAATGGATGGGGGTGTCTTCAAAATATTATTTACGTCTGAAGTAAGTAGGCGCAAGTCGTTTTGTCGATACATACTTTAACTTCTTTTTACTGCAATAATCAACGAAAGATTTTCCTTTTCCGTAGAGGTGTGTTGCGCGTACATTCACGATGGGGCAAACAACATGTAAGAGTGAGAATTGTTAGCCATTTATGTGAAGTAAACATACTTGCTAAAACTAACCTTTATTTGCTACTGGTGTTATTTAGACTCGACTTATGCTGGTTGTTATGTAGATTGCATAAAAAAAATTGTCAGTATATTTAAATGAGATTCTTAAGTTGCGTTTTAAATGACATAGCCATGTGTGAAGTTCTAAAATAAAAATGCACGGTTCATCGATGTCATGTAAGTGTTATATAATTACTAAGAGGAGGATTAGAATCTGCCTATAAGAATTATGAAAATAAGGCTGATAAGCTTCCGTTATTTTTTAAACATCTCACTTTCTTTTCTTTTTCTTTTTTTTTGTTGTTGTCGCAGATATAGGATGAATGTTTCTTTTTAAGAATAAATCAGTTTCCATATACCAGTTAAAAACTGGGTAATTTTACTTGTATATTTATGTCTAGCAACTGTCCGAATAAACACCTACAAAAAATCTTCTAATGCATTGTTGTTTGTACTACCTAATTTTTTAAAACGCTTTTAATTAGGCTGAGCGCGAGGTTTACATTCCACGGCTAGTGGTGCTGCAACAGATCTCGAGTGCTCTTCAACTGCCGATTGAATCAATACGTACTTTCCAAGAGAGCCCAACGCAGTACAGGACGTGTATCAAGATGGCCGTGCCACCCGACAATTTCTCGCTATGGCCTGTGACGCAGCAGTTCTTCGGTGACGCTACTGCTACGCAGTACACGTCCACCGAGAGTGCCGCTGCTAGCGCCATCAAGTTCTTGCGCACTGAGAAGAACATAAAAATAAACGATATCAATTATGAACCAAGAATTCAGGCCGAAAATAGAAACGCCGCGTTGGAGTCTTTCCAGCAGCTGCATCAGGAGGCGCTCGCGAGAGGCACAACATACGTCAACATCATGACCGAACGCTACGTCGACGTCATAGCTCAGAAAAAGTACATATGCCTCAACTCGTCGGGTCTGCTATCCATCAATCACAAGAGGATCGTCGGCCCCGACGGTGCAGAAGACAAGATTCCTGTCTGCAGTGGCGCAAGACTAGCCGGAACACGCAAGCAGAAACTCTCGGCGTCGCTCGTGAGGCTCTTCCGCCACGGTTATGCGACTGACCATGTTCTCGCTGACCAGGTATTTAGCGATTTTTCCATAGTATTTCTCTTCACTGTCATTACTGCGACTCATTATGGTGCTTTCTACAGGGGTTTCAGCCCACCGGCGTGACGTGTAACATGTCGTGGGGCAGAGTTTGCCACCGAAGGGGCCACAGGAAGATCGTGCCAGTAGTAGTATTGATGCTCGTGTGTGGTAGGAGGTGTGTCCTTAGCTATGATATATATAATAATGTGTAGGGTCTGGTTGTCTCATCAGCGTATAAAAAGTGTGATCGCAGCTACATGAACAGCATAAACAGGGGCGTATTTTACCTAGGTCCCATGTAGTAATGCTGTGACCCCCTTATAAAGATAGTTCTGTGGTGTTGTATTAGGTGTCTGATACAAAAATGTCCTATATGTGTATCGCGTCCTTGTCTAGGTTACAAATAATGTACGTCTATGTGTGTTTTAATATGTTGAACGCAATGAAATATTATCTATGTATTGTATTGTACTTGTGTATTGTTGTCCTTATATGAATCGTTTTCTATGGTCTTTAAAAAAAGAGAACGAACATAGTTGATAACTCTTCGGTACATGCTAACTGTGATAAATGCGGAAGGTAACTATTCTGTCTGAAATCACGACTTCTTACGTGTAATTATCACGCGTATCATCTATGGGCAGCACACTGAACAAGCGCATTGTTGCGGAGGGTACGTACGACAGTTTGAATAAACGGCGTTCTTTTCGTCAACACTTAAGACAGGTTAAAGGCACACAAAGAGGAAAACATTCAGCTACAGACATGACCCATACGTGAAAGTGAGTACAAAAACTTAAAAAAAAAGAAAGCAAACAACTACTCGGCGAGGTTACGCCAAACATGTCTCGCGCTGTGCCATCTTATTCTTCCTGATCTAACAAGGCAGAGGCTAAATTTACAGTTTCTTCATCCACTGTTGCTTGAATCCGTGATCCCATCTCACGAACAGCATGCATGACACCCGTAGGTTCCATCGAAACTTCGATGGAGTTAGTGCTATTCGTTCCAATTGAACAAATACCATCGCATCTATCTTTGAAAGATTGCATTCTATCCAATGTGCGACCCCATCCTTTTTCAAGAACGGAAAGCTTGCGAAGGGTCTCACGGTGAATACGTAGCATGGCATCCATGCACATGCGTCTCATCACAAAATTTCGACGACATTTGGTGAAACGAGCTCGGTTGATGTCGTTAAAACAGACACCGTGTTCAACCCTAAGTATCTGAATCATACGGCGCGCGGCCTTTTCTTCTGCATCTTGGATGTCAGAAGCAAGACGCCCATGTGCTGTGAGAACCCGGTGGCAACCCTCATGGCAACTTAAGCGGGCGTCTATTTACACGGTGCTCGTGAAACCATTCTCGCAGTAGTTCGTAGAATAAATTGGAGCCCAAAGTCCTAGCTGACAGGGGAAAAGGTGCCCGATCTTCGAGAAGATAGCTATCGATTTTTGGGTGGATGTCAACGTTGACGAACCGGCTACAAACGTGCGAGACGTTGCGCCTTAGCGATCGCTACATCAACTTCCGAGGTTATTGACCACGCCGGAGCTAGATCAACCTGATCACGAAGGATCAATCCCTGCATGCAACCGAAAAACAAGCAAAAATTATAGATGCAATCAAGATATTGTGAATAAAGGTGAAGCTTTATAGATGGGATTCTGCAAGCGCGTAGTACAGAAGGTCGATTTGACACTTGTGCCTATGGCGAAGAGTAGCAAATAGCTAAGTCTTAAACTAAACAAAATCCAAGTCCAAACGAAGACCTAACGGGGTATATATGGAGGACTAGAGGGGTATGCGGCCAGCCTTGGGAAAGAAGGCCGAAACCCACTCTAGGTTGGTTTCCTTCACCTATACGGACTCTAAAAGTCCAACCCATGTATGTGGACGAAAATTACATGGGTCTAGCCCAAACTTAAAAGGTGACGCAGCACCATATAATTATGTGGACGAAAATATGAAGGGAAAAGCTCTATATTTCGCCCACGTCTTCATCTCTCATTATGGTGGCTTCAACGTTTTGAAATCTCCCGTTGCGGCGTCATCTTCAATCCTCACACGCTTGTTGCCTTCATCTCCATGCGTGATCATGCTCCAATGCTTGTCCCTCTCATCCATGCTAGGTCCATCATTCTTAAGTGTGACAAACACATCTGATTTAGGCAGCATCATATTCTCATGTATGTGAAGAATCGTTCCAAGAAACGAAAATACCTGATAATTAAGTTGGCGTGCGCGAGCTCTTGTGATAGGTCCTTGTAATGTAACTGTAGGTGCTGCGGGTGTATCAACATGTGGGATGTCCTCATCATCCTCCCCTTCTTGAAATGAAGTCGTCCCTGACGCAATGTCATCTTCTTCTCCCAAATATGGCTTCAAATCTGCAATGTTAAATGTCGGACTTACCGTACCAAAATCTGCAGGAAGCTCAAGTTTATATGCATTATCATTAATTCGTTTTAACACCTTAAAAGGACCAGCAGCCCGTGGCTCAATTTTGATTTGCAAATCGGGAAAACGATCTTTGCGCAAGTGCAACCAAACAAGATCGCCAACATCAAACACAACATGCTTTCGGCCCTTATCTCCAACAGTTTTTAACTTAGCATTCATGTGTTTTATATTTTCCTTAGTAGTAGCATGCAACTTCAAGATTAATTCAGCAAGTTGTGAAGCATCCAAATTATTTTGCATCGAAGATGGTAAAGGCAATAAATCAACAGGTGCACGAGGAACAAAACCATACACAATCTCAAAAGGGCACATCTTAGTGGTAGAATGCAGCGAACGATTATAAGCAAATTCAATATGAGGTAAACATTCTTCCCACAATCTTAAATTCTTCTTTAAAACAGCCCTCAACATAGTAGACAATGTTCTATTGACCACTTCGGTTTGTCCATCAGTTTGGGGATGACATGTAGTACTAAACAACAATTTAGTCCCTAACTTAGCCCATAAACATCTCCAGAAGTGACTAAGAAACTTGGTATCACGATCTGAAACAATAGTATTTGGCACGCCATGCAAACGAACAATTTCACGAAAGAACAAATCAGCAACATGTGCAGCAGCATCACTCTTGTGACAAAGAATAAAATGTGCCATCTTTGAAAATTTATCCACAACAACAAAAATACTATCCCTCCCCTTCTGTGTACGAAGCAAGCCTAAAACAAAGTCCATCGAAATATCCTCCCAAGGAACACTAGGAACAGGAAGAGGCATATATAAACAATGTGGATTAAGGCGTGACTTAGCTTTTTGACATGTCGTGCAGCGAGCAACGAATCTCTCCACATCCCTACGCATCCGCGGCCAAAAGAAGTGTGTAGCAAGTATATCCTCCGTTTTCTTCACACCAAAGTGGCCCATTAAACCTCCTCCATGCGCCTCCTGCAACAACAAAAGACGAATGGAACTATCCGGAATACATATTTTGTTAGCACGGAACACAAATCCATCATGGAGGACGAATTTGTTCCAAGTTTTCCCTTCTTTACAATTCTGCAATACATCTTTAAAATCAACATCATGCCCATATTGTTGTTTGATAGTTTCCAATCCAAAAATGCGAAAATCAAGCTGAGATAACATGGTATAACGGCGTGACAAAGCATCAGCAATAACATTATCTTTACTCTTTTTCTGTTTAATAACATAAGGACAAGATTCAATAAATTCAACCCATTTTGCATGACGCTTATTCAACTTAGTTTGACTACGAATGTGCTTCAAAGATTCATGATCAGAATGTATAACAAATTTTTTAGGCCATAAATAATGTTGCCAAGTTTCTATGTCCGAACCAGCGCATACAACTCTTTATCATAAGTAGAATAATTCAGACTTGGCCCACTTAGTTTTTCACTAAAATATGCAACAGGTTTACCCTCTTGTAACAATACACCTCCCAATCCAATACCACTAGCATCACATTCAAGTTCAAATGTCTTATTGAAATTAGGAAGTTGTAACAAAGGAGCATGAGTTAACCTGTCTTTTCGCAACATGAAAGCGTCTTGTCGTGCATCACCCCAAATAAAGGGAACATCTTCCTTTGTAAGCTCGTTCAGCGGTGCAGCAATGGATTCGAAATCTTTGACAAAGCGCCTATAGAACCCCGCGAGTCCAAGAAAACTCCACACTTGTGTGACCGTTTTTGGTGGAGGCCAACTCGAAAATGGCCTCAATCTTGGCGGGATCAACTTCAATGTCCTGCACTGTCACAACAAAGCCAAGAAAAGCAACTCGATCGGTGCAGAAGGTGCACTTCTCGAGATTACTAAACAAACGTGCATCGCGTAAAGCATTAAAAACAGCACACAAATGATCCAAATGTTCCTCTAACGATGTGCTATAAATAAGAATATCATCGAAGTATACCACCACAAAACGCCCAATAAAAGTACGTAAAACTTCATTCATTAATCGCATGAATGTACTGGGAGCATTAGTTAAACCAAAAGGCATTACTAACCACTCATATAAACCGAACTTTGTTTTAAATGTTGTTTTCCATTCATCTCCTAACTTCATACAAATCTGGTGGTAACCACTACGCAAGTCAACTTTAGAGAATATGGTTGAGCCACTCAATTCATCTAGCATATCATCTAATCGTGGTATAGGATGACGGTAACGAATGGTAATATTATTGATAGCGCGACAATCAGTACACATGCGCGATGAACCATCTTTCTTTGGAACCAAAATAATAGGTACAGCACAAGGGCTAAGAGACTCACGAATGTGACCTTTGTCGAGTAGTGCTTGAATTTGGCGTTGAATCTCTTTGGTTTCCTCCAGGTTGGTACGATATGGCGCACGGTTGGGCAGCGATGCTCCAGGAATTAAGTCAATTTGATGCTCGATTCCGCGAATAGGTGGCAGTCTCGGAGGTACGTCTTGTGGAAAAACATCCACAAACTCCTGCAAAATGTTAGCAACAGCGGGTGGCAAAGAGGGAGGCATCTCCTCGAATGAAAACAGGACCTCTGTGCAAACAATAGCATAACATGTGGTAGTACTCACATCAATTTCAGAAACATCAGATTTGCTAGCAAGCAAGCAAGTACTATTCAAACGAATTTCATTAGCATGTTTAGGTGCAGATTTGGAAGTACTTTTAGAAGGCATAAGGTCCTTAGCAACCATCTGATTTTCACTCAGTTTTTTCTCCTCATTATGTGCTCTACTAGCTCTAGCTGGATCATCTTTTAAAATACTTTCAAGAGACATAGGGAGTTGCACAATTGGCTGATCATTATGAACAAGAGAGTATTGGTTTGTGCTACCATGGTGTACAGAATTTGTGTCAAATTGCCATAGTCTACCAAGTAAAAGAGCACATGCTTGCATAGGTACAACATCACACTCAACATAATCAGCATATGCGGCAATAGTAAAATGCACACGAGCAGTATGTGTTACCTTAACTTTGCCGCTGTTGTTAAACCATTGAATGTGGTACGGACGAGGGTGGGGTCGTGTCATTAGAGAAAGCTTCTCCACCATCTCCATACTCGCCAAATTGTTACAGCTCCCACCATCAATAATAATGCGAACACATCAATCTTTTACCACACCCTTGGTATGGAACAAATTATGGCGTTGATTTGGTTCGGCCTTCGTCACTTGTGCACTCAAAACTCACTGTGCAATTAAGCTTGGGTATTTCTCAGCATCTTCGGCAGCCATAAAGTGGGAATCGTGCTCCTTGTTTGCTGCAGCGCATTGCTCCTCATGTGCAAGAAGAGCTAAAGTGTCCTCATCATAATCACTGGCGGAATCATAACCACCGTCCTCAAGAGCGATCATCACACGAGCGGAGGGGCAGTCACGCCCAAAGTGGCCAAGCCCGCTGCATTTGCGGCATTGAATCTGGCTGGTTTTGCCCGTAGACGCCATGGATGAAGAAGAACTTGGTGCGGGTCCAGCGGAGGCGCGCTTGGCGGCAACAGGAGGCGATGTAGTAGCTGTAGCTCGCGTGGGTGTGGGCATGGAAGTGGATGGTGCAGCAGCCCGTGACGACAAAGGCGATGTTCTCCAAGAATTAGAACGCCCTGTAGAAAAGTTAGTTCGGGTCGCCTCTCTCCGATCCTGCACTTCACATTCAGCATTGCAAGTAAGGTGGAACAAACGGGTTATAGTATGGTATGACTTATATCGAAGAATGTTCTGAATCTCCTTATTTAACCCGCCGAAAAATCATGCAAGTAAAGCTTCATTATCTTCCACTATGCCACAACGCATCAAACCAGTTTGTAATTCTTGATAGTACTCTTCTACAGAATTTTTGCCCTGATCTAAACGTGTTAATTTGTTGAGCAAAGTACGCTGATATGATGGTGGGACAAAACGAGTTCGCATGGCTTGTTTCAAAGCATCCCATGTAGTGACTGGATTAGCATAATTAACACGACAATATTCAGTCCACCAGATGGAAGCAAAACTAGTGAACTCACAAGTAGCAGCACTAACACGTCTATCCTCTGGATAATTTAAGCATGTAAAACGTTGTTGTACTTCTAATTCCCATGAAAGGTATGCATCAGGATTATATCGACCATCAAACATGGGTATATTCAATTTTAATTTCACAACATGGTCATCATCACGTACCAGCGGCACATGCGGGCGTGTGTGGCGAATGTAGGGGCATGGACGACCACGCGGCTGTTGTAGAACTTCCCCTCGTCCTCTCGCTCGCCCTCGGACTCGCCATCCCCGTAAGACTCCTCATGTTGCTCCTCACGAGCAGTAGCAGCTGAGGTTTGACCTCGGTGAACGGGAACACGCTGTGCCCGCCCAGCGAATGCGTGGAGAGGGGGATCCCGAGTCGCGGTTGGTTGTGGCAAGCGCGCCATCAACTCCCGGAATTTGGCGTTGAGCTTGTTGGTGAAAGATGTTTCGAGGCCCTCAAGGTGTTCCATCGTATCATTAAAGCGTTTGTCGACGTCCTACATGTGATCGTCCAAAAGCTTGGTGAAATTCGCCTGTACTTCGGCGCTTGTCGGTTCTGAAGTCTCCTCCCCACCTGTCATGATTAGTATTCAAAAAGCACAGCAATATGGGTGTATATGCTTCGGCCAAGTGGTGGAGAACGCGTAATCTGTCAAGCAAACCAAGATTCTTACCCGTTCTTACCCTGCAGTAGGTGGTGACTAGCAACCATTGTGATTAAACCTCAGGAAGATTGAATAAAGCGATTGCCAGGCGGTGTCAATGCACTGTGTAGGAGTATGTGGAGCTCTGGGTGGCTGTATCCTAATATCTGTAGCAAAAATTCAAAACAGTAATGCCACAAGTTGAATAATAGCTCAACGACGGTACCGTGATGGCCCTAAGCTATACCGTGCTAGAGACGCGAGCCTAGAACACCTGGGAGTCACGCCGCGACACCAAAAGCAATAGGTACAGTGCTGGGAAATGGACAGATATATACGAAAACTCACTATGATGGAACGTGTCTCAAAACGAGAAGCAAGGTCTAAAACCTAGATAGCCTCGAAAAAATTTGTGGTCAAAAACTGAAACTGCAAAAAGCTGCTCAGGAAAGCATGCAGACGTCTCAAAATTTCCGCTATGATGGCGGATAGCTAAAACGATCCCGAAAGTATGAAAACAGTGTATGCTAATAAAAATTTCGGAGAGGGTTCCAGACTCTTTTTTTTTTACTCCCCTCCTCTTTCCTTGTGGCCGAAACTTTCCGGACTTATATCAACTTACAGATCGGATCGGAATCTCTTCGTATGGGAAGCAAACTCTAAAAAGAAAAAGAAAATAAACCTGATTTGATACGGTATGTGAAATCGACAACGATACGGATATGGATATGGTGGCGGAATTGGTGGTGGCAGAAGATGGTAAGTGGAACCGAAATTGATACGGTTATGGATATGTGGTGGCGGAATTGGTGGTGGCGGAAGATGGTAAGTGGAACCGAAATTGATACGGATAGGGATATGTGGTGGCGTGGAAGATCAGCGAGCGAGGCGAGGCGGCGTGACGGCGGCGTGACGGCTATGAACAGAACTCGAAACTCTAAAGGTCTAGACTCTAAAACCAGCACTCGACACGACGATGCAGACTAAAATTCAACAATGCACATACTGAAAGAAAAGATGCAAAGGCTCGAAATTGTTTGTAGGACAAGATCTAACCCTAATTTATTTTTTTCGCTTTTTCATGGACTGTAGGAATAAATCAGATGCAACTAAGCTAGGAAAGCAATAAGATCTCATCGAGAAACCTGAAATCTGATACCACTTGATAGGGGGAAAGGTGCCCGATCTTGATGGGTTCGTTGCATAGGAAACAAAAATTTTCCTACGAGAAGTGCGGAAGAAACCCAAGAATATATATACTAGATGTATGTAACGAGAGGGATCATGAACACCATACCCTCGTAGACCGCTAAGCGTTACGATCACGAGATCGTTGTTGGTGTAGTGGAACTTTCAATGAGATCAATCTCAGTGCCGAACGGACAGCACCTCCTTGGTATCCACACGTTCAGCTTCACGTTATCTCCTCCTTCCTCGATCCAGCAAGCGAGAGGGAGAGGTAGACGAGATCCCGGCAGCACGACGGCGTGGTGACTATGGTGAATATTCTCACGGGCAGGGCTACGCCGTGCGCGTGAGAAGAGGAGGAGAGGAGGGCTCAGGGGAGAGAGATCCAACTGAAAGCTTGGGGTGTCTCTCTCCCTTGCCCCCCCTTCTATTTATATAGGGGTAGAGGAGGCGTGGCCGGCCAGGACTATCCCGCGGCCAGGACTCTCCGGCGGCCAGGACTCTCATGCGGCCAGGACTCTCCCGCGGCCAGGACTCTCCTCCTGGCCGCATGGGCCCTGTGGGCTAGCCCCTCAGCCCATTAAGGCCAGGGTGCTCCCTCACAGGCCCATTTAGCCCAGGGATAGGTGGGCCTCAAGGTGGATCCCTCCGGATCCCTCCGGAACCTTCTAGAAGCTTCCCGGTCAAAACCGGGAAATATTCCAAACTTTCCAGAACCCTGAAAACAACTTTCCATATATAAATCTTTATCTCCGGAACATTCCGGAGCTCCTCGTTGCGTCTAGGATCCCATCCAAGACTCCGAATCATAATTCGATATCATCATCATTTATCTCATCTAACCCAAGCAACATGAAACGTTAAGTGTGTGACCCTACGGGTTCGAGAACATGTGGACATGATCAAATATCAATAACCAATAGCGGGACCTGGATGTCCATAATAGTTCCCACATATTCCACGAAGATCTCATCGGTTGAACCACTATGTCGAGGATTCAATTAATCCAGTATCCAATTCTCTTTGTCTCGCGATATATTACTTGCCCGAGATTTGATCGTCGGTATCGCCATACCTAGTTTAATCTCGTTACCGGCAAGTTCTCTTTACTCGTTCCGTAATATAATACCCCCGCAACTAAACACATTAGTCACATGCTTGCAAGCTCATTAGGATGTTATATTACCGAGAGGGCCCAGAGATATCTCTCCGTCACAAGGAGTGACAAATCCCAGTCTTGATCCATACAACCCAACAAGCACCTTCTGGGATACTTGAAAAACACCTTTATGATCACCCAGTTACGAGATGACGGTTGATGCCCACAAAGTATTCTTCCGGTACTAGGGAGTGGCATGATCTCATGGTCTAAAGAAATAATACTTGACATAATAAAACATAAGCAACTTAAACTTAAGTGACACGATCAAAAGCTATGTTTAGGTTTGGGTCTGTCCATCACATCATTCTCCTAATGATATGACCTCGTTATTAAATGACAACACATGTCTATGGTTAGGAAACCTTAACCATCTTTAATCAACGAGCTAATCTAGTAGAGGCGTATTAGGGACACGGTATTTGTTTATTTATCCACACATGTATTTGAGTTTCCAATCAATACAATTATAGCATGGGCAATAAACATTTATCAAGAACAATGAAATATGATAATAACAAATTTATTATTGCCTCTAGGGCATATTTCCAACAGATCTTTCAATGAGAAGATAGCTATCGATTTTTGGGTGGATGTCAACGTTGACGAACCGGCTACAAACATGCGAGACGTTGCACCTTAGCGATCGCTACACCAACTTCCGAGGTTATTGACCACGAAGGATCAATCCCTGCATGCAACCGAAGAACAAGCAAGAATTATAGATGCAATCAAGATATTGCGAATAAAGGTGAAGCTTTATAGATGGGATTCTGCAAGCGCGTAGTACAGAAGGTCGATTTGACACTTGTGCCTATGGCGAAGAGTAGCAAATAGCTAAGTCTTAAACTAAACAAAATCCAAGTCTAAACGAAGACCTAACGGGGTATATATGGAGGACTAGAGGGGTATGCGGCCAGCCTTGGGAAAGAAGGCCGAAACCCACTCTAGGTTGGTTTCCTTCACCTATACGGACTCTAAAAGTCCAACCCATGTATGTGGACGAAAATTACATGGGTCTAGCCCAAACTTAAAAGGTGACGCAGCACCATATAATTATGTGGACGAAAATATGAAGGGAAAAGCTCTATATTTCGCCCACGTCTTCATCTCTCATTATGGTGGCTTCAACGTTTTGAAATCTCCCGTTGCGGCGTCATCTTCAATCCTCACACGCTTGTTGCCTTCATCTCCATGCGTGATCATGCTCCAATGCTTGTCCCTCTCATCCATGCTAGGTCCATCATCCTAAGTGTGACAAACACATCTGATTTAGGCAGCATCATATTCTCATGCATGTGAAGAATCGTTCCAAGAAACGAAAGTACCTGATAATTAAGTTGGCGTGCGCGAGCTCTTGTGATAGGTCCTTGTAATGTAACTGTAGGTGCTGCGGGTGTATCAACATGTAGGATGTCCTCATCACTAGCTGCTTAATCCCGCCACCGCTGCCCCAAGTAGCTCGCGCTCAGGCACGAGCATGAACCTTTGTCGACGACGTCGAGCACAATACACAATCCCACGCCACCCATGACTCTTCAGTTCTCTCTGGGTCTCTCTCCCGATCTCTCTTCTCTTCCGTCCCGTGATTCCCACCGCCGGTCATCCCTCCTCCATTATTTTCCCATTGGAAAAAAAACCGATGGGGCGGACATGAACAAAATTCCATCGCATTACCGTGGACGAACTTAGTCACTGGGATCAAGATGGGCAAGCATTACTGGCCCAACAAGTTTCGTCCATGTTGCCATCTTGATCACCCCTGTAGGGGCGGTGTTGGGAAATCTCCTCATGTGGGCTGTGAGGAGATATCATCTGTGGCCTTTTAGGCAGTCCAAACATGTGCAAGAGCCCACTACCCATTAGGCTTTTGACCTAAGGACATTTCGGACTTTGTACATGAGTGGATGAGGCTGTTTTACCTCTCACCCAGCAGCCACCAGCCCACCACTAGTGTGGACGAAAATTTCAGGATAACCTCCATAGCCTCCAAGAGAGAAGAAAAACCAAGAGAGTAGAGAAGAGGAAAATTGAAGGAAGATCTTGCATCAAGCAATGGGAGTCTTCTTCCCAAGGAAGTGAAGTTCAGATCCACCTCATTGTCTCCTTCAAGCTGAGTTCCACCATCCTTTGGTGAGATTGTTCCATCCCTAGATTTTGAGGACCAAATCTTGTTGTATAAGAGTCTCTAGTGTTGTCTAGAGAAGAACTTGTGTATCCCACATCTGAAATAGTGGAAGAAGATTTGGGTGGCTTCGGCCCGTGGTTCCCTTTCCTTTGAGAGGTTTTCCACATAAAAATCTGATGTTTATGTGTTGATGCTTGCTACCGCAGTTCACAGCCTCACACAAAAGGTCAGATGTGTTTGGGGTATGTTGTGAGGTCTCACACGAGAGCTCTGAAATGTCTGGGCATAGAGTGAGCAGTTACTCCGTATATGCTATTGCATATGTTTTCTTTCCGTGACGAGTACTCGATCCCACTTTGTTTCCGCTGCTAATTAGTTTCGGATTACCGTGATACTCACTGATCCCAAAACAGGCAGGGCACCTGTCGGTCGATACAGTGCTTGGCGTGACTACGTCAACTACAGACTGCCGAGTGGTATTGAAATCTCGCGCGACGCCGCTGGTGCCGTGACGGAAGAGGGGAGACTATCGAGCAGATTTTGCAGGAAAGACCCGCTAGTTCTCTCTTTCCTCCGGTCCCTGGAATCCAACATGGCATCCCCTGCCAGTCTTCCACTGCCTCACACCGGGCCCTGGAGCCCAGGGACAGGGTCCCAGGTAGCAGAGCACGCGCGCGGCTGCATGCCCGGCCGGCCGGCGCACGCATGCCGATCGAGACATCCAGTCGAGTCCAGTCGCCCGTGACAAAAATTTGCATCCCCAAACGTACGTCCAACCACACACGCGACGCGATTCCACATGCATGCATGCATAGCTAGGATTGATCGATCGACCCCATATGTGGAGCCAATTTCCTCGACTACCGCACTCTATGAAGCCGGGACATGCGCATGCAGCCGATGATCAGTTGTACAAGGACGACAAGGACAGGTCAAGGCAAACACACCCGCCGCGGCCGCGCCGGCGCCGGCCCGAGCAGCAGCCGCCGCCGCCACCCCTAACACTTGGCCTAAGGAAGCAGCTGCCCTGCTCACTGCTCCTCCTCATCAGGGGGCGCCCCGAGTCCAGGTCCAACGACAACGACAACGTCAGCTCGCCGTCGCCCCGCTCCTCCCCGTAGCAGCTCGCCGGCGCGGCAACATAACCGCGGCCGCCTTCTTCTTGTTGCACTGGTTCTTCGCAGCCGCTGATCTGCTCCTGCAAATTAAACGCAACCACGGACTTTTAATTTCGAAAGTGGACGCCATGGCACGTATAGAATTAAACTAAAACGCATGCATGCAGTGACCACCGGACACAAGCTAGAGAGGATCCCCCACAGGCGACGAGACTCGCTCGCCCGGCGTGCCACTTCCCAGACGCTTTTGCAGGGCCGGGTCGTGTTGTCAGTGAGGGGAGATGGATTGGGCATAATCCTCCGACGTACTGTACCTCGCAGGGGTCGTCACAATTAGCACGCGTTGGCGCCACGAGGCAAGCGAGCGTGCAGCTGGGAGGATCAGCTTGTTCGCCACCACCGCCTGCCGCAGCTGGTTCGCGCTGGAAGCAGTAGCCCGCTGCTGCGGCGGCAAGGCTGTACTGTCTGAGCAGCAGGCGGCCCCCGGCCCCGGGCGCGGCGTCCCTCTCGCTTATTCCTTGGAGCAACCTCTTCTGGGGCCTCGATGCCTCTGCTTCTTGTACGCTCCCCATCTGAGACTGAGATGGCCTGCACGGGGTAATTGTACCTCTTTTTTCCTTCAGTTTATGATATACTAGCACTAATGCAAACCTCTCTTAAATATAGGATGTCGTGACTTTGTATCCTAAGTCAAATTAATTTCTTAAGGTCAAATCGAATTTATGGAAAAATGTATCAACATCAACAATATCAAATAAATATACTATGAAAATATGTATCATGAAAATAGTTAATAAAACTTATTTAGAGTTGCAGATGTTGCTGGATTTATTATAAACCTGGCCAAACTTTTAAGAAATTTTGAAAAAATTAGAACATCTTATATTTAAGAACGGATGGAGTAATTGACTAATTATTAAGTATCGATGCACAATGAAAATGTCATATTTTAAAACTGAACCCTGACTCTGAGATAATAATTAAAGAAGAAGAAGAAATTATGGCTGAGTAACAACAAATTTGAATTCCAAATAGTGATGTTAGTTATGCATGTGTGCTAGTATTATCAGTTATGAAAATATGATTTGTTGTTTTCAAGGAGAGTAGTCATGATGATGTGACCAATGTAGCTAGGCTGGTCATCACCAAACACTTCACACAGCTAGCTGGATACTACACCGGAGTCTACCTGCAGTGTACAGTGATATGCTAGTCTCTGAAAGCTACCTCGCTTTCTACTTGTAGGCATGCAAACGCCGTGTAGCCAGCATATAGCATGTATCTTTAGGTATCCTAGGTAGGAATATTTGATGGAGCCCTCACACAGCATGCAAAAGGAATGCAAAGTTCCTGCAGTGTCAACACAGGTGTTGCTGTTCTCTTGTTTGTCCTTACTCATGTATTCATTCATTCATGTGACTGAGAGGGTGAAACTGTGAAAGGGAAGAATAATGGTTCCTTGATGTGACTGATGAGCCAGGGATATTGGCAAAACATGGATCAAAACAGAGGGAACGAGAGGAAAGGCAATGACCTTTTCAGTTGTGTATGGTGGAGCAGTACTGTATGCTTTGGAGAGTGGCGACTGCAATAGGGTCCATCACAGTACTCATGATGATGATGAACTTGCTGCATATCTGTCCAAACTTCCATGCCTCCTGAAAATGTGTGTTCCTGATCCATTCGCTGAATGCCTGCTCATCACAAGTTTGGTAAAACTGCTTAAGCTTTTGGCTCACTTCTGCATGCATGTAAGGAGAATAAAGTACGGCCTTAATTTTCTAGCATTTTCACCATTTATTAATTAGAAGCGTTTTCTTTAGCACACAAGGAATATGCCTGCAGGTGGTCATTGAAAAAGTGTGCCAGACTCGTGCACATGTTCAATGATATGAGCATGAGCCTAAAGATCTACTTGCACTTAGGAATTTATCTTGCATCGTAATGACGAATGGGGCTATCATTAGGTAAGAGTACAGTATCAGTTATCTAGGAGACACCGTCACAGAACTAACAAGTTCATAATACCTCTTATAAGCGAGATTTAAACTACATTATCTTGGAATCTGCAACTGTCAAAAAAAACTTTGAATCTTGCATGGAAAAGGATTTAACTTGTCGTATCAGTGCATACCTTGCATCATGTCAAGATCATTACCCCTCATATTCCTGTACATCTGTTTTCAGCGCACAAACACAGATCGAGCACATATTAGCTAAGAGCCCAAGACACAAAAATAGGACAGATCAATAAGCTCGATCGACAACATTCACAAACCTGTAGATGGCTCTTGACATGAGATATGGTGAGCCCTCCCACTCCCATCAGCTGCAAAACTCTCTTTGGCGTAGCCCCTGAATCATCCACACACATGCACATTGCAAAGACAATTAATTAATATACTTGTTAACAATGGCCATCCTGAAGATTTTCCTACTCGAGTATTTATATACTCTGAAATCTGAACTATCAAACAGAAGACATCAGAACACAAAAGGAACCATCAGAAGAGAAGAAAAACAAGCAGCTAGCAGCAGATAGATGAGGAGATGAAGGCGGCCGGTATAGTACTTACTGTGGTGGCCTCCGAGGCTGTGTATGGCATGGACGAAGCGGCGGTGGAGCTCAGGCGTCCACCTGAGGCGAGGCACCTTGGACCTGTTGTACTGCCTCACCCTATCCACCCTATCCCTCCCGGCCGCCATGGTCGTTCTACTCTCCATCGTCATCGACCTCTACCTCCCTCCCAAGAGACTAAGCAGCACTAGTATAGGTCAATTGTCTCCAGCTACCAGGCTAATCTGTAGCTAATTAAGCTTTCACGGTCTCACTCTCTAGTCTCTGCAAAGCTAGCTAGCTTTCACTTGCACACACGGGCCAGGGGACAAGGGACCAAACTTACACTATATGACGATCCATCAGCTTCATGCACCCGATCGAACACTCGACAAAGCAAGAGGGTGTTCTTCCATAAATAACCTGCGCATTTTGTTCCTTGCATGACAGAGAGAGATGTGAGTGAGTGTGTGAGAGAGTAAGAAAGAGGGGGGGAGCATGCAGAGGCAGGAAGAGACAAAAGGTAGGAGACAAAACAGCTGCTCAGGCGTCTTCAGATGTGATCATGCCATTTGCCGCAGGGCAGGGGGAGGGATAATTATGAGACCGGAGCAGAGGTGTTGACCCCAAGCCGGAAGACGACGCGAGGAAAGCGAAGCATGCATGCATGCTTAATTAAGTACGTACCTCCCTGCTGACACACACACACACACACCCCCCACCTGCATGCAGCATGCCCTGTCCTGCATTGCCACCTCCCCTGTGTCTGAAACACACTGCAGAATGTGTTGTTCTTACTTACAGGGGAGGGGATCATTAACATGACATCAATTTACTGACTAAAAACCTCAATTACACAAGATTCTTCCTTCATATACATACATCCATATATGCATGCAGAATTTATGACACGAAATCTTTCAAATGTAACTCGAGATTCTTTGAAGTGAGCATGTTCAGTTCAGTTCAGTCAAACGCAAGAATTATAAGTATATATACTCATCTTGTCACCCATATCATCCTGTTCCCATGTGGGTAGGAAAAACGTAGTACTAGGTGTCATCTCAATGGACGGCGAACAGTGGAGGTTTGGTTGGTTGCTTGTGAAAATTCCTTTTGCATGCCTGGCTGCTGGCTCTCGCTGCAGAATTCCACAGGCACCGCACCCGCCGCGGCGCGCTGTACAGTGCATCCGTGCCTGTGAAAAGATTGGGGCTTTTCAGCTTGAGTTATCAGAAAAGTTACTGCTGGGTTTTCATATGCATTATTATTGCGATTGTGTGTGTTTTTTTTATTCATGCATGATAGTTTAGCGCTAGCAAGAACATAGTACAGCAGGCACCGGCGAACGCTGCGTCGGATGCGGCTTGATTGATTGCAGCCTGTTGCACTCGCAGCATTCAATTTCGTCTCCAGTCTGGAAAGTGGGCACTTCAAGAATCACCGCCGGACACACAGCCCGTTCGAGCAGTTTGAGACCAGTTGATCAGTCGGTGCTACTGTTTTTCTTTTTCGATCTTTGCTACCAGGAAGTTGCATGAAGTTGTCTGATTTTTAAGTTAGAAATCAGTTGATTTGCTTGACCGTCCGATTTTAATCTAACAGCATCACGTGCGTGCGAGAGGGAGAAGTAAAGATGACATCTAGATCTTAATCTGATAGTTCTTGTATGTCGACTAAGATTTAAACTTTTTTTATAAAAATCAAGTGTCTAAATATGAGTGCAGCTATTTCTCAGTCGCCTGTTTTTTAAGAAAAAGCCTTAAATCTTAGTCAACGTATTTGAGCCATTGGATTAAGACCTCATGCTCATCTTCACTCTCTCGTCTTTCATGTGTTATCGTTGGATTAGATATGACGGGCAAACACGTAGACTAATTTCTAGTTAAAAAATAGGTGACTTCTCAATAACCAAATCTATAATGCTCCAGCATCTCTTCTGACAGCTCTTTGCGTTGGCCCCACAGACCAGCACATGTCTTTTCAGCACACTTTGTCTTCACTCATGCGCTCCCGGGGAAAATTTCCGGTCGGAAGACCATCCTTAAATTGCTCTCAGCCAAGCACGCCTAATTTTGAGATTTCTTTCAGATGGGATCTCGAAAAAGAAGGTATATATTGTTGATATGAGTATCCTATCAATCCTATTAAGCCAACACAAAATCGCTAAAATATAGCCACCTTCTTTCCTCTTGAGAAACAGTTGCCACCGTTGCGAGGAACTAATATTTGTTTTTAAGTCCACCCCTTGCCTTTCTTATTTCTTAGGCCTTATATATAGCGAAACGAGATGAAACAAAAAAAAACAAGGCCTGAATGTTGCTTTTCTACACCCATGTTTCGCAACATCTGTGAGAGCAGGTTACTAACTGCCCATGACAGCCATGGCAATACACATGCTCCATACGGGGGAAAAGAATCGGCTTTTTTCTTACGGTCCATGACATCTAATTGTTGCGTTTTCTACGATTGGCGTGGTTCATGTATAAACAGAGAGCAGCACTGGTTCGTACGTCTTAATCCCTCCATCCAAACCCAAACTTCCGTATACTCGTTTGATACACACACAATTTCTGAAGCCCCAGCCCCCAGGCCAGTAGTTCCTGACAGGGATATATAGACGGAGCCACCAGTATAGCAGCAGACCATGATGGCGTGCAGGGCAAACCGAGCGGATCATGCGGCGCATCATGACCTGGGCTCAACAACCTTAGCTGGTTCTCTATGACATGCATCCACCTTTGCTACAGGGCTAGATACAATCTCTGTGTGTACAAGTTACTTAGTATATACTGCTTGGGTGGAGTATTTATATACAGAACCCTGCCTGCATGCATGTAGAGCCATGTGAGCCCCGACTGCGCCCGACCGGACCGAGCACGAACGCAACACAAGCGCCGGTGGCATGCATGCATGCATGCAGATCGGTGAGATGAGATCAGAAGCATGATTGCACGGGAGAAGGGGAACACAGCCCAAAACAGAGGATAAAATCATGATTGCACGAGAGAAGGGGAACGGCCCAAAACAGCGGAACATTTAATAGTACAGAGATGAGGGTCACTGAACTTCCAGGCATCGAGGTTCCTCCTAAGTTACGGTGACCGAAGATTGCGGTCGTTGTGCGAGGAATCATCCATCACCGCATGATGATCGATCAAACAAATGATAAGAGCTATGGCTGGCTGGCTGACGACGGCGAGATCTGTTAACGACGTTGTTGGGTCAATGTTACAATTACCTCGTTTATTTCCGTACAAACTCGATCGACATGGATACAATTTGACTAGAGACAAACTCAAAGCCAACCATTTTGGAAGGGGGAGAGTAACTTACCCTTTTCAAAGCACGGTAGCTAAAGCGAACCTGCAAAACGTTCCAGGGTTCTATACTTCTATCATCGATCTGGTTTGGCAACAAAATATGAGGGGTTTTTTTTTCAGAAACCACGAAATCTTGCCAGGATAAGGCAAGTCAGGACGTTCGGCCGCCAAGTGCGACCCCGAGATGGAGAAATCAATGGGGTTGAAGTTCTAGTTGCAGTAATGGCACAGGATCACCGATCACATGAAGCAGAGGAGGGGAAGCAGTTGGAGAAGAAAATCTTCACAATGCAGATCCAAGTTCAGTCTTCAGTTCCATCAATAAGCTAGTACTCGAATACCGTACTAGTAGTCTAGTACTGCCTCCGTGACTCAAATTTGGCCAAATATGAATATATCTAGGTCTAAAAAACGTCTAAATACATGTAATAGAAAATCACTTGCTACGGGACCAGGGAGTACTATCTTCCCAAGAAATGCATCCAAGATATGTGCATCATTGTCCAGGTAACTTTTAACTGCACTGGCATTATTTAACTTACAATGCTACCACCAGTTTATTAACACTAGTAATACTAATGTCACAGAGCAAGGAACAAGAAGTAGTTCACTTTCTGACAGGGTTACCACCATAAATTTGCACTCATTTAATCCATTTAGACAAGTGGAACTCTAAAGTAGTAGTATTGCTCAAAACTGATCAGCTATTATAACTGTCATTGGTACCAGAATAAGAATGCCGGGCATTGCCCAGTTACATCGCGAACAATCAAACGCTAGCCGGTACAAATAAATCATTGCCTCCGCAAAATGATTAGCCTACACCTCAACAAAATTTAGAACATGATTCTACACGACTTATTCCGGGACCTATAGCTTAGAGAACTGGGCAAAACTTTCAAGGAACAACAACAAATAATAGCAGATCATACAACAAAAAGGTTACCAGGGGGAAGATAAATTACTGTCAAGAGCTCAGGCATTACCATCAAGAGCACCCTTTAGCATATGCAACCCTTCCATCGAAATACTTCTTCTTACCCGGAATCTTGGGACCTCAATTTGAGGGGGTGGATCTGCTGAGAAGCATACAACCACTGCAGTTAGGTTATCGCAAGTGTCTCGTCTGAGCGCTTCCTGAACAAGTTCTCTTGAGCATCTTTCTGGATCGTTGTGAGCCATCAGCTCTTTCCTGACCATCGATACCGCACATTGACTGGTCATCACATCCCAAAGGCCATCACATCCAATTATTAAGAACTCATCTTCCTCGGTGAGTCTAACCTCCTGAAATTCAGGTTCCGCAGTGAGAGGACTTATAGAGCCTTTGGAACCTTTGACGTGCCAATCACCAATTGCCCTTGCTACAGACAGCTGACCATTGAGATAGCCATCAAAGACTATGCCGCCAAGGTTTTCAATCCTGAGCTTTTCACTCTTACAGTTGGGTTTATGGTCTCTCGACAGCTCAACAGCTCGTCCTCGCTTCCCTAATACCGCTCGACAGTCTCCTGCATTTGCTACAAGCAATGTCCTGTAGCATTGAATGAGGTGGATGAGCATATATCATAGGATGCCAATGAACATTAGTACCGTCGTTCCGAGATTTTAAGGCGCCCGCACATTTCGATATTTAATTTTGACCACTAAAACGTGAGTTATGTATGTGCCACAAAAATTGTACGATGAAAAGAAGTTTTATGGCGAATAACTCATATATTGGCTCTCTAATTGATGGTCGAAGTTAAATAAGCATGGACGGCCTATAAACCGAGAAGGAGGGAGTACTAATCTTGCAATGTGTCAACCAATAAAGGCAAGGAGCCCAAGAACAGCTTGGTACAGCAAAGAACGTTGTGTTTGGTTGAGATATTGGGGATTGAAACAATAAATGTGAAGTAGCTGTCAGATATAAAGGACTATAAAGAAAACTAGCCTATATTAATTCACAAATAGGAGGGAATGGTGTCCAATTATTAACAGAAATCATGTTGATGCCTTACAATAGAACACTCGAACTCATCTTGTTTGCAGGGAATTGCAATCAACTCATCTAATCTAACTAAGAATAATACAAGACCTAACTTAAGATGTTTTCTTTTCAACTTCACCAAATTAGCTTGGGTTTTAACTATGGGGGGATTGCAATATTAATACAATACATAGAAAATATCAGTGCAAAGTGGAGAACCATTTCATGTGAAAATAGCATTGACAATCGACTTACTTTTTAGTGTGCCTTATATCACAAAAATAAATATTTGAAGTACTAGCACTAGAATTTACCTGCCAAAAATAAGGGCCGTCAATGCTGTGGTTCCAGAATTGCTGTCAAGAGAATGGGAATCTGCAATCGCGTGATCGGCCTTCACAAAAGCACTTTTGATTGCTTTCTCCATGCTGTTGGGGAAGTGACCATCTTCGATTATGAACTTCAGTATGTTCTTCCGAACAAAACAGACTGCATCCGTACCACCATGACCATCAAACACCTGCAAATGACCACAAGAGAATGAGTCATTAAACATCTGTCATATTATCTAAACTAAAAGTCCACAAAAACTTGCCACGTGAAAAGCACTCAAGAAGAAAACGATACTCCCTCCGATCCATAATGTGTAGCTGATTTAGTACAAAGTTGTACTAAATGACTTTGTACTAAATCAGCGACACTTATTATGGATCGGAGGGAGTACCCTTTATGGGTACAATGGTACAACACACAGTTGTCCTTTTAAGTGAAAAAAATACAGGGGGCAGTTTAGCAATTTGCATGCACATATTTGACATTTCATACCATGCTACAGTACTTATTGTCCACAGAGTTCTTAGTCCTTTCCTTTCCAGCATGATTGCAAAATCATATTTTTGGTTCACAGAGGTTTTCATTGTACTAACAAATAAGAACAGAAAAATCATCTACCTATGGCTCATAATGAGCTGATTCGCCTCAACACAATCATTCCCACAATGACTAATACTCAACCACACTAATATAATCATTTCCACAATCATGGGTCCATAACCCATGTAATCATGCATCCAAGTTGAGCAAATGAACACACCTAGAAGGTATTACCGCGACATCAGTATTACAGATAACAGAAGTCAAAAGTGGCAACATTATGATCTCACACAAATCATAACAGACTAAATCATTGGTGCCATAATGAGAACATGCACTGTTAAGTATTAACGAGAAAAGAACAGCAAAGAATTGCAGGAGCAAAACTTATGGCAAACCAGCCAAACTCACCCCATAGAAAGCACCCGGTGCAGGGATGCCAGGGGTACGCAAGCCGAGGTGCTCGTTGAGGCTGTCGATGCAAACATGCTCGTCCTCCATGTACGATTTTGGCCCGATATTGGCGCAGCTCCCAGACCGGAACACCGGCAGGAAGCCGGGCCGGATGTCCGTGGGTGAGATCAAGCTGAGTGCCCCCGAATCCAGGTCCTGAAAGAAAAAAAAGAAAGAAAAACACCATAATAGTTTGAGGAAATGGCTGGGCAATGAGCTGGAGGGAATAGTCAGCGTGGTTACGAATTCTGTGGAAGCGGCGGCGATGCGGGCGCTGCTGGAGCAGTGGCGGATTGACGTGAGCTGGTGGCGCGGCGGCTTGCGGGCCATGGGGCTGCCGCTGCTGCTGCCGCCGCGGCCGGCGCTACCCGGTGGGGTCTCCGGCTCGACGCCTCCACTCATGATGCCTCGCGGGGTCTTCGCTACTCTGCTCGTGATCAGATACAGCACAGGGAAACGAAATCATTCGAGAGAGGAAGACGCGAGTTTTGCATTGTGTACCCCTCCCTGAAAGAGAGGAATAACTAGAGAACAAAGATTCAGGATTCCGTCGAGAGATTAAAAACAGTCCTTCCGATCGGCCATCAATCAATGGAGCCGTACCGCAGCGAAATCGGGCAAGAAACAGGAGCATCCGTAGCATCAATAACAGGAAAGAAAATTCCCCCAGCCTCCCCGTGCAACGATTTGAGCCGGACACACGGCCCGCACAGGACTACGCCATTCCCGCCGTCCCCGGGACCTGACGAGCAAACCGAACCCCCCCTGCCCCCAGCACCCTACCAAGAAGGATCCGATTTTTCTCCCGGCGACCACCACGAATCCATCGAACGAATTGAAGATGCAAGAGCTTCAGACGATATCAGATCAGAGAGAGAGGAGGAGGAGGCCAAGCAAAGCGTACCACCGGTGAAAAGTCGTCGTCGCCGCCGCACCGCAAGATAAGCCGGGGAAGATGGCCAGAGAGAGAGGGGGAGCTGGTGACGATTGGGGAGAGGAGAGCAGGAGGGCGTGGGGGAGGAGGAGGGGGCTCGTGGCGTGGCGGATTGATTTTGGGGAGGGGGGGGGGGGACGGACGGGGCGGGCGAGGAGGGAGCTGGTTCGTGTGATCCCATCGGCCGCAGCTGTGCACGAGCTGGATGGTGGATGCGGCGTGCTGTGTCCGGTGGGGTGGCCCCCGCCCGCGTGACGGGTCCGCGGGGCCCGAGGCCCGGCCTATGCCCGCCCTCTGGGTCCGGTGCGGTGCGGCTGCGGTGTGCGATCCGTGTCACTGTCGGGTCCTCTCGTCCGTCCGTCCGTCCCTGCCCTTTTTGTGCGTGCTTCTTTGCTGCTTGGACCTTTCCTCCCCTTTCGTGCCGTCTTAGATTTTTTTTTTCCTGTCTGTGTGTACTCCCAATGATTTTTCTCATCGGAATCGGGGATCTGATGACATCGTGATGCTGATTCGCCCTTTTTTTATTATTTTCTTTCATGCACGGCTTGCTACGCCAATGTAACTGCATTTTCACATACTGTACACACAACCTGCTCGCGTCAGACTGTAGAGGGGACAATTTGCTGGAAAATCTTGATAAGCGCATCTACATACTAGTTTACTCCTAACTTATGAATAGGCAGAAACCAGTGATATGGACAAGGGATATAGTGGATTGTCTGTTTATGAAGAACATGTCCGTGCTCGCTCACGCCTTCCCCTAACCAGAGCTCCCCCTGCATATGCGCGAGAGAGGATCGATATGAAATGAGACGGCATCTAGCTAGTGCATCCAAGCCGTTCCCCTACTGATTCCAGCTTGAATCTCACAAAGATGCCGTAACGTCACCGGTGTATTTTTTTTTGCAAAAATTAGGAGTATACGCGGAAGTAATCAGATCGAGACTCGAGAGTGGAAGCAACGGCACGCTATTATGTTGTTCTGTTGCACTTCAAAATTCAAATTACCACCTGTCACAGGATGCACCGACGCGGTGCCGATCTGTAAAAACGCTGGAGTTAGCTAGCAGCAGCCAAAATGAATAGGTTGTTTAAATCTACGGGCTCCGTGGAGGACTGGTCCCTCCCTAGCTTGCGTTTCACGGCCCTCGCCGTGGAAAGGGACGGATCCCATGTCGGTACGGGCCGGTTTGATGGCGACGTGAACGGGACTGGAGGCCGCTAATTACATACGGTAGCTCCTGGACTGGAGGGGTGCACGTACTGGCTCGTGAAAAGCGTGATCCATATCCCATGATGATGGCCGGCTGGCCAAATAAGGCGGCGGCGACGTCGTCATGCATCCACTGGCTAGGCTAGTGAACCAACGGCGTGTTTATCTCTCAAGAATGTTTATCGCTTTCTTTTCACCTGCGCCCCTCTCGTCGAAGTAATTAAGCTTCGATCACCGGAACGATCGGTACTTAGGAGTACGTGGTAGTATGATCCATGCAGATGCAGGATCCACAGGAGAAAGTGGGGCAAGTGCAGTGCTCTGAATCTGGCTGATGTGACCAAGAGGGGAAAAAGTCTTGGTTCTCATTGGGAAAGAAAATGGTTCAAGTGTTGTTTACGGTGACTAGAGGCCGACATGGTGGAAGTGGCGGGGTGTCCGACTCGAACTGGTTCAATCTTTAACTATAATTTAACGACTTGCTTTTAGGAAACCCTACTGGTAGCAGTACTAGCATTTAACAAGTCTCAATCGCCGACCTAACCAACTGGGAAAAGAGCTAAACCTGAAGCACTAGTTTTTTGTTCACCTTTTCTTTTCCAGACGAAGATAAAAATCTATGCAGCATTCTTCTCACGCGATGTAAACAAGAATTGTGCGACCAATAGATGCTCGATAGATCACACAACAACCATTCGTAACATCTTTTTTCTTCGAGACTCACGTAGTGGTTTTGTTCTTAATTCAAAACACAATAAACTTGAGGAAGGGGAGGGAGAGGTTGTCAAAAAGAAATAAAACTTGAGGGAAGGGAGAGTGGAGGGAGAGGCTGTAAAAAAATGAGGGGAGGGAAAGCTCATCGAGCTCAAGTACCGGACGAGCGAAAGCTCCGTGAAGCCAAATCGGCCCATCCCAAGGTCTCAAACAAAAAAAAACGTAATATCCCATCCTAGGCGCTCAGCCCCGCCGGCCAAGCAGCAGAAGAAGAAGCCCTTAAGGAAACTCCAACGGCCCATGAAGCCTGCTTGCCACCGCTTGATGCTAATACGAATAGCCCAAGCCCGAGAGAGAAAGGCCGAGCGCACACACCAGACGAATACCGGCCCACTGGACACACCCGCTCGGCGGGCCGCACCATCCCTCTCCGTGTCTTCCTGGCTGCCTCGCGGCACGCGCTCCGCCGGCCGTGTCTACCGACTCCGTGCGCGCCGGTGCTCGTCGTCAGGTCGCGGGGATCGAAGACGAAGACGGTCGCAGACTCTCATCACAAATCATAGTATGTCCCCGAGAAATCAAGCCGCGGATTGCCGACACGAATCGTCGTTGCCGACTTGATGCTGCACGTTCGATTGATTTTGGATGTTCAGTATTCAAGTGTGAGTGCAGTGGTTGCGGTTGCAGCTGCACTGCATCCGACGATGAACCTGTCGTTTGCGACCGCCTCGGGTACTGTAGCAGAAGAGCAGCGCACGGCGGGTGGACACCGACCCGGCGACTTCTCTGACAACGGTCGTGGCAAGGTTTCCGCGCTGGTCGGGCTTTGGTTTTCCGGGCTTGTTTGGGCTGTATACGAATTAGAAAACATAGTACTGACTGGGTCGTGGCCTCCTGGGAACGGGACGGCCGCATTGCCTGGCTGCTTCCATTTTCTTCTTCTTCCAGCGCGACGATGACGATCGTCGCCTCTTTTCCCCTTTGAGCTCGATGCTTTCGGAAATCGCCCTTGATTAAGGAGCGCTACGTTCTCTGTCCTTTTGTTCGCAGTTAACTACTCCTGCTCTTCTAGGGATGTAGCAGGAGGAGTACTCGATGACCTACGGCTACCCTGTAAGGCTGTAACTTTCACTCTCAAAACTTTAGCAGGCTCTTGATAGCTAGTAGACGTGTTCTAACTTGGGATTAAAACCAAAGCATGATAACTGCACGTCTTGATGTCAATTTTGTAGTGATTGTCATTTTGAGCCCTGCCCACCATACACCACCTAGAACACTGTTTAGACTGGGCCTTACACTACTCATTAATTTCCGGGTTGCCGATGTCAATTGTCACCATTATCTTTAGCCCGTATTCTACGACTCATCATGCATCCTCTAAGCCGTAATGCCGACAAACTTAGCGGTGGGGCGACGTGACCCCTAATTCTCGGACCTGTTTGTCCTGTCTTAATTAACTTCGCCAATACAGATGAACTGATACCGTGTCTCGCTTTAGAAACAAATAAAATGAACTCCGAATTAAGGGCTCATGCATGATTGCATTTGCGAAACACAATCTCGCTGAATCGCTCATCACATGGTCGGCTGCACAGCTGCAAGTGAAATCGACTAGTGAGTCGTGACATCGATGGGCACAGGATCCGTTCGAGACATCATCATGCATAATGTATAGTATGGCATGTGCTGGCTACGCCTACGCTGCCGTCGACTAAACACGCATCCGACTTCCGGCCGGGGCAGCTGCGTGATACGGGCGATATCCTGATCACGGGGTAGACCGGTAGATGGATCATGGAGCGGAGCCGTGTGTGGGCGACATCAATGTTTCGCGCGCAGGCCAGCATTGATGGGTATCTCCGTTTGGAACATGCCGGCCACGTACCAAAACTGCTTTCCCGGAGAGACAGACAGTTCGGGTAAAGAGTAAATTCAGTGGACTGCCTTTCTTGGGTCTACTGTCAAAACTCTATCAAAAAAGAAAGAGAGTGCTCAGTTGTCGTGCGTGCTGGCAGTGGAAATTTGTGGAACCAATGTCCAATAGCTAGTGTATAGTTTTTATTTTAATGGAGTTATTATTCGCACGAAGGAGTACTAGTTTTCTAATCGAGGACGACAGAGCAATCAGAGACAATCAATCCTTGTATTTTTTGGAGGCGGGAAAAGAGAAAGATTTCGTATGGGCCCCTAGCTCCCTGCGCTCGTGGAGGCAAGAACCAGAGTCTGTGAACAGATATAAAGAATTCAGTAATTGAGATGAGCTGTGTTTTCGTGTTTTGAAACCGAGTAATAAGTTGTGTACTGCACACCACAACAATTTCGTCAGTTTCAGTTTTCCTGTCAGGTCCTACAAAATATTCACCGGGTCAAAAAGGCTGGAGATCTGAAAGAGGTCTGAAAATACATTTGCCTGCTGACTAGGTTTCCTCTCGAAGCCTTTGCTTTCTGACGGTGGTCGTTTGAACTTTTGCCCCTCACATAAAAAACGCACCTTCTCTTGACTCTTGTCCTTGCCGAAGTTATATCAGTGTAGCGGCCGCCGTCCCCCCATCTGCTCTGCCACTGCCAGTAACACGCTTCACTGCAGGACCATTAACGCCGCCTGCAAGCACAGCCGCCGGACCCGGAAGAGATCGACGAAGGCGGAGAGATGGGCGGCGGCGAAGGCGGGGATGGGACGCGAGCGCTGGACCAGACGCCGACGTGGGCCGTGGCCGCCGTCTGCGCCGTCATCGTCGCCGCCTCCATCCTCCTCGAGGGCATCCTCCACCACCTCGGCCAGGTAAGTCGATCCCCCCCTCCTTCTTGCAGCAGTACCACTCTTTTCTTGGGACATTTTCGCTCACCATTGTTTGGGTTGGGCCGGGCGTGCTGGTGCGTTGCGGCGTTGCCTGCAGTGGTTCAGTAAGAGGAAGAAGAAGGCGCTGTTCGACGCCCTGGAGAAGGTTAAATCCGGTATAACTCCTGCCGCGCATAAGAGTCTCTTTGGAGGAAGAGGAATGTCTGACGGGTTTACCATGTGCAGAGCTCATGACTCTGGGGTTCATCTCGCTGCTGCTGACTGTCACGGCGAGGTACATATCGCGCATCTGCATCCCGGAGGGAGCCGCGGACACCATGCTGCCCTGCCCGAAGATTTCGCGGCATGGAGAGCAGAAAGGACACGGCCGACGGCACCTGTCTGAAGAACCGAACAACTTCTCATGCCCCAAAGTGAGTAACTACTGCGTCTTTTACACATTCTTCACTTCAGCAGCAAGATTTTATCTCACGTTGATGCCTGTTTTTTGAGGGTCAAGGTAACACTCAAATTGTCTTCAGAAATGTCTTCAAAATGTTTGCTTACGTATGGAGTTCAATGCCGTTTCAGGGTATGGTATCGCTTGTTTCTGCCGATGGTCTACACCAGCTGCATATCTTTGTGTTTTTCTTGGCCCTCTTCCATGTGGCGTTCAGTGCTATTACAATGTCCCTGGGTAGAGCAAAGGTACGTAATATCAATTTCCCAAGTCTCCATACAGATACATGTTGCCTTTCCTAACTACCAAAAGCAGACAATGATTTCATACTTTATACTACTGGTTACTGTGTGAAGAAGGGTACAAGCTTGAATTCATTCTGAAATTTTCTATGCAGACGCGTATATGGAAGGAGTGGGAAAAGGATACTTGCTCCCTTACCTATGAATTTTCATCTGGTGATGTCTTTGTTGATTAGATATTGTTTCATATGCTTTAAGTGAAATGCATAATATACAATGTTTGGTTCTTATCTTGTTATGCTAGAAGTAGATTCCATGGTCCACATAGGAAATAAAATAAGAACAACCTGAAGGTTGTAACTTTTAAATATGTTGATTTCAAATCTGATGTCATATTTTACTTTTCCAGATCCGTCAAAGTTCAGGCTTACTCATCAGACATCTTTTGTGCGGCAGCATGCAAGCTGTTGGAGCAAAAGCACAATTATGCTCTATTTTGTAAGTTGTCTCATGGCTCAAGTAACATAATATTTCATTTTTTTTCGAAGTAAACTGCAGATTTAAGTTTTTCTTAGATCAGTCTATCCTATGGCATACAATTCCAAGCTTTGAATCTATCAGGCCCAGACATTGTTCCTGCTTACCATTCACATTTCTACTAAATATCAGATAGCGGATTACTACTTACCATTTTGCATATGTACTGAATAAGTTAATATCAAATATCAATTACTACTTACCATTCTACATTTGTATAATAAAATTACTAAAAGGAGCCCAATGGTTCTGCAAGATTTACAAGAAATTTTTAATAATATAAACGCATTCTACAACCTAAAGGTCTTAAACTGGTATAAATAAAGTGTAAAGCGTCCTCATGATTTTTTCTACATAATATTCTAGAAATGCTTTAGCTCAAGAGCTTTCTATGCTTTGATTTTATACAGGTGAGCTTCTTTAGGCAGTTTTTCAGATCCGTTCGCAGGACAGACTATATGACTTTGCGGCATGGATTTATTTCTGTGAGTAGCTGCATATCTACCTGTAATTTTCTGTTATTAGTTTACACTGCTGATAAACCTTTGTATAGGCTCATTTATCCCCAGGGACTAGGTTCAATTTTCGAAAGTACATCAAGAGGTCTTTGGAGGATGATTTCAAGACAGTTGTTGGAATTAGGTAACTGAATGCCTTTGAAGTTGGATCATCCTTGCTTTATCTTCGTAATAACTGAATGACTCATCTGTATCATCTTTTTTATTATTATTAGTCCACCTTTATGGGCTTCTGCTCTGGCTGTCATGCTCTTCAATGTTCACGGTGAGTTATAATCATTCTTGGAGATTTTTTGAGGAAAATTCCTTTCTTGGAATTCTTGTGCCATTTGGCAGGATATAATTTCTAGGACACAGGGTTATGTGGGATGCTTTCTGTGAAATTATATTACTTTTGATTCTGACTATCCATTCTCCAGGATGGCACAACTTGTTCTGGTTCTCCACAATTCCCCTTGTAGTAAGTTCTACTATTCTACTTATTTTCGTAACATGTTTAAATTCATGGTGCTAAGTTGATAACCATGCTTTCGTATATGCAGGTGATTTTAGCTGTTGGAACAAAGCTTCAGGCTATAATTGCAAGGATGGCTGTTGAAATTACAGAGAGGCATACAGTCATTCAAGGAATGCCAGTGGTGAAACTCAGTGACGAACATTTCTGGTTCGGAAAACCTCATATGGTGCTTCATCTTATCCATTTTGCATTATTCCAGGTCAGTAAAGGGCCATTTTGCAGCTGTAGCTGCTGCTGCTGTGGTCTTTATTTTTTTCTTTATTTCATTTCTTTTGCTTTGGTATTGTGGTTCTATCGTATCATAGGTTTTTCCTTGCTTTGCTAGCTTCTGTTTCTTTGTTCAGTTTTGTTGCCGCTGTATACTTCGTGCCTTCTTGGCATGCTTCTAATACAAAATGACATCATTTAGATCCATGTTTGAGAAGAAGAGAAAATAGAGTAAAGGGCCAGGCAAAGGGCCCTTATTGATAAGACTGGGTAAGAATAATGCATGTTTGACAAGAAGAGAAAAGAGAGTAAAGGGCCAGGCAAAGGGCCCTTATTGACAAGACTGGGTAACAATAAATATCTGGATAAAATTGAGCTTGAACTCACATGGTTACCAGGAAAGATAACAGTTGTAGCTAGAAAAAAAGTAGTTGTTTCATTGTCACATAATGGCTCAATCCCAAGCCATCTGCATGCACTTGAAAATTGAATTTGAAGAGCAAATCTACAAAAGTTTTAATAGCTGTCCTCTCTTCTTGCAGAATGCATTTGAAATCACCTACTTCTTCTGGATTTGGGTAAGACTACTTTTGACATTTCGAAGCATCTTCGATGGTATGCTCTGTCAATACTCTGCTGATGATAACTGATAACTCTTGGCGCAGTATGAATTCGGGTTGAGGTCCTGCTTCCATGACAACTTTGAGCTTATCATTGCAAGAGTCTGCCTTGGGTGAGCACAGTACCAAATACTCCTCAAAACATTTTCTACTGCGCCAACTACTAACAATTACTGTTCCAACTCATATATGCAGGGCTATAGTCCAGTTTGTCTGCAGCTATATCACACTTCCACTCCATGCCCTTGTATCTCAGGTACCGATTCACATCTTTTGTTCAGTAAAACAGCAACTATCCAACTTTTTTTTTTGGGAAATGCAACTATCCAACTTCACTCTACTGACACTACACGTCTTCACTTTGATCATCGAACTGTCAACGCAATTTGTTCATAAATCCGAAGTCTAACTTAACCTGCAAACGATGATTCTCCAGATGGGATCGCAGATGAAGCGAACAATCTTCGACGAGCAGACGGCGAAGGCCCTGAAGAAATGGCACAAGGCGGTGGTGAAGAAGAAGCAACAACAGCAGAAGGAGTCATCACATTCACACGAACCCTCAGAGACGCACAGCACGGGCGCATCCGAGGTGAGCCACCAGTTCGTTGAGGTGGTGCCAGTGTCCGTGCACCGGCACCTCCACCGTTACAAGACCATAGCTCACGTCGGTGGCGCCACAACGAGGGCATTCTCAGACTCCGACTACTCCGACACGGACGCCGAGGCGACACAGACGAGGTACCTGATCCCGCCAACGAAGCAGCGGAGCCTGGACTCGGAGGTGCGCGTGGATGTGGAGGTTGCGGGAACGGCTACGGAGCACCATGACAGCTTCTCCTTCCAGAGGCTGCCGCCTGCTCAGAAATCGCCGGATAAATGATCAAACGACATCGGTGGTGCTTAGTGTTAGTTAGCACTAACTGGAGTATATGAGAATGTGTTTTAGATTAGAAGATCAGTCAGTAGGGAACTTCAGAAGGTCGAACAAAACGCATGTTTTGACCATTGACTCAGGTGCCTTCTGGAGCAAGGGGAAGTCACAGGAATTTTCCACGAAATAGCTCCGTTCGTCGATTAGGGTAAGTAATTTTACGCCCTGTAGGCGTGCAGCAATTCTTAGTTCCATCCCCTCTAAGCAAAGTTTCTTCGTGAGTCGATTTAGGATCTGTGCATTTGGGTGAAAAACGTGAAATCTCTTGGCGTAAAAGCAAGATCAAGACCCCTTTACACAGGTCGACGCAAGTTCTAGATTCTAGATTCTAGGTAGCATTCCCGTCCGTTATGCGAAAATAAATTGACAGCAATCCCACCGTTGCGCAACTTGTTAGGAGGTCACATTATCGGTGCAATTGATGGCTGGAGGTCTGAGGAGCGCTGGAAGTAAGCTGGGAAAGGTTCAAAGTCGGAGAACGAGAGGCCAGGATGACCGTTATATCAGGATTTTACGAGCATGTGGAGAATAGAGTTTGCGTCGCATCAAACGGTTTCCCTTATATGGTGTTTCTCGTTCCAAAATGCCAATGTGCCCATGCCCATGGGCCTGCCCGCCTTCCTCGACGATCCGCCCCGCCTCCGCCGCCTGCTCTTCTCCTGCGCCACGCTCCGCACACTCACCCGCCTCCACGCCCTCCTCATCGTCTCCTCCTCCGACCACCATATCCTCTCCTCCGTCCTCGCCACCGCGTACGTCCGCGCCGGCGACCTCGCCGCCGCCGAGTCCACTGTCGCCGCCGCTCCCGCGTCCCCCTCCTCCATCACCGCCTGGAACGCCCTCCTGTCCGCGCACAACCGCGGTGGATCCCACGACGCGGCGCTCCGCGTCTTCCGGGCCCTCCCGCCCGCCGCGCGCCCCGACAGCACCACCTTCACGCTCGCGCTCTCCGCGTGCGCGCGCCTCGGGGATCTCGCCGCCGGTGAGGTCGTCAGGGAGCGCGCGTACGGGGCCGGGTACAGGAGAGACATCTTCGTGTGCTCGTCGCTGCTCAACCTCTACGCCAAATGGGGCGCCATGGGCGATGCCGTCAAGTTGTTCGACCAAATGCCGAGGAGGGACCGCGTCACTTGGAGCACGATGATCGCTGGGTTCGTGAACGCGGGACAGCCGGTCGAGGCGATTGAAATGTTCAGGAGGATGAGGGAGGATGGCCTTGAGGGAGATGAGGTGGTTATGGTTGGGATTTTACAGGCGTGCACAACGACTGGGGATGTCCGAATGGGTGGCTCGGTTCATGGGTACTTGCTGCGGCATTGTATGCCCATGGATGTTGTCATATCGACAAGCCTTGTTGATATGTATGCGAAGAATGGACTGTTTGATGTGGCCTGCCGGGTGTTTCAGCTGATGGCATACAGGAATGATGTGTCGTGGGCCGCTCTGATCTCACAGTTTGCACAGAACGGTCATGCGGACGAGGCACTTGGTTTGTTCAGAGAGATGCAGGTGTCTGGTGTTCGACCTAATTCAGGGGCAGTTGTTAGTGCACTGCTAGCTTGTTCGGATATTGGATTCTTGAAGCTAGGTAAGTCAATGCATGGTTTCATCTTGAGGAGGCTTGAGCTTGATTGTATTGTGAGCACAGCAGTCATTGATATGTACTCAAAATGCGGATCCCTAGCAAGTGCGCAGACGCTTTTCAATAGGGTCAGCTCTAGAGACTTGATTTTGTGGAATGCAATGATCGCATGCTGTGGTACACATGGACGAGGTCGTGATGCCCTCGCTTTGTTCAAAGAAATGGACGGAAACAAAGTAACGCCTGATCATGCCACATTTGCTTCTCTTTTGTCGGCTCTCAGCCACTCCGGTCTAGTAGAAGAAGGCAAATTCTGGTTTGATTGCATGGTTAATGAATATGGAATTGAACCCGCTGAGAAACATTTGGTCTGTATAGTGGATCTTTTAGCCCGCTCTGGTCTTGTTGAAGAGGCGAATGACTTGCTCACATCAATGCACACAGAACCAACCATTGCAAGTTTGGTCGCACTACTTTCAGGCTGTTTGAATAACAAGGAGCTGGAGCTTGGAGAGAGTACAGCAGAAAAGATCCTTGAATTGCAACCAAAGGATGTTGGCATCCTTGCCTTGGTCTCAAACCTTTACGCCGCTGCCAAGAACTGGGACAAGGTCAGGGAAGTGCGGAAGCTAATGAAGGACCATGGCAGTAAGAAGGTGCCCGGGTGTAGCTCGATACAGATATATGGAGCGCTGCATAAATTCGTGATGGAAGATCAGAGCCACCCTCAGCACAAACAGATTCTACAAATGGTCTCGAAGCTTGATTCCGAGATGAGGAAGAGGGGCTACGTACCGAAGACGGAGTTTGTGTACCACGACCTCGAGGAAGGAATCAAGGAGCAGCTCCTCAGCCGCCACAGGCCTTCGGTCTGCTGAACACGAGTCCGGGAACGAGGCTCGTAGTCATAAAGAACCTCCGGGTGTGTGGCGACTGCCACGACGCCATCAAGCTCATCTCGGAGATCGCAGACAGGGAGATCGTGGTGCGCGATGCCAAGCGCTTCCACCATTTCAAAGACGGTGCTTGCTCCTGCGGCGATTGCTGGTGAAGCGTGTGGTAGGAGACTACCTGTCCAGAGTCCAGTAGTCCACCTCTCTATCCTTGGTCCTGCGGACTGACGAAGTTGACGAGGACCAGCGTGGGTGCATAGCAGAGTACCAGTTCCGGTTGTCTTGTGCAAACAAACACACTGATTTTATCTCAAGCAATCTTATCTGATTTGATGACACAGAATTCAAAAAGGATGGACAGAATAACTGTGGAGACATTTCTCGTCATCAGCGAAAGTACAAGTGTTGCCTTACTACAGGTTCACAAAAGATTTCACATACTCCTCGTGTCCGCGTCATTCTCAGCTCCTGTTTCTTTGTTTATTGCCTGTTGAATCGTGACAGAGTCGCAGCCGACCACAACTCTGCGGGCGTGACACAGCGGTCGAGGCCGTTCAGCTAGGACTGCAACGCCACGACTCTACCACCAGCAGCATCGCCGTCGAGAGATCACAAGAAATGCCACGCGCGTCGAATCGCGTCTTTGGGGGACGTCGCCGTCCTCGCGGCCGCGGGGGTCTTCTGCCGCGGGCCGGCCGGGAAAGAGACCCGAGAATAAGCGTGGCAAAGGTTGCTTTGATTTTGCTTTGCTTTTCCCGTGGCGTCGTCGTGATGGATCGCTGAGAATCCGGGGGACGTGAGTCTGTGGTCCAGATAACGCTGGACTTGCTTTCCTGGGCGCTGGGGGTGGTTGAGGTCTAGGGAGTTGGGAGGACGCTTGCTTCTGAAGCAGGAAGACCCGACCTGCCCCATGTGGCCGTGCCGCTCTGGCTGGAGGCTGGACTCGGCGAGGCGACTTGAACTATTGCCAGTTTGGCAGCTGCTGTTCATGATTGGCAAATTTGAGCCCGGTTTCGGTTTAGGCAGGTTTCTTCCTCGTCGTTGACTCGCTGCTGGTGAGTGGAAAGAGAGTCCGTCCGGCCTCTTGCACGACGTTTAGCACAATTAAACATTTGATGTACTAGCATACTTTTGCTTAAAGTTCAATCCTAATTGGGTCGAAAAATCAGTTGGTATATCCATACAAATTTAATTTATAGTAATCCATAATTTGTAAGCAAAAATATCTTTTCTGGTGGATCCACATGTGCTTTGCTTAATGGGGGGATGTTCCAGCCGAGACCCGCCCGCCCAACCCGCGGGAAAAAATTGGCACGGCACGAGAGCTTTCGTTTCGCTAGGACGCATTACCAATCCACACAACCTGACAATACTGCCACCAGCTGCCTCTCGCCACCACTCCATCGATTCAATTCTCGCGGAAAAGGCCTCCTCAACCACCACCCCGGGGGCGGGACCGACGAGGTGGTCTCCGCGATGCTCCCGTCGCGGCGCCTCCTGCAGCAGAACACCGGCAACCCCGGCCGCATCCCGGGCATCCCCGCGGCCGACCCCCCCGCAGGCGTCAGCTCCGATGTCGTTGTCATCCTCGCCGCGCTCCTCTGCGCGCTCATCTGCGTCGTCGGCCTCGCCGCCGTCGCCCGCTGCGCCCGCTCCCGCCGCAACTCCACCACTGGCGACAACGCCTCCTACCCGTCCGAAAGCCCGGCCCACGCCGCGGCGGGCTCGGGCGGCGGGACGCACGGCGGCTCTACCGCCAGCGTGACGACGACAACGACGACGACGAGCACCGCCAGCAGCAAGGGGCTGAAGAAGAAGGCGCTCAAGGCGCTGCCGAAGCTGGCGTACGCGGACGCGGTGGCCGCGGCGGCGGCGGCCAGGGGCGCCCTCCCCGCGGCGGGGGACGACGACGACGACGACGAAGAGGGGAGGAAGAAGAAGGCGGAGGAGATCCTGTCCGAGTGCGCCATCTGCCTGTCGGAATTCGGCGAGCGGGAGGAGGTGCGCGTGATGCCGCAGTGCGGCCACGGCTTCCACGTCGCCTGCGTCGACGCCTGGCTCCGATCCAACTCGTCCTGCCCCTCCTGCCGCCGCCCCATCGTGCTCCACGACCCCACGCCGCCGCCCAAGCGCTGCCGCAAGTGCGAGGACATCATCCTCGACGCCGTCGTCGCCGCCTCCGCCTCGTCCTCCTCGTCATCCGCCGTCGTCAGCAGCCACCGCGGCCACCACGGCGGCCACGGCGGCGGGGGATTCTTGCCGTAGTGGTGGTGGTAGCAGAGAGGCCGCGTGTGTCGCTGGCAGGTGGGGCCAGGTCGGTGCGAGTAGTTGAGCTGCTCCTTTCTGCCGCTGGCTCACATGTCAGTAGTACTGCTGCAGTAAAGAAATGGAACGCGGAATAATTTAGAGCTGCGAAATGAAGTGTCATTCTTTTCTGCACCTTTTCTTTTTTGGGTCCTGCACTTCTGCTCCAATCTCTGTGGACGTGGGGGACATGACAGCTTGTTGTAAAAACATTTTGTACAAAGCGTGGCCTTGTGTAAAAGCTTATTTGTACTTCCATAGTGCCATTACTAGTGCATAGTTTGCTCACAAGAGGTAAAACAATATTTTAGATGTGCGGCCTGGTCAAATGAGAGCAAAAAGAAATGGATGTATCGAGATGGTTTCCATCCTATTTGTTGCTTTGATGATCCAGTGGGTGCCTTTACTAATCCTGTTTGTTCATTTGCTAATTCAGCGGCTGAGGTGGTGACGTGTGGACCCAATTGATCTTTGGGCCTCCAAAAGTATGCAACTCATCTCTGGAGGCCTCTTTGTGTTAGAAATATATATATTATCACGGCAATCCAAATTAATTGACGTGTTTTACTGTCTAGATCCGCATCGTTCCCTCCTTTTTTTTTTCTTACATCATCGTGGAGCTCTTTTCCTTTCTCGACCGCATGAAGGGCATGGCTCTTCGCGCGAAAGCCCTAGCTTTAGAATGCTAGAGCAGGTGATGATGGTGTATCTTCTTTTCCGGGAGCCCATCCGAAAAGAACCTCAAAGTTAAGCGTGCGTTGCCGAGAGCAATTTGAGGATGGATGGCCGACCGGGAAGTTTCTCCCAGGAGCGCATGAGTGAGGACAAATTGTGCTGAAAAGACATGTGTTAGTCTGTGAGGCCTGCTCTTCCATAGAGGTGACGACTTCTTCTCTTAGTGGTAGGAGGTTGGCTTGTTGGGTGGGGAGGATTTCGCGTGGGTTTGTGTGATTCCAGTTAGCGTGTTTTGTGGCGTTTGCCGCACAGTTCACGACACCTAGTTATTTCGGGTCTTGATCGAGTTTGGCTATGCCTGTATCAGTCTATGCATGATTACGAAAATTAATCGTGCTAATGCCAGTTTTTTTTTTCTTGACCAGGCGAGCCAACACTTTTTTCTTAATTAATGGAATGGGCAAAACTTTTGCGTGAAAAAAGAAGAAGCGTACACTTTGCTTCGACAAAGCACAAATTCAACTTATAAAATGCCACGGACGTCATTATGGCGTTATGTGGAGGACAGCATTCGACTGTGCTAGAGCGCTAGGCCGAATAGCGTTGGTACGTGCCACGGGACGTCCCTGGTCCTGGAATCAGATTAGGGAGATCGATGTGTGAAGTAGGGCTGACGGGGTGTCTGTTTCGACGTTAGGTCACCGGGGATGATCGTCGAGAAAAGCGTGGGAGCGCGAGGTTTTTGTCTTCCCGTTGATTGGATGGAAGCATCAAGGACAGTGCTAAAGCAATTCGTACGGTCCTTCTTTCAGAACTGTAAACAGTCGTGCGAAGAAGTATGTATCATCAGTAAATGAGTTAGCAAGAAAGGTCCATGACTAGTCGTGAGAAAACTGAACACATTTTCTCCGAGAGATTAATTGATTCTCCGATTGGACGGCCCACGACGCTTCAGCCAGTTTCATAGCCAAACCTCCCGGTGCACCCAGTGGCATATGCACCAACGGTGTTGGCCGCACACCTGTCCATCTACTTTTTCTAATCTCTGTACCCCTCTGTTAATTACTTCTGCCCACTTAGATCCCATCCCCATGCTGCCTCATCTCTCTCTCCATCCCCATGCTGCCTCATATCTCTCTCTCGCCAGGGCTGGTGGTAGAGGTTGCCGGAGAGGATCTGGGGGCGGTCGAAGAGGTGGAGAAGCCGGCCATGCAGCCCTGGTACACGGGCCGCTCGTCCTCCTCCGCCCCATCGCCACCATGATCGATCTTTCTCCTCTTCTTCCTCTGTTGCTCGCCTTCCTTCCCTGTCCCCATCCATTGTTCTTGATTGTTGACCTGCCGGTTCAGATGTGTAGTTCTTTCTCCTTTGTCCCTGCATACAGAGGCATTGTTGTTGGTTTTTGATCTGTCGGTTTTTCTTTAAATTGAGAATACATATCTACGAGGTATTGTGACTGATGAGTATCATGTGAGTTTTTATTTTAGATCCATCATGTACAATGATTTTGTGCTGTAATTTTGAAGTACCATCATGTATCATGTAATTTTGAATTTTTGTACTGTGATTTTTGAGTACCATCATGTACCTTGGGTACATGACAAGGTTATATTTCATGAATGTTTGTGTTGTGATTTTATACTGATACATGATGTATACGGTCTTGATATGTGAGGTACTTAAAAATTGTTAAGATACATGTGATGTACCCATACGATGTACCCATACGATGTACTCGTCTCAGAAGAGGTACCAAATTTTGACAGATTTTTTTTTCTGATACATGTGATGTACCACACCATGTACTCGTCTTTTTAAGTACATGTACACGATGTACTTAAAAATGGTCTCATAAGTCCAAGTACACGATGTAGTTAAAAATTGTCTCATAAGTCTTGTACTTAAAAATTGAGATCATGTTGTACTAACTTTCATTTGTTGTACATGTACCTGACACATTTTATCTCGTATACATTTTTTACTAAACAAATTTGTTTTTTTACCTTTGTTTGATGTACATGTACCTGTCACACGTAATATGTACTATCGAATAAACTTAGTACCCAAAAAACAAATGTTAGAGGAAAAAGTGAGAACGAAAATACTATCGAATAAACTTAGTAACCAAAAAATAAATGTTAGAGAAAAAAGTGAGAACGAAAATACGCATGTGTTGTGGCTCGACACAGATGAGAGAAAGAATCAAAGTAAACGAAAAAAGTAAGGAGAGAGAAAAGAAAAGGTTGTCAGGTCCCATACAAAAAGTCCGTGACATCCTTTTTTAATCATGTATCTCTAATAAAGTTTGTGCATCTAACATCTTTTCTTAATCATGTATCTCTAATATAGTGGGACCACTGTGTTAGCATACCTATGTAAAAAACTGTGTGGCTACCATCGTAGGTGCAAATGTCGTAGAAGACACCGCCTTGGCTTTACAGTTTCGTAGCCACGTCGCGCACGCGCATAAACTACTCCAGCATAGGTGAATGGCCACGAACGAATATGACGGTGCTGGCTGAGTACGTAGATGGCTAAGGCGTCAACGCCCAACTGCCGCGGCACGGGAGCTAGCCGGGCTGGCTCTCACAGGTAATACTAACAGGTATTTACCATTATCTCAGTTACTGCACCCAGTTGTGCAATGCAATCATATCTCAGTTAGTCACGTACTCCTTGCCACGGACAGTGATACAACCACGGAAGTGGAATGCGAAGCTTCAGAAGTCTCAACCAGTCACAAGCTTCCAACCATCTCGGGTCTCGGGAGATCGCTTTACCATCGCCCTAACCTCGAAGGTTACCGTACTATGGCACACGTGACGTCGCTTTTTTCCGACCGCTCTTGGGTCACCAAAACAACCATGAAAGAAAAACCAACAGCTTTTTAGGCTCCACTCCACTGACAGTTAGTAGGATACTCGGACCTCTCTCTTTTCAAGGTGTACTTTCGATCTCCGGCTCCGTTGGAGACAGTAGCCACCTGACCAAATCACATCTTCTGTGAAGTACAACATCAAAAATAATAATTAAGCTCACTCTTTTAGTGTATGATTTACTAATATCACATGGCTTCGGTCAGCTCTGTCTTCTGTGCCCAGTGATACCATAACGCAAAAGAATTATGAACACCTCATTGGTTCTGAAACTGTTTTTTTTATAAAATAGTCCAGTATTTCTCGCCGACTAATAAATAAAAGAGCACTCCAAATAGGCATATGCATACTTCTTTACCAGAAAAAAAACAGGCCTGATTTTCTGGGTTTCAGAAGAAAGGAATCCACTGTCAGATGTAGCCAGAAACATAACCACGGTGCTGAAGAACCGGCTAGTTCACAGCTCACAGCCAAGAGCGAGAGATTAGACTGAGAAGGACCAAAAAAACAGTAACATAAATTGTGACAAAACACTAGTTACAGAGGCAAGAAAATTCCCAACAGCCAACAACACGAACAGAAATTCACAAAGCGGAAAGAACAGATGATCTAAATACATATTCTAGTTCCGAAAGCCGGTCTACGACAGGATTCAGCCACAGTTTTCATATCATCTCTTTAGGCCCAACGTCCATGCTCTCTCAAGAGTTTCTTTGACAGAGCATCGCAGGTTAACCATGGTGTAGGTTCGAAAGCACAAAATTATCATCAGTGATGCGGATCACGAGATCAGAGCAACTAATCCCTGGCTTCCTTACCCTGCTTTGCCCCGACAGAGAAGAACTCGGTAATGACCTCCAGGGGCATGCCCTTTGTCTCTGGAACCTTCATGTAGACAAATACAAAGGCTAGTATGCAAACGACAGCATATATTCCGAAAACTCCAGCAAGTCCGATGGCGTTAAGCATCACAGGAAGAGTGTACGTTACGATAATGTCACCAATCCAGAAAGTTAGGGCGCAGATGGCTATGCAGATGCCACGGACAGAGGTGGGGAAAATTTCTGCACAAAGGATGTTCGGGATAGGCCCAAACCCCATGACGAAGAAGCAGAAATAAACTATGACACTGATAGTTGATAGTGCGGCATGCACCATGGTTCCGACATCCAGAATGTTTACCAGAACCAAGATAGCCAATGCTACAATCAAGATAGGGATTGTCGTGAGGAGAAGAAACCTGAAAGAGAAACAAATTGGAAGAATGATTACTCGTCTGTTTGCATTCAACAATGTATATTCAATCACAAGTAAACAATAGCATGCAGATGTGAAGTCTAACCTTCTTCCTGACATATCCATGAGCCTCATGGCAATACCAATACTTGGAAGCATCAGCAAGGTTGTCAAGGCACTGATAAGAATAGATGCAGACGAAGAGCTTAATCCAAGGTTTGATAGAAGAATACCGACACCTGCCTGCTCGAGAATCTGAGGGGTGTAGTAGAGAACTCCATTGATACCGGCAAACTGAACAAAATAATAAAGTTAATAATCAGCACCATAGATTTTGGTAAGCGATAGTTAGGTAAAAACGTACTAAAGTGAAACATATAAGAAAAAAAGGAACCATCAGGACCAGCGAGAAGACTGAATTAATGTCACCATTTATTCTAGAAAGGCTAGAGTTATATCCAGCAAATAGATTTACAAATGCCCCTGCAAGTGCAGGGAACAAAAGAAGACCAAAAAGCCAGCATATTGTTTCTATGCTGCCGACCAAATACCTATTAATCAAGTTCTGTGACCTAATGTCCAGATGCCCACTTCCAGCAGCTCCTTTATTATCTTATCCACTAAAATGTTTTTATGTGTTTCTACCGCAGCAAAAAAAGAAGTTTATAATGTATACTATAAGATGTCAAAATTGATGTTACTTGTACAAATACTGAACGCATATTGCTAGCATTTACAGTTTTATAGGAAGAATTATGTTATCCAGTTTAGCATTATCATAATATCAAGTTTATTTCCTTCTTTGGAAAACTAGCAACATGATTTCCAAAGATGCTCCCATTTAATCTCTTTTAGTTTGAAGGGAAAAAATAAGCAGTAATAAATGCTTTTGGTGTTTCGGAAGTGCAAAATTAGGCTATACATATGTAGGCATTTATATATGTGACAAAGGCAAAAACAAGTTTACCTGCTGCAGGATCTGTAATCCTATGCCAACAAAGAGTGCATGCTTCACACCAGGTTCAAATAGGTCTGCCCACTTTGGACCCTTAGCAGCTGCCTCAGATGGATGTACCATGGCAGGACCAGCCAGCTGTTGCTCCATCAGGTCCTTTGAGTAAAGAGCAGGTTGGCTCACTAGAGCGGCTGCCTGAATGAACTCACCACCAGGAGGAACATCACCTCCTGGCATTGACAATATAGAGCCCCTACGATCACTTGGCACGCCCTCTTCATGCAAGTAGATACGTTGAAAGCCACCTTCTTTTTGCCCATCTGCGCCTTCTCTCTCAGTCCACTTCCAAGCCAACTGCCATCCCCCACCAATCCCCATGCTGCTTACTGCGTCCCCTCCCTGCATACTACTACTTCTTCCCACAGCACCCATTATACTGCCATGAGGTGCAGCAATCTCCTTACCTTCCACGCTTGTGGCTTGACGAGAAATAAGCGGGCTTTGGAGGCTATCCTCAATGTCATCTCCACCATGGTCCGATGCATAGTCTTCATCATCTCTATGACTCTCGGCTTCCCAGTCAGCTTTAGCCTGCTGCTGTTCCGCCACGCTAAACATGCTGCCAAAGTTAGGAAACAGCGTGCTCCGCATGCTACCCATTACCTCAGGCATCTTCTCATGGACACTTCCAAAAAGAGTCACAAGAGGGTCCACAAGAGATTTACCCTGGCTAACCATACTCCCATGGCGAGACATGAGACCCAACGCACTTCCAAGTGCACTGCCGCCCCTAACAGGACGGGCGACCCAAGATAGTCCTTCTTCAGGGCCATACAGTTTGATCTTCTCTGGATCTGGAGCCAGCCCTTCGTCAGCAAGCTCATCGTCTGGGCCAATTATGTATTCCTCAATATATGTATCTTTTCCAACACCCAATCCTTCGACGAGAAGGGCCATTTCCCCTGCACAGTTAATCGAATATGAGAAAACTCATCATACATATCTCCAGTTGCAATATCTAGTATTACTCTCACATAATTATAAGGCACATAATTATACGCGCAGTCAACGCTTTAAAACTTTGACTATAATTTTGGCTTATATATACTTTGTCGTATTACTCACATGCTCAATTAATATTTTTTGTCGTACAATAGTGGTCAAAGTTTTAGAGCGCTCCTGCGTAATTATATGCCTTAAATTTTGGGATATCTAGGAAAGACAGACAAACCTGAGACGTCTTCCCTTCCCCGCAGTCTTTGCAACACTCGTTTGGCCTCAGCCATTCTTCCTTTGCTCACAAGCCATCTTGGCGATTCAGGCAAATAGAAGACGGTCAGTGCAAAGTATATAAGTGACGGGATCGACAAAACCCCAAGCATGATCCTCCAATCAGGCTGTGGCATGAGGGACATCGTAAACACCATGCAATAAGAAAGGAACATCCCTCCTGACCCACTAAACTGCGGCAGCGTGTTCAGCAGTCCTCTGATGTCCGTTGGCGCGGTCTCCGAAATGTACAAAGGGACAAGGGTGACAGCCAAACCGATACCAAACCCATCGATGAGCCTCGCCAAGAGTAACACATACACGCTCGGCGCCCAGAGCATCACCAGCCCACTGACAAAGTAGAGGACAGCCGAAGCGATCAGCAGGGGTCGCCTACCAACAGCATCAGCCACCGCCCCGGAGAATGTCGTGATTACTGTCGCCCCGATGAGCGACATAGCCACGATGAGGCCCTCGATCAGGGGCTGGCTCTCCAGGCTGAATTCCTTCTTTATGTACAGGACAGCACCTGAAGGGATCACCCCAGCAAGTCAAACATGGTCAGCTTGAAGTCAAACAATCAGCATCAATTCGGAATTCTAAAACATACTGATGCAGACGGTATCATCAAGGTCCAGAAGCACAGATCGTGCATCGGATCCATTAAGAAAATACATAATTCTTGCGAGAATTTCACTGCAGTGGCTTGATCAATTTCAAAAGATCGGGGAACAAGAAAGAATTTTCATTAAGCAAGTCCATCAAATTCGCCATGATCTGAGCCGGCAAGATTCCCAATAATTGCTACCTAACACGGGCCCCCCTAGCACAACATAAAGACATGGCATCCAACCGCGATGGCCCGAAAGCCTTCTCCCGGAGCGTGAATTACCTGCAATGGTTGCATTATCCCAGCCCTGCAGCAGGTTGCCGATGGACGCCGCTATGGCGACAAGCACGGCGCCCGACATGGCCACCGAATCTACCGCCCTGCACACAGCACAATCACCATCAACAACAAAAACAGCACTCATCAGATGTAAAACTCAACAGCAACACCCAAGAGCAAAACCAGATTCGAAAGCGGAACAGAGCCGCCCTCTCCTCAACGCCACACACACACACACGGCAGAGGAGAAGAAAAAGAGCTTCGCTAGCGCGCTTACCTGACCTCGGCCACCAAGATTCAGGATCTCCGATCTGGGGCAGGACCTCGCGGGGAGGAATCTGGCGAGCAGGGTGGGTATATAAGAGGAGGGGTATCCGTACCAACTTCCGACGCTCTCCCTCCCGCGGCGCGAGCGCTGCGGTGTCGACTACGCCCGGAGGACCACGAGGAAACGGGGGGAGCGAGATGAGGGGTGTGTGCGAGTGCGTGGGGGTGGGGGAGACTCTGTGGACTATCATCTGGGGGTGGTGACACGATATTTTATGATATTCCTTCCACTCGCCGCTGCTTAGCTCCTCTGCTGCTGCCGCGTGGGGCCGAGGATTTTCCTGGGCCACGAGGCAGAGAGTGGTGTAGGTTTACTCCTCGGTGGGAGAAACATTCGGAATGTTGATTGACAGGTGGGCCACCGCTGGCAGAGCCGCATATGGGAATTATTGAATGGGGTAGGCAAGCAAGGATCCAGCCTCTCTGCCTCGTGCTGGACAACTAGCCATTTTGTACTTGTGCTATTTACTAAGGAAATTTTGGAACGTATATTTGATGTGTTGGCACATGCTCACGAAGAAGAATAATGGGCAATGCTAAATTCCAGATGGGTGTGCTAGCTTGCAACAGGGCGTACAAAATTTTCAGAGTTCATGTTCCATACATGTTCTGTGTTTGAACCGTGTCTCGGTATGAGTCCAATGGTTCAAGCGATTCTTATTTCTTAGGGCATCTTTTGATGGTCCCATGATCTGAAGAAGATTGTGGTTCTCGGTTTGAAGATCCACACTCATGTTTCTCTAGGCTTCTTCTTTTTCGGGGGTTTCAAGCTCGGAAGAAGGTTTGGAACAAAGTTTTTGGCAAAATTTCAATAGGTTTCAATGGGAAATACGGAGTACTCCACAAAAGCATGACTGGTTCGATGTGGCATATATTGATGGTTTGCATTCAATGGCCTCGCTTCATAGGCATTCCCTCGACAGCTAATTCCATCTTTCACAACCTTGATCATCATTAATCCTCGTGTCCTCAAACGAGCGCTAGGATGGGAGGAGGGACAAGAGGGTGCTTAACAAAATTCTATTTCGAGGTGTTTCGTTTGTACTTTCACAATGGATCTGGATCTCACCACAATTTATTATTTAATCGTAATCTACACATTTCTATCTCGATTATTCCGTACATAATTCGCAATAGCATATTGACCTACCCTAAATAATCGCTCCTATGGGCATCCAGGCCCCACGCAAAAGATCACAAAACAGATATTATCGCAAGGGGAGATGGGCACAACAGTTCTTGAAACGGACGGCTGCGGACCACGTTGCTCCGGAGATCGAGTGGCCCCGTCGGCCTCTAGACAATCTGGAGAGTACCTGAGAAGAATAGCAGGAGAAAACGGGCCCCTGCGCGTCGTCGCCGGCGACGCTCGTCACGACGGCGACACATTCTTTGCTTTATTCGAAAATGGTGCCGTGTGATTGCTGCAGCGAGGAGGACACGTCACTCTCGTCTCGTCTTTAATTTTTCGTGCGGTGGTTTTGGTCGATCTAGATGCGCCTGCCGTGGCATCAGCGGTCGACCCCGGTTTGATGATGAATTAGGCATCAATTAATTAATAGAGTATATATTTGTTTCAGGAGCCACCTAGATGGCAAGTAGATCTTGCTTCGCTTGCATAGTGGGTCTACCTATAGCTAGTTTCAAAAAAAGTTATTCATGGGATATGATGTGACACGGCAAATAATATCTTCTCATTTAGTGCCAGTTCGGTTGTGCCCAACCCGGCTGGGATCAACGAGGAATGATGCAATTTTAGTTCAACTTCCCTCAAATCCTCTTCAATCCTTGCAGGAAATCTTGCAAACGAACAGGGCTTTAAGTGTGAGATTGCTACAGGTTTGCATACAAAAAATATCTTTTGTTGGCGTGGTTCGATGAGAATTAGACATCATTTATATTTTCAAATTTTTATGACGTGTAGTCATGTATGTGTACCTTGTTTGATCATGTGTGTAACTGGAAAAATAATGCTGATTTATGTTTTAGATTCAAATGTTGATTTATGTGTGCGCATCTCCTAGACCGATGCTTATCTAGAAGTTGAGGTCGGTCAGATAGATCTACAATTTATCTTATGTCTCGGGGACTGCGGGGCACACGCTTATCACTGCATGTAAGTGTGACGATATGCTTAGGCTCATTTTTGGTTGCTGAAATGTATTGTGATGAACTTATTTTATGATCTATTGAAGTTGATTAGCCAAACCGAAAAATAATCAAAACCTAGTTGAAAACGCTGGATTATCATAATCCGCCGCAATGTCCAACGCAGCCTTATCCCAATGATGACTAAACCTAGGTGGGTAGATTGCATGGCTACATACTTCATCAATTAGCCAAGGTTCCATTTGCCTCGTGCGGCTAAATGAATTTAGGAGAATGTAAGAATTTCATTATCTTTTGGTCCTTGCATCTAAAGGATGCACCCAACTTTTTATAGAGATTATGAGATATGTAAAACATCAACGGAACCAACCATAAATATAAGAAAGAAAGTGACGACAAACTCCAATAAACCTATCCAAGAACGACGGTTGACATAACTATTAACTAGTGAAGGCTAGACTGCAAGTGTGTGCCGAGGGAAGCGATTCACCATATTAATATTACAAGGCAACGCCTACAAAATACATTTGTTTTGAAAAGTAGTTATATCGGCATGTCTATACATACACAGGTTCATTAGGTGATGACTAGGGATTCAAACTACCAATTTATGTCCTCCTATCCGACCAGTCATGCGCCATAGGAAGGGTTTCATCAGGAACTTGTGATGGCCTAACAAAAAAGTTTGATCGGAAAGCAAGTTTGATTGCTTGCACGGAAAATTTCATGGTTTCCACCTACCGAAATTTTATATCCAAGTTAAGCCAATTTGTTAGTTAACGTAAATTTTTTTTTTGCTTTGAACTACTGGAAATGTGTTTGTTTCAATCAAACATTGCTTCCAAAGATAACAATTAAAAAATTCGCCTACGAGGAAATAGAATTTGCTCTCATACAAAAAGAATTGTTCCTTGGATAGGTTTCCCGCCGTCTAGACGCAATACCAATGTCGTCTACCCTAATAGTGCCTGATAGGGCACGCGTGTGGGGTCGTAGAAGCACATGGTCCATGCCATGTTGATGGCGAGTACGACATGCCGGTGAGACTCGAAGCATGCTCACATGACGACAAACATCATGTCCACGGATGTACGCCTTCGTGGAGTAACGTTCGACGAGATCAGAGGTCTGACAAGATTGGAAAGGTGGCCGTGCTAATCGACGACGAACATGAAAGCTGGAGCGATGACCATCCCATCGGATTGGCAATGACAAGAGCATGGCGCAGAGCAGTCACGGACAACGTGTCACTGAGCATAGCTTTGCAACTCCCCACCCCCCACCCCCTCTTGCTCCCTGACAAATTGAATTCTAGAAACTGTTGTCCGAATAGGTGGCATTAATTGGAGGCTAACTATTGGTGGTTGGGGAGAAAATTGAAAGTGTAAAAGAAAGAGCATCGCTATGCGTACCATTAAAAACATATGATTTTTACGACGTGTACTGTGTTTTTCTTTGTCGATTCATCAACGGAGCAGCGGTATCATAGCTTGCCATGTAAGGGACCGGGTTTATCACCATCCATGATGCGTTCAATGATTTCAGATTTCCACTATTTGAGGCGGGCGGTTAATGCATGTGGCTTTTCAAAACATACGAGCAGGTGTTTAATTTGTGTATTAAGCATATGCATGTTGTTATGCAATTTCATTACGAGATACATTGAATAAAAAGATGGATCTAGATATGTTGATTTTGGAGAAAATTGAGCTTTTAGTTGTATAGCGGATCTTCGTTGCTTATGTTCGTTTCAATCGTTGTTTAAAAAATAATAACTCCAACTATTTTCTAGTAAAGGTTTTATAGTGTGTAGAGTCTTTCTCTAAAAAATCGGGAAATTAAACAAGACCGAACGGAGCATCGTATCAGACTACCGATGTGCGGGCAGTATAGTATTTCCGGCTATTTTGTCGTAGCCGGTGAAAGCACAGTTGGAGAGGCCAACTTTTTTCTTCCTCTTGCGACTAGTCAAGGGAGTTAGTACAGACGCATGTACTCATTCCAACCCATATTACTTACCTCAAATTTAGTCAAATATGAATGTATCTATGTTAAAAAAATCTAAATACATGTAATATTTCGATAAGTAATTCTGACGGGAGAGATTACAACTTTACGTGTGCTGAACGGAGGCTTAACATCCTCCTGGTTTGGTTTAGCACTGTGCTGAATTTTCTACATGAAGCATGGCCCACACTAATCATTATAGTACTCCATGGCAGCGTTGCTTTCACGAGCACATCAACGTCAGCCTTTTCTTTTTTGATTGAAGCTTCCATGGCAGTATTCCGGAGCCCACGTATACATTCAGACTACCACGTCACCGCAGCTTAAACCGGCCGATGGAATTGCACGTCCGCCTCAACGTGGGCGCAGTAAAACTAAAGCATCACGAGCTCGCCGCCGGCCGGCAGGCAGAGAGAGCCACCCGTATTTCTCCCCCGTCCGTCCGATCGGACCTGGCGTGCTGGCACGACGGCTACAGATCCAACACGCCTGCCAGTGGTTTTGGCTTAAACTCTGGTGGTCCAGCAGTAGATTCCCGAAACCTGAAGCATGAGCGCCCTCCAACTTGGAATTTTCCGTTTGCTAATTGATGAATATACGCATGGGCGCGTACAGGTGGCGGCAGGAAGATTCTCGTCTCCCCGATGAGTCACCCCGTCGGCGACGTCAAGGCGGCGTGTGGGCGGAGGCTCCCATGCTTGCTTGGCTCGATTGGGCGCTGCGTGTGTTTTATGCGGCCGGAAACGTCTCGACCCGGGGGCACGGAAACGTCTCGTCCGTCCGTCCGAAAACCTTTGCCGATCTGGAACGAAACACCGGAACGCCGCGTGCACATCGGGCGCCAACGGCTTCCCCGTTTTCGTCTCCGCGACCGGCCGGGCGTACGTGGCGTGCACGTCCTTTTTGGTGTGCAGCTCGTAGCTTCTTTTTCTCGAAAGAAAACCTCGTGAACGCCGTGTGTGTTTCCTTGTGTGGTCTACGGTACACGCCGGAAATGCTCGGATACGTACGTACATTGGGTCCCTCGGCTCTCGCACAGATCGTCTCATGTGCTTTCCGCAAAAAGAAAAGCTCGTCTCATGTGCCCAATGCTTGGGGTCGTACGTCGCACAGATCGCTCATGTGCCGTACACCGGGTGGCTGGGCCCCTAAGAAAACTTATCACGTGCACAGTGCGCGCAGATCGATCTCATGGATCGCATTGTACGTGTCAACTTGTGCAGTTAGACCGGACGTCACTTTCTGTTCACCGTACGTACGTGCAGGCATGAACGGGACACCGTAACATGCAGGACTGCTTCTCGCTGTAAGCGCCACACGTACGAAAGCAACGTTAGTGCAGGACGTTATTAAACAATCGATATAGGTACAATTGACTCGTCCCAATGCTTACAAAGCCAAATAAAACGAAAGAGCACTCTTAACTAACTTGTGGGCATCGATATTAGAAGATCTTCCTCGTGAACGAAACGGACATCAGGAAAATTCCGGCTTCTTGCTCCAATCTCCCGAAGAATAGCACTATACCAGCATCGGCTTTCTTCGATAATTTCCTTGATCACCACCGCTGCATCAGATGCAATATAGAATTCTGCACATGAAGATCCTTGGCAAGCGCAAGAGCTTCGCAGCAGGCAAGTGCCTCTAGGGTAGGAGGATCAGTAATCGCATCAAATATACGCGCCGATGAGCCTTGGTAGCGGACCTCCGGTTGCCGAAAGGAAAACCTCTCTCGACGGATATTAATTTGCTGTTGGGTTTTCAGTATGCATAAATTTCTATTACTTGGGCTTACGAGGCCCAGTGGGCGTGGATCTAATGATCTAACGGGAAACGGGCCTTTTGACTTTGAAGCCTTTTTCACCATCGATCTAGGCTGGCACAAAAGAAGCTTTCAGAAACATGGAGGGCCACTGGTCCAGTGGCTGGGAGTAGGCTGGCCATGTTCTCTTGAACTGTACTTTTTTGGGCGTTCTTGGACGAAGATCTGGTGGGGCTTCTCATAAACAGTGAAGATTCGAATGGGGCCGCCTATTCCATTGCATTTTAGTTTCGAGCTGGGCCGGCATGTGTGGCTGGATTCATCTCCAATTTTGGTGGATAATGTAGCTGTTACCATCCGCTCAAAAAAAATGTAGCTGTTACTTGTTAGAACTATTTAATGAATAAATTCCCTGTTGCTAAAACGAGGTAAAGTACATTTTTTTCTCAGAAAGAAAAGTAAACTAGAACACTCAATGTAAGGAGATTGAACGAAAGTAAATTTACTTTTAAAAAACTAGAGCAAATTGAATCTTTGAACGCTGACACGCTGCTTAGAATATTTGAAGTCTTCTCGTTGAAAAATGCGCCTTGGGGTAGCATGACACGACGGTATAAACCTGCCTGTAACAAACGGGTCAACTCTAGCACACACACTGAACAAAATCCACCAGCACAGATACACGATATAAACCTGCCTGTAACAAACGGGTCAACACGCGTTTATCCTGTACTACTGCTGTATGCACTATTGAAATCTGCATATGTACCACGCACCCCACGGCACCGATCACAAGTCACCACTCGTAAAACGTTGCAGCTCCGTCAGGGACGATGTCACGTGCTGCCGGCGGCGGCGGTGCCAATCTTCACGTCCGGGTTGCGCACCGTCTTGAGCCACATCCCGGCGAGCACCCGCGAAGACAGGCTCCACACCACGTCACTCCGCCGCTGCTGTTGCTGCTGCCTCGCCCTCGCCTGCGGCGTCGTGGCCCTCCTGCTGCCGGCGCGGCCAGGCCCGTGGGCCAGCGCCCACTGCATCGCCGTCAGCTTCTCCCTCTCCGCGCGCCAGCTCGCGCTCCCTCCTTCCGTCGAGCACCTCGCCTGCACCCCGCCCACGTGCAGGCTCCTCACCTTCAACCTCCCGCCGGCGACCCCCGCCGCGCCCAGCATCCGCGCCGACTGCACGACGGCGACCATGGGCGCGCCCACCGCCTCGTACCGCCGCGACGGGTCCCGCAGCTGCACGGCCGCCACCACCGTGACGCGCCCGTCTGATCCGCCGCCGCCGGACTCCGACCACCACTCGTCGGCCGGCACCAGCGAGCCAAACACGTCCGCCGCCGTCTCCCCCGCGGCCACCTCGAACGGCGCGCCCTCGTCGGCCATCTCGGCCTGGACCATGAGCGCGTCCACCGCCATGGCCTCCAGCTTCTGCAGCGAGAAGGCCAGCACCTCATCCACCGTCTCCGGGTCGCTCCCCCCCGCGCTCCAGAACCCGGTGGCCACGCGCTCCCTCCGGCCCTCTGACACGGCGGCGGCCAGCCTCCGGACCAGCCGCACCGACCTCGCTGCGCTCGAGCTCGCGGTTGCGCCGCCCTCCTCGGTGCGCCGCCCTGCGATCACGGCCTCCGCGATGCCCTCGAACCCAACCTGCTCGGGCGTCTTCCCGGTCAGGCTTTCCATGCTCCCCAGCGACGCCATCTTGTCCCGGACCGCGTCGAGACCGCCCGCGGCCGCCATCTTCTGGAGCACGTCGAACCCGGTAGCGGCGGCCATGGCGCTCGGCAGCACGAACGGTCTCGACACCTGCATGGCGAGCTTCGGGGGAACGTCTCTGCTTGCGAGCGGCACGTCGAACGGGTTCATGGAAACCAAGAACCCGCCGTCGCGCGTTCGCACCGCCGGGCCGAGGCTCGGGCCCAAGTCCGGCACCACCGGCGACGGAGGCGTCTCTCTCAGCGCCGCCGCCTTCTTCTCCGACCTCGGCGTCATGGGTTGCTTCAGCTTCCTGCTGCCGTTCTTATCGTCGTCAGCCACCAGCTCGAGCTTCCTGAGGAACTCCACGGTCACCATCTCTTCATCCGCGTCGAGGTTCAGCTGCTGGCCCACTACCCTGGGCGACTTGCTATGGTTCCCGCCGCTCGTCATCAGCGCCTCGATGGCCTCGATCTGCTCGGCAATGGAGTCGAGCTCGCGCAGCGCGTCCCGCTGCTCCTGGAAGTGGACTACCTCCTTGACCTTCTCCACGCCCTTATCGATCACCTCGTACTGCTGGTAGTCGACGTCGCTGGCGGAAAGCTCGTCGTCGTCGCCGGTACTACGCTTGTCCTCCACGTTGAGCCGGTCGAGCAGCTGCCGGTAAGCTCTCATGGAAGGCGAGATAGCGCCGTCGCCGGATGAAAGCTTCGGCGTGCTGCTAGCCACGATGCTGAAAGATTTCTTGCTGTGAGTCCTCGCGCGAGCGGGGGACGGAGACGAGGACACGTCGGCGCTCCATCTCCCAGCAGCCGCGGCTTGCGTGTTGTAGAGGCGAAGCCCCGCGTCGTCCATGAGCTGGAACCCGAGCGTGAGCACGAGCTCGGCGCCGGCTGCCTTGCCTGCGAGGCGGAACGCGCGATCGAACCGGCGGACACGGCGGCCCTCGGAGCCGTTGATCTTGGCGAGGGAGTCGAGCACGAGCGCGCTGACGTCGACGGCGTAGGTCCCGAGGCGGACGTCCGCGGCCTCGACGGGGAGCACGGACACGACGAACGGCCGCGGCTCGAGTTTGAGGGGCTTCCCGGTGCCGTGTCCGCCGGTGAAGTAGAGGTTGCACCTGACGAAGAGCGTCTCGTCGAACTCCGCGGAGCCGTCGCGGGAGACGCGGGCCGGCATGGTCTGCATCGCGTCCTTGGATTCCGCCTTGCGGACGGAGACGGCGAGGCGGAGGCTGGCCATGGAGGCCGGCAGGCCGCGCACGGCGGCCACCTCCACGGAGAAGAGGCACCCGGCCCGGCGCTTCCCGATGCGGGACAGCGCGCGCATGGGCTTCTTCCAGCTGCTCCATGCCGACGCAGACGACGTCCCCTCGGCGGCGCTCCTCGAGTAGTCCTCGCTGGCGGCGGGCGCCGGAGGAGGAGTCCTCGAGCGCGGCGCGGCCCCTAGCCACGACGAGAGCGAGAGGCGCGACGAGCGCGCCCTTCGCCCCTCCCGTCCCGTCCCGTCCATGATGCGCGGGCCATCGTCGCCGGAACGCGCGATGGCGAGCGACGCGGTGCGCCGGTGGATGGCATCCGGCCGGTCCAGGTAGTCGCTCAGCTCGCCGCCACGCGACCCGGCCATGGGAACCGCACCTTGCTTGGCTGGCTTGCTCGCTCGTTAGCTCGCCGGCCCTCCACGACCTGTCCACGTACGTAGAGTACGTACACACTTGAGCAATCAGCTATTAGCCTTTTTTTTTCTCTTCCTCGAGCTGGACCAGGGAAGCTCGTGGTGCGGATCGTGATAGATATAGCTTTCCCCTTGGTCGTCGTGCACCGCGTTGGCGCCAAGCGGGAGTTGAATAAACCTGCCAACGAACGAACGAACTCGCGCGCGCGCGCCGTCATCCGCATCGGACGGCAGTGGCCCGCCGCCTCCGCGTGTCGTTGGTCCGATCCACGGCTCGTAAGTCGCAGCAGCGTCCGAATGGCTGGTGACTTGTCCACGGACCACGGAGACGGAGGGAGGTTAGGCTGGGTGGAACAGGAGGTGGCCACAGGAGAGGAAGAAGAGGCTGTGGCCACGCGGGGATCTGGTAATTGTGGCCTGCTTGCGATCAGGGCAAAGTTGATGTGATCCGGCGTTAATGCGACCGGGAAATTAAACGCGTCACATCGTTTTCTTCTTCCTCCTCCTCCTCCTCCTCCTCGATCCTTCGTTTACCCCGTAGTTACGTGTAGGTGGGATTGGCCGCTGGGGCTGGGGCACGAGCGTGTCAAGCACTCAAGCTCTCCGGCCGGCCGGGGAGGGAGGTTGGTTGGGTTGGGAGCGAGCCGGGCGGCGATGGTGCCGCGGAGTGGAAGCGAAATAAATGTACGGCAGGCACGTACACGTAGTAACGCGGAGCGCACGTCGGTGCACCGAGATTCACGCAAGTACTCCTATCTCATCTTAAACTCCAACGAAAAGCAACGCTCAAAAAAGTCAGACGTCTGTTGTCAATCCGTTTGCGGGTCGTGTCGAGGAGCAGTGTGGCTGTGTGTGTGTGGGCCTCCGATCCTAACAGCGAAACGTTATCTGCAGTACGTGTGCACGATCGCGGATAGAGATTAGAGGATATTTCCCGGTCGAGTCGACGAATCTCCTTCCTCGCGATTACGTTTGACAGAGCAAGTACCCCGGATGCGTTGGGTGACGACCAACCTCCCTAATTTTGTTTCTCTTTGAAAGAAGAAAGGGTCCACGACGTCTCACTTCTGTACGTCTCAACGGTGAATGAGGTCGGTCGTTCCAGCGTTTTTTTTTTTCGAGCCGGAGTCTTGGGGTTGGTCGTTCCAGCGTTTTGTTTTTTTTTTCCGAGCCGGTGTCCGAAAGACTCGATCTATTAATTAAGAAGAATAGACTTGTCCAGTTAATTTACGGAAAACCGGACGAAAAAATTGGCGTCCCACCACTCTACTCCCTCAGTCCCGAAAAAATTGGCGTCGATGGTCTTTTTGCAAAAACACCCCTCCCATTTCTTCTAATCAACCCTCGCTACATCTCTTTACATACTCGTACCCCTTCGTTTCTTTTCTTTCTTTCTTTTTCGTCTCCCCTCCCGTCTTGCTCGCTGCCACCCCGATGACGCCGATGCTGTGCTCCGCCTCCCCTCCCTCCCCTCCCCTCCCAGCTCTCCTCCGCCGCGCTCCCTCTCTCACCCGCCTCTCCTCGCCTCTGCTGCGCTCCATCTCCCCCTTCCTTGTGATGCGCTCCCCTTGCGGAAGAATTGCCGGCGATGAAGCTGGCTTCTTTTGGCCAAGAATCGCCGGATCCGGCGGCGGCGAGGCCAGATCCGGCGTCGACGAGGCTGGATCCAGCGGCGTGGGACGCCGTGTCCGAGGAAGGCAGGGGCGCCGCACGCGTGCTTGATTTCGCCGAGCGGGCGGGGTGCACGTTAGAGCGTCGTGGGGAGAGTGCTTTGCTGGAGCTCACCATGAGCCTCCCTCCATGTCGCCACCACGATCCATGGCGATCTCGGGCGCCACGTCGTCGCTGTCCCGGTCCTCGAGCGTGCCATCGCCGTCGTCATCGTGCGTGGCGTCGACCTTGTGCCTGATGGGGAGAGGAGTAGGCCGGTTCCGCCGCCGCCGCAACAGCATCCCGAGAAGGATGAGGAGGAGCAGCGGAAGGGGGGAGTGGGCGCTCGCCGCCTTCTCCGGCTGGATGCAGCTTGGCAACACCCACACCATGCTCGGCCGCATGGACGAAACCATCTCTTGAAGTGTGATTTGTAATAATTGTGAAGTGTCTGATTTTTTTGTAAAGTGGACCTGTGAAGACCCCCACGCCAATCTTTTCGGGACAGAGGGAGTACGTCTCAACGGTGAATGGGGTTGGTCGTTCCAGCGTTTTGTCAAACTTTTGATAAGATGTGGCACACCTACTGATGAACCACAGGATGACAGTGGGGCAGGAACGAAACACAAACATCGACACGGATGGTAGCATTAACATCTGGTACAGCATCATCGAAGGAAACTCATAATGATCCATTACAAATTTATAATACCACACGATGTGCAGAAATACCACACAATGTGCATAAAATAAACAACACAGCAGATACAGGAGTAGGGGAAAAGAGCTGCGGACAACACGTTTTCCTCCTATCCCTGCAAGCACACATCGACCGAGTCCGGCCAAAACGACAGACAGTATAACATGCAACAGAAACATTTCCCACTTCCCAGGCCAGGTCGCCAAAGTACCTGCCAGCCAGTGTTTTACCGCTGGTAATAATTTTGAGGGTTCTCTTCGCTTGGATGGTTGTGATTGGATCGGCTGAGCGGTGAGCGCAAGAGGAGCTTCAGTATACTCGCGGTGTCTGCCTCATGGCTACATTCAGGCTGCCCTCCATCCCTAAGTTGTTGCTCTGCATCATCACTACAAACTCGGCGTAATCGATTTTACCATCCTGAAAGTTCAGAACAAGGGAAATACTTCACATTAGATTCAGTCTGCTATCACGGGGGAGAGAAGGAGATAGAGAGCCCAATCTCCACAGGTAATTTCCTCATATTCTACTAGTGAAGGAAGGTTTAGACGGGATAACATTTTTGGACCAAATTCACCATCATATTATACACATATTCCTGCATATTTCATAATCCGCCTAGAAAAAACATTGATGTCATGACTTACTAAAGAACCGACAAGATGGACTTACATTGTTTTGATCAACCTCCAGTATTGTCTCTTCGAGGAATTTATCTTCCACATTGCGTTCGACGCAAGCTTTCTGAAGCTTGTCGACCGTGATATAACCACTTCCATCTTTGTCAAAATATGTAAAGGCTGCCATCAGGTGTTCATCGTGTTCCAATTTAGTAAGAGGTACTGATGCAGCAATAAAATCCTCCGAGTTGACAGTCTTTGTGGCGTCATTATCAGCCTGAAATAGAAATTAACAGTGTAAATAGATCAAAACTCTTGCTTTCAATTAAACTAAATCCTTGAGTTGAGGTTTTGCTTGTAACATGGATTGAGTAGCTTTCTGACAAGAATGTGATATCTTAGATTTTTCACAAGCGCTCAAAATAAGTTACAAGGTTCTGAAAGCAGACAGTTTATTTATGCAACCTATTTACTTTGTATCAGACAAAAATGGCGCCAAAAAAATCATCAATTATGGGCAATTTGAGCACAACAAGTACTGCTACTATGATACATAGTACCTTTCTTTTCCTTGTAAATACTCCCTCTGATTCTAAATTTTTGACTCAAATTTGCCCAAATATGGATGTATCTATTCTTAAGAAGTGTCTAGATACATGTAATATTTCGACAACAATTTAGGATCGGAGTGAGTAGTATTTACTTACCGCTTCCATCGAATCAGTAATTCCACCAAGAGTAACCAATCCTGTATTTTCAGTGTCCATTGCCTTGAACGTTTCCCTTAACCCAGCAAGCTCGTCCTCTGAAAGACGCTCAGCAATAACCTGGATTCAGAGCAAATAAGGGAGATGGATAGCTCATTGGTGATAGAAGTTCAGAAGATAACAATGGACAATGAAAGTAGTAATTGAGTGGTATTTTGCAGGTGAGCTTGTATATCCTATCCATCCAACCCTATGAACTAATATCCATGTCAACTTTGAATGGACGAATGCTAGCTCAGGAAAAATTGGACAGATGGTCTCAGCGATAGCCTGGATTCATTAAGTTTTTTGCAACAATGAAGCATGTACAAATAAGATTGAATACACTTGCACAGACTCTAATGATGACAGGATTTTAAATAAGCAAGTAGTAAACTATAACCAAATTCCATGTTGTCAACGATTAAGACCCCAAAAGGAAAAATTTGAACTGAAGCAAATCTCTCTGAGTCTATGACAATGATATACACAAGATGACTTTTCTAAGGAGGACATAGGTGCTACAAATAGAAAAGGCAGTCTGCAGATTTTTGTAAAGGAGGATGCTTCACCATGTTGACAAAAATGGCGAAAAGTAATAACTTCTGCACGACATAATGCAAGCAAATGGAAACTTACTTGCAGAGCCAATTTCTTTAACCTATTCATTGAATAGAATTGATTGAGACGAGAAAGAACACTTGGGTCCATAGCTTGTTCAGTAGCCACTCCAATATCACATATCCAGGGATGCTCTGGTAATTAAAAAGATGAATATTAAACTGTAAACAATAGCTCTTTCTCACACCTAGATCTTACTAAGCCGTAGTGAAATTATTTTATGACAAAGCAAAGCACTAAAATAAGGTCTTGCGTTGAATAAAGGTCATAAATTATGAAGAGAAGTTAAGCTGTGCTAACCTAACACTTCATGGGCCTTCAAACGCTCTGCTGGAGAAGGACAGAGCATTTTTCTTACAAGATCCTTTGCACTGTCGGATATAGTGGGCCACAGTTTTGATTCCAAATCAGCACGTCCTTCCCGAATTTTAGCAAATATTTTGTCTTGCGTATCTGGTAAAGAGTCAAACAAGTATTTTTCAGCAAATCAACACATTCAGTGATGCAAAAATTTACAAAACATGCCAAATCATTCACCTCCCAAAAATGGCGGGTCGCCACTTAGCAATATATAGAGTATCACTCCAACTGCCCATACATCAGCCTCAGGTCCATAATGCTGACCCAATACCTCTGGAGCAACGTAAAATGGGCTTCCCACTAAATCAGTGAAAATCTGGCCTGGTTCGAAGAACACAGACAGACCAAAATCGATTGCTTTTATAGACAAATCATTATCTTTATCCACCAAGAGGAAGTTTTCTGGCTTGAGATCCCGATGCATCACCCCAAGTGAATGGCACTTCGCTATGGCACCAGCGATAACTCTTGTCAGCTTAGCAGCCTTATGCTCACTATAATGTCCTTTTTGATGAATGCGGTCAAATAGTTCTCCGCCTGCACAAAGCTCCATGACGATGTGCACGGCCTCTTTGTCCTCATACTCATCCTTGATTGCGACTATGTTCTTCTGGCCCGAGAGATGGTGCATTATCTGGATTTCACGTCGCACATCCTCGATATCTTCCGTGTGGCAGAACTTGGCCTTCAAGATGGACTTGCACGCGTACTGGCACCTGGTGGTGATCTCGGTGCAGAGGTACGTCGTACCAAACTTACCCTGCCCAAGCTTATGGCCAAGGGTGTAATGTTCCCTTATGTTTGGAGTTTCTCGTTCGAGGACACGGGTGGACCTGAGGCTCAACACTTTTTGCATAAGTCCTGCAAAGCAATCCTCTGTATCGTTCACATCATCAAACCTAGAAGCCAAACGCTCGTTCTCGAACCGGTTGTAGTCAATGAATTTCTTCCCACGGGTTCCATTTGGGCACGAATTACCCATACCCGCAAAAATTGAAGTATATTCTACATCATACGGAATGCAAGTTAGGTACCTACTGAATATTCCACAACACTTAGCACAGGACGATTGGAGAATTTCTATATATAAGAAGACCCCAGTGCATGCCAGTTGTGAACCCTAACAAGAACTCGTACTTCCAATCAGCAAAATATATTCTAGCCTTACGGAGGACTCGGTAACAAAACAAAATCATCTTGTGATTCTTACCAAATACAAACAAAAACAATAGCACATGTGGTAACTACAAAATTACCTATTGTTTCATCTTGTCCATTGGAGCAACATTACCAACTTGATGCACTATCTTACAACAACATTTAGGCCCCGCTTGGGAGCTCGGTGGAACTTTCCACCTGTACCAGATTACGGTGGTAATCTACTGGGCACCGGAGAAAACCGTGGGTTGTCGGAAATTAATTTGGAGAAGGTAAGCCGTTTATATTTTTCCGGGTGGAAAATGCAAAACCGTTTTTGATCCTGCTCAAAACGACCAACCAATCGCAAGTTTCGGCCGGGAGGGGAAATCAAGTCCGGGCTGTAACTTACGCTGGTATTGGGCCACAAAACGAGGAACCAAGCAGGGCCTTAGGAGTTTCTGGGCAGCTCCATTTAGCATTCTACGGGCTATTGGCCTATGGCACACAAACCCAAACAAATCAATCTTATGATCCCTCGACACCGAAACAAACCAAGAACTCTATGAATCGTACACCGGGAAGCTCGCATGAAACCTCCACTACACCCATACCCTCTACCAAACTCGTCGCCATGACCAAAACAGAAGAAATGTAGAAGCCAAACTCTAGATCAAAACTATTAGCTCAACTGGAACGGCGTGACTATGGGGCCGAAAAGGTACTCGGGGTCTCACTATCTCACCTGAAGTAGTGGGCTCGACCGGAGCCGGGAAGTGGGGGCACGGTGCCGGAATCCTGGCTTCTCGAGAGGCCAAAATGTATAATTAACAGGAGGAAAGAAAATGAAGAAGAGAGCACAGAGGCATCAAAGGGGGTGATGCGGTTTTATACAGGCAGGCGCCAAAGCGGCGTGCCGGACAATATTCGCCAAGCTGGACCCCACGAGTGATGTAAGGCTCGGATTGTCCCACGTTGGCGGGATGCCAATATGAACGTTCATGATGTCCTTGGTGAACTAAACGTATAAGCCAGCCTTTTTGCTGCCATAAAGAAAACATTTCATAGTTCTTTCCGTGGTTCTTCCTTAAGCTTGAGGATGAATCAGTGGGTACCACAAAAATGTGAATCATATTTAATTAGTCGCAACCAACAAACCATTGATGTGTCGGGCGTGATTTCACGAGTCGTGACAAACAAAAGTTGCGTCGGATAATGGAAAGGTCCGAAAGGAGCGGCGTTCGATGAGTTAAAGTTGCGTACAACTTTCCGCACGGTTCTAGAACGTGTAACGTATAACTCAGTAAATTACGTACGTTAACATTGTCTAAGAAGACAAGAAAAACAATGTTTTTATGTAATGCGTGAAAAATCAATTGGAGTTGGAACCAGGGCTACCTGGGCTGCAGCCCTGGTCGTGAGCCAAGAGTATTGATAATCCCCATTAGTAAATCCCAAAAGAACTACGATCTAGCATGTCAGTTTAGAACTTTTTGTCCACATTTACAAGGGCTAGTGTCAGCAGCAAACACATCTACTTGTAAGCCCATCAAAATGTGAAATTAACTGTGTCTTTATGCTAAAATTTAAATCTTGCCACCGTCGTTCAGTGTGTTCATCCACTGAATATACATGCATAGTAAAATATACTTGACTATACATTAAGAATGCCTTTTGGTCATTAAAATTCAGCCCCGGTCGCGTTTGAATCATGGGTCCGCCACTGCGCGCGCAGAGAGAGAGCAGAGAGAGAGAGCAGAGAGAGGCGCTGTACCAACACAAACTTTTCATCTCAAACAATCCGAAGGCAATCATATGCAACACATAGTAGGCAACCTCATATTTAAATCCCAGTCAAAGGCAAAGCCCATCGACTGTATTATGGCAAGCCTGGCTTGGCCGAGCATGTTACTTTGTTTCTCAGATAAAAAAAGCTCGAAACGGTTTCAAACATACTTTTCATATTAGAAAATGGCTTCAATAAGTACCACTTGTGGAAAAAGCATTAATTTAGTTATTTTTTAAAATTCAGCTCACACATGTATTGGGCCTAAAACCATGCATGGCCCGTGTTTAAATAGTCTACTCACGATTCACAACATGTTAAAAATTAAAGTCCTAAAGTTCTTTCTAAATTATTGTATTTTATTGTGAGAAGGTTGATATCTGTTAAGGGTTCGATGTGGTTATGTCGGGGGGATGACCCCGGATAGGATCAAGACGACACACATTAGTCAAGATGACGAAGGCAAAGTCGGCACAAGCATGTGCGCCGAAATCTTTAAGCCAAACTAATACCAGGCCGGCATACCACGTATATGCCGGCACCTCTATCTTGTCTTATATGATTGCAGGATAAGCACAAGTACTCCGATCTCGGCCGACGCCGAGATGTGCCAACGGTCTTATCCTTATCACATGGCGCAAAGTAAAACAACGTCCTCTTTATCACAGGAAAGCAGTCGTTGCTTACGTCTCGGTGTCAGGCGACTGCGCAAAGAAGCACCGAAAGAGAATCGGTGACGGAAGCCGGCGCGTGGTCACTGTACGTGTTGCCGGGTGCCAGGAAAAGTAAAGCTGCTTTGTACCCTGCCGTGCGCTCCAGAGGGAACCGAAGGACGTGCCCGGCTTGGCCCGTAGAAGATAACGTTAGCCTTTGGTCCAAATGTCAGTGTGACATGGACGATCCATAAATAGGAGCACTAGCCCTCTCAGGAGAGGGGGCTTCACTTAGTCATCTAGGGTTTTCCCCTTCTTCTTCTTCTTCCTCAAGAAAACTGCTCAAGGAGCACCATTGTAGATCTTGGTATCTCGGCAAATACAACCAAGCAGGAGTAGAAGTTTTACCTCAACAAGAGGGCTCCAAACCTGGGTAAATCGTGTGTGTGTTCTTGTGTTTGTGCGTGGTTCTCATCATGTCCTCCCTCCTCCGGATCCTCCTTCGTCCATCGGCCCTAACATAAGCCATCCTATGACATCTGTCGTGACACCACCACGACAGTTGGCGCCCACCGTGAGGCCAGCAGCGGCGCTGGCTGGAGTTTTCATCCGGACGGGAAGCTTCCTCGTCACCGGAGAGCGCGTGGTCTCCGGTTTGGTCCAGAAATTCGGCTCTCTGGGCTTCATCGACAACAACGCCGACTGCTTCAACAACGCACCGCTTCCCTGCGCCGGCCGTTTCTTCAACTTCGGCATGCATGAGGTTTATGTCGCCACTGACAGTACTTGCAGGTACCCCGAGCAGGTGGTGGAGGCCGAAGATCCCCCCGCCGTCTACACGGTTCGCGGCCGGCATGTCGACTGCCCCGCTGACCTTGTAGAGGTCATGGTGACGGCTCATGACGGTGATGCTGGCAAGGGTGCTACCGAGAGTGGCGCGCTCCCAAGCAAATCCGGCAGAACGGCGAAGTTCCCCATGGAGAAGCCGAAGAACATAGCTGCTCAAGCCGGCACATCAGCCCTGCCACCAAAGCCGACTCAGCTCCAGGCCGCCATCGAACGGCTGACCACGCCGGTGGCGTCAAATGCTAACCTGGCCCAGCTACAGGCTGAGTTGGAGTTGGAGCGCCAAAAACTGCTGCAAGAAGCTGTCGATGTGGCTCGCGCTCGACAAGAGCTTGATATTTCGCTCCGTGAGTATAACAAAGCCCATGGTCTCAATTCTACCGCATTGACTAACCCTAGCCGAGTTGGAGAAGTGCGTAACCGTGGCAGGTATCTGAAGTGCTCAAGGATGCCGGCATGGCAGCATGTTATGGCAGAAGCTGCAAAGAGAAATGCCGGCTACTCTGTCCGAAATGATCAAGATCACCGACATGTATGCGCTCGGTGACCCGACTCAGCCATCGCTGATGCCGGCAGAACCGCAAAGAGAGTAGCCGACATATAATCCTCCCGGGGCATTCTGGAGAAATGATCATCAAGATCACCGCAACAAGAGAAGGGACGACATGCCGGATTACCGGTATGGGCCAGCCCATGTCGCCGCAATTCAGGATCAACCCGATGCCGGCTTTAGCCAGCGCCAAAAGATTGGGAATCAGCAGTGGGCCAAGAAGGGAGAGCAAAGAAGCCCTGGCAAGATAAGCAGAAGTACACGTTTGAGATGATGCTGGATCAGCCTTGTCGTTTTCACACGACTAATCCCAGCAAACTGGCAAATCACATGACCCAGCAATGCAGCTGGATGCAGCGGGCCGAGAAGGGCGAGGCAAGTCGTCTTCCCCCTCCTCCGTCGCTCACAGGCGCTAACGCCCAGATCCAGGGACCTCCTTCGGCAAACAATGCTGTCAACCAGGTGGAAGACCAAGGTATCCCGGAATATGCCGGAAGAAATGAGTACAAGGAGTATCACCAGAGCTACATGATCTTTATCACGGAGCCGACTGACTAGCAGAGTCAGCGCAGGCCGGAGCTGGAGGTCAATGCTGTTATGCCGGCAGTGCCAAAATTTATGTACTGGTCGAAACAGGAGCTCAACTGGAGCCGGGCAGGCCATCCCAAGGTTATGCCAAACCCTGGTGGTTATGCTCTGGTGGTTGACCCGACGCTCATTGGGCCTGACATTAACGTCAAGTTCACTCGGGTTCTCATTGACAATGGGAGCAGCATAAACATCATGTACTGGGACACGATGCTCAAACTCGGCATTACTGATAACATGCTTGAGCCTAGTCGGACTATCTTTCATGGTATTGTGCCGGGAGTATCTTGTGCCCCAGTAGGCAAGATCCGAGCTGACGTCTTATTCGGCACCAGGGAGAACTGTCGAACCGAGAACTTGGTGTTTGAAGTGGTGGACCTCAGCAGTCCGTACCATGCGCTGCTTGGTAGACCGGCATTGGCCAAATTCATGGCGACAACCCACATTGGCTATCTGAAGATGAAGATGCCGGGACCGAATGGTATCATAACCATTACTGGCAACTACAAGCGTTCGATGGAGTGCGCGGCGGCAGGGTCTGCTTTGGCCGAGTCACTCGTTATCGCTGGTGAGAAGAAGAAGTTGCAAGATGCTGTTGCGTTGGCTCAGTCGGCACAGATTGGCCTGCCGGCTATGACCAATCCCCATGGAAGCATGGCTTTTCAGGCAGCCAAGGAAACGAAGAAGATCCCGGTCAACAGTGAGTTCCTGGACCGCACCGTTATCATTGGTGCCGGCCTGAACGCAAAATAGGAAGGCGAGCTCACCAGCTTCCTTCGTGAGAATCAGGACATCTTCGCATGGTCAAATCAAGACCCGTCAGGTGTGTCGAGGTAGTTGGTTGAGCACTCATTACATGTTAGACCAGACGCAAGACCGGTGAAGTAGCCCCTTCGACGCTTCTCCGACGACAGAAGGAAAATCATATTGGAAGAGATATCCCGGCTTCTAGCTGCCGGCTTTATCATGGAAGTGTTGCATCCCGACTGGCTGGCAAACCCGGTCATGGTCGAGAAGAAGAAAGACGACCCAACTGCTGCCAAGGTGTGGCGCATGTGCATCGACTACACCAGCCTGAACAAGGCATGTCCCAAAGATCTTTTTCCATTACCTCGGATCAATCAAGTGATCGACTCCACTGCCGGGTGTGAGTTGCTGTCTTTAGTAGACGCATACTCTGGTTTTCACCAGATACCGCTGAACCCTAATGATCAAATAAAGACATCATTTATCACCCCATTCGGGGCTTATTGCTATCGCACTATGCCGTTTGGTTTGAGAAGTGTAGGGGCTACTTATCGAAGGTGCATGCAGAAATGCTTGCACGACCAACTCGTTAAGAATGCGCAGGTATATGTCGACGATGTCGTCATAAAAACCAAAGAAAGCCCCACACTGCTTGATGATATCCGGGAAACGTTTGCAAATCTGAGGAGATTCTGAATGAAGTTAAACCCGGCCAAATGCACATTCGGTGTGCCGGCAGGGAAGCTACTCGGTTTCCTGGTATCGAGCCGAGGTATAGAAAGGAACCATGTGAAAATCGCCGCCATAGAGAGGATGAAATTGCCAAAATGTCTCAAAGATGTGCAGAAATTTACCGGATGCTTAGCATCACTAAGTCGTTTCATTAGTCGGCTGGGTGAAAAGGCAATGCCCTTATACCAGCTGATGAAGAAAACCGACAAATTTGTGTGGACGCAACAGGCAGAAGTGGCATTTCAAGAGCTGAAGAATATGATTGCTACAATGCCGATATTAGCCTCGGCAATGGACAAAGAGCCGATGTTGTTGTATATAGCAGCAACAAACCGAGTCGTCAGCGCCGTCATAGTGGTGGAAAGAGATGAAGATGGCAAGTCGGTGCAGAGGCCGGTATACTACCTGAGTGAGGTGTTATCATCGTCTAAGCAAAATTATCCCCATTACCAGAAGATGGCATACGGCGTTTATATGGCGGCAAAGAAGCTGAAGCATTATTTTGACGCACATCAGTTCTGGGTTATATGTGAAGCACCCATCTCGGAAATCATGAGCAATAAAGATGCAAGCGGCCGGATAGCCAAATGGGCTATTGAGTTAGCACCCTACACGTTGCAGTACGACAGACGAGATGCCGTAAAATCTCAGGCTCTGGCGGATTTCTTGGTAGATTGGGCCGAGATGGAATATGAACCACCGCCACCCAAAACCAGCTACTAGAAAATGCATTTTGATGGCTCCAAAATGAAAAGTGGGCTTGGTGCCGACATAGTCCTGACTTCGCCTAAACGCGACCAACTTAAATATGTGTTGCAAATTCATTTTGCAACGTCCAACTATGTCGCCGAATATGAGGCACTTGTTCACGGACTGAAGATGGCAAAAGAGATTGGAGTTCACCGGATTCAATGCTTTGGCGATTCCGACTTAGTGGTCCAGCAAGCCTCTGGCAATTGGGATGCTTTGGATGCCTATATGGCGCTGTACCGCTTTCATGTTCAGAAGATTAGTGGCTACTTCGAAGGGTGCGAATTTCATTATATACCACGGGCGGAGAATGAGACAGCCGACACTCTGTCGAAGCTCGGCTCAACGCGATAGGCCATCCCGGCTGGTGTGGCATTGGAACATTTACGCAAGCCATCCATCAAGCCATCACCCGAAGCAGAGTCAATATTTATCCCGGCGAGCTCAGAAGATGGCGTTACTCCAATGGACATTGACAGCGGCAGTGGTTCTGATGACCCGGGGACTGAGCGCCTAACTCGGCTGAAGCAATGGCTGTTGAGCCAATGGAGATAGATGAACCAGTTTTTGCCATTCGTCCTGTGCCGGCTTGGGCACAACCAATAATGTCCTACCTCAAAGATGGGAACCTCCTGGAAGAGGAAGTGTCGGCAAGGCAAATTCAGAGAAGGGCGAAGGCATACACTATCATCAATGGCGAACTCTACAAGAGAAGTATTACTAACGTCTTGCAGTGATGCATTGAGCCGGCAGAAGAGCAGGAGATACTCCGGGATATTCACCAGAGAGAGTGTGGTCATCATGCCTCTTCAAGAACATTGGTGGGCAAGGCATTCCGGCACGGTTTCTACTGGCCGAGTGCACTACAGAAGCAGAGGACATGGTCCGGAAGTGCAACGGTTGCCAAAGATATGCCAGCAAGATTCACATGCCGGCATCTGAGCTCAAGACTATCCCAATTACTTGGCCGTTTGCTGTTTGGTGTTTGGATATGGTGGGACCCTTCAAGCGGGCGCGAGGAGGTATGACACATATCTTGGTCATGGTTGACAAGTTCACCAAGTGGATCGAAGTGAAGCCGATACGGAAATGTGACGGCAAGACCGCGGTATCGTTTATGAAAGACGCCATCTTGAGGTACGGTTACCCGCACAACGTCATCACGGATAACGGCACAAACTTCGCGAAGGGACCTTTCACGCGATTTTGCGCGGAAAAGAAAATCCGGCTGGATATCGCCTCCGTGGCACATCCTCAGTCCAATAGACAAGTTGAGAGAGCAAACGGCATGGTTCTAGCCGGCATAAAACCTCGGCTGATTGAGCCACTGGAACGCACTCCAGAATACTGGTTAGATGAACTCCCGGCTGTGCTATGGAGTCTTAGGACGACTCTAAATCGCTCTACAGGCTACATGCCATTCTTTCTCGTATATGGGGCGAAGTTGTCTTACCAGCTGACATTGAACATGACTCTCCACGAGTGACCATGTATACGAAGGCCGAGGTAAAAGAGGCCCGAGAAAATGATGTCGACCTGCTCGAAGAAGCATGAGAATTGGCTCTATCTCGGTCCGCCATCTATCAACAACACCTAAGGCGTTATCACAGCCGGAAAGTAAACCCGCGAGTATTCCGGGAAGGAGACCTCGTGCTCCGACTTGTGCAACGCACAGCCGGCATGCATAAACTGTCACCCCCATGGGAAGGACCCTTCATTGTGAGCAAAGCGCTACACAATGATTCCTACTATCTTATAGATGCGTAGGATCCCAAAGCAAACAGGATGGACCCGTCAGGCGATGAGACCAAGAGGCCATGGAATGTAGTTTTGCTTCATCCGTTCCATACTTGAAAGATGAGTATTTGTATCGTTTTTTCCTTTTTGTTGAATGTTTGGAGACAATGAAATTATCCGCCGGGTTCTTAAAAGGAACTCGGGGACTTCCATGCTATTTAAGTGTTGTATTGCATTTATCATTTTGTGTGTCGGAGTGGCTTGATTGTGTAATCTTATGTCGGTTTAGTAATGTGTCGATACTGAAAACTCCCTCTACGAGTTCGCTGTTGTCTGCAACCCGGCTTCATGGCAAGCTAAAGTATGGGTATGAAATTACTGAACACATGAAAAACGATTGCAGAGATAAGCAAATGAGCGAGCCGAGATACGTGCTATTTTACCTAACCCGGCATTTCCTTCCTGTATCGGGCATACCCAAGCGAGTTTTTTGAGTTTAAACTTTTTTGAAAGGTATGTTCTATGACTTCGCAATTCATATGTCGAACGCCGACAAGGCAGACAAAGAACCAAAGTCATAAAATTTCACTAGCAAAAAAAATAGACTCAGGGACTCGGTTGGGAACTCAATACTTAAAAGACTTAAGCAAATTAAAGATATTGTGGTTCACAACCAAAAATATTTTGAACTGTTTACATAAGCACTCGGCATCCCGGAGATTTGATAAGCTTTAAAGTGTTTTTTCTAACATAACTAAGAAGAAACAGAAGGATTGTTGGCGCCGGTACTCGGAGCGTCCGTCGCAGTGGAAGCCGACTCGACGACAATCTCTTCGTGGACTTCTTCCTCGTCTTCCTCGGCTGCCTCCTCGTCCCCGTAGGCTGTCGGACCCTCCACAAACTTATGCACATCGGCATATTGAATGAAGGAATAAGCCCGCTCTTGACGCTTCGCGATCAGCTCCGAGTCCGAGAGGAAGGGGGAGCCGACACGCATCGACTGCAGCACGTCGAGGTTGATGCCGTCGTACCAAGAAAGTTCGAACGACAAAGCCTCATCGGCGCCGACACGAGCAGCCGACTCCCGCCACTCGTTCAGCCGGTCCCCCACTCCTAGTAGACGCTTCGCGAGTTCCGGGATGCCAGCCGGAGCCTCTTCTCCCGGCCACAAAGCTCGGAAGGCGCGAATGCCGGCGTTATGCATGTTGACCCCAAAGGACTTCAGGGGCTTAACGCGGCTCGCGATGCTGACGAGGTAGTCCTCCAGATCATACTCTGAAGGTACTGCCCTGGCTGGATCCCTTCTTCCGCGCGCTTTGATCACGGCGGCCTGGGCAGTCTCGGTAGAATGCGGGAAAAATTCTGATAAAGACAAAAAGGAAGTCATGAGTCTCGGCACCCTACTGCTGTTCTCGGCCAAATGATCAAAGAGAAAAGATTTGGACAAGGGCAGCTTACTGGTCAGCATCGTGTCTATCTTGATAAGATCACGCCTGCACACGCTGAGCAGGTGGGATCTCTCGGCTTTCCCCTCCGCGACAGAGGTAGTGCGGGTCTCGGCCTGGACTTCAAGATCCTTGCATTTCTGCATTTCGCCTTACAGGCGGATCTTCTCGTCGGCTTGGGTAGACAGAGCCGAGGTAAGTTGAACTACCTCGGCCTTGTGCGCCTCCGCCTGAGCCTCGAGCTGCGCCCTCAGCCGAGACACCTCATCCCGGTGCTGTTCCTCTAGCCGGGTCTTCTCATCTGTTTGGAAGACATGAGTTACGAAAGCCCAAGTTTAAAATGGATGAAACCCGAGATAAGGATAAGATTATACCTTGAACTTCCGTGATGCGCTTCAAGAGTTCCGCCACTTGAGCGTCGTCCCCGGCTGTGGATGAGAGCACGCATCAGTTTGCACAGTACATTGATACTCGGACATAGTTTCTATGCTGGCGGAAATGTATTTACCCTTATTCTGGTGCTCGGCTACCAAAGCCTTGTGCTCCGCCGCCAGCTTCTTATGCTTCACCAGCAGGACCTTCAAGGTGGCGGGGCGCATATTCATGCAAGACTGCAAAAACGGTAATCCACAGTTAATTCTATTACAATGGGAGGTCAGCAGATGTAAGCTTCAGGCCGACTATTCTAAACCCGGCCTGAATCTCGGAGAATAAATGTTTGAAGCTTTTAAACTTCAGGCCGACTATTCTAAACCCGGCCTGAATCTCGGGGAATAAGTGTTTGAAGCTTTCAAGCTTCAGGCCGACTATTCTAAACCCAGCCTGAATCTCGGTGAATAAATGTTTGAAGTTTTCTAAGATAAACTTCAGGCCGACTAATTCTTACTCGCCCTAAACCTCGGGGACTAGCAATATGGATACTAGAATTAGAGTAAAAAACTTCAAAGGAATTCTTTGTACCTCAACAGCGCGGCTGGACTCAAACAAGGCGACCCTAGCCTGGAACATCCGGGCCGACACGGACTCCGGTGTCGGCCCCACCAGAGGGCTCTGCCGTGCCGTCTGCATGGTGCCGGAGTTCACCTCATAGCTATCGGCGCTGTTCCAGTCCATCACGAACTGGCCCAGCGACCCCCAGCTATGCCCGCTTGACGTCCTAAGGGAAACTCCCTGGTTACCCTGGACGGACTACGAGCTGGAGGAACTCGGAGGAGCTTGACCCGTCGGGATGGCGGAGCTCCTTCTCCTCCTAGCTTGCGCAGCCGCTAGTTGGGTAGCTTGCGGTTGCGGCAACGGCGACGGCGGTGTGGACGTCGTCTGCGGTCCTTGGGGTGTTTGGGCCTGTGTCGACGGCTATTGAGGAGTCTCCGTGGCTTGCGACTGTGTTTGCGTCTCAGCCGCCGCTGATGAAAGAGGGCTGCCAAAGTCCCGGCTGCAGATGTCCCGGCTTGGGCGACGCTCGAAGCGTCGATGCTCGGGCCGACATCCCGGATGGGGGATGTTGGATCGGCGGCGGTCTCGGTCTCTCCCTTGGCCTGAGTTGCAGGCTCGGCACACGGAGATGGGGCTGCCGGGATCTCAGACACAATGCACGTCTGAGACTAAGTGGCCGTCAGAGCCTCCCTGCAGGAATGAGAGTTGGTTATTTTCATGATGGTTAAGAAGGAAACCGACATCAAGGATTGAGATGCTATAAGCCTTACCCAACGACCATGGGCTTCGGCTTTGGTTGTCGGCCAGCGGTTTTCTTCCGCTTCACTGTCCTCGGAAGATCCTTCTCGGCGATGCGCTTTTCACGGGCCGGCGCAGCAGTAGCCGCCGGACCCGACGCCACAGCATCGGCGGGATCGTTCGAATCAGCTGATCCCGGATTAAGGCAAGCGTGAGTATTTTTATGATAAGTGTTCTAATAACTATGAGAGGATGTCAGAAGTCATTACCTTCGGTGCGACGGGGGCCGGCATGAGCGATCGGCATGTGATCCTCCGAATCCGGATCTTCATGGTCGATGGTCAGGCGCTCGCTCCCGAAGCGCTTGTTCGGGGAATTCTCGTCTTCATTGCGCTGAAGGGTAAACCTCTGCACAAAGAAATCAAGTTGAGCCAAGATAAGTCACTGTCAGATGAAAGCTGGCATAACATCATATCGGATGAGAACAGAAGACATGTACAAACAAAAACTTACCGGGGGCGGACGGTGCTTCCGGTTGAATGCCGGCATACCCCAGACCGAGTGCTCGGCCAAGCTCGTCTTCGCGATCGCCTTAACTTGGCGCCAAACTTCGAGCTTGTCTAGCCGGACAATTGACACCCGGTTAGGGTCGAACTGGCCGCTATAGAAGCACATCTTATGTGTCTGGCGTTGGAGCGGGCACAACCGCCGGTACACAAAGGTCGCCAGCAAATCGTCGGCCGTCATCCCGTTCGCCTTGAGGTCGAGGATGCCGGCATGAACTTCATTGATCTTGGGAAGACTATCCTTTGGATCGTACTTCCAGTTCTTCTTCTCCTTCGGAGGGCCGACTACAAATCCTGGCAAGTTGATCTTGTCGGTGTCGGAGGATTTCTTGACGTAGAAGAAAGTCTTGAGCCATTTCTTGCAGGACTCAAGACTCTGGATCCGAGGGAGGCTGAACCTCGGCGGGGTATGACGGTAGGGGCGTCGTACTGAGTCATGGGCTTAGCGGCGTCGGGATTGTCTCTGTCGGGAAGGACTTGGGCCGGAACATGAAGTATTTGGCCCACAAGTCAATGGAAGGCCAGAGGCCGAGATAAGCTTCGCAGCAGGTGACAAATGCCAAAAGAGTAAGGATGGCATTTGCCGGAAGGTGGTGCGGCAGAAGGCCAAAGAAATCTAGGAACTTCCTAGTGAAATCACTAGCCGGCAGTGCGAATCCTCGTTCAAACTGAGCAAGAAAGACGACATGCTCACCGAGTTCGGGCGTCGGCACGACCTCGTCGCCAGGGATCCGCCGGGTGCGGCAGAGCCACTCGATGTCTGCCGGCAAAACGTCAGACCCTTCCCAGTCGGCTCGCTCCGAACCCGTCTCCTCCTCGGTGTGCTGAGCAGCGGGGTCGACGGCGGCAGCATCGCGAGACGAAGAAGCCATTGATCAGCGAGCAGATCTAGGTTTAGAGTTTCTGGTGAGGAGACGGTGGCACAAGGCGCGAGCGGGCAAGAAAGCAGTGGCGGAGAGCTAGGCAAGCGCGCACGAGGATGTGGCGGCGAGCTCGGTGGCTGGGAGCTAGGAGGTGCGGAAGCAGGGAAGGTCGGACCTCACGGCAATGGTGGAGCACGCGAAGAGCAAAGGAAAGCAGAGAAGAGCGAGGGCGTTGGGGGAATGCGAAGAGTTTTCACCCTTGCTCGCCCCCTCCCCTTATTTATACCCGTAGCGCACTAATGGGGCGCGGATCTTCCGCGCCCACGATCTCCGTGGCCAACGGAAAGACCATGCACGATCATGGGGCAATCAACCCCATTAACGGCGCGTGCGCTCGGTTACTGCGCGTCGTGGCGTAGTAAATCCCGTCGAATCGGGAAGGATAAGGATCCACGTGGGAACCGATATTCCCCTCTTAATGGCCTGCCGGATTTATTGTCTGATGGGACGATATGCCCGCCTCAAAAGGCGTGCCGGCAGTATTCCAGGTCTTATCTTCCCGTTGTTTAAGCAGAGCACAGAGTACAAAAGACAGGTGGCGCTAATGTCGGCAGAAACAAGTTTTTTACTGCCGGCAACAAGGAAGAAAGGAATCTCGGCTCAGGGTTGAGTAAGTACACCGATAAGATATTTCGGAGTGGCCTGATCTCAGCTAAGAAAACTAGGGGTTGTCTCGGCAATTTCCTGCGCTAAACCCTATTGAGTGTTGGTGGCTTGAGTTGTGGGAAACTGTCGTGGCCCGACATAATTTCCTGCCGGACCACAACAGCTTCGGGGACTAGTGTCGGGGGGATGACCCCGGATAGGATCAAGACGACACACATTAGCCAAGATGACGAAGGCAAAGCCGGCACAAGCATGTGCGCCGACATCCTTAAGCCAAACTAATACCAGGCCGGCATACCACGTATATGCCGGCACCTCTATCTTGTCTTATGTGATTGCAGGATAAGCACAAGTACTCCAATCTCGGCCGACGCCGAGATGTGCCAACGGTCTTATCCTTATCACATGTCGCAAAGTAAAGCAGCGTCCTCTTTATCACAGGAAAGCAGTCGTTGCTTACGTCTCGGTGTCAAGCGACTGCGCAAAGAAGCACCGAAAGAGAATCGGTGACGGAAGCCGGCGCGTGGTCACTGTACGTGTTGCCGGGTGCCAGGAAAAGTAAAGCTGCTTTGTCCCCTGCCGTGCGCTCCAGAGGGAACCGAAGGACGTGCTCGCCGGGGCCCGTAGAAGATAACGTTCGCCTTTGGTCCACATGTCAGTGTGACATGGACGGTCCATAAATAGGAGCACTACCCCCTCCCAGGAGAGGGGGCTTCACTTAGTCATCTAGGGTTTTCCCCTTCTTCTTCTTCTTCCTCAAGAAAACTGCTCAAGGAACACCATTGTAGATCTTGATATCTCGGCAAATACAATCAAGCAGGAGTAGGAGTTTTACCTCAACAAAAGGGCTCTGAGCCTGGGTAAATCGTGTGTATGTTCTTGTGTTTGTGCGTGGTTCTCATCACGTCCTCCCTCCTCCGGATCCTCCTTCGTGCATCGGCCCTAACATAAGCCATCATATGGTATCTGCCGTGACACCACCACGGCAGGTTAATTCGGCAAGTTGTCGTTCCGTGCTTTCATGCTCTGTGTGTAGCTGCATTTCGCCTGTTGTTTGTAATGGAAATGGATGGTACGTATGCAATGGTCATTTCGCTTGTAGAGGCCGGGTATCTTCAGAGGAAGAGTTTAATCTTGTTTTCCATAAGACCAAAAAAAAGACTTACTCTTATTTTAAAGATTGGATTGATAGATTTAGATGACATTTCACTTCTGACTCGATAATTTTTCATTACTGGCCTTGTAAATATTTTCTTTTCATATAATATAATATATTTGCAGTGGATCAAATAAGGCCGGGGTATTCCTTCCTTTTTTTCAAAAAAAAATTGGTCATTTCGCTATGCAGTTTTTCTGTGCTTTTCTGAAGTTTCGTAATCTTGATGGACTGTGCGATAAACTATGGAGTGTGCTCTGATCTTGATCCTGCGCAATAGTTCATAAATGATATTGATTGGTCCAAAGGATGGAGCCGCAGTCGAATATGTGTTCAGTTAACAAACATGTGCGTTCAGTCACTCACTCTTTTCCAAAACATGAGCTACTACAACACGAGCTACTATTGGTCAAGTTAGATTTTTCTTCGGAACTACTGTGTGTACCACGATAACTAGTATTGATTACTCGCTCCGTCCCATATATCAAGTGACTCACGATTTGCGCAAATATGAATGTACATATATCTAAAAAGTAAAAGTGTGTAGATACATGTAATATTTCGATATTTAATTGGAAATCCGCTGGTCACACCTCCATTGCAAAACAAACTAACGGCTGCAACTGGAGCATAGTATTGAAATCGTACAAAAACTGTCGTGTGTATAGCAGTTCTCATTATTCTCACTTGTCCACGGTGCCGTATGTCTCTGCATAGGAAATTTGGTAGCCAAATACTACATCAGCTGCAGAACGGAGTATAAAACATGCACACAACTTAAGACTTTAGGGGAAATATAGCCTTGATCTGTACCAATGATACATAGTACGTGCAATAAAAATTAGTTCATAATATCCGTATTCGAAAAAGGTTTTCAGTGATATAACATTTTTAACACGTAATTCATGTTTTATTCGTCTAACTAATGATCAAATTTAAACCATTGAATGCGAGGGCGTTTTATACTATGAAACGGAGGGTGGTCATGTCAGACCTATTTAAATTTTGTGAGAAATATATATCTTACTTTTCAAGATACATTTCCTTGGTTCCTTGCAATAAACTATGGACATCACATTAAATATATCTTTTTTCCTGGTCAATACTCATCCGTCCCATATTAAGTATGGGACGGATGGAGTATTTCTTTTCTTTTGCCTTCTTCTTTCTATCTAACACTGGCATGCCGAAGCCTGACAACATAGAAATGGCGTCATTGACAAAAATAAAGGTTTCGGCAAAATGGGAACTTTGGAGGGAATGCTTGATGAAGAGCTAACACTTTTTTGGAAGAGAAAAACAGTGAGTAGAGATTAAGCAAGTAGGAAAAACAGGAAGATTTTGTCAAAAAAAAAGGAAAAACAGGAAGATCGAAATCACTAATACTTTGTGGTAAAATATAAGTCATAATTCATTTTATGTGGCAAAGAGTTACTCCATTAATATACATGACTTGCTCTGAATTATAATAATAAGCAAGTACTCCCTCCGTTTCATGATTCTTGTCGAAATATTACTTGTATCTAGACGCTTTTTAGAAATACATACATCCATTTTTAGACAAATTGAGACAAGAGTTATGGAACGAAGGGAGTAGTTTTGAATATAAATGCATGGTATCATTTTATGTCATATTAATATAGTACTCTCTCCGTTCCTTAAAAGATGTCATATTAACTTTCATTAAGACAAGGCTTTGACCACAAATTACTAGTTCCTTCGTTTTATAATTCTTGTCTCAAATTTGTCCAAAAATGGATGTACCTATTCCTAAAAAACGTCTAAATACATGTAAGATTTCGACAAGAATTATGAAACGGAGAGAGTATGTTGAAGTGTGATTTATATGACATGAAACACCAAGTATCGTGAAGTATTTTTGATAACGAATTAACATAGTAATTTGTGGTCAAAGAGTTGTCTTAATGAAAACTAATATGACATTTTTTAAGGAACTGATGAAGTTACTCTTGGTTAAGGTTTGGTCATTAAGTTTGCCTTATCTATGATAATTGTATATTTAACTGTATGCCAACTGTAAATTATTTAACAGAAAGTTAAGAAAAACTGGGCCGAACTGAGCCGGCCACCGTTCTGGATCCACGCCGGCGCACGGCACGTAACCGCGCTGCGCGTCCCCTCCCCCACCCGCCTGCTGTTCCGCTGTTCCCATCCCGCCGACCTCCCTTCACCTCCGCTCAGGCCTCACCTCACCTCAGCCAGGCCCCTCCCCCGCCCCCCCCACCACTCCACCAACCCACACCACGCGACGACCCCATCATCACCTACTTCTCCTCGCGCCGATCCCTCGCCCGCCCGCCTTAACCTCCGGCCCAGATCTGGTGGACCTCGGCGTCGCTGCTCGGAGAAAGGCTTGGCTCGTCGGAGGCGCCGATCCGGTCGGTCCATGGTTTCGGCCGGGGCGCAGGTAGGCGTGCTCGCGGCGTGCGTGGTGCTGTTCGTCCCCATGGGACTCGCCGGCTGGCACCTCAGCCGCAACAAGGTGCTCTTCTTCTCCGGCGCGCTCTTCGTCTCCCTTGCCGTCGGGGTCCACCTCTCCCCGTACCTCCCCTCACTGCCCCACCTCCTCGTCTCCTCCTTCTTCCACCCGCTCCACCCCGCCGCCCCCTCCTCCTCTTCCGACTCCTGCATCCCGTTCCTGCACCGCGTGTCGTGGGCCGACGCCGACGGTGGCCGGGCCTGGTCGTGGCCGCCCTCGCTCGCGGCCACCTGCGGCTTCGCGCGCCTGTCGCGGGACGACGCCTCGCTCCTGCTCAACGGCTCCTGGGTCATGGTGGCCGGGGACTCGCAGGCGCGGCTGCTCGTGCTCGCGCTGCTGCGCCTCCTCCTCGAGCCGGCCGCGGCGGCGGCCGCGGAACCGGAGCTGTTCCGCCGCCACAGCGACTACCACGCCGCCGTGCCGGCGAGGGGCATCTCCGTGGATTTCATCTGGGCGCCATTCGAGAGCAACCTCACGCGGCTCCTCCACGAGGATCTCCGCCTCGCGCCACGCACCCCCGACGTGCTCGTGCTCGGATCCGGCCTCTGGCACATGCTCCATTTCACGGACGCCCAACACTATGGCGATGCATTGGCGTCAGTCGCCGATGCGGCCAACTCCCTCCGCACACCACTCCCTGTGCCGCCGCCCCACATGTTCTGGCTCGGCCTGCCACGTCTTGTCAACCATATGCTCAACACTGATGCCAAGAGATCGCACATGAACGACACCATGCTGCAAGCCTACAACCGTGAGGTTGACGAGAGGTGTATCTTGCGCCGAGACGGTGGCCCGTTCCGACTGCTCGATGTGGGAAAGCTCACCCGGGGATGTGAGCAGCAATGCACAGCTGACGGGATGCATTACGGCGGCGTGGTGTACGACGCTGTCATGCATATCATGCTGAATGCGTTAGTGATTGAGTCGCAACAAAGGATTTGACTACTGGTAGGGGTTCTTGAAGCAGGTGTGCTCCACCCTCTCTTATTTTGGTTCAGTACCATACACAGGTAATTAGGATGTGTTGTGGAATAGGAGGTTCTTTTGATTCCTTCAGCATTTTGGTTGCGTGCCAGAAGTTGCCATTTGATCACTCAACCTTAGAGTGTAATATAGGGAAATCTTAGAACCACACTGTTTTTGGCCGAATGGCAGACTGAGATGATGTATTGTATACTTCTTTGTCGGGCAATAACTAAAATGGTGACTCTGACATGTAGGAGAGAACAGCTTGAGGAATACTAAGAAATATTGAACTTCCTTTTTCGTTCTTGATCATGATTCTGTAAGTAATGTGTGTTACATCTGTTGATGATTCCAGCACTAAAAATATAAAGAAACAGAACAAGAAAAGGCATCAGAATCAAAGATTTGGTCCAATTTGATAAACTTGAGATGCATGTGTGAATGTCATTTGATATACTTATTACCAAAAGTAGAGGTAGTTCTAACATTGGCATGATTCTTAAGCTAGACTCCTACAATTCTACTGTATATTGAATGCATCACACAAAGTTGAGTACATTCATAGAATGTAGTGACTATGTTATAAAGAACTAGGTGATTCCCTGCACGTTGCCGTGGAAATTTTTATATATATATGCACGTTTGAATATGATTTTAGAAACAAATGATAATAATATGATTTAATGTAAAATAAATATGAATATTGTAGGACAAAACGATTTTATCATTCATAACACATATGCAACAAAACAATAGGTGTAATTTTGATGTGCATGAACATTAACAATTTCGAAGGAACTGAAAAGTGAAGTTTCGTCAACCTAAATATTTGCAGATTTTAGAAAAATTGACATACATATCATGAAAATATGTGTGTTTGGTGAAATATTTATATGCAACGTGAAGATGAAAAACTTAGGTATCAAAATATTAAATTCGAATGTACCACCAAAATGGATTCCTAGTGTACAACAATTAACACATGATGTGGATGGTGATGTGGAGCCTTTGAATGCCCATGATGTGCATGATATGGATGATGATATGGACACCTTGCATGTCAATCTTGCAAACATTAATTGCAGTTAGTGAGGATCAACTTTATAAGTTATATAGATATCACATCAAATGAACACGGGATGATTCTATAAATGCGTAATATTTCGGTGCGTGTAAGCCTCTAATCATGTTCTCTCTCATTTTTTAGAAAACAAAACAACATCACTCTTTCTGTCCAAGAAGAAACAGGATCTAGTTACTTTCTTTTTGTAGTCAAGCTTTCACATGGCTCTATAGTATGGTTTGAGTTCATCATTTATCTTACCATTTTTCTAAAAGTTGGGACATATGCAGTTCATATATTAGTTTTCTTCAAAAGAAATCTTGAAGTAACAAAGGTATGTCTTGTTTCAAAGAGCCTCATATTTTTATACTTGAATTGTTCTATTTTTTCTAAGTTTTCTATGAGAACATCAATATCAAAGATTAATTCAGGACTGCTTCACATTTCCTTGTGTTTAAATTGCCTGTTCTCCATGTGTGATTCACCTTGTTTTTGCTTGTTCACCACTGAAATGTTCAGTTCCTTATCGCTGCTTCCTTACTAGAAGACTGTTGGAAGTATGAATAAATGATTCTATGTCATCTTCTTGTACTTGTATGGAGCAAATGTGTCATCTGTTGTAATCATCACCTTGTTAACGAAGCCAGTAAGCCTGCTAAGATCTGGACTCCAAGAACCACAGGAGTGATTTGACGGCAAGATCAGCAGCCCAAGACCAATTTATTTGCCGAACAGGATGCGCAAGAAAAAGCGTCATAATCCTGTTATCTACCCCATTCTAGGCTCTGGAGTTCATGTCCCTGCTGATGCACATTGATGCTTCAGAATTGTTGTTTCACACCCCAAGGTATTCTAGCACTCTGACTCTGAAATGAGCTATGCCTCGTGGTAAAAAATCCAGTAGTTTTGATCATGCCTGGCCCTGTCGCCGATGAATTCATCCACAGTTTGTTCTGTTTTCTTCTCCTCCTATCTATTTATTTTCTGCTAAGGACGCTATCAAAACTGTGTTGGATCTGCGGAGCACTTGCTGAACTGAAACTGAAAGTGCCCCCTCCCGAAAATATAAGTCCTATAAGTTTTGTCTCAAGTCAATTTTTTTAAAGTTTGACCAAGTTTACACAACAAAACATCAACACCTACAATACAAATCAATATCAATAGATCCACCATTAAGTATGTTTTCACATTCATTTTTGTTATTGTGGATATTGAATCTTTTTGTACAAACTTGGTCAAACTTTTTTTGACCGAAGACAAAACTTGAGTGACTTGCTGTACTTAGGAAAGGAGTGAGTATATAGTTTGGTTTCTAGGAAAAAAGAGAAAGCCAAAATGGGTGGTCGGAAAAGATGAACATGACAGAAGAAACTTGTGCAGTACTAGTATCCAGGAATTATAACATCAACTGTAAAATAAAGGGCAAATAAAAGTCTTCAAGTTTCAGAGTAACATTGTCACTCATGGACATGAACCGACACCGATGCCCAACCATAACACACACAATGTAGCAGCTACTCCGTGCATTAATTGGCACTTGATCACCAGTCATCGAACCAGGGCAGGAAGCTGTCGATCTCGTCGAAGCCGGCAAGCCAAGGCAGGTCAGGTTCCATGATCGCCAGAGGCATCGGAGACGCGGGGGCGCAGACCATGTCCATCGCACCGGCCTGGTCACCACGCCGCGGCGGCGCGTTCTCACGCGCCACAGCCGGCTTCCTCTCGGCCCGCGCCGCCCCGCTGACCTCCTCTTTCACAGCGCTGACGGTGGCAGCAGCCAGAAGTGGCCGTGCTTCCACGACGGTGGCGTGGCACGGCGACCCTGTGGTCGCGCTCTCATCGTCGTGGGCGACCAGCGCGATCTCGTCCGGCTTCCTGGCGTCTGACGTCGTGCTCGAGGAAGGGCGGCTGCGCCTGCGGCGTGCCGTGGTCCTCGCCCCGGGGAGCCTCTTGGCGAGCGTGCTGTTCCAGTAGTTCTTGACGGCGAGGTCGGTTCTCCCTGGGAGCTGGGTGGCGATGACGGACCAGCTGTTCGATCAGATACCAACCAACCAAAGCAGGATCAAATTAATTAAAGGAACACAGGTGGCAAGATGCATCGATCAGGCGAGCAATGCTTAGCGCTGATCTGATTCAAATTCTGAAGAAAATCGGCGGAGATCAGCGCGACCGTTGGCGTTGGTTGGAGCAGAAGCAGAAGGAATCCCCATATGTGCAGTGCATTCTAGCCGGTTGGGATCACTTACCAGCTTCCTCTCTTGCTGTACATCTCCAAGATGATCGTCTCCTCGGCAAGCGTGAAGTGGCCGTGCTTCAGGCCCGGCCGGAGGTAGTTCAGCCACCGGGATCGGCAACTTCGCCCGCACCGCTGCAGCCCTGCAATCCAGGACATTTCTCAGGACCGATGTTTCAGCCAGTGGTGAGTGACGATTAGCTTATGCATACAATTGCCAAATGCCAATGATTATGCGAACGAAATTTATGTGCATGGAAATTGTTTGCGTACTGTACTTATGGAAAACTGTCGAAGGACAACACGGTAGGATATCTGTCTCAACTCCTGACAGAAACATTGCTACGGAGTACTACACAATCAATTTGCCAGGTTTTTTTAGAGGTATTTGCCAGGGGTTTGAAGGAATTAATACTGGGAATATTAGAAAACTAAGATAAACTAATGAAACCATTTTAGTTGGACAAATCTCTACTGCACATGCCTTCGATAAAAAGACATGCTCGAAAATAACAGTAAATTACGTGACTACAACTATATTGTCCTAATGATCTTAACTTCTTAAGATCATTTGCAAAAGCCATACATTGCATTGCATTTTACTGGCCAGTTTCCGTTTCTTTTTAAATCAAGGTACAAATGAGGATAGAGAGATAAACTTGACACCAGTATGAACAGTTCAAAATACTAACCTAAAGTTTCAGACAATGCCTGCCAACTACGGCCAATGCCATACATCTCAATGTGGTTTTTGATCAAGTTATCCTCCTCCTTGGACCATTTTCCCTTCTTCATCCTCCTCTCTTATTTCACCACTCAACTCTTTTGTTTCTTTACTGGGCAGAGTTTTTGCTTGTCTCCAAGAGGGGCGCAAGAATGCAAATCGATTGCACAAGGCTTTAGCTTATAAGTACCAGTTTCTTGTGGTCAGAAATACCGAATGCGTGATGGATGGATAATTTTTATTTTTATTTTACTGCGCTGTAATAGTATCTCTCCGCCGCTTGTCGTTTTATTGGCTTGTCTTATGTTTTAACCAACGATTCCTTCTCAGAAAAAGAGAAGGAAATGGGTGTAAGGAAAGTGAATGTAAAAAAGAGAGGTAAATTGTCAGTTGATTCCTCCACATGATGAGACTGCCGAGGTAATAAGGTACGAGTAGAAACAAAAGAGAGGCATCATCAGTCAATTTTGATGTATAGCCAATGTTAGATGATTAGAGCACGAGTCAGAAAAAATGTTACTGTAGAAGCAAGCACTATAGTATTTTACTGCTGGTTTGCTTTGCTAAATAATTTGTGTTCAAATCTTCTGTTCTTCTGGATTACTCTGTTTGGTACACGCGTAGCTGCGTTGAGACGATCCTCATCATGACAATGATGGCTGAATGTACGGAAACGTATTTTGTGTGCTATATTTAAAAACATTTAAACCCCCAGTATCACGGGATTAGTTATTCCGTATTTAACATGGGACTTTATGCTAATATACACTCATTAAGCCTCTAATGTTAATATTACTTTATTTAGTTCAAAATCTGTCATCTACAGTTAAACGGCCAAAAAATGATTTATTACATGTTATATTAGGATTTTGTTTTTTAAATAACTCCCCTCATTCATTAATTGGGAGTGGGCCGTGTAGGGAACCAGAGAAGAGGCAAAATAAATGGCATCAAAGTTGTACTCCCTCCATTCCATAAATAGCTCATATAAATTATATGTATTATACAATCCACTAGAAAAGTTGCACGATGAATTGTTGTTAGTACTTTTTTTTTCAGTTTAACATATCTGAAAAATCATAAATTTTCGGTTTACAAGCCCATTTGACTTGGAAATAATCAAACTTAATTCTATCTAAACCATTTACTATGTAACTTTGGTCCCCTAGCGTAGAACCAATCAGTACTTGATGATGATAGGAGTATATGTGCTTACATGCTTCAATAAGGATTTGTCTAACACTTACCTACAAGTTAGTGTAAATTAGTAAAGGGGCTTACAATCTGAACAACAGTGATTTCTTACAAGTTACTTCCCCATTCTCATGAAGGTTAGCATATTTGGTTTCTACTCCCATCTTCCAACAAAGGATGCTCAACTTTGACTAAATTTAAATGCATCTATACACTAAATTATGTCTAGATACATCCAAATTTTGACAAATTTGAGACATCCTTTGTTGGACGGAGGGAGTATTTGATCAAGAATTATTTTATTAATCTGTGTTTTTTATACTTGAAGTTTATACCAATAGAATCGTCTCCAAATGTTTTGTTGATATTGTGGTTTCCAATCATATAAATTATATATTACTGAAGATATTATTGATAGTCTTTTCTTAACGAAACTAAATATGCCAATTTTTGTGAAAAGAAGAGAGTAATATACAAATACAAATTTTTGAAGATGTTCTTAGGCGTGTTTAGAACAGCTCCAGCTCCACGAATTTGGTGGAATCGGTCTTCATAACTTTACTTTCCAGGAACCGAAGCATGAGGTACTTGGAAAATGATTGATAGTATTGTCTTGTTGCATTCTTGGAAAAAGTGAAGATACGTTGACTAGCTCCATAAAATACGTGGAATTTGAGCTATGCTAGACACGTTCTCAAAAGAAAAAATTAAATACTACTGGATGGGACATGTATTCAATTTGCCATGCACGTGTACATCTGTGTTAGATATGAGTTTTGGTTGGTCCATCTGTTGGAAAGACATATACTCAATTTGCCATCCACGTGTACTTAGCCAATGCTTCGTGAGGTTGCATTTCGTGGATCAGCGTGAATCAATCAGAAATTGTGCAAACTGAAAACTGAAAAATAGAAGTACTCCGTTGTTCCGATTGCATCTCCGACAGATAGACACGAGGCCCCGAAGCGCAGCGACCAATCAGAACCCAGAAGTCAGAGAGCCCCCACTAAACCTAAGGATTTAATTTCCCAAAATAGCACCGCGGCGAGCCAGTCCCATCGAACTCGACGCCACGGCGAAATGCGGCGCCGGAACGACGCCGGCGACGGCGACGGCGACGGCGACGGCGCGGGCGATTGGAGGCCGGAAGACGATCCCGCGGAGCCCTCCTGCTCGCTCGAGGGCGGTGGCGACTCGCCGGTGCCGATGCAGGCCTCCTCCGGCGACTCGTTGTGGCAGTGGCGGAGCCAGGGCCTCTCCGAGGTGGTGTTCTCGTGGTCGGTGGACCAAATCCTCAACAAGGACCTGCTCCGAGATAAGGTAAGGATCCTTACCTCCTTCACTCCCTCCCTATCGATTCACTATCTAGCTATTTGGTGTGGGTTGCGAATGATCCGCGTGGATCTGAAGAAACGTGCGACTTTCGACAACCCAATTAGTACGACTTATCCCGGATTCCTGGTGTATTTTTTACCACTATGTAGCCTTTTTGGGTACTTGCCTTGTGCATAGGTGGATAATTTTGCGTGGGACTGGTAATCATGCCAGGTACTTGAAAATTGTACCTTTCACGCGCTTCAATATTAGAGTATTTCACCTATTAGGAGAGCATAACAGAAAATTATTTTGTTACCAGAGGGGAAAATGTAGTAGGACTGCAAGAAATCAAAATGTTCAACTATTTGACAAAAGAAGCCAAGTTGGTATAATGCTTCGTAGATATGTAAACTGTATTTTGCCAATTGCCAAATGAAAAAATGTATTCATGGAAGCAAATGTTGTTACAGGTGTCGAAGATCCCAGATACATTTCACAGCATGGAGCAGTACATGACATCATTTTTTGGACCCCTTTTAGAGGAGGTCCGGGGTGATATGTGTTCAAGCATGGAGGACATCTCCAGAGCTCCATTTGCAAGTGTGCAATCAGTTGATGCAATGAGAAAGGGGAAAGGACTGTATGAGATCAAGCTTGATAGATGGAGGGGAGGGTCTCATGGTTGTGGGACTGAGGGATATAGGCCGAAAGCAGCAGATGTGCTACTGATTTCAGAAACGAGACCAGAAAATCAATCTGATATTCTTAAACAGTCCAAATCCTGTGTCATCATATGGGTCAATAAGGTTCAGGGTAATAAGATGACAGTCAAGGCATCAAGGAGGATGGAGACTGGGGCTCATGGAGATGAGCGGCAACAAATAGGTGTTAACAAGTACGAGAAGTTGTATGCTGAAGGTTTCGACAAGTCATGGGAGATGCTGGATCAAGAAGCAATGGCTCCAAAATCCAGAAACTCATCTGTAAATCAAAAAGTCTGGAAAGAACCTCCAAATGATAGAAAGCGCTCCAAGAACTCTACTGATCCGCAGGAACAAAATGAGACAGGGATATATGGAAATTCATCAAGGCGATGGTCCTTCTATGCTATGTACCTGACTAATATGATAACGTATGATCGTGTTTGGATTGTGCTCCGAAGAGGGCTGACAATGGATTCAAGAATCATTCTTAACATGCTGGGAAAAAACAATCACGTGAGTATCTGTTTCAGTGTCTTCTTCCATGTTATTTTGCACTGCCCAAGCAATTGAACTGTTTTCACATGGACAAAATTCATATGGAATTTTAATCTGATTTACACTATGTAGATGGTACCTATGGATTGTCAAGTTTAATGGTTTTTCTATTTATATATATTTATACGATATGAATGAGATCCATAAACTAATACTAGTTCATCTTATTTTTTGTTTTTGGCACATGATGGAATAATCTATATATTTGCTTACATGCTATTGAACTATATGTTGGAGCTCTTGTTTACTTTACTCATAAATTTGCATATATTCTTGTCGTTTGAATTGATATATAATTTGTGATATTTGGATATCAGAACTTTGTGAAATATTACCACCCTGGTCATGAAGTATTTTTGATTATTTCAAATCGCTTATATTTAGTGAACTCCATCTTGCAGCTCCATCTGCTTACTGTTCATCTGTACACGTTGTGACTTATTGTATCTTATGCCAATCATTACGTTGCTACCATTTAACTTGAGATCACAACCTTCATGTTACATTAACATTTTTTAGTTTAGCTAGAGACTTTCTTATAGTAAAATAACTGAATGTTATGTTTGCTTCACCATATTGTTCTGTATTTTGGTATTGCTATTGCTTCTCTTTGTTTACATAGTCCCTATATGCAACTGTTATGTCCTTCTGCATTTTGTATTGATCACTGAAGGTTTCATATTGATATTGTAGGCTATTAGACATTGTAACTACTGCAGCAATAAATCATATGATGAAATCAAGGGTGGCCTCTGCAATTTTAAACTGAATGAATCACAGCTTGGTGCAGTGGCAAGTTGTATTTCAGCAAGTAATTGTTTTCATAGATCTTCCGTGAGGCTGATTTGGGGGCCCCCTGGCACAGGTAAAACTACAACACTTGCAGTGATGCTACACATGCTTCTGATGAAGAAACAGAGAATTCTTGCATGTGCTCCAACCAACATGGCTGTCTTGCAAGTAGCTTCTCGTCTTATTGGGTTGATTGAGGACTTCTCTCTAAAACATCACTATTCCTTTGGTGACATCATTTTATTTGGTAACAAGGATCGTTTGCACATTGGCAAGGAGTTGTCGAAGATATATTTGGATGATCGTGTCCATAAGTTGCTGAGGTGCTTTAAAAGAGAAAATGGGTGGAAGCATTGTGTGGATTCTGTCCTGAAATTCCTAACAAATTGCATTTCTCGGCACAGAATGTCCCTAGATATACAACCAGCAGGCAGTGGTGAATGCAACCTCACTTTTAAGAAGTACTTTACCAGTAAATTCAGTAGCTTAGCAAAAGAATTGGTAGCATGTATATCAACATTCTCTGACCATCTTCCAGTGGATACCCTGGGCAAGAACTTTGACAAGATGATGTTTCTGAAAAGTTTGTTGGACAAAATGCAGCATTTATTGTGTGCAGATGATGTCTCTGATGAGCTTCTTTTTAAAATCTTCAAGCCTTCTGACAAACTTCCTGACCCTTCTACTAGTCATGATGACCTAGCAGATGATGCAACTGAGGGTCTTCCTGACCTTGACATCTCTCTGGATAACCCTTTGGAGATAAAGTCTATGTGTATTAAAATCCTGATGGATCTTTCGAAAATGCGGCTTCCTTGTGAAGACAATGAGTCTTCAATCAGGGACATGTGTTTGAAGCAAGCAAAACTCATATTTTGCACCGCATCTGGTTCGTTTGATTTGTTCAGGCTGCAAAGCGTGTTGCCTATAAGTATCTTGGTTATCGATGAGGCAGCACAACTAAAAGAATCTGAATCACTGGTTCCTCTCTTGCTCCCAGGAATAGAACATGTTCTGCTAATTGGGGATGAAAACCAGTTATCATCATTGGTAAAGAGTAAGGTATGTTTTTATTTATAAGATCATTTTGAGTACTGTCATGCTCTGTTATCATCCGCATATATGTTACTGGTAATTATTTTGACTTCCATAGTTGCTCATACTTTATCCTTGCTGCTACTTGCTAGATTGCTAAAGATGTTGACTTTGGACGGAGCCTCTATGAGAGATTGTGTGCAATGGATTACAACAAGCACTTGCTGGAAGTACAATATAGAATGCACCCTTGCATCAGTAAATTTCCAAATGCTAAGTTTTACGGTAACCGGATTTCAGATAGTCCCAGTGTCAAGAAGAAAGATTATACCAAGAGTTATCTCCCTGGTCCTATTTATGGTTCTTATTCATTCATTCATATTGAAAATGATATGGAAATGCTTGATGACCTCGGTCAGAGTTCAAAAAATATGGTTGAGGTTGCTGTAGCAGCCAATATTATTGAAAGACTCGCGAAAGGTAATATCCAAAGCTTCAGCTTTCGCAAATCATGTTGAAGGAAAATAATTAGTTGGTAAGCTTCAGGATTTGAATAAAGCTAATTAGTGTTTTGTGTAAAACTACTTTAGAGTGCTGGAAGAAGAGCCGGAGAACCAGTGTTGGTGTGATATCCCCGTATACGGCCCAAGTGATTGCTTTGCAAGAAAAACTTGGAAGAAAGTTTGAGAAACATGAGTTCCTATCGGTTACAGTGAAATCTATCGATGGATTTCAAGGTGGCGAGGAAGACATAATCTTAATTTCAACAGTTAGGTCCAATAAAGATGGGAAAATAGGCTTTCTCTCTGATGCTGGAAGAATTAATGTGGCTTTGACAAGAGCAAAGTACATTTTCTTAATTTGGTGATATTCAAGTATTAGTTTACACCGTATTTTCATTTAAATATCTCAATATTTTCGCCACAGGCACTGCCTTTGGATCCTTGGAAATGGAGCCACTTTGCTTGCTAGCAATTCAATATGGGCAGAATTAGTAAATGATTCGAAAAGACGTGGATGTTTCTTTGAGGCTCGCAAGGACAAGGATTTAGCAGAAACAATGAGGCTTGTAATGAAGGTAATATCATCCTTGTGTGAAATGGAAGGTCTCCATATACCCTGCTCATTAAGTGCGTGTACAGTTCCTTACTAAATCTTAAAGTTGGATTCTTTGGCGATTACTCCTTATGGCTACTCATTTGCTGATACAGACAGGGGTAATGGCTAAGCAAGTGTAATAGCATAATGAGGGTCACCGACTTGATGCTCGTGGTTGAGCACTGGAGCCGTGTAGGCCCCACAGGGTGGTGCTGGCAGCACCTACCTGCTAATCTCGTTAGAGCATTGCTCTGTCATGACTTATGAGTCTCATGAAACTAATTTTCTAAAAATATCGAAATTGGAAAAAGGTAGTGTAATTTGGTATGTATGAAAGATTGAACTAGGTTTGATGTGCTAAGTGGCTAACTAATTTGTGTTTCTGATTCTTCTTTGTTCAGTCATGTTGTCTTATTCAGCAATAGTGTCCTTTATAATGTCCTTCAAAATACTTAAAAGTAGTTTCTTTTTGTATCAGAGAAATGGCCGCAGAATTGATGCAACTGGAGAGCCATCTTGGCCATCAAGGGCAAGGCATGATGTAACCGGTGCTGGCAACAGCACACCAATAAGACGGAGTCAGCTTCCACCTTTTGGCAGTGGAAGGGGCATAAATAATGGTCATGCTTGGCAACAAAATGGCTATGATTTGCGACTAAAGGCAAGTCATCCAAACAAACCTGTTTTCTTAGCTGGTAGAGAGGACAGGCATGGACTGCACTTCGAGCAGCACAGAACCTACAGTAATCAATCACGGGGTGTGCCTGCTAATCAATATTGGCCCAACAGGTTCGGACCTTACCATGATAAGAATGGTGATCCGCAAGGGTTCAGAGGACAGGTTGAGCAGCATCTCGGAGAACATTATCATAGCAGAACTTATCAGGAACCCATCTGCAGTACTTCTCAAACAAGTAATGGTAGGTTTGCTCCTGGATCAGTTCGGAGGGCAGGATCACACAGCCAAACTAGTGTTCTTGGTGAATGGCAACCTTCAGGAGGTTACTGCGACAGGGAATTTCAGAACAGGACTGCTTATCCATTCGGGCCAGTTTCTTCTCAAAGAAGGTTTAATTCATATGGAAATGCTGATCCCCACCTTTCAAGTATGAATAAAGAGAGGCAGCTTAGTCGTCATCCCCAAGGAGCACCTTACACATACAGGGAACGGGCACCGTACAGGGGACATGGTGGTCGAGGTAGAGAAAATCTTTCATTTCATGAGAGAGCAATGAGGGGTGATCGGGATGAACAGGCCAATAACAATCAGATGGAAGAACCTCATTGTCGGGTGCAGAATAGCAGTTCTGAAGCGGCATCCCATGATTTGCCAGTTCCTGAGCAGAGAGGGATGAAAAGAAACTGGTGCAAAGCAGAAGCATCAGATTCACCTCGCCAGGACAATACAAAAGCAAGGCCCAGTGTCAAAAGTGCATATCAGCCTAATTGTCAAGCCCATGATGGCAGTCCTGGAGCTGCATCCCACAAACTGCTAGTCCCCAAGCAGCCCGGGATGAAACGAGAGGGATGTGAAGCTGAGTCATCGAATCCATCCCATCAGGACAACACAAAAGTAAGACCTGAAAGTGCAGATCGACCCCATAATAAAGCACAGGATGAAAGTTCTGGAGTTGCGTCCCTTGAACTCCCAGTTCCTGAGCAGTTGAGAAGAGAGGGATGTGAAGCAGAAGCATCATATTCACCTGACCAGGACAACACAAAAGTAAGTTCTGAAAGTGCAGATCAACCTGATGGTCAAGCACATGATGGCAGCTCTGGAGCTGCTTCACACGAACCACCTGTTCCTGATCGGCCTGAGTTGAAACAAGAGGTATGTGAAGCAGAATCATCAAGTTCACCCCACCAGGATGACACGGAGGCAAGCGCCCAAAGTTTAGATCGACTACATTGCCAGATGCAGGATACAAGTTCTGGAGCCGCTCCCGCTCCCCATCAACTGCATGCTCTTGAGCAGGAGGGATGCATGGAAACAGATTTGGGTGATGCAGAAGCAACCGTTATACCTGATATTAACATTAGACTTGAAAGCATAGAACAAGATAGCTAGATAGAATTCTAAGTTTGATATATGCTTCCTCTACCTTTTTTTTCTGTATAGGCTAGTCATATGATCTTCCCTTTTGTTCTATATCACCCCAAAAGAAAGTATAAGCATGCAGTGTTGTTTTAGATAATTTGTTTTTTGGCTGGTGGACTCTGGTGACCTTCCGGAAATGTTGATTGTTGTAGCCCGAGAAATAAGATCAAGTGTATGTCCGGGTTGCAGGCTGTTTGTGTAACTTTGATGTTCTCTTAGGTTTCAGCTGGTGTGGGAGCTGAGAAATTGGACATGGGCAACTCAGATCGCCAACAGGCTTGCTCGAAAAGCCCTCTGCTGTTTCCCGTGGTACAAGCTGCAGCAGCTCTGAAGCTCTCTATCACTCAAAAGCACCAATCATATTGGCAACAACGGTGTTCCTTTACGCTTCATAGTTCGCCGTGCGTGCCTGCGTGGGCATCTCAACCCATGTTCGCTGCCGCACGGCTGAATAACACTTGGGTTGGACAAGGCGGTATTGTAGGCTGAGCTGGGCACATCTACATGGTCTTCATTGCGCCTGCAGGTGCAGAGGCTACACAACCGCCAGACTTGTCTTTCTATCTGTTTTAAGAAAGGACCCGATATAACTGGCATGTCGACATGCACGGTGCTTCTTGCCAAGCAAAGTGAGTTGTACAATTCACGACTCAGGCCTCGAGTAAAATTTACAGCTGTTGACCGATCTGCAGGATCTATCAGCTTCAAGGAACAACCGAGGGCTCAGGTTCGATTCAAACTCGTACAACATCCACACACTCCTGATATACAATTTTCATGTCGCAGAGGTGAAATCAAGGGGATTGAAACAAATACGTGAACGCAATTGCTGTGACCGCGTACAGGCTACAGGGCACTGAGAACAAATGTCTGCATACTTAAGTTACAATTTCTAAACCTGTAAACAGTACATTGCACTTCTTTTTTACACGCAATAGTAACCTGACATTCTAAAGGCTTCCTCGTACAAAACCTGGGCAAGCTTCGAAGCAACTGCGGCGATTTTCACATTGCCTTTCCTGTATTTACCACGCTGTATAGACTCTGTAAAAACATTTTGTCTGTACCAGCCAGGGCTGCTCTAATGGATAGGATGGTACTGTGTGATCCCACGTTTTGGTGGCAGTTTCCTTAGGATAAACAGAACCATAGCTGAAGGTACAATCTCGACCATCTGCAAAACGATTTCACGAATCCAACCAGGCATCAGAAAAAGTTGGGTTACTCAATGGCTGGAAGGTATGCCTCTGTATTTCACTGAAAAATTCAGAAGACAGCTAAACATGCACAGATGATATCTATAAAGCACTCAGAAGATTAACTCTTTTTTTATTTCAAATTATATGACGATGCCCCCTGATAATCCCCTGGCCTATTTTCTTGAGAAGCGCCTTCAGTATACTTTTTTGTTTAAATTACTGTTTCTAGCACTTTGATTCAATTGGTGTGCCTTGTACATGAAACTTATCACCGCAAGCTCTTGTAGAATGATGGCATTCGTAAGCCTCAGCTCTATTTCCCTGATCTGTTATAATAATAGATCATGGACCTATGTCATCTGAAGCCAAATCTAAATTCATACAGTAGGGGACTATACAAAACTGAGCAATTCGTGCAGCATTCAGCCAGACATTACCTTGTTTCAGGAACACATGATTATCCTTGTCAATTTTGTGCTATTTTGCAAAGATATTAGTAGCCGTTGGCACCTCGGACAGTGGAAACTCAGGGAGCAATCCGTACACTCTGGCCAGGGTGACTGGTTTGAACCAACCTGAGTGCTGTTTTAAAACGTGTTCCCCTTACCAGAAGATCCAGGCCCTGCTATTCGGTTTTCTCTGAGAACGCATATCGAGGAGCACCGAGAACGTTCTCAACACAACACTATGTGTCATCCTACTCCTTATACCTAATAGCAAGATGAGATCTCTAGATTTCACATTATAAGTCCTATAGCAACTCTATACCTTAAATGTGACTAACCTCAATATCTACAACTTGGTTGTCTACACATGGATATTCAAGATTGGAGGTATATAAATTCTCCATCCAGCAGAAATCATTTACTATGAATCTAGAAATGCATGGTACGTAAAATTAACATTAGTTTCAAAGCTGCTGAGACTATTGGGATTTCTTGGTACGTAACATAGACTAATTTTCATTATTGTATTAGTGATTAAGCTGTGTTAACAACTTAACGTCTTAATGCTGGCTTGGTCATACAAAAATCCACATCAGGATGCAAGTCAAATGCACAAGTGATACTCAACATTGTGGATACGAGGCAACATAATTCAATGGAAGCATACCAGGTAATAAAAGAAATTCAGAATTGGATGGCTCAGGACATCAAGATCAGCTGCTTTATCAAATGCATTGAGGCACATCTGAAAATTACACACTCAAGTTAGTAAAAGCTGTAACTTACCTAACTAAATTAGTACTCCCTCCGTCTGGATTTATAAGGCTTGCATAAATTTTTGTGCCAAACTTTGACCAAAAATTACGTTAGTAATACGAGGTTATTATGGCACAAAAATGACATTCTTGAATTCATATTCTCATGGCATAACTTTTATATACTTGTATTAAATATTATTTGTATAATTGTTGGTCTAAGTTTGGCATAAAATTCCGTGCAGGCTTCTAAAACTGGATGGAGGAAGTAGTAGAGTAGCATAGTTCAAAGGACTTGCAAGTACATACCATGACACATCTGATCAAGAAACAAGTAAAGCAGATTGTAGTCACATAGCCAACCTGCAAGACAGATACGACATAACCATAATCCATATAGTTGTCATAACAAGCCTCCGAAAATAAGATCAATGGGACACCAGTATACCTCCTGCAATTTTTTGCGCCTTCCTTTTGATTCTACGGGGAAACGTTGCAACATGAGGAATAACCTACAGTAATAGACAGAATATCAAATACCGTATCAGTTGGTAAAGTGTTGCTACAAGCATTGTCTAAACGGTTGTTATTGAATGCAATGTAACGTTCCAGACTTTCACTGGTAAACTAATTCAGTTTAGCATACAATTAATAAAAGATGAAGCTACGGTGCACAAAGGAACACTAGTAGAAACTAGTAGAATGGTGGTGCCGCAAGCATAAAAGTTGTTACATAACGCAAATAACAGGTCTGGGTTTTCAGCAGTGAATATATGGGTCTAACTCGCAGAATGCTACAATTTATTATAACAACTTCTTAGCCAGGCAAGTATTACCTCCCACCATACAGAAGGAACCCAAAAGCTGCAAAGAGTGATACGCCTGAAACATTATAGCATATTATTAGCTGAAGAGATCAACACGTTGACACTCCACATTCCATAGAGGGAGCTTGTATCACACAACATGTCAAGAAGATGCGTCGCCGATATCCCGCTTTACATGAGAAAGTACTGGTAGAGGGAGAGGGAGAGAGCAAAGAAAGCGAGTGATTTACCTGCAAAGAACATCTTTGACAATATGACCATAACTCGAACTGGTTTCCACCACAAAACCAACCAAAGACTTATCTGAAAATTTAGAATTCATGCATATTAACGCATCTCTGGTGTGGATAAAGTATACTGTTCCTAATTTGCATGAACCAATTGAACAGGTGTAAATGCAAGAAGATAGAACATGGTCGTATTTCCTTAACAGATGGTACCAGTTAAGGTTGTTTCTATGTGGGTTCTCAAGACAAAATGATACATTGTACTTGCAATGAATAAACCAAGGAATCAATTGCATGTACTCCCTCCGTTCCATAATTCTTGTCGAAATCTTACATGTATCTAGACACTTTTTAGGAATAGATACATCCAGTTTTGGGCAAATTTGAGACAAGAATTATGGAACGGAGGGAGTACTAAATATTTCAGGAGACTTGCCCATTTGAATGATTTCCTATATAAAGTATATAGGTAATCTAGGTCTAGGCAAATAAACAAAATATATTATAAAAAATACATCAAGAATGTTATGGCCACCACAATTTAGTAACACAGGCCCCATGCCATCTTGCGATTGATTGTATCAAACTCTTTGTTTAAGTAATACACAACCCATTTTTTTTAAAAAGGAATGTTATAACTACCACTTCTCATTCGTGATAGCAAAAAAAGGACTAGGACTAGGCAAGGTTCATCTCATTGGTCATAGTAACACAGGCCCCACTCCTAGGTATCTAAAAGGATTTCAGAATGCCACAGGCTCACAGCTACAAGCTATAATGTATTAAGATGTACAGTACTCCTAGTAAATGTCCAGATATGCATAACATGATTTGTAAATCATGCATCATTCCAAGCAGTCATAAGTGAAAAGTTTCGCGCATGAGCTCATAAACTTAGTTGATCTAAATTATGATGATGGGAAAATTTATTTACTAAGTTACCTGAATCGCATAAACCACACCATTGATCCAATAGAAAGTTGGCCTGAGCCCATCAGTCGACATTGCTCGTGCCTAGCAAATAATATAACAAGTTAACAGATGCAACAGCAATAATAAAACATCACAAGAAACTACGAAACACAAGTCAGTATAGCACCTGATAGTAAATTTCAGCCCAGAACAGCACCAACAGGGCATATGTTGTGAAGAATGCAAGCCCAGGCATATCAAGAATCACATGTTGAAGTATCTGCAGTACCACATTGCTTAAAACATTAAAACCCCAATGAGTTCAAGCACCAATAAATTCATCAAATCAGCCACAGACCTCTGGTTGTATGAGCTGCATGTTTCGCCGCAGCACAAACACGATGGATCGCACTGAATAGCAAACATAGATCACTGAATCAAACCAGACCCACGACACAAGCAACGCACGGCAAAGAGAACAGAACAAACGTGTTACTCACCGCCGTTCACGACAAAGTTAAGGAAATGGAACACCTTCTGCGTCGTCCACCCATACTCGGGCACCCTACACTCGATTCTGATCAATTGGACCTACGATAGAAATTGAGCTCTAACAAGTTAATCCTTTTGCAACATTCATGATCCTGCCACACGATTCTTTGCAGAATCCCCAATTCTGAAATCATGCGCCCACGAATCAAGCCAACGCGCGCAAACGAGTCAAAAATAAAAACGCACATGAGCACATAATCCATAGGATCGGGTCAGGAGACGACAGATCGGAACGTATTGGGGTCATGCGGGGGAGGCGGGCGGGCTTACAAGAGCGACGACGGAGACGAGGCCGTAGAGCACGGCGAGGGCGTGGAAGACGCGGTCCTGCCACATCGGTGAGGCGTTCACGTCTTTCCACCAGTCCACCGCGCCGTTGAGCGCCGATGCGGACGTCGCCGCCGCGGCGTCCACCGCAAAGACCCGCCCCATCCCCGCGCGCCCGCCTGTCGCTGTCGCGCCGAGGCCAGATGGAGGCGCCGCCCGCAGATTTGGGGGAGGGGAGGGGCGGGCGGATCGCGACGGCGCGTGCGGGGAGGAAGGCGACGCGAGGGGGATTCGAAATCGAAATGGATTTGGGCTTCGGTTTCGCTCTCGCGTCGCGTTGCGTGGAGGGCAGGGGAAGGAGAAGAAGGTTCGAGCCTCTCCTCCGCCTTCGTGCTCCGCGGGTGGTGAGAAATGACCGGGGACACCTGGGCGGTGATTTGCTCGCTTCTGTGGACCTGGTCTACAATGGAGCAGCAGCGAAAGGGGGAGGTGGCGAGAGTGCCGGTGCATAGACCTGGTGCAGGGGTAGTGGGGGAGAAGCGGGCCCTTGGTCCAGCGGGGCGCAACGGGTTCATGAGATGGCAACTTCGAGTTCGGACAGGGTATCGATCGAATCAAACTGCCGCGACACCAGTCGGTACACGTATGCAATTTATGGTTGCAATGAATTTTCAGTTTTATTTCGGCTTTGACCGTGTTCTACGGTTTCTACTCGGTCAGCAACGCTGCTACAGAAAGGTTTATCAGTAACGGTTAAAAAGTACATCAGTAATGGTCGGGGCCGTTGTTACTAACTTTTAATGATGGGTATCATCGGTCGCATGACCGTTACTGATGTACCAATCATCAGTGGCGGGCGCGGAAACATGGTCATTATCAATGACGGTTGGGTCGGGCCGCCCGCCACTGATGATTGGTACATCAGTAACGGTCGTTTTGCCACATCAGTGTCGGGAGACGACCGACACTGATACATTTTCAGTAACTAAAAAAATAATTAAAAATACACAGCACATATATATTTGGAATACATACCACGGCATATATATTTTGAATTAAAACCACAGCCACTTGCATAGCACGGCACATATATTTAAAGCATACAAATGTATATAAAGACGCATCATTTAAAGCATATAAAGAATACAAATGATCTCACTTCACGAAATTGATACAAAGTGTCAAAATTTCATAGCAAAATCAAGTTTGAAGCTATTGTTGCGGGTGAATCCTAGTAACCACTTGTTCCATGCGTTCGTAGAAGTCCCCACTAGGCTTGATGACCTCATTGTTGATGAGATGGGCGAACTCCCTTTGAATGTTATACACGATTCATTTAGGTCGGTGTGCCATTGTCATTCGGGGCTGCCAGTACTCTTCCACAGCCGCGACTGACCCCTTCCACTCAGGCTTGAACATGCTGGCATTCTCCATAAGGATGTGACAGCAGTAATAGCCACAGTACACACTGTCGGCCAGCTGTTTCTGGCAAGGGAACCTGTGGTTGTGGTGAGTCTCGTCTTTATAGCCTTTACCATCTAGTTTTCCCTTGCTCGCACCTTTCCAAGCAGTGTAAATGAGTGATATGATGGGTTTCCAGTAGCGACCTCGAACACCCTTCTTCGGAAGTAGTGAATCGAAATAGTACACCGCAGACCAAGGCAAACAAATGAGTAGTGTCACCCAATGGTCTCTGTTTTCAAAAGAAAGAAACTTTAGTACTAAGGGTGTATAAGAAAGACTGAATTAGAAAAACAAACGGTTCCATATATAAAATTCAACTTACTCCTAAGGAAAAAGAGGATAAAGTCGTGGTCCGCATATTTTTCCAGACATGCCACCATGTATTTAGATGCCAGGGTTCTTGAGTGATCCTTTTCTGGCTCAAGACCGATGTCACCGTAATTGAACACCGCGGGGTCTATAATGGCTACTTTTTTTTATCTCCATTCGCCGCATTCCCTTATTTGGTAGGCAAACCACAGCCTTAAGAGGTTGATATCAAGCTTTTGGTGGTTGAAGAGGTGGAACAGTTTGTTAAATTCCACACTAAAGGTGATAGGACGTTCCTGAATGGCTTCAGTTTCTTGGTCAAAGAAGCCATAGTCTCGTGGGATTCGAACATTGATTTGTTGGGCATGCTGTTGAGAACCAGCTGATGCTTGCATGTAGAACTGATGAAGCTCTTGCATCTCTCTGGACACGGCACGCAATGAAGCTTCAGTGAGCATCGGTCTTCCAAGATAGTAAATAAGCACCCGGTCAAACTTCCTAGCCACGAAATAGGATCCGTCTTCGAATCTCTGACCTTGACGGGGGTTCTTCATGAGAATGTCAGGCCTATTGTCTTCCCACACTCCAGTGATGTCAGGCACATTGTGCATCTCATCTTGCTTGACATTCGAGGAGTCCTTGATGGTCTTGCCGCTGCGCCCTCTCTTTTTATGCCTCCTCTTATTGTCCCAATCCTTTTGCTCCTCTGCCTTGTACTTGTCATCGATATTGCGGCCACCCATGGACTCAGCGGCACCCAAGAGAGAGAAGGTAGGAGGTGTTGGAAATATGCCCTAGAGGCAATAATAAATTTGTTATTATCATATTTCATTGTTCTTGATAAATGTTTATTGCCCATGCTATAATTGTATTGATTGGAAACTCAAATACATGTGTGGATAAATAAACAAATACCGTTTCCCTAATACGCCTCTACTAGATTAGCTCGTTGATTAAAGATGGTTAAGGTTTCCTAACCATAGACATGTGTTGTCATTTAATAACGAGATCATATCATTAGGAGAATGATGTGATGGACAGACCCAAACCTAAACATAGCTTTTGATCGTGTCACTTAAGTTTAAGTTGCTTATGTTTTATTATGTCAAGTATTATTTCTTTAGACCATGAGATCATGCCACTCCCTAGTACCGGAAGAATACTTTGTGGGCATCAACCGTCATCTCGTAACTGGGTGATCATAAAGGTGTTTTTCAGGTATCCCAGAAGGTGCTTGTTGGGTTGTATGGATCAAGACTGGGATTTGTCACTCCTTGTGACGGAGAGATATCTCTGGGCCCTCTCGGTAATATAACATCCTAATGAGCTTGCAAGCATGCGACTAATGTGTTTAGTTGCGGGGGTATTATATTACGGAACGAGTAAAGAGAACTTGCCGGTAACGAGATTAAACTAGGTATGGCGATACCGACGATCAAATCTCGGGCAAGTAATATATCGCGAGACAAAGAGAATTGGATACTGGATTAATTGAATCCTCGACATAGTGGTTCAACCGATGAGATCTTCGTGGAATATGTGGGAACTATTATGGACATTCAGGTCCCGCTATTGGTTATTGATATTTGATCATGTCCACATGTTCTCGAACCCGTAGGGTCACACACTTAACGTTTCATGTTGCTTGGGTTAGATGAGATAAATGATGATGATATCGAATTATGATTCGGAGTCTTGGATGGGATCCTAGACGCAACGAGGAGCTCCGAAATGTTCCGGAGATAAAGATTTATATATGGAAAGTTGTTTTCAGGGTTCTGGAAAGTTTGGAATATTTCCCGGTTTTGACCGGGAAGCTTCTAGAAGGTTCCGGAGGGATCCGGAGGGTTCCACCTTGAGGCCCACCTATCCCTGGGCTAAATGGGCCTGTGAGGGAGCACCCTGGCCTTAATGGGCCGAGGGGCTAGCCCACAGGGCCCATGCGGCCAGGAGGAGAGTCCTGGCCGCGGGAGAGTCCTGGCCGCATGAGAGTCCTGGCCACGGGATAGTCCTGGCCGGCCACGCCTCCTCTACCCCTATATAAATAGAAGGGGGGGCAAGGGAGAGAGACACCCCAAGCTTTCAGTTGGATCTCTCTCCCCTGAGCCCTCCTCTCCTCCTCTTCTCACGCGCACGGCGTAGCCCTGCCCGTGAGAATATTCACCATAGTCACCACGCCGTCGTGCTGCCGGGATCTCGTCTACCTCTCCCTCTCGCTTGCTGGATCGAGGAAGGAGGAGACAACGTGAAGCTGAACGTGTGGATACCAAGGAGGTGCTGTCCGTTCAGCACTGAGATTGATCTCATTGAAAGTTCCACTACACCAACAACGATCTCGTGATCGTAACGCTTAGCGGTCTACGAGGGTATGGTGTTCATGATCCCTCTCGTTACATACATCTAGTATATATATTCTTGGGTTTTCTTCCGCACTTCTCGTAGGAAATTTTTTGTTTCCTATGCAACAACATTTCGACATTGCCGCACTTCCGCACTTCCGCACTTCTCTTAGAGATTTTTGTTTTCTTTAAGCCGTGGAGGCATCGACATTGCCCGCTCTTCATCTCTGCCGGCATCGACAGGAGGCAGTATCCTAGGGGAAAGGCCGAACAGCGATTGAGAAGTACCTTTGTGGGCAGAGGGAGATGGAGTCAAAGAGGGCCGGCGCTGGTTGTAGAGAGATACCAAGCTCGTAGGCCACATTATGCGGTAGTTTGGACAACCGCCTAGGATATCCATGCCTTCCTCCAAAGGTAGCAGGATAGCATAATCACGATGCTCCTCGACGACGGAGTCCACCATCACACTCACTTCTGTGTCGTTCATAAGAATGCCGTGCACCGGTGGCGGTGATTGTCTGGGCATCAGGCGGCCAATGGCGCCTACGGGCTTCCCAGGCTTGTCTACGTGAATACGACACTTCACCGGTGCCTGCGCGTAACAAAAGGAAGGCATATGTGTGTAAGATCTTTATTCATGAAGTTAAGGAGTGAAAAAAAGTTTGAAAAGTATGCTTACAAGGATGTTGTCGCTCGGACCTGGATCGTTATCCCGGATGCCCTCGCTTAGGTCCGGTTGGCTAGAGGGGGGGGGGTGTCCATGCTAGGAGCCGAGCTGTAACCTGGGGTGTATGTGTCATCGTCTTCCATACGTGTATCGAAGGCGGCGCTGCTCTTCAGCGGGGTGCTCTTTCGCGGGGGAAGAGGAGGAAGGAGGTTCCTCAAACCGTCCACTCCTCCCCCAAGTATGGCGTCAAGGGCGGGGTGGTCTTTGGCCAATGCCGACACCAAATGATAGACAGCTTGCACTGCGTATTCTCTTGACACCTCTTGACACACCATAGATGCCTGCTCTCGCGTCTCCGCCTTAGCTTGTTCTATTATTTCAGTAGAAGCGGGGAGCTTTTTCTGGACCCTGATTCGCTTCGGAGCAGACGAGGAATAATCATCCCAGCAGGCCCTTCGCCTTCCCCTAGTACACGGTCCGTGTGCTCCGCCTTTTGCAAGCCAGCGGTCACAGCCGACTCCCACCTCTTGCTCTGCACGGAGTCGGCGGATGTTTCTGACCTCTTGCTCTCCTCCCATTTGTGGGCATTTTCCTGTTATCATATAAGACAGGACCAACGTGAGTATATATGGATCATGAGTGTCATAATTAACGCTGAAAACAAATTAATGCATTGGCTCAATGCCCGCCCACTCCTCTGGTGTCATGTGCTGACGTGCATATTCTCTAGCACGTTTATCCTCCAGAATGTTATGCACTGGAGGCACCCTGCCTGCCGCCTCGAGAATTCGGTCCTGCTTGCGCCAGACCTTCCTCTTCCCCTCTTTCCCTGCACTCCCTAGCCCGTGGTTCAACGCCTTCCTTGCGCGCAACGCCCTCATACGTTCACTCTTCGCAATGAAGGCATGGTCAGACGATTCCTTCTTGAATTTTTCCCATTCGGCCTCATCAGTCATCGACGACCATTTCTTCTTGATGATCTCATAGGGTTTGTCCATCCACTTTTTAGCGGTGGTTTTCCAAGTAGCAAGACCATTCTGCACTGCTATGTTGATGGACGCTCGGAATCGCTCGCGCCACTCGTCGGTGACTTGAAACCTCCTTTCAACGTCCGCCATGCACATGTTTCTAACGGCTTCGGAGATGTCATTCCACTCGTCGGTGATCTTGCAATATTTACGTGCAACAGCTCCACAAGTGGTTGCGAAGGCCTTCTGTGCCCTCTCAGGCGACTCCGGGCGGCCTCTGTCAGAGTGTCGGGTGACCACGTAGCAAAACTCCTTCAAGTTGTGGCTCCCCCTCGGCGTCTTCTTCCTTGACTTCTTACCCGTAGAAGCAGTTGGCTGCGGGTTACTCTCTTCCACCCGTCGCTCGTTGTCTTGCTCTTCTGAACGAGAGCTACCTTCGCCAAAGCTAGGATCGCCGCTAGAGCTGGCAATTGGCTCTCCCGATGAAGACTCTTCATCGACACGATACACCTCCTCAGGAGCTACATCCTCAAGAACTGATTTCTGGCTACTCTCGCGCATTTCGTACCTATGCCATCAAAACCATCAAATATATATCGGCCGAATATTTCGGCATGACCTATGCTATAAAAGTAGCAAATTTTGTCTACTAGGAGCTTGAAACCTGCATAAAAAACCCACCCGTATATGTACCCCCTCGGCACGATGGCCGGCCCCTTCTCCAATGACCCTACACGATGGTTGGGCCCACAATTCATTACTCAATTCCCACGAGTACCCGATCAATAGCATATAAAACAGCTAAAATAGCATATAAACAGCAAGTATAGCATTTAAAACACCTAAAATAGCATATAAACAGCATGTATATAGCATATAAAACATCATATTCTGATCAAGATCAGCTTTACTTATCTGAAGTAATTAGATTTTCATAACCTATAGATGTTGCACTCTCAATTTAACTAGAAATTCAGTTAAGCAGCAGCAGCACCAGTTAAGCAGCAACTGCAGCAGTATTCAGCAACAACAACAATCTTATTTAGTTAACCTTAACCCTAAATTACTCTAACACTAACCCTAACCCTAACAGTATGTAGCATGAACCCTAACCCTAAAGTACTCTAACACTAACCCTAACCCTAACAGCAGTGAGAGGGAGGCAGAGGGAGTGCGCACCGGTGGGTTGAGGAGGGCCGGAGGCGGAGGAGGAAGACGACGCGGGGCGCTCGTCGGGGCTTGGCGGCGGGCGCGTCGGGCTCGAGCAAGGACGATGCGGGGTGGCGGCGCTCCGGCTTGGGGACGAGAACGTGGGGTCGGGGAGGAGGACGATGCGGGGGTGGCGACGCTCGGGCGAGGACGACAGCGGGGTGGCGGGGCTTGGGCTCGGGGACGAGGACGATGAGGCCGTCGGCGGCGGCCTCCGGGCGAGGACGGGGAGGCGCGGGCTCGGGGCGCGGGGTTGACGGCGGCGGCGGTGCGAAAATCCGGCAGAGCTTCACTAGGGTTAGGGAGGCGCCCACTGCTGGTCTCTCGGGTTAGGGGAGGACGCGCAGGCGAGAATGAGACTAAGTATTTCGACGTGTTCTCTTATATACCCTATACACATCAGTAACGGGCGGGTAAAGGACCCGACCGTTACTGATGTGCCTTCAATCATCAGTAACGGACGCGCTAGAATGCGACCGCCACTGATAAGCTCCTATGAGCAATGCCCAACCACTCATCAGTAACGGTCGCATAACAGCGTGAGCGTTACTGATGAGTATAGGCACTCATTAGTAACGGGCGAATAATAGGCCGACCATTACTGATGATTATACTTACTAGTATTTCAAGTTTGATGAATAAATTCATGCATTTGTCTAGTAATTGTACACCACATCATGTCTTATCTAGTATTTGTACACCACATCGTGGAATTCATGTATTGCAAGTTTGATGAATAAATTCATGCATTTGTCTAGTATTTGTACACCACGTCATGTCTTGTCTAGTATTTGTACACCACATCATGGAATTCATGTATTTCAAGTTTGATGAATAAATTCATGCATTTGTTTAGTACTTGTGCTAAATTATATTCAAAAAATTCATCACATGCATACACAAAAGTACATCGATCACACATAATTTCACTTAGTACAAAGTTTGCATTCAAATTTAGTACAAGTACATTACAATGTAACTACTATACCTTCTCCTTCTTTCGGTAAGTCATAACTTAACTGCTCGCAGTAGTGCTTCTGAGGTAGTGTTTTTGTGGTATTTTCTCGCTCTCACTCCCATCACTTCTTCTTTTGCCTCTCCTTTTCCTCATTAATATTGTGCGTTCCGCTTCTTCGTCATCTGCGGCGGTCGTCGGATCATGGAAACCTTCGTAGTCTTCATGTGAAATAACTCCGTCCACTCCAACAATGCTTCCTTCCCCTCTTCTAACTACGAAACGGCCTTTATTTGCCGGATCATCTATGTAGAATACCTGATTGCATTGTTTAGCAAAGACCCATGGTTCCTCTCTTTCCGGGATTTTTCTCACGTCAACTTGTTCACGAGGGATCTCAGGAGGTAGCACCATCGTCATGAACACGTGACTTTCTTCTTTGTCACCTTTTGTCCATCTTACACGAAACATTGGGATCTTTGTGATCGAGTACTCCAATTCCCAGATCTCCTTGATAATGCCGAAGAACGCTTTGGTTTTGCTGTTGTCGTCGGTCGCGGTCTCAGAAGTCATGACTACACCACTATTTTGATACGTGCTTTTACGGTACAGAGACGTAGTGTAGAAGTTATAGCCGTTGATCACATATGATTGCCAAGTAGAGACGTGGTAAGCAGGTTCCCGTGACAAACATGCAACCGTTTCTTGAGATTCATTGGTCGTCTTCCTGCCGTACCAATAATTCTTCAGTCACGCTGCGAATGTTTTTTTGTGCTCCTAGTGGATCCAGACTTCTCCTCTTTTAGGGTTTTCATTTTGCAGTTGTTTCATGTGCATTTCCTGATAAGGCCGACAGCAATCGACAGTTTGCAACACAACCAAATGTGCTCTTTCAAAGTCAGCTTCCCTTCCTTTTCAATATACATTAAGGAATGTATGTCCAAGGCCACCTTCGCCTTCGAGCTTGCCCTTGTGCCGTGATTCGGGAACACCTATTGATTTCTGATCGGCCAACCAATCCGTGCAGAACTCGATGCACTCTTCTGCCCTAAAGCCTTCCATGATGCTACCTTCCGGACGCGATCTCTTACGAAAGTAGCGCTTCAGAACCCCGTTGTATCGTTCAGGGCCATAGTTATGCAGGAACGAGGGTCCTAGAGACAAGATCTCATCGCATATGTGGATCATTAGATGGACCATGATATCGAAGAATGATGGAGGGAAGAACATCTCGAGTTCGCACATAATCTGTATCATACTATCCTGCAGTATCTGGCATCGTCTAACGGTGATTGACTTCTGCGAGACGCTGTCAAAGAAATCAGAAAGCTTCATGATTGTCTCCCTTACGTATGGCTACATGATACCTCTGATTGCGACTGGAAGTAACTGAGTGAGTATGACATGGTTGTCGTGAGACTTCATACCAGATAGCTTGTGACTCTTCATGTCAACTAGATGCTTGATGCTCGACGAGTACTTCGATGGGACTTTAATACCCTGCAGGCACTGGCACATCCTATGCAACTCGTCTTTGTACAGGTTGTAACATGCAAGACGACACCGCGTGGTCACCATCACGAAACCATTCTTGTCAGCTGCCGACACTTGATCTTTGCCCCACAACTCTTTTCTGATAGACATGAGTTCCAGGTCCTTCCGTGCATTGCGTCCATCTTTCGTATTCTCTGAAATGTTCATCAGCAACCCCAGCACGTTGTCGCATACATTTTTCTCCACGTGCATGACATCTATGCTGTGGCGGCATTCTAAATGTGCCCAGTACTCCAGGTCCCAGAATACGGACCTCCTTTTCCATACGACGCCTTCAGGCTCCTTATATTTCTTCACAACAATCTTTCCGGGCACAACTTCAAGATCGTTGACAATTTTGAGGATTTGCATACCAGACTTCTCCTTCAGCGCTGTCCCGTGCTCGTCTTCCCATTGAACCTTTCCTTGTCATCCCTCCAAGGGTTTTTAGCATCCAACCACTTTCGGTGGCCCATGTAAACAATTTTGGATGAAGCGGGCAACTTCTCTGATGTCGTGTTTCCCCCGCACTTTGTACATGCCTTGTAGCCATGTGTCACCTGGCATGAAGTATTTGCATTCGCGGGGTAGTCATGCACGCAGGTCAGAAGCGCTGCTCTCATCGTGAAGTACTCCCTCCAGTTTGCGTCCCAAACCACTCTGCCAGGGTTCCAATGCTGCTTCAGCTCATCCTTCACTAGCTGCAGATACACATTTAAGTCAGCTCCCGGCTGCTTTGGACCCTGTATGAGCATGCACATGTGGATGTACTTTCTCTTCATGATTAACCATGGAGGAAGGTTGTAGACAAACAAGATTACTAGCCATGTGATGTGCTTGTTGTTCATGTTTCAGAAAGGATTTATCCCGTCAGTGCTGAGAACGAGCCTCAGGTTTCTGGGCTCTGCCCCGAAATCTGGAAATGCCGTGTCAAAGTTTCTCCACTGAGTCCCATCGGCAAGGTATCTTAGGACCCCATCTTCCTCCACACGGTAGTGCCCGTCAGGATCAAATGCTGCCTACGCCGGATCGTGATGGACGAGATACCTCGCGTCCTTAATGTTCTGCATCCAATGCTCAACTCGGCCACCTGTCGTAAGATACCAGACAGTCTTTGTCGGCCTACCCTTCGTCACTTCTTCCTCATCGTCTTCGCCAGCTCTGGTGTTTTTCTTCTTGTATCTCGATGCACCGCATATGTGGCAGCTCTCATGGTTCTCGTACTCTCCAATGTATACCATGCAGTCGTTTGGACATCAATGATGTTTCACGCAATCTAATCTAAGCGGGCATGTAATCTTCTTCGCCTCGTATGTGCTCTTGGGCAACTTGTTTGGCTGTGGAAAAACCGAAGCAAGGTAACTCAACAAGTTGGTGAAGCCCTTGTCTGACCAGCATGATGCTGCCTTCAGCCTCAAAAGTTCGAGCGTTACTTCGAGCACGTTGTTTTATTCGCCAGCTCCATCATACAAGGGTGTGTTTGCGTCCTCCAACAATTTTTTGAACTGGGCACACTCCGCCTCATCTTCGGGGTCCTCCAGCCCGTCCCGTAGGTACGGGTCATCTAGCGTTTCGGCAATCCTGCCACATGGAGCTCCTTCACCTTCCACATTAGCCTCCTCATCGACCCTTATTTCTTCCTCGGAATCATTCGCCAGATCATACCGCATGTTGTTCTTCTTGACAAGAATTAGAGTAAGGGGTGCCAATGCTCGATGCCACAAGTGCGGGTATAAAGGTAGGGCGTGTACGCCGGTCTTATAGCGAAGGTCGCCGTACACTTGGACAAGTTGACACGTCGATATTTTTTGAATAGGTTCGGTCGACCCTGCGGGTGGGACTTAATCTTATGTTAGGAAAGGCTTCGAGAGGGTTGTTAGCCAAGTGCTTGGGCCGAACGGATCTTCCCAAGACACCTTTTAGCGAGAGATTCGTCGGGGCCGTCTCGTACTTGGACCGAACGCGTCTTTCCAAGTATCGAGGTTAAGATACCCTCAGAACTCTAACCCAACCCCTTCTCCTTCGAGCCCGTGCCAACCAAGGTTAGCTCGGATCCTCAAAACTAGAGTCCCCTTGAAGGCTTCCTCGAGGCCGATCGACTTTCAGTCGAGAGCGGCGCGCGAGAGCGAACCTTAGAGGGAGCACTCTAGCTCTCCCTCCTTGAGTTTATTCAAGTTCAGAGTGAATGATACATGCCCCCATGGGGGTTATTTATAGCATAGGGGTTCATGACAAAAGACCATGGCTACCCTTGAGGGAGAGAGAAAAGTGGGGGCAATGTGGTAAAAGTAGCTCCTTGGTCCATAGCTTTTGTGTGCACCATGTGGGAAAAGTGAGGGTTGGTCCATGGTCCACCATGGACTAAAACCCTCATCCCCACACCTTTCTTGCCCCCTACTCTAGCTCATTCCACCCTTTGACCATGGCATGAGAGGCTTGACTTGTTGACTTGTCTTCCTTTGCCACGCAGGATGACTACGCCACGTGGGCATCTTGACTCACGCTGGGAAATGTTGACTTAGTCGTTGCCACGTAAGATTTACGGCCCGGCTCATATAAGGGTTTTATTTTACTACAAAACCGCAGGACATCATCATCTTCGCTACCGCTACCGACATCAACCGCATCCTCCCCGTGACAAGTCCAGCGTGAATAACCTTCCACAAACCCAATGCCAGCACGTGCATCTGAACATCTTCAGGCTTCATCATGCATGTGTTTCCACATTTGCGACATGGACAACACATCATCACAAGTCCTTTTCGTTCCTATCACCTTTCGCGACTCCAAAAAAGACCGTCCATTCGGTTATCCATCGAGCATTGATTCTTTCCGTGGCGTACATCCAAGAACGGTCCTTCGATCTACAACACAATACACAAGAAAACACAAAGCAAAATAGTTAGCCTAATAATTAACAAGGGGATTAAGGTGTTAATTAACCGGGGTTAAGGGGCTAACAAAAAATTTGAAATTAGGGACATTCGGAGAGAAATTGGAGGCCGGCGAGAAAGATCGGGAGGGAGAGATCGAGCTCGCAAGGGAGAGGGAAGCTCTGGACGACGACGAGGAGGCCGCATTTTGGCTGGCGGCTGGAACTCAAAAATTTGAAATTGGGGAACTTCGGAGAGAAATTGCAGGCCGGCGAAAAGATCAGGAGGGAGAGATAGCTCGCAAGGGAGAGGGAAGATTCGGGCTCGAAGATTGGAGCTCACCGGCCGCTGGAGCTCCAAAAATGGAGCTTGCCGGTGGGGGGCACCGCCGGCCATGGCGGATTTGGGCAGCGCTCCGCCGTTGCCGGAGAAGAAGGGGCCGTAGCTGGTCCGTTACGACGATCATCAGTACCAGCTGCGGCTCTGCACCCCGTACTTAAACTGCGACGATCATCAGTGGCGGTCGGGACTTGGGCGATCGTTACTGATAATAGGGGATATATCAGTAACGCTCGCTTTATAACGGCCCGTTACTGATGTACCAAACATCAGTAACGGTCGGTCCGCGAGCGACCGTTACTGATATGTACCACACATCAGTGGCGGGCACGTTAGGGCGACCGTTACTGATGTATCACTCATCAGCAACGGTCGTCTCTTAATCGACCGCCACTGATGTCTCTCGCAAGGAATGATGGTACATCAATGGTGGTCGCCTCGCGCGACCGTCGCTGATGTATGGCTGGGCGGGGACGGGCAGACCCCGCTCTGTTCATCAGTAACGGTCGCAGCCGCAACGACACCGATGTTGTTCATCAGTACCGGTCGCGCCGGACCCATTACTGATGTGACATGAGATATATACTGTTTTGTAGTAGTGGCAAGTAAATCATCTACGTCTAAAATGGCAAAAGAGTTACGGATAAGCAAGAAAATGACACTGTGGCTATTGTTGTCGATACTGTATAAACTACTCCCATTGTATACATAAATATATACTCCCTCTATTCCAAAATACACCTCGTATAGATTTGTGCACTTGGACCAAGGCAGCTCTCGTTTCTAGTGCCTGACCACTCATATTGGGTTAATAATAAATGGATGTGAGTAATTATTGGCCAGGTGTGGGTACCAAGAGAAAAATGAGGTGTATTGTGGAACAAATGAGAAAAATTTATACACGTTGTATTGTGAAATGGAGAGAGTAGGCCCCTTCTTTTTCGGCTTCCAGGAGGGGCTTCTTCGAGGAGCTGTTGTCCCCCAGCTTCCTGAAGAAGCCGCACTAAATTTTTTGCTAAGCTTTCAAGTTAGTTTAACCCATATTAATTTGGAGGCCTAGCAAAATTTTACATGCGGCTTCTCCAGGAAGCTAGGAGAGAGTAGCTTCTCGGAGAAGCCCCTCCTGGAAGCCGAAAAGAAGGGGGCCTATATCGCCTGATTAATATTATTTACCGCAACTTTGTCTAAATACAGATGGCATTTCATTGTGTAGGTACATGCGCATCTAGACATGACAAAGATGCGACAAGTAATATGAATCGGAGGTGTGACATTTTCAACGTTATTTCTTTGTATATGTTGCATTGAGCATATAGTCGTAGAGATCTTAGGGAATATAAATCAAGAGGGTAGTGATGAGCAATGGTGACAACAAATAGACAGGCTATGACAGGAGTAGGGCTTTTCTATCGAGCCAGCTCGGCCTGATTCGGTTCATCTCATTAAAATAACAAACTAGCTCGACTCATTAAGATGACGAGTTCAAAATCAAACTCGTCTACTCATGTAACTCACGAGAGTTAGCTCGTTAAGCTCATTAAGTCCGACAATAAAATTTGATATGTAGGCTCTAAATTTGACTATTTTCACACATATTACATATACATAAACACAAGATCTAGCTAGGGAGATGCCAGAGTGGGACCCGGTCTTGGCCTTATACTATATGGCGCTAGACAAGGAAAGTGTTTGAGGTGGATGGGCTATGGGCCTGAAAATCTTTCGTGGGCTTTAGACCGAGTTAAACGAGTACTCGTTACTCGACTTGTTAAATTCGTATTTCTTAACTAGTTCATATCCAAACTCGGCTCGACTCATTCGGCTCCAAGTTCGAGTCGACTAATGAGCATGAGTCCATCGCTCGTATCAGGCTAGAGAGATGAATAGATCAATTAATCGACCGATGGAAGACATGGACATTAATTCCTACGCGGCTACGATTTTTTTTTGGTGAAACAGGTCAACGATTTCACAGATCGATCACCGACGTGCTTTGATAGAGACATGGAATCTTTTGGGGTGGGGTGGGGGGGGGGGGCGTGACAGTGTGTGCACGGCGGCCCAATAAGAGGGGGCCTAAATGTGTGGTAAAAAAAAGTGGAGGCCTAAATGGGGCACCGTGGTAGTGCAGCTGACTTGATTTTATCTGCTTAGGGCATCCACAATGTTAGAGTAAGTACTGACTCCCCACGTCACCTAGAGTCAACGGTAAAATAACACGTGCAATGTCTTGTGTCTTTAACTGAACTCTAAATGATTTGTTAGCATTAACTGCGATGTTGTATAATGGTTAAAAGGTCGACTCTTAGTTGATTTTTTCGTTAAGAGTCTGAGTCTTCACGAACAGTCAGTTATCTTCTCTCTCATATTTCTCTTTCCTCCGTACAAGCAAATTTCAAATAAGAGTTGGTCAAGAGTCATCCTTTGTGGATGCCTTTAAAGCCTAAACCTGTAAACCATATAGTGGCGCGCATAATTTGGGTCCCAATATATCGACATGCCTAGTTGTAACATCAAACGAAAGGGAAGCATAAATTTTGAATGAAGTTCAAATGCTTGCTCTCAAAGAATCGTGAGATTCTGCTCAGTGCTCACGAAAGTTACTAGGTTGTTCATTGTTTAGAAAACTTAGCTTATCACGACGGTGCATAGATGTTTGTTCATTGTTTTACGAAGTGAGTCAGGTTTTTTTTGTTGGAACCAGATCCGGTTTGTAGTTCTAGATTTGACATGAGTGCTCGCATTTATCTTAATTTATTTCAGAATTTATTAAACCGGCGAAGTGTTTTTTCAGCGGCAGGTGACGTAGTGTCGACGAAGAGACCCTTGTGATGAATTCGCCAGAAAGAAAGAAAAAACTATACCAATTGGGCCGGCTCAAGTGAGAGCCTGGGCGTCACGGTCGCCCGTACCTGCCGGTTTGTTGCGGCACTTCAAACTTTGACTTTCCGTAAGACATTCTTTTTGTTTTGGAAACTGGGCCCATGCAAAGGCCCATCTACAGACCTAAATTGATGTCGGAAAATTGCAATAAACACCACCGGCCCGTCGGGGCGACGCCATGCCCACGACGATGTATATGTGGTCAGGCAAGTCGCTGCGCCTAACCGTGCCGCTGACCTGTTCTAAAAAAAAAAAGAAGGTGCCGCCGACCGCCTGACCTGGTTGCAGAACCGCAAAGAGAGGGCGAGAGGAGTGGAAGGAAATGATATATAGCTTGTCCCCGATATGTCACCCATACCATACGGGAGGTCGATCAGATCCGTTTTGCGGTATGGTTTTGAGATCACGATCGACGACATCTTCTAAAGATATGGAATAAAGCATGGTCGTGAACAGTACGTACCCATGGGAAAAGATCCCCATCCACACGGACATACGCGCAGCTAAAACCTTTGACATCTGCAATTCCAGCAGCTAGCAGCACCATTACCATATATATATATGCATATATGCACGTATGCTACAGCACATTATGCAACGAATTATATCTTGCGCATGCACTGATGCACGGCAAGACGCCATAGAAGATGCATGTGCTGCCCAGTAGCTAGCGGCCTACGACCTTCCCCATCTTGGCTTTCTCTTCCATGATGCACTCTCGTGCTATAGCTAGCCGTGTGTGATGTGTCGCCTTCGCCAAGGGGTCCCCTACGTGCATGCTAGCTAGCTAGCTAGCTTGCGTACTCCCCGCCCGAACTCTTCTAATAACTCGGCGCGCCCGGCCATTACTGCATGCGCATGCCCTAGAGCAGAGCGGTGCCGGTAGCCATGGCTCTACGTGTGGTACGTAGAGCCCGGCCCTCCTCGATCACGGGGACCCCTTGATCGATGATCTTCTCCCCTCATGCTCTCATCTAGGGTATGTACTGCCTAGATTATATATAGGATGGTCCATGATGCACACCATATACATACTCTGTGCTTAACCATATATGTGGGGGTTACACGCATGAATATGCATGCATGGGTCGTACGTCCTTGATAGACCTGAGATCCTTGCTACATTGAGCAGTGGAATATTTTTAGGTACGTCCAATTATGATACGCAATGCATGCATGTGTGAAGTTGATGCGATCCATGCATTCGTTGACTAACTAGCACTTTAGCAGGAGTTTCTTCACCAGAGTTAATTCGATCACGATCCATTTGATATTTATGCATGGCCTGGATAAAATCAATTAAGGAATTGAACTTCGTATAAACACTGCTACGAAACGCCATACCACTTACGGCAGGGACGAAGCTGGACAAATTTAAAGTTCAATGGGTTCATATTTAATAAATGAATAGTGCCAATAACTAATTTAGCTAAGGATTCCTAGAATCCACTAGGGTCAAGTGACACGCACGAGTGCCCATGTTTTGGCTCTGCACCTGTTTGACGGGCCAAGCAAGTGGTATAAGCTAGTCATCACCGAAAGACCTAATAGGAGCCAATTAAAAGATACTAGCAACATTGATAAGTCATCACTGGCAAGTTGGTAACAGACCATCCAGCGATGATGGGTTGTGCCACCTCTAGGTGGAACAAACCTAACGGGTCGTCAACGCTGACGGCCCCCTAATTGGTTATATCAGCGATGATATATGGTGACAACTGACGGGTCGTGTATAAGGCCCGTGTGATATGGTGGTGTTTTGCCGGTAGTGGGAACTCCCACCCTCTCAGCGTGACAAACCCTAGCTAGTACTTTTGGCTCCTTAATTCTCATTTGCCTTATCATGTACCTAAACTTGATTTCTATCTAATTGAACGGCGGAATCGACTGACTTTTCCTTAGAAAATAGTGTGTTTTATTTCTTAAAGAGAGAAGATGTTACACCCTAGGAAAAGTAAAAGGTCCAAAAACAGGACGGGTACTTCCTGTTGGCATGTTCCTGAGTAAAATGAAGACAAAAGTATATTTTCCGTTCCCCGAAATACGTACGTGAATGGTCCCTCAACTTATTTTCATATACTTTTGTCCCTTGATTATCGAAATCGGACACCAATTATCCCTCACCCCCAAAGTGGCAGCAGTGCTGATGTGTCATGGTTTCGCCCTCAAAATTTGCCACGTTGATTTGGATATTTTTTTTTGGCGTTAACAAATTGACTTGGGAACTAAAAAGGAAAAGTGATACCAACTAGGCAAGCTGGCATGGCAGTTTCGGAGCCAAAACCTCGACACCTTGACACGGATACCGCTTTGGATTCCGTGAGCAACTATTGGTGCCTGGTTCTTAGAACTGAGGGATGAAAAATATATAAAAAGAAGTTGATGTACCATTGCGTATTCTTTGACAAGTTGGGGGTGGAAAATAAATAAGAAGAAAAAACTTGCTGCTGTGTCTTCCATTTTTATTTGTGCAAATCAATTAAGTAATTAACAATATCTTCATCCCAATGCAATCTAGCTATCTTTGCTGCGAGTTAGCAGCCTGTGTCTGCATGCCCTTGCCCCCTGCGGCCCATTCACCTACTTTAACCCAGCGATTACACATATGCACGCTATGATCAATGCATGCATGCATGCATGGGTCAATTGCATGATTGCAGGTGCTGGGCGTCCTGAACCTGATAACCTAATTAATACCACGCTTCCAGCGTCAGTTCGACACCTCAAGGCCTCAAAAGGCCACCCTCGAGATCTTAATTAGAACGTACGAGTACTCGCAGCATGCAATTCAGCGAAAGGTGAACCGGCATGCATGCTTAAGCACTGTGTGTTCCCTGTACGTTTTTGTCCGGATCAAATTAACATCTCATCGATCAGAGCTTTTTAATGTATCAGGCTGGTCATACTGGAGAGTAACTTGGAGTAGTAACATACATATGTTATTAGTCTAAGTTACTATCTCCATAGTGGTTAGTAACTTATGTGTGGTGTCATGCATTGTGTCATTAATTGTCTTGTAGACTCATCTTGTCTTGATTTTTGTGATGTTATGATAACATATCTAGTTACCACCTCTCTCTTTTTTTTCATTTATTGACATGCCATGTTACCAAAATGCTTAGTTGACATCCATATTACTGTCCAAATTACTTGCACTATGACTGCCTTAGCAGCTAGTTGCCACTCATCCGGAGGCAGTCTGCAGGCTGGCTGTGGCCGGGTCCCCCACGGAATCTGCTGCTGGCCTTGAACCCTTGATCAGCTGCGAACTGGTTAATTAGGAAAATGCATGCCCACATGCATGATCTCGTCTTTTTAACTGGGACCTCTCTTAATTGGCTGTTAACGACATGACCCTACCTACTTGCGTGAATCACGCACCCATGCATTCCCGGCTGGGTAGCTCGATCTGCGATCGTCAAAGTGTGTATATCCCAAGTCCAAAGTACGGAGTACTATATATGCCCGGGCGGCCATATGATGGATCGACGACCGATGATCTGTATCAGCGCATGCATGCACCTTAATTTGAGGTCCGTTAATTAATTTGGTTGATTTGAGAGTGCCGGAAAGGGCAAGCAGTTTCTCATCTGTTTTGACCCATGATTCATATGAATCCACAAGAAAAGGTACGCAAGCTCGCTGCATGCAGTTAATTTGTTATCTTTCCAGCTGCAGAAATTAACTACGGAGTAGTTCTCCATCAGCTTTGCAGACCAATTAATTAACTGCACGTACAGGTCGGCGCCAGAGCACTGACCATTGCAAGCTCCGTCACAATATTCAGGGCTTCAAGCGTACCTGCAGTACGTATATACTGAGCACATGCATGCACCCATAGAGTACGACGATTCTGTCAGCTCCAGGGGGGCGAATTAACCTGCATCTGCGTGTACGTAGGCTGCTAGCTACAGATTAAGTTACTGTTGGGCACATGTCTGTAAACGACGTAGTACTACTTGCTAGTCAAGACCACATTCACACGTAATTAAAACAGGCCGGCCCAGATCTGAATAAATATATACGACGCGCGCAGATACATATATCTGCTGTCGTTCTGACGGTTCTAAACGGACAAGAGGCGGAGCTAGGCCGGGGAACAGTAGTTAACTGAACCACAGCTAGCATCCATGATCGTGCATGCGGTACACTTCTCTGGCGCATTTGTTGCATCGATCAAATTTATGACGTATATAGATCAGGGAGCCGCGCACAGGATCGTTCGACATATAGTGCTGATTTATGTTTGGAGCAGTGGTCATTTCAGAATCATATCTCATCGATAAGAACGATATGTGCCGTATGGTTCGTCCATTAGTTGTTGGAAGTCTGTTTATCAATGCGTCGAAACTGCAAATTCTCTGTTGAAAAGTTGCTTGGTTGTTTTACTGCCCTGGCTGCTGGCTAGAGATCGAGAGGGTAGAAATTAAAACTATAGAACTTGAATGAAACTACTGCTTCCTCCGGTCCTGTAAATCTCTCGCTTTTGGACAAGGAGATATAGTTGTCTTAAAAAAAGACAAGGAGATATATAGTCCAAATTTGATTTTTCTTTGGCAACTAGTGAATTCGCAAATATTACTACTAGTTTGGAAGCTTCAAAAGCATATCATGACCGGATTCCACGTAAATGCCAGTGCCACTCGGCAACGGTCGAGCCCCTTGGCGAAGTGGCTGCCAAGTGCAGTACTCGGCAAAAGGCTTATTTTAGTTGAACATTTCAAGATAAATTCACACAATATGCCTTTCAGTTGCACATTTCTAAAGGTGGACACAAATTAATGTCTCAAATTTGCAACAACCAGGTTAAAATTTAGATACAAAATCAAAACTCAAGATTGCTGAAGCATGAGAAAGAGACGCTCCCAAAATGTAAAATATCGAACATGCACCGCGGCGGCCATAGATTCTTCACCCACCAGTCCACCCATTTTTCACCTATCGTTCACACACACACACACACACACACACGCACGCACGCACACATTTGTTTAACTGAAGTGACAACCACCAACGAGAATCACACAAATCCATATATAGAGCTGACCGATTAAACCCAATTGTGGGTGGGTTGATGAGAGGGACATGCTCCATCACATGATCTCTAGAACCCTATCATCCGTTTCTTGTGGGCCCCACACCCTCATAGCCATCTCTCTCCTCCTCCTCCTAGGCCCTAGCTATCTAGCCAAGATCCCTCTCGCATCGTCCTCCTTAATAAGAAAGCTTCCCGTCTACTTGTATTGTTCCCAGCCTTTCTCCTACCTTATCCCGGCCCATACATACATTCATACACCTACACAACAAGAAAGAACCTTCACACTTCACAGTCCCTCCCGTATTTCTGGATCTGTTCATCATCGATCGATCCAACACATCTGGTGTAGTAATCACATACACTTCCATTCCAATCATCTCCTGAAATCCATCGAGAGTCCTATATATATTATAATCTCTCATCTTTTTTTTCCCTAAATTATTTTTCTCCAAAAACAACAGTGCATACGTTAATTATAGCGTTGTTGCCTGTTGGGTAGCAATCCCAACTCCCAGACATAGCATCCTATAGTCAAAGTCAGCAGCTAGCCTGGGAGCTCGATCCATGGAGTTCTTGCCCGCAGCCGCACCGGCAGAGGACTCCGAGGAGAGGCAGTCTCGCGCGGCATCGGCGGCGGAGATGGAGAAGGAGCACATGTTCGAGAAGGTGGTGACCCCGAGCGACGTCGGGAAGCTGAACCGCCTCGTCATCCCCAAGCAGCACGCCGAGCGTTACTTCCCGCTGGACTTCGACAAGGGCAACGGGGGGATAATCCTGAGCTTCGAGGAGCGTGGCGGGAAGGCGTGGCGGTTCAGGTACTCGTACTGGAACAGCAGCCAGAGCTACGTGATGACCAAAGGCTGGAGCCGCTTCGTCAAGGACAAGCGCCTCCTGGCCGGCGATGCCGTCCTGTTCGCCCGCGGGGTCGCCCATGACAGCGAGCGTGGCGGCCATGGCCACCGGCGGTTCTTCATTGACTTCCGCCGCCGCCTCCGCCCGGTAGCCGCGTTCCCGCCGGCGCCGGCGCCGCCGCTCCCGTCCGTGCCGCTCTGCCGGGCGTGGCCGTGGGACGGCGTCTCCGGCGGGGACCGGCGCCGCGTGCTGTTCCTCCGGCAGCAGGTGCCGACGGCGGCGGCAGCGGTTCTCAAGTCGTCGTCCGTGGTGCCGGCGGCGGCGGGCGCGCTGCTGGAGCCGGCGTCGAGGCAGAAGCGGGTCCGGTTGTTCGGCGTGAACCTCGACTGCCCTGCTTGCCCGCCGGCCGCGGCCGCGTCGACGCTCCTGCAGCAGAAGCAGCTGCCCTCGCCGTCTTCGTCTTCGTCGTCGTCTACGGCGGGGAAGGAAGCCTGCTCCTTGGATCTTGGATTGTGAATTCAAGGCAAGGGGAAATTAAGGACCAGCCGGTGCTGAGTCTACTACGTACTCTACGACTGACAGGCGAACTGATCAAGAGAGAGCCAATGGTGTGTCTGGAGCCAGCTAGCTGCATGTGTACGTATATAGAATGTGTAACATTCAGAAGGGTTATCTGTTGACGATATCGATCTTTGCTCATACGATTTGCTTGCTCTGCTTTGCTAATCAAATTAGTTAATTTGTTCTTGATTTCTATCAACAGTACTCTCTCCAATCATAAATTCTTGTTGTGGTTTTAGTTCAATTTGGGTATCAATATGCGCATGGGAATGCTCGATCTGAGGCCAGCCTCTTAATTCCTAGATACATTGCCCCCTTTCTGCATACTCTGATCGAGATCGAATTCGAGATCAGTGAGTGTCACAGCATTTCATTAATGTGTTTACCTGCATATGATAATATTTAAGTAGCCCCCAATGTATGTATGTACATATATGCATGTCTCTTCTGGCTTGTGATTTTCTTTGAAAAGTTTCTTCAAGCGCAGGCAGTGTCTCTGAAGATCACAAGGCTCTCCTCCCTAAGCAAGGTGGGGGCTAGAGCAGGTCAGTACTCAGAACCCAATCCTTCTACAGTTACAGAACGATATCTACATCGATCTACTAGCTGGCACTGCACTGCTAGCTAGCTTGATCTTGGCTTGGTTCTTGTGCAATTCCTTCCCCTCCTCCTGCTGCTGCTGCTGCTGCATCTGATGTCTATTCTGATTTTCTGAATAAATTCTGATGCGCTCATGACCTCTGTTTGCTCCGTACATGCTGCAAACCTCTGTGTAGTTCGTCGAGGATTTGTCAATTCTGCCAGCTCTTGGAAAGTTGGAATTAACACATCCTGCCTATCTAAATCAAGTTAGTTCGGCTATGTGCATCGATCCAAGAAGAGGTCGAGGGTACAACGTCCTCCATTATCTCAAAATTAAAGCTAGCTAGGTCAAGTCAGCTCCACTAATTAATCCAGTTTATATAATATCCATGACTGCATTTTTATAACTTCAACAACAAACTGTGGGCCAATTAAGAATTAATTGTACACATACATACGGCCATACGGCAAATTCCAACCTCCAATGGAGGGAGCTAGGATGTGCCGTAAACTCGTAATAGGTCCTAACCGGCCCCCAGAAGAAAATATGGTTGAGTACGACGGATTTAGTAGTGTCATGATCTTACGTGTGTGTATGTATGGGCAAGGACCACATCTATACAAATTCTAAAAAGAGCACCCTGCTATATATAAGAAAGTTGACCTCAAAAGTATACAAAAAAGAAGAAGCTGATGTTGCAAGTGTGCTCCCATGATTTATTTATAGTTTAATGATAAGCCCATGTATAGCATTGATATATTGGAATTGTATCCATCATCCATCGATCCATTTATTTATTCCCTCGATCGAGTGATCTTTTGATCATTACATGGATTCCGGGTATTGAGTTTGTAAATGTCATTTGAATATTATGAGGTTCTGAGCCGTTTGTCGATGCGGAAGCCAAAAAAAGAGAGGCTTTTCCACTATAAAATAAATAAATTATTTCATAAGGCCATATAGACATACCCAAAATGATATACACATACATACTCCTACTTTTCATAAAGGTTGTCATATATGGTTTCATTAAGTTGACAAGGCTTTGACCAAGAATTACTTTATTAATATGTGTTTATTTCTAAGACATTAAATTTATATCAATAGTTTCGTCTTCCCCAAAATTTCTTGCTGATAATTAATTTTGGTTACCTATCATATAAATTATATATTATTAAAGTAATATTTGGTCAAAGTCGTATTGTCTTAATGAAACGAAATACGCCAGTCTTTGTGAAAAGAAGGGAGTACAACCTTAGCTGAGTTTAGAGGCAGATGAGCGCCAACTAAATTAATACTCACGTGAATTATTACATTCGTGAATTCGCATGTTGGTGTCATGATCAAGGTAGAGTTAGCTTGTCTTGTGTCGTTGAGGAAAAAACATCGATCATATGATCTCCATATGGCGATCTAAAAGTTAATCTGAGTAAAATGAATTACATATAGACTTGACCCAAAATGATATACATCCAGCAAAAACATGACGTGATATAGTTTTGGTCAAGATTTTAAAACGTACGTTGACCAACAATGTTTCTTGGAAGATATTTGACTCGATGTGAAGAGAATCATTTGTATAGATTTACCTAGCAAAATACTGTCGTAAGTTAATAATTTTGTTAATTTTTATAACAGTAAAGTGCACTAGAGATCCTCAAACTTTTTCTGGTGCCTGGCCGGAAAAATAAAACCATTTCTACTGTCTCACATAGATCACCAAACATTGAAAATTATCATCTAGGTCCTCAAAAGTACACATGGTGACTTATCCAGGTCCAAACCAGGAACGAATAGTTTTAGCCAACGCGCCAACTGGGTGAGTCGGTGATATTCAAGTTCCGGGACCTACATGAGACACTAAAATAGGCCAAGAACCTTCGTCGCAATTTAATTGGTCTTTTTTATAATGATTGTGTATTATACGCTAATGGTCAAAGTCAGGGGCGAAGACAGGCCCAGGTAGTCTGGGCCACGGCCTGGGTCGTGACAATTTTTTCCTTGTTAATTTTGTGACGGAATCTCATAAAAACGCACGGTGCTCCTGCAATTCATTGTAGAAGAATAGAGTGGCTCCATTTATAAGAAAAACCGAAAACCGTACGTACAATACACAGCTTATTCAAGGGAAGCCACACGCACGAAAACCCTAACGACGAGCATAACAAGGCAAAGCCGACAAACAAGTAGCAACAGCAAAAGCGAACCGCTGCCTGCTCCAATGACACAGGACAGGGAGCGGCTCCTAACTTCAAAAGAATGTAGGTAGAGCTGAGTTTCTTCGGCGACCAGAGCAAAGACGAGAACGCCCCGACAGGTACAGCTTGCACACTAGTGAGCCCGCGCTACTCGAAGCCACAATCCCTAGCCAAGCCTCACCAAGCTCATCACAGCACATCCACCGCCGCCAAAAAGGGCTCCAAAGACAATGCCTCCAAGGAGGGAACGACGTCCAAAGCCGTCGCTGTTGCCTAGTCCAGAAAACCGTATCTGAGCTTTTGCTCGGAGACACCTCGACTTTCAGGGATGGGATGCAATGTGGATGCATGACGACGCCTTCAATAAGAGAAATGACGTCTGAGGACGCCGTCATCGCCGCCTTCGACAAAGTCAGTGTAGGGCTTTCACCTGCAACCACCAACAACCCATCGCGAATGGAAGGAACGTTGTAGAGAGCCAAAAACTAGGCAGCCTGACCAAAAGGAGCCACCAACTACCACCGCTCCGGGGTGGTGCCGATGGAGCCCACCGCACGCCACAAGCCCGATACCAACCGGCCAGAATGCCGCATCTCACGCACCGACCATCGGTGCCTCTAACCACCAACAACCACAGATCCAACACCCGCATGCCAAGGAAACGGCCAGTGACGCCCAATAGCCCGCCGCCCCAGCCATCTCACTGGCCACTCGCCGGCCCTCACCACCCCATGCCCCCAACAGATCTGGGCACTAGACCCAAGTTCCGCACGGGAAGCCCACCTGCAGACCTCCCCCTCGCTCCTGGCCGGCCCACGCCTGCCCTGAAGTGCCTTGCCGGCCTCCCCCAATTGGATCTAGGCGCGAGGCCCCAGATCCTGGGCGGGAGAAGCCCCGCAGCCCGCTGCCTCGTCCCGGAGCCACCGCTCCAGCCACGCTCTGTCCTGGAGAGAAGCACCCCAGATCCCACGCGGGAGATGCTCTGTCGTATGATGGGGAAGCCGTCCGTGTCGGGGACTTTGCCCGCCAGCATCCTCCGGTGACAACGAGGTGGAGGAGGAGGGGAGAGCTCGGCGGCACTAGAGGAAAGGAATCGCCTCCCGAGTCACCCTAGGGAGCGATGCGGGGGCCGTTTTGGCTCTGCTTGATAATGACTTGTTAATTTTTGATCATTTGAAGATTTTGCCCGAGTCTTGTTCGGTAATTTTAATGTTTTGAAGCAATATTGCCATGGGACCTAAAGAAATTCTGGCCAAAGTTATTTTCGAAGACCATGCCGACATATAAAATGTCGTCTTTCGGAAAGGCAGGAGGAAGTAACTAGTTACACGTAGGACAACTTTATATTAAACCTAAGCATGCACTTGATTAATCGTGGCATCATATCAAACACTAGCTAGATCACGTGTTTTGTCATTTTCAGCGGTCTCTGGGAAATCTATAGCTATTCTCTGCGATCTATACTAGGGACGTTTAGCTAGCCAAGTTGCAACCAATAGGTCCCAAGCGAGGCCAAGTATAGTTCATCGGTCGTACGTACGTGTTCCCGTGAGCTATCGCTAGCTTAGCCGCAAAGCGAGAAAGCGGAGATCAGAATTAAATTTAGTCGCGCGCATGCGAAACAGTAATGGCGATAAGAAAGGGCCCACTTGCCCTGGTGCACCGATACATCTGGCATCCGATACGCAGTATTCTCACTTTTGGAAGATATACGTACATACTCCACTGTTCGTTTTCTACCAGTGAATCACGTTTGTTTGACAGCTACGTTCATGTATAGAGAGCTGTAGTCTGTAGACTGCGATAGCCTTTCTGGACTTTTGAGTTTTGACAGGGATGGTTGGATGGGTACACACACGCTCCACGACGGCCAGCCAGGCAGATAGCTAGCTTAGCCTCTGTGGCGTGGCATGCATGCCGCACTACTCGGTATCCTGCGGAAGAGGCCGGCCGTCGATCACGAATGATAGTACGTTGATATCTCAGAGAAGTCAGATCCAGCAAATTAAGATGATTGGCCACCAATGCGCCGATGGTCAGAGGCGAAGCCAGAAAAACACACCGTTGAGATAATTCCTTAGAATTTAATTACTAGTGTCATTGCACATTATTAAGAGCATCTGCCTATGATTATGAGAAGAATAGCAAGAAGTCATTGGCCCATTTGACACCGATGCTTAAATGCTTTAGCTTTGCCCCTGCCGATGGATAATCTAACACACTCCGCACCTAAGAACTCACAACACGACGCGGAAGCCGATGATGAATCTTCATGGTGTGGTGTATTTGGTTGATGGCCAGATCCAATCCTACAAATGTTTCTAAACATGACCTAAATTTTCATATAATTAAGACTAACTTGACATCCCTCAAATACTTTAAGTCAAAAATAACCTTCGCCACGGCACTTTTTTGGCATGCATCTCTTCTGATTTTACCTTTATCATTCTTGTACGGAGATCCATATTGCCTTGCCAGTTAGCTTAATTCTCTAACCTTAACTACTCACTGTGATTTTAAATTCTTGATTCAAATTTGACCAAATAGGATGTACTATTCTTAAAAAATGTCTAGATACATGTAATATTTCAACAACAATTTAGAATGGGAGGGAGTACCTAGCATCGCCCTCTTTTCTACTCTGTATGTTTACCCCGTAGTAATTTAATATGAATGCCAGCTGACATGGACGTTAAAACTAAGCAATCACAAAGTGATCCCACAGCTAGCTACTCCATATGACCACTCGCCTCGGAAGAAATAAAGAAAAGCTTCGACAAGAGACTACTTTTGAAATCGACCAAAGCTCTTTAAGTTTCTTCTCTGTTTGATAAATTTAACTAAAGTAATTAGCAATGACGACTTAATTGAAAGCAGAAACCTATCAGAGGCAATCGCAGGTTAACTATCACTATACGTGACACCATTTTTAAGACTTAAAATTGGCAGTTTAATTTTGGCACTTTCTCCAAGGAAAAAGAGTGGCCAGAAAAATTGTTCCCCGAGAGGCTACAACCCTCTGGCCGGTCTCTGGAGGAAGGTCCAGGCAGACGTGAGAATAAATTCACAAGACGTACGTGGTCCCACAAGGCAGCGGCAGCAGCCGCAGTTAGTCATGCATGCACCGACGACGGTTCGTGGCTGCGTCAGACTCAGAGCAGGCTCTCATTCCATTCCTTATCACCGACCTGTCTGTCACCTGTGACGCCATTAATTGTCCGCGAAGCTCCGGAGAGCAGCCGCTCGACCTCCTCACTGCCATGTGGGACCAGGTTCTCGCGGTCCCACTCGCCATGTGAAACCGGGTTCAGTATATTGGGTGAACGACGGATTCAGTCGAGACAAAACTGCACGCCGTTAGCCCACGCGGCAGAGATCCGCTGCTGCGGCTTTGTCTTTACTGCACACCGCGTGTCGCTGGCTTGTCCGGGACCACGCGTCAGGGACCCAGTCTAAGCGCGATCTACGAGATGTGGAAAAATTCTACTCCTACGCTGCGCTCCTCCTCCACCCTACTCCAACCTTTTACCCCCGGCCAGAGGCAAATGAAAGTGTTGAGATGCATGGATATGCAATGCATACATGATGGCTAGGCAATAAACGGTTGTCTCCAAAAAGAGCCATGCTAGATGCCTTCGTCTACCTTCTTCTTCCTTCTTGGTGGCCTAGGTCTAGCTAGGGGATCGATTGAGCTAGAGCTAGTGGAACTGTGGAAGCGTGGGGATGCACCAAGTGGTACGGGGATTGCCAAAATTTGTGAAGAGGAATCAATTGTGAAATCTTTGTTTCGTGTTGTATCGGTCGATCGGTAGCCTGCATGCCGATGTGGTGTGGATGACTGGTTCGCCCGTAACCCGCGTGAGTCGATGTAAAGCGGCCGGTCACGGGTTATCTGTTTTTGACGGGACCATTTTCGAAGACTGGTGATAGTGACTTCTCGAGAAGGTCGGGTCTGTAGCCCCTATTAATTTGAACCCTTTCGACTCGGGCATTGGGATGGTCCAATTCAGTTATAGGTTGTGTATAGGTTTAATTGGAACTAAGAGGTTTGCTACATTATCGTAGGAGGTTTTCTCTCTTACTCTCCTAGCTCATTTGAATAGATACTACTCCATCCTTTTCCTTTAGTAGTACATAGCTATTGCAAGTTTACATTTCTAACAAAAACAATTACATTTACAATACCAAATGAAGGTCATTAATTAGATCCATTGTGAAATATATTTTTATAGTATCTTGGTTTGACACTTTATATGTTAATATTTTTTGCTATAAGTTTGATCGGACTTTAAAACTTTAACAATCAACAAAAGTTAAATGCACTATATTTTGGAATCGAGTATAATTAAAGAACAGGACACCAAAGAAAAGAGTAAACTTGCATGCTAATTATTTTTGGCCCATCACGTGTCATTTGAACAATCAAAGTTGATCTACTCCCTCCATTCCTCAAATTAAGGCCTATATTGTTTCCTTCGACCGAGCGTTTGACCAAAGATTACTCTATCAATGTGTGACTTATGCGATATAAATCATAATCATAAGCAAGTACTTTTGAATACGAATCCAATGATATCAATTTTATTTCACAAAAAGTATATATTAATAGACTAAATCTTGGTCAAAGGCTCGGTCAAAGAAAACAATATACGTCCTAATTTAAGGAACGGAGGGAGTAAAAGTTAAGCATTACTACTTCTATCCAGGTTTATAAGTCATGCTTCGCATACTTCTAGGTCATCAAGATCTACTAAATATGTATTGTATATATTGCACAAAAAGTATACCATCAGTTTCGTCATCGGATGAGCTTTTTAATAATATATACTCCCTCCGTCCCATATTGACGAGATATTACATGTATCTAGACGTTTTTTGGATATAGATACATCCATATTGAGACAAATTTGAGTCACTTAATATGGGACGGATGGAGTACTTGTACTTGTTTGGTTATATTTGGTTAATCAGTTAAATTGGTGATCTAGTGCATGCCTTATATACCTGGACGGAGGGAATACCAGATAGGAGTAAACTAAAGCAAGCGCTCACGCATCGCATGACACAGAAACTTAACTATCTGTAGCTTGTCTCCCTTTATGCCTAGCTACCTTGTATTGATCAAATATGACCATATGATGTGTCCCGTTAATATATAGTACAGAGAGACATGAGACCACTGGTCCATATGCAAAGGGAAATGAATTAAATAGGCACTCATCATGACATCCACAGACAACATTACCAGGCTGAGGGAGGTTACTACGTGATACTCCGTATTGCAAAATTAGCCACGAACTCGAAGAGGATGCTAGGTGTGTAGTACGTGTGTACACCACCACCCGACAGTGCAGAATTTTTCCAGGCACAGCACAGGTGAACATGCATGCCATGCATCATGAAAAAGCTGCAGGATCTTCAGCATTATTTGATGCAAGCGAAGTGGCGGTACATGTTGCTGCATCGATCCACTGCATGCATGCAGGGATCGCATGCGATCGATGCGCCATGTCGCGCCCACGTACAAAGAGGCTGTCTCTGTAGGATCGGTCGGTCTTCTGGTTTTTATTTTTTACTTTTAGCATGGTATATATGTATAGTTCCTGTTTAGCTACTAGCAGCATGGAGATAATTGTGTTTGGCAAGCATGTATTTCGGGTAGGATCCTTCTTTTTAATTTGTGTTCCTGAACGGAGGGAGTGGAAAAAAAGTGTTATTTAATAATCATGCATCTACATAAATATGAATTTTGGTAAAGAAAATATGACTGGCTATGCGATCTCTACAGAAAATAATAAGCACTCTCCGTCCGCGAATAAGTACATTTGACTTTGTCCTAAGTCAAAATTTTAAATTTTAACCAACTTTCTAGGAAAAAGTAGCAGCATTATCACATCAAATTAGTATCACACTGGATCTGTCTTCGAATATAGTTTCATAATATACAACTTTGATATCATATATGTTGCTACTATTTTCTACAAAAACTTTGACTTAGGACAAAAACAAATGTACACTTATTCGCGGACGTAGTAAATATGTTAACTTTTTCACACATGTTTTCCTCGCAAAAGAAAAAATAAGTTATAAATGGTCTTATTATTTAACCAAAGTTTATATGCGTATAATTCACTACAAATATAGAAGTGTGGTTTCATTTCAGACTTCCTAGAAAATTATAAATGTATCTCTTTTTTTCTGAATTGGTGGTCTTCAGTTCACTCCACCTAGACCACTCTCTAGATTCTAGGCTCTAGCAAATCACTGTAACTGCTAATTTGACACATATGTTGAGATACTTTCTGTTTAGCACAAAGTTAGGGAACACAAGAGCACAAGCATTTAAACACTTCGTGCAATGCATATTAATTTTTAATTCCGTATCAATATGTATGTGCATTAAATAAGATAGTATTTACCTAATCCAGCGGGGGATATGGTAGTATAAGAGGAGTGAAAGCTCTTTTTAGGCATGCCAATTTTTTAGCAGTTTAGCGCTGTAGTTTTGCCTAAATAATATACTCCGGCAATTACATGTAACACTTTTTTTTTTGGGCCCGCTACTCATTTTGGGCTTAAGGTCTCTACAGTGGCCATGACTTTAAGCTCAGAATTGTCTGCCCTGGGCCTAATAGAAGCCCCAAAGCCCATGAAAGCACAAACCTTTGTTGTATATACTGGGCCTCTTCAGGACTTGAGGCCCTGTTTTATTTCTTTCATTGGTAAACTCCTCGTCTGTAACACGATGCCAAATTTTCTTTCTCTTTCATTGGTAAAAATAGTAGCATGCATTCTTCGGGTGTTATATATTGTCATGCTTGATTTTCTTTCATGGGTAAAAATACAGTTGAAAGTTGAAACACGTGGATCAGAGAGCTAAGCATACACACTCGGCGCCTTGCCGAAGGCCAATCAAGTACTTTCTCTGATCTAAATTTTTGACTCAAATTTTCCCAAATATGAATATATCTATTCTTCAAAAGCGTCTACATACATGTGATATTTCGACAACAGTTTAGGATCGGAGGGAGTACTCTTCTAGCTATCTTACAAAATAATTAGCCCTTTATATATTAGAGTATATATTTAGCACCATTAGTTTGGCACACGAACAGTACTCACGAGCTAGTTACAAATTTTCTCAAGACAAACAAAGAATCAACAATACAGATCGATCAAGAATAGGCAGCGAAAAATACGTACATGGTGAAATTAAGAACGCTGGAATTATATAAGCTACCACGTCCAGTCCAAACCAATCAATCAAAACCCATCATTCGCCACTCTTTAATTTACTTGAGACAAAAAAGATCGAGGTTCCTAGCCTGATATATGTTTGCAATCAAGGATGGATCGCATGTATCAGACGACCCTGCAGTTGGCCCTGATCTTGCCGCTGCTGCCGGTGAGCACGCCGACGTATCCCATCTTGACCATGGCGGCGGCGAAGTCGCTCTGGAACGTGGCCGGGTCGTTGGCGTAGGCGACCACCTGGCCGGCGGTGGCCCCGTCGCCGAGCAGCGCCTGGTCGGAGGCCAGCAGGCCGCGGTTGGCCATGACGCCCTTGAAGTACCCTTCGTCGAAGGTGTTGGGAGTCACGGCGTCCATGGGCACCATGCCCGACGAGGACGATGAGCACTGCGAGGCTAGCTGGGCCACGTAGCCCGGGTCCATGGTCGGGTCGGGGGTCTGTGGGCCGGGGGTCTGGAGGCGGCTGCTGAAGGAGGTGCAGTGGGAGCCCCCGATGGTGTGGGCTCCGGAGAGTGTTACCATGTCCTTCTGTGTCAGCCCCTTGGACGCGAAGATCGCCGTGAGCTGCGGCACGCTCGGGGTCGGCGGAGGCAGGTTGCCGCTCGTGTCGCTTGCCTTTGACACGCTCCCGTCTCGACGGCCCGCTGGGACCTGGTACCCGTTGCCGCCCGTCTGCACACAATTACCATGCAGTTAAAAATCACATTCTGATTTATTTATACTGATGCAGATGCAGATCATGAAAGTGCAGCATCATTTGGTGCACGCGATGTGCATGCACATAAAAAAGAAAAGGTCGCTAGCTAGGGGACACAGATCGATCACATAGGCTTTACTTAGATTAGATTCCAAACCCCGGCCATATGCATGATCATGTCTGCAGGTTCTTAAAGTGACAGCTAATTATTTAGTGCCCGGTAACAAATGCATGATTGCTGATAAGTGATGGACATCTGCTTTTACTGAAAGTGATGATGGGCACAGGTTTTGAATAGTAGCAGAACAACTTTTGAATTTGTTTACACCAATGGTACGTACCAGCGCGATGCCGTCCCTGGCGGCGAAGGCGAGGATGTCGGCGCAGGAGACGACGCCGAAGCACGCCTGCTCCACCCGGGCCTTGATCCGGTCGATCACCTCGAACCCACGGAGGCTCTTGTTCGGCCCGGCGTCCTTCTCCGCCGTGTTGCTCGCCGTCGAGTCCACCAGCACCGACGCCTCGCAGCCTCCCACGAAGCAGTCGTGGAAATGCAGCCGGAGGAGGCCGGCGGCGAGGCCCGGGTTGGCTGCCACCGCGCTGCTCACTTCCTGCTGAACGATGATCTCTGCCGCCGGGCACGAGCTGTCGTAGAACCCCACCCGCAGCTGCGCCGACACCGCCGCCGCCATCAGCAACGCTGATGTGACCGCCACTTGGACGAGCAGCCGCATCGCTTCCATTGCCACTAGCTGATCGAGCTGAGGTACTACTGTCTACTACTCGCTGGCTGTGGCCCTGTCAGTGATCTCTTTATACACACTGGGTCACTGGCTTGCTTAGCTAGCTATATACTTCTTGGTTAAGGAAGGGAGGACCTGATGAGTGGAGAGTGTGCTAATTATAAAGAAATTTTCGTGGAGGGGATTAGTAAGGGAATCTTGATCGATCGGCGGTGCATGTGCGTGCGGAGGGGGCGGGGAAAGGTTGGTAGTGGAAAGATGTGGTGGAGATTGGGGGTCCGGGAGTGGTCTTTCTCTTCCATGATTGGTGGCAATGGAAGAAAAGGCTGCGAGATCTGTGGCACAGCTCCAATGTTTTCACCTGTATACTCCCGCAAACAGATGCAGTACATGATCAAGCCATGACCAAATGTTGATTAGTTGCTGCAGCCTGCAGGTACGAACGTTGAGGCTAAGACTGAAATGTGACTACTTGTGTAGTTGTGTTGTGTCTCGTAGCTTTACACTTGGTAATTCGTTAATCTCTGTCTGAGTTGGTACGTACTCGTTGTTCAATATGGAATCCGAAGTGAGATACACTAGTATTTGTTCGCAAGCGACGCTTAATGATTGAGGCCTTGTTTGCTCAATCTTGTACAAAACTCAGAATGGTCCAATTGGCACCTTTACTTAATATTGTTTGTTTTAGCAGCAAAGGGCCAAAAGAGCATCGGATACACACGGCATGCATAGCTAACAAAAGCCCGATTCCTGACAGGCGAGCTCCAGGCAGTGCACAAGATGCAAAATCGCAAATGCTCCACGTCTAGGAAGAAAGAGCTAGCTAGTCCAGCAGGGCGCATCCATGCAAATGATTGGCTCACCGCTAAGCTGATTACAAATCATGCATCTAATTCCTTCATGTTCCCAGCAAAAGCAAATATACAGTGCAACTCAAGCTTAACCATGGAGCAGGTAAATTTTCAGCTCCGTTCATTTTATACAGGGCCGTTACAGATGCAAGAAGATAATTAAGAACATTGGCAATTACTAAAGCAAGTGGAGACATGTTTTCACCCAGAATAAGCTAGTACAGCAGGTCCAGTGGCCAATCTGATCTCTGCATCTCTGTAGCGGAGGCACATGCACATCGTGTTTGGTAGATCAACTGAGCTCAAGTCGAGACAATTTTGATGCCATGGACTCTTGTCGTCTTAGTTAGTTTGACATCAGGGCACGGGGATCTGCCGTCCAAATATTTAACAAGCTGTTGGTCGATATAACACGTGAATCTTTCTGCAAGAAAATACGGCTGATTGGCTATGCATCAACTGAATGCACTGGAAATGGCAGTAAGCAGGAAGGTTCTGGATCGAGCGAAACGAAAGCAATGTGAACTGCTTTGGCCCTCTAGCATACAGAGCTACCTTTGACACGCTGTCATGGAACGCTCACCAGCAGCCTCTTTTCTTTCGAACAGAGTAGCATGCATGCAGCTTTCTGATTCCGATTCACACGCGGGTTCATGCGTTAAGTAATTTAGATATCCTATAAGAAAGCTTTAGATTAGGCTCAGTGTACTCTGCAGCTGGAAGTAGCACATGGCAAAAGTTCCAAAGCGACAAATTTTGCTGTCACCTAGATGTCGGGAACCTGCAACTCGGAGTGTATTCGTTCACACGGTCTTAAGAGGCAACGGAACCGACAGCCTAAACATAATCGATGGCATAAACAGTCACCCTGGAGTAGTAATAGCGTCCAGGTGCAAGTGCAACAGCATTGCATTCGTTTTAGAGACGTACTAACAGGCTTTGAATATTGCAGTACCCTTACAAAAGGAATTGGAAGCAAGATTTGAGCAAAACTGATGCCACTCTGTATTGATTTGAAGTAAACCATTGAGGGCATATGGTAGTTCAGTTATACTGTAACTGTAAGCTAACAAAGCTATGTATCTCAGAAGAGATAGAAAACCGAACTACAAATCGTCGTTGTCGTGGTGGTGTCACGGCAGATGCCATAGAGTGGCTTAACTTGGGGCCGATGGACGATGGTGGATCCGGAGGAGGGAGGACGTGAAGAAAAACACGCACAAAACACGCAAGAACACATAGATCTACCCAGGTTCGGAGCCCTCTTGCAGAGGTAAGACTCCTACTCCTACTTTGTTGTATTTGCCGGGATAGACGAGATTACAATGGTGCTCCTTGAGCTGTATTCTTGAGGAAGAAGAAAAAGAAGGAAAGTGAAACCCTAGAATCCTTTGTCCTTCCCTTACCGTAGGGGGTAAGGGTCTATTTATAGACGCCACATGGTACACTGCCATGTGGGCCGAGTCCAACGTCACCATCTACGGGCCCCACCGAGCACGAGGCGTTGCTCCCTCCAGGCAGTACTATGGGGGACAAGACAACTTTACTTTTACTGTCTGCCGGCAGCAGGTACAGCTATCCTCTGCCGGCTTCCGCCAGGGAATCTCCTTTCGGTGCCTCCAGTGCGTGGTCATCTGACACCGTGGTGCAGGCGCTGACTACTTTTTCGGAGTGATGATGGCTTCGCTTTACTTCGCACCGCGTGGTCAGGATAAGACCGTTGAGCGATCTCGGCTCCTGCCGAGACTCCCGTACTCATCTTGATCCTGCAAGCTTTACAAAATAAGATAGTTGTGCCGGCATACGCTGGGTATGCCGGTTTAGCGTTAGTCATACTCGGAGATGCCGGCATGTTTATTCAAACCGGCCTAGCCTCCGTTATCTCGGCCAGAGTTGTCTTTGTTAACTCGGCTAGAGTTGTGTCGTTATGACCCTACCCGGGGTCATCCCCCCGACACTAGTCCCCGAAGCTGTTGTGGTCCGGCATAGAAAGATTTCGGATCGCGACAGTTTCCCACAACAGACCAACAACAGTTTACTCGGGTTTAGCCGAGAAGAATGCCGGGATAACTCTTGGTTCAGCTAGCCGAGATCGGTTTAATCCGGGATCCCGGGTTTAGATACCTAACCAGCTTCTAGCTGAGATCCTTTTCTCTTTATGACCGATAACCGGAAGCTTCCATTTGCCGACATAGCAGCTACTAATGGGAGGATAAGGCTTGAGTTACTGCCATCGCGCTTCTTGAGGCGAATATGCCGTCGCGTCGGACAGTAACGCCGATATAGCTTTTAAGGATAACCTCGGTTCCCACGCGAACACTTATCCACCGGATATTGCGGGATTCTCGGCAGCACGCCGCACGGCAACCGAGCGCACGCCTTGATGGACATAACCGCCCCAATCATGCACGATCTTCCCGTTAGCCACCAAGCGGATATCATGGGAAACGTGCATCCCATAACTGCGCCTCGGGTATAAAAAGAGGATGAAGGCGTGGGCGGAAAACCCTTCACAATCCTCGCAGCCTTCGCCCCTTCGTTCTCCTCTGTCTTCTCTATCTTCTCGCTCCCCGCACACATCGCCGCCACCGCTTGCAGCAAGCTTGCTCGCCGCCGCGATAGCTCGCCTCTGAGATCGCCGCCGCTAGCCCGTTCTCACGCCTCCGGTTCTCCGCTGCCTCCGCTCGCTAGCCCGAGCTTCGCGCCAGAGCCGCTTCCGCTGAAGCCCCGTAACCCTAGATCTGCTTTTCCGATGGCTTCCTCTTCTCGCGCTCCAGCCACCGACCCTGCTGCTCAGGCGGAGGAGAAGACCATCTCCGAGCGAGCCGCGTGGGACGGCTCTGACGTCACCTCGGTGGATCTCAAGTGGCTTCACAGCTCCCGACGGGTTCCGAAGGAGGTTCAGTGCCGGCTTCCCGGCGACGAGGTCGTTCCCGCTCCTGAGGAAGGTGAGCATGTCATCTTCCTCTTACACTTTGAACGCGGTTTCACTCTTCCGGCTAGCGACTTCTTCCGTTCCTTCCTTGATTTCTTCGGTCTCCAAGCTCACCATCTCCCGGCGAACGCCATTCTTACCCTCTCGGCATTTGCCACATGCTGCGAGGGCTATCTCGGCCTCTGGCCATCCATTGCCTTGTGGTCCCGGTACTTCATGTTCCGGCCACAGGTTATCCCGGACAAGGAGAATCCCGGCGCACCGAAGATGATGACGCAGTGTGGGGCTGCCACCATCGTTCCTCGCCGCAACTTCGAGTTCCCTAAAATCCAAGGTCTTGAATCGTGCAAAAAATGGCACAAGACCTACTTCTATGTCAAGAACTCCACCGCTGCCGACTATATTAATCTTCCGGGATTCGAAATCGGCCCCTTGGAGAAGAAGAGGAATTGGTCCGTCGACTCGAGAGACTCCCTCCCGCAGGCTGACGAGATCCATGCCCGGATCCTCGAGCTCAAGAAGAAGGGGATGTCGGCTGACGACCTCCTGGCCACCTTCGTGTACCGGCGCTTGTGCCCGCTCCAGCGCCGGATTCACAAGATGTGCCACTATGGCGGCTAGTTCGACCCGGACAGGATTTCAACTGTCAAGCTCTCCCATGCGGAGGTTCGGCGCTGGGTCAAGGCGATCGCCAAGACTAGTATGTCGGAATAATGGACATGGGGTATGCCGGCATACGCCCGGAACCGTCGCGCTCCTAAGGTAAATTTCATCTTTCTGTTACTTCATGTTTGTATCCGACATATATGTATATCGGCATCTGCCTCACACATTCTTATCCCGGTTCAATCTGATTCCCTTGCATAGAGTTTTACCCTTCAGCACCAAGAGGACGGGAGCTCCCCCGACAAGTGCTTTGCGCCTCCGTGCAAGACAACCGACGATGAAGACCCCGACTCGGAGGACTTCATGCCAATCCCGCATGCTGCTCCTCGCCGCACCGAGTGTAAGAACTCCAACACTCTTCTGTGACTTCTAAACTTCTGTCAGTAAGGTGAGTTTGATTTTATTCTCCCGTATGCAGCCGATTCAAGCGAGCCCGCCGCGAAAGCTCTGACTCGGGAGAAACAGGGCTTGCAGAAGAAGCGTGCTGCCGAGAAGGAATTTCTGCAGTACGTGAACATGAAGCAGAAGAAGGCAGCGGGCCGTGGTGCCAAGCCTAGACCACTGGTTGTCGGGTAAGGCCTTTATCACCTCTACCGTTTTTGTCCATCTGGTTCTTTTGTTGTCAAGTAGTAATAGTTAAACTTTACCTCTGTAGGGAAGCTCTGGAGGCAAGCCTGTCTCAGACGTGTATTGCGTCTGAGATTCCGGCATCTCGTCCTTCCCGTGCCGAGTCCTCTGACCCGGCTGTGGGCAGGACTGAGACTACTGCAGATCCAACATCCCCAGCCCGGGATGTCGATCCAAGTGCCGACGCCACCATCGCCGGCCAGTCCGAGACTCCTGCAGCCGGGGTCTCGGCAAACGAAACTGCTGTCGAGGCGGCGCCCTCCTCGGCCGCGGCCGAAACTACACAGGAGGCACCGGCCTCCATAACTACACAAGAGGCGTCAGCTTTCGAAACGGCATAGCAGCCAGCTGCGGATCGCCAGGACCCTCATGGTCCAGAACCGACTCCAACTCCAGCCCAGACTCCAATTCCGCCGCCATCTCCGACGCAGCCTGAGAAGAATGCCCAGGCCGCTGCCGCCCGTGCCGCAAAGGCTAAAGGCCCTGCTGCCGCAGCAGGGCCGAATGCTCCAAGGCCGGCTGCCTCGCGTCGCTCAGGCCAGCAACAGGAGATCCCGCTCCGGACGAGCAGCGGGTAGAGCTGGGGGTCGCTTGGCCAGTTCGTCATGGACTGGAACCAAGTGGATCACTACGAAGTGACCTCCAGCACCGTGCAGGCGGCACGGCAAAGCCCTTTGGTGGGGCAACCATCGGCAGCGACTCCGGAGTCAGTGGCGGCCCGGATGTCCAAGCCCGGGTGACCATGTTCGAGGTGGACCGAGCCACCGAGGTACGCAAAATTCCTTACAAATTTCTAACTCCCAATTCAAGTATAGTATCTATACTCCTAGTCCCCGAGGTTTAGGGCGAGTAAGAATTAGTTGGCCTAAAGCTTAGCTCGTAGAACTTCAAACCCTTGTTCCCCGAGATTCAGGTCGAGTTTAGAATAGTCAGCCTGAAGCTCAGTAGCTTCAAACACTTATTCCCCAAGGTTTAGGTCGAGTTTAGAATAGTCGGCTTGAAGCTTAGTAGTTTCAAACACTTACTCCCCGAGATTCAGGTCGAGTTTAGAATAGTCGGCCTGAAGCTTAGTAGCTTCAAACGCTTATTCCTCATTAACTGTCTGTTTTGGTAAGCTCTGCATGAGTAAATGCTCAACAGCCTTCAAAGGACCGTTGGGCATGTATAAGAAGTTGGAGGCATCGCACAAGGCCTTGAGGGCAGAGCGGGAGAGCCAGAGTAAGTATATTCTGCCAATATACAATTTCTGTCAGAGTATGCCAGTTTAGCATAAACTGACACATGCTTCTGCCTTCAGCCGGAGATAACGCTCAAGTGGAAGAGCTGTTAAAACGTGTCTCCGAGCTACAAGGTAAAGATCCACCCGCAATCCGAGTTTCATTCACATCGAACGTCGGCTTTTGTAACATCCGGTCTGACTGAATAGATGAGAAATCTCGGCTAGCCGAGCAACACCAAAAGGAGATCTCTCAGCTGCAGCTGCAGGCTGAGATCACTGCGCAAGCCGAGGCGCATAAGACCGAGGTGAACCGACTCACCTCGGCCCTCTCTGCTCGAGAGGATGAGAAGACCCGTCTGGAAGACGAGGTCAAGAAAAGCAAAGAGATCGCTGCCGCACTTGAGACTCGCGCGACAGTCGTCGAGTTGGAGGGTGCCGAGAAGGCGGGACTGATCAACGCTCTCCAGCGCGACATCATCAAAATTGATACCATGCTGACAAGTAAGCTGAACTTCTCCATTTAGCTATTTGTCTGAACATTAGCACTGTCATTCCGAGACTAATTAACTGTTCTCTGCCCCTGCCAGAATTCTTCCCCTTATCCGTCGAGCATGCCCAAGCGACCGTGACAAAGGCTCGCAAGAAGAGGGACCCGGCAGTGGCGGCGGGGGCGCCATTTGAGTGGGACGTGGAGGACCACCTGGTGAGCATGGCTTGCCGGGTGAAACCTCTCAAGTCCTTCGGCATCGACATGGTGGATGCTTGCCTCCATCTCTTCAAAACTCTATGGCCCGGGGAAGAGGTGCCTGTGGAGATCCCAGACTTGGCAAGGCGGCTGGCCGAGGGCCCGTCCCGGCTGGATGAGTGGCAGGAGTCTGCTGCATGCGTCGGAGCCGACGAGGCTTTGTCGTTCGTACTCTCTTGGTATGACGGCATTAACCTCGATGTGCTCCAGACTATGCGCGCCGACTCCCGTTATATCTCGGACCCGGAGCTGGTGGCTAAGCGCCGGGAAAGGGCTTATTCCTTCATACCATATGCCGACGTGCATAAGTTTGTAGAAGGCCCCCTCTCTGACGCCGATGCCGAGATGACGGATGGGGAGGAAGAGGCAGAGGATGAGGAAGCCGTTGTTGAGTCGGCCTCCACCGAGCCGAGTTCCGGCACCAACAACCTGGCTGCATCGTCGTAGGGTGCTTAAAGAAACTTTAGAATAGTTAGATCCCCGGAATGCCGAGTGCAAATGTAACCGACATACTCCTGTTTATTAAGTACCAAGTTCTCATTTTAATCGAGTCGTTTGTTTTATCATATTCCCGATCGAGTCCCCGAGTATATTTTTTCTCTTAGTGAAATGTTACAACTTCGGTTCTTTTGTCTGCCTTGTCGGCGTTCGACGTATGAATCGCAAAGCCATAAAACCACCCTTTCGAAAAAAGATAACTCGGAGAACTTGCTCGGAAATAGACGAGTTAACATAAAATGCGGAGTTAAAACAAAACATATCTCGGATCGCCTCTTTGCTTATTTCCTTAGTCGTTTTTCGTGTGCTCGGTTATCTTATACCCATCTCTAGCTTGCCATGAAGCCGGGTTGCGGACAACAGCAAAGTCGTAGAGGGATGTTGTCAAGACCGACACAGTACTAGATCGACGTAAGATTACACAACTAAGCCATGACGACATACAAAAAATAATTGCAGCAAAACATTTAAATGACACAGAAGTCCCCGAGTTTCTTTTAAGAACTCGACGGATAATTTCATTGTCTTAATCATAACATTCGACATAAGTAAAAAGCGACACAAATACTCAGCTTTTAAGTATAGAACGGACGGAGCAACGCTACATTCCATGGCCTCTTGGTCTCCTCGCCCGACCGATCTATCCTGTTCGCCTTGGGATCCTGAGCATCTATAAGATAGTAGGAATCGTTGTGGAGTGCTTTGCTCACGATGAAGGGTCCTTCCCATGGAGGTGACAATTTGTGCATGCCGGCGGTGCGTTGCACAAGCCGGAGGACAAGATCTCCTTCCCGGAATACTCGTGGGTTGACCTTTCGGCTGTGATAACACCTTAGGTTCTGTTGATAGATGGCCGACCGAGATAGAGCCAATTCCCATGCTTCTTCGAGCAGGTCGACGTCGTTTTCTCGGGACTCTTTTATCTCGGCCTCCGTGTACATGGTTACTCGCGAAGAGTCATGTTCAATGTCGGCTGGTAAGACAACTTCTGCCCCGTATACGAGGAAGAATGGCGTGTAGCCTGTAGAGCGATTAGGAGTTGTCCGAAGACTCCATAGCACAGTCGGGAGTTCGTCCAGCCAGCATCCTAGAGTGCGCTCCAGTGGTTCGATTAGCCGGGGTTTTATGCCGGCCAAGACCATGCCATTTGCTCTTTCCACTTGCCCGTTGGACTGAGGATGCGCTACAGAGGCAACATCTAATCGGATTTTCTTCTCGGCATAGAAACGTGCGAAAGGCCCCTCCGCAAAATTCGTTCCATTATCCGTGATGATACTATGTGGGTATCCATATCTTAAGATGATATCCTTCAGAAACGATACCGCAGTTTTGCCGTCACACTTCTTTATCGGCTTGACTTCAATCCACTTAGTAAACTTGTCGACCATGATCAGGATATGCGTCATGCCTTCCCGTGCCCGCTTAAATGGCCCTACCATGTCCAAACACCAGACGGCAAACGGCCAAGTAATTGGGATGGTTTTAAGCTCGGACGCCGGCATATGGATCTTGCTGGCATATCTCTGGCAGCCATTGCATTTCCTGACTATATCTTCCGCTTCCTGCAGTGCACTTGGCCAATAGAAACCATGCCGGAAAACTTTGCCTACCAACGTTCTAGAAGATGCGCGATGGCCACATTCTCCTTGGTGGATATCCTGGAGTATCTCCTGTCGTTCTTCTGGCTCAACGCATCGTTGTAGGACATTAGTGACGCTCCTCTTGTAAAGCTCACCGTTGATGATGGTGTACGCCTTTGCTCTTCTTTGGATCTGCCTTGCCGACACTTCCTCTTCCAGCAGACTCCCGTCTTTGAGGTGAGACATTATCGGCTGAGCCCATGCCGGCACAGGACGAGTAGTGAAGATTGGCTCATCCGGTTCGTCTACCTCCATTGGCTCAACCGCCATTGCCTCCGCCGAGTTAGGGCTCTCAGTCCCCTGGACGACTAGATCAGAATCACCAAAGCATTGAATCCGGCAAACTCCTATTTCCTTTGCCATCTTCAGTCCATGCACCAGCGCTTCATACTCGGCGACATTGTTGGACGCTGCGAAATGAATCTGCAGTACGTAGTGGAGCTGATCACTCTTAGGCGAGGTTAGAACTATGCCGGCACCCAACCCATTTTTCATCTTGGAGCTGTCAATGTGCATCTTCCAATAGTTAAGTCTCCGGGGGTGGCGGCTCATACTCCATCTCGGCCCAATCCACCAGAAAATCTGCCAAAGCTTGAGACTTCACGGCATCTCGTCTATCGTATTGTAGCGTATAGGGTGCTAGTTCAACTGCCCATTTTGCTACCCAGCCGCTCGCGTCTTTGTTACTCATGATTTCCGAGACAGGCGCCTCACAGATAACTCGGATATGATGTGCATCGAAGTAATGCTTCAATTTCTTTGCCGCCATATAAACACCGTATGCCATCTTCTGATAATGGGGATAGTTCTCCTTGGACGATGATAGCACCTCGCTCAAGTAATATACCGGCCTTTGCACCGACTTGTCCTCTTCAACTCTCTCCACCACAATGACGGCACTAACAACCTGGTTGGTTGCCGCGATGTATAGCAACATCGGCTCTTTCTCCATTGGAGAGGCCAATATCGGTGTCGTGGCAATCATTTTCTTCAGCTCCTGGAAAGCTAGGTCTGCATGTGGCGTCCACACAAATTTGTCAGTTTTCTTCATTAGCTGGTACAAGGGCATAGCCTTTTCGCCCAGCCGACTAAGGAAGCGACTTAGCGATGCTAGGCACCCCGTGAATTTCTGCACATCTTTGAGGCACTTTGGTAATTTTATTTTTTCTATGGCAGCGATTTTCCCACGATTTGTTTCAATACCCCGGCTTGACACTAGGAAACCGAGCAACTTTCCTGCCGGCACACCGAATGTGCACTTGGCCGGGTTTAGTTTCATTCGGAACCTCCTCAGATTTGCAAATGTTTCCCGGATATCGTCCAGGAGCGCAGCGCTTTCCTTGGTTTTTATGATGACATTGTCGACATATACCTGTACATTCTTGCCGAGTTGATCGTGCAAGCATTTCTGCATGCATCTCTGATAGGTAGCCCCTGCATCTCGCAAACCGAATGGCATAGTACGATAGCAATAAGCCCCGAACGGGGTGATAAACAATGTCTTTATTTGATCATTACGGTTCAGTGGTATCTGATGAAAACCAGAGTACGCATCCACAAAAGACAACAACTCACACCCGGCAGTAGAGTCAACCACTTGATCGATCCGAGGTAACGGGAAAGGATCTTTAGGACACGCCTTGTTGAGGCTGGTCTAGTCGATACACATGCGCCACACCTTGGCAGCAGTTGGGTCGTCTTTCTTTTTCTCGACCATGACTGGGTTTGCCAGCCAGTCAGGATGTAGCACTTCCATGATGAAGCCGGCAGCTAGAAGCCGGGATATCTCCTCTGAGATGACTTTCTTTCTGTCGTCGGCGAAGCGTCGAAGGGGCTGCTTCACCGGTCTCGCGTCTGGTCTGACATGTAATGAGTGCTCAGCCAGCTCCCTCGGCACACCTGGCAGGTCTTGATTTGACCATGCGAAGATGTCCCGATGCTCACGGAGGAAGCTGGTGAGCTCGCCTTCCTATTTCTCACTCAGGCCGGCACCAATGATGACGGTGCGGTCTGGGAACTCGCTGTCGACCTGTACCTTCTTTGTCTCTCTGGCTGCCTGAAAAGCTATGCTTCCATGAGGATTGGTCATTGCCGACAGACCGACTTGTGCCGCCTGTGCCATTGCCACCGCTTCTTGCAATTTCTTTTTCTTGCCAGCGATGACCAGCGACTCGACCAAAGCAGACCCGGCCGCCGCGCATTCCATTGAGTGTTTGTAGTTGCCCGTCATAGTTATGGTACCATTCGGTCCCGGCATCTTCATCTTTAGATAACCAATGTGAGTAGTAGGCATGAACTTGGCGAGTGCCGGCGTACTCAGCAGTGCATGGTACGGGCTGCTAAGGTCCACCACCTCAAACACTAGGTTCGCCGACAGTTCTCCCTGGTGCCGAACAAGACATCCACGCGGATCTTGCCTACCGGGGCACAAGACACTCCTAGCACGATACCATGAAAGGTAGTCCGGCTGGGCTCAAGCATGTTATCTGTAATGCCGAGCTTAAGCATCGTGTCCCGATATAGGATATTGATGCAGCTCCCATTGTCGATGAGAACCCGAGTGAACTTGACGTTAATGTTGGGCCCAATGAGCGTCGGATCAACCACCAGGGCATATCCACCGGGGTTGGGCATCACCTTGGGATGGTCTGCCCGGTTTCAGTTGACCTCCTGCTCCGACCAATACATGAATTTAGGAACCGCCAGCATAACAGCATTGACTTCCATTTCTCGCCAGCGCTGACTTTGCTTGTCAGTGGGCTCAATGATGAAGATCATGTAGCTCTGGTGAGGCTCCTTGTATTCGTTTCTCCTGATCATTTCAGATAGCGTGCATGTCGGCTATCCTGATCATTTCAGATAGCGTGGCCGGCATCTCTCTTTGCAGCTTCTGCCACAGCATGCTGCCGTGCCGACATCCCTGGGCAAACCATGCTATGGCCTGTGATTCCACTACTCCTTCACAGGAGTTGCAGAGATTGTTTCACCTGGTCAGGTAATCCCGGTCAGTCTCGTTGTCTCTTTGCTTGCACATGGAGAACTACTGAGGACGTTCGGCCTCTTGTAAGTGCTGGTAAAGTTGCTAACAAAGGCTTCCTCAAAGTCAATCCAGCAGTTGATGCTGTCCTCCGGCAAGTTGTTTAGCCATATCCTTGCTGGGCCTACAAGCATCTGGGGTGTGTGACGCACTGCCCATTTGCGATTGCCGCCTGCCACGCTTACCGTCGTAACATAGTCTTCCAGCCAATCTTCCGGCTTAGTACTGCCGTCATACGTTCTCGTACCCCTGGGCAGCTAGAAACCCAGGGTTGGTCTTTCCCTCATGATTCGGTTCGCAAAGCAACACGGTCCCGGAGGACCTTGCTCTTCCAGGAGTTCGGACAGATATATTCGATCAAGTCGGTGCCGAGCGTCTAGAGGTGACACCTGCCTGTTGCCGACTCTGCCTCCGAGCGGGCCGAGGTTGTCGCGTTCTCGCCTGATATAACCCTCGTCAGCCAAGGCCGAGTATCCGTCATCGTGACGATCATATCGGCGATCTTCACCTCGGTACGGTGGGTTGCGCCTTGCGCCCGACACCCTGCTGTCTTGCAGCAGTATTGGATGCCGGACCCCTAGTTCGGTGTCCGTGATCGAACGAGTAACGCTCCTGCTGATCTCGACGATTACCGCCGGGATGCAGACCGCTTTGGCTATCATCAACCCTCCTGACTATTTGTCTCTCAACCAAGGCTGAATCACAACGTTCAAGCTGTTTATCCCGGCCTGAGTTGACACTCTTGTCCCGTCTGCCACCAGGCAAGGATGCTTGTTTGTCAACCCGGCCACCGGCGTTTGCTGCCGAGTGAATGACCTGCGATGCATCGGCTTTGCCGTGCATTCTCATGTATGCCTCGTTCTGCTCGTTTGCCGTTTGGAGCAGCTCTTTCACACGTAGTTGCTGCTGCCGAAGTGCCTCTCCCTTGAGATTCGGCAACTCCTCAATTGCGGCCTCGGCAACCAGGAGGTTTTTGACAGGGGTATTGTATTTCGGCCTTAGTGCCGAGGCAAAACTTGCCGACACAACTGGCACAACTCTGCCATCCCTTGTCATCTCGGCATTCAAATTCTTGCCACGGTTACGCACCTCCCCGACTCTGCTAGGGTTAGTAAACGCAGTAGAACTAAGACCATGAGCTTTGTTATACTCACGAAGCGAGATCTCGAGCTGCTGCCGGGCATTGGTGACGTCAACTGCTTCCTTTAGCAGTCTTTGCCTTTCCACCTCCAAATCCGCCTGTAGTTGAGCCGGGTTGGCGTTCGACACTACCGGCGTGGTTAGCCGCTCGATGGTGGCCTGGAGCTGAGTCAGCTTTGGCGGCAAAGCCGACGTGCCGGCTTGAGCAGCGACATTATCCGGCTTCTCCAAGGGGAACTTCACCGTTCTGCCGGATTTGCTTGGGACCGCACCACTCTCTACAGTGCCCTTGCCAGCATCGATGCCGTGAGCCGTCACCATGACCTCCACACGGTCAGCGGGGTAGCCGACATGCCGGCCGCGAACCGTGCAGACAGCAGGGGGATCTTCGGCCACCACCACCTGCTCCGGGTACCTGCAAGGGCGGTCAGTAGCCACATAAACCTCGTGCATGCCAAAGTCGATGAAGCGGCAACACAGGGGAGCAGCATGCCGTTGAAGCAGCCAGCGTTGTTGTCGATGAAGCCCAGAGAGCCGAATCTCTGGACCAAACCGGAGACCACGCGCTCTCCGGTGACGAGGAAGCTTCCCGTCCGGATGAAAACTCCAGCCAGCGCCGCTGCTGGCCCCACGGTGGGCGCCAACTGTCGTGGTGGTGTCACGGCAGATGCCATAGGATGGCTTAACTTGGGGCCGATGGACGATGGTGGATCCGGAGGAGGGAGGACGTGAAGAACACGCACAAAACACGCAAGAACACACAGATCTACCCAGGTTCGGAGCCCTCTTGCAGAGGTAAGACTCCTACTCCTGCTTTGTTGTATTTGCCGGGATAGCCGAAATTACAATGGTGCTCCTTGAGCTGTATTCTTAAGAGGAAAAAGAAAGGAAGTGAAACCCTAGAATCCTTTGTCCTTCCCTTACCGTAGGGGGTAAGGGTCTATTTATAAGAGCCACATGGTACACTGCCATGTGGGCCGAGTCCAACGTCACCATCTATGGGCCCCGCCAAGCACGCGGCATTGCTCCCTCCAGGCAGTACTATGGGGGACAAGACAACTTTACTTTTACTGTCTGCCGGCAGCAGGTACAGCTATCCTCTACCGACTTCCGTCAGGGAATTTCCTTTCGGTGCCTCCAGCGCGTGGTCACCTGGCACCGTGGTGCAGGCACTGACTACTTTTTCGGAGTGATGATGGCTTCGCTTTACTTCGCACCGCGTGGTCAGGATAAGACCGTTGAGCGATCTTGGCTCCTGCCGAGACTCCCGTACTCATCTTGATCCTGCAAGCTTTACAAAATAAGATATCTGTGCCGGCATACGCTGGGTATGCCAGCTTAGCGTTAGTCATACTCGGAGATGCCGGCATGTTTATTCAAACCGGCCTAGCCTCCGTTATCTCGGCCAGAGTTGTCTCTGTTAACTCGGCTAGGGTTGTGTCGTTATGACCCTATCCGAGGTCATCCCCCCGACAGTCGTATCTCAAGCCTAGAAGGGCTAGATAGTGTTGAGGCACAATACTAACACCTGATCAAGTGATGGCAATCGGCTGTGCCCCATGCTGCTTGGCTTATCGCCGACTCGTCTACCCATTAGATCGGTTGCCTGACAAGAGATGCTTCGGTTTCAAGGTGGGAGTGAAACGGTCTACCTCTCCACGTCGAGCCTCCTTGTTCCTGCTCTTCACGGAGTCCCTTGATTTCTTGATCTCCTTCTGTGCGGAGTCCCTGAGTCCTTCACCTGGCACGACCTCCTAAGGCGCTTGTGACTTGGACGTGGACCTTGACCATGTCAGTAGCTTCTTGTTGGCTTGCTGGCCATCTATCTCCATATCATCCGCCTCAGCTCTGCTCAGCGACCCCTCGCTCTTATGGCCTCTTGACTGGCTGCGAAGTCGGTCCACAGCCGCACTAGGATCAAAGCCCATGGATGAAAGTTGCCTGCCCGTTCTCTTGGTTGTGAATTTCCTGCCTTTGTCTAACTTTCTAGGAACAGTAGGGCGGTTCTCTGCAGTTCTCTTCTTCATCTATGCTCTTGGATAAGCAATGCCTTCTTCCTAATCTGACCCAAATTTCACGCTGTTCTGCAGTTAACTCATCATGGCCATCAATCTGGAAAGCAGCTTCCTCTTCAAGGCGCAGAGACTCCTCTCTTTCCAGTTCTTCACATTTTTCCAACATACCCAGACCCACTAAAATCAGTGACATTATGGCCATTCAATATCTCAGGCAGAATATATTCCTTCCATCATCATTTGCCAATATGTAATGCTTCTTAAGAATCGCAGAATAGACCCCAACACCTCCATTCTCATTCTCAATGTACCTCTCAAGTTGCTTAGCAATTGCTTGAGCTTCCAGAACAGCCTGAGGGATGATAGGAGGCCTCTCCTTGTGGTCACGAGGCTTGGGCATAATCAACATGAAACCTATTTAAGCACTCATCGATCTTCTCTGATTTCATCTTGATCTCTCACATGCATCATTTTTAACAGCCATCACACTATCATCTGTTAAAGCTCTCATAGTCAACAAGACACCCTCTTCATTAGGATCTGCACCTTGAGGAAGTCTCTGAAGCCTCTTCCTTCATCTCCATTACCAGCTTCATGTCCTCCTCAGAAAGCCCTTCAAGCGGCTGCAAATCAGTATTGTTGCACACAATGACCAGAGACTTATTATGACCAAGGATTTTATACCGTGGAAGAGTGCAGCTTGCTGAGCAATGGTGTATCCACAAGACCCAGAGACGTCCAAGAAGAACAGCACAACAGCACTCAAGTGGGCAAGAGCAGTGATACTGCACATCTCTATGATGGTCCTGTCCTCCAAAGGCTGATCAAGGATCTCCAGAGTGTCAATCACTTGGTATCACAGATACTTGTAATCTGCATGTCCAACAAACAGTGCCTTTGTTGTAAGAACATATAGCTGTACATCCACATCCACCCTTGCAACCTTGTTCATGAAAGAGTTTTTCCCAACGTTTGGATAGCCACAAATCACAGTCCATGTATTTGGTCTATTGATGGAAGCCTAGCCATGCGCTGCCTGATCTGCTCCAGGTATGTATGCCAAACTAGGACCGACCGATTCACTTTATAACAGTACACATGCGGCCTAGTGCAGCTACCTTCAGGCACTTGCATCGGTATAAGGTGTCTCCATACTTGAGCAGCCTCAAATGGTCCATGGAGATCTTTGCAACAATGTTTCTAGCTGTGTTTATCTGGCCCAAGGCAAGTTCGTAGTGATCCTTATTATAGAGCACATGAAAGAGACCGCCATAGAAGGGTGGATATCATCCAGACGGGGGAATTCATAAACGATGGTAAACAGCTTTTCATAGAAGTTCTGCTGGGTATACCTGACCTTGCGCATATAGAACTGGCGGATGCGGTTGATAGCATACCCCTTGTGGACAACGGTTGGTGTTTGCCTCTGAGTGCAGGACAAGATATGTCAATGTAGTCCTTCCCAGGCAGAACAACCGTGATTTTCTTGAAATTATAGTGCACCATCTTGTTGATACAAACGCTTGGCTACCGATTCCTGTACAAAAGTAAACGACTCGGAAAATTTCCAATAGAACATAATTGGGAAGATTTATCCAGAAATCACACACAACAAAACAACAAGGAAATTGCACCCTTAGTCCATAAACCTGGCACATATGTTCACTTTAGTCCACTAACTCGTAAACTGATCACCGTTGGTCCTAAACTCGGCATTACTGTGCACCGTCAGTCCAAATCACAGAATTCGGCTTTAAAAGGCCACGTGGCGCATGAGCATGACGTGGCATGGGGAGAGGCGCGGGAGGGGGTTTTCGCATAAAATCATTCGCAATTTGCCCCCAGATATTATTTCAAACAGACGAAGCCAAATACTTGGGTGAGGGTTTTTCTCAGAATTTCTAAATTGTGACATACTGCTAAACAACACATGTGAAGTGTTTAACAGGTAATTTGTAGTCTTAGTGTAATTTCTGCTGCATTATTTTACCAGCTTTGAAATCTAATTTCCTATTCTTTCATGCTTGGAGAATTTAGGTGGACCACGGGTTGAAATCAAATAATATACGGGGGCAAAACGTGAAAGATTGTAATAAAAAAAAACCTCCCGCACCTCTCCCCATGCCTCGCCACACGCCACATGGCCATTTAATGCCCTATTCTGTGACTTGGATTAACGGTGCACACAAATGCCGAGTTTAGAGCCAACGATAATTGGTTTACAAGTTAGTGGACTAAAGTGAACATCCGTGCCAAGTTGATGGACCGCTTGTGTAATTTCCTCCAAAACAAACATCAATCTGTAACATTATTGCTACACCATTGAATGTTGCCCAGATTTTTCATATCATAGTGATCAAAGGGTTAGAGATTTACAGGTTTTTTTATAGACTATATCTACAGGTTTTAATCCCCTGTTGAAACTTAAAAAGTTTTTAGCACAAGTGGGACATTGTCAACCTTATTTGCCCTCTTGTCATGAATCGTGCACAGCACAATAGTACATAGACCACACAAGAGGAAAAAAGAACACTTGCTTCCCCATCAGTTCTGGATAGATCCATCTAAACAATAACAAGCACGGAAAAGTTGAGTTAACCTACAAATGTACAAAATCACAACCGCAAGTTCTGACTTCTGTGTTGTCCGCACAGACCATAGACACACGCACCTGCGTCAGAGTACAGCTAAAAGGAAAACTGAAAGCGCAGGGCACAGGGGCGTCCCTTACGTAGGGAAGCGACGGGCGTCGGCGGCGAGGATGAGCGGGAGACGCTTCGCCGCTGGGAGGTTGGCAGAGGCGGCGGATAGATTGGGAGAAGGGTAGGGCTTTGGGGTTGCTTTCTTCGAAGCCTTTCGCGCGGGTAATGGGCTTTCCTGGCCCATATAATAGACCTTTCTCGCGCCCACTTATATCCAGCCCATCACTTCAGCAGGGGAGGGGGTGTGGGGCCCTAGGATATTTTCTCAGATTTTTCATCGCGGATAGAATTGTTGTCTCACGGTCTCACAGATAAGGCGAGGGTGCCAACATCGCGCCCAAATCCCGTGGACCGAATACAATGTTACGGAAACAACAACCATTGACTAACGGCAAACTTGGCTAGAAGGCGTTTCACGTTGTGCTTCCAAACCAAGTTGTGCGTAGAAAAAAAAACTTGTGCTTAGAAAAATCCCCTTCTTCGAAGAACTGACAGACGGAAATGCTCTCGGAGAAATAAAATTGTTGTGTACAGCTCGGAGAAGGAGTAAAAAGTTGCAATGGATATGATGAATCCTCGAGATCCCAGAACAACGTACGGCCGGTGTTACAATGGTAGCGGAACCAATTAATGGACAGAAGATAGAAGACAAAAAGAACACGAAACAATGAATTCAATCGTCTTGCCGCCGCACACGTCGTACAGTTTCATCGACCATTTTACGTCCTGACCCTCCTGCAGTGGTCGCGGACCTTGCCCGGGTTGGCGCCGCGCAACGCGCCCATCCTCCCCATGGCGGCCGCGAAGGCGCCGTGGAACGTCTGCGGGGTGCCGTCCCGGAGCTGCCTGACCCTGGCGACGGTGGACGGCGAGTTGAGCGCGGCGTCGGACTCGAGCACGCCGCGGTTGGCGATTACGTTGGCGTAGTACTTGGTGTCGAACGCGAACTGGCTGCCGTCGTCGAGCGGCACCACCCTGCTGGCGTCGCGGTTGCACTGCGCCCTCAGGCTGTTGAGGAACCACGGGTCCATGCCCTTGTCGTTGCTGTTGCTCAGCCTGTAGTCGAACGTGCCGCACCGCGTCACCCCCAGCGTGTGCGCCCCTGCATCATATGTTCATGTTCAGATCAGAACAAAGATATGTAGATCGGCTTCGTGGTGTTAACTCTTGCAATTGCAAGAACTGTGAATTAGTTACCTGAGAGGACGATGAGGTCGTCCTTGGAGAGGCCCTTGTTGATGAAGGCCTGCGCGAGAAGGTCGACGTTGCGCTGGGTGGGTGGTGGGAGGTTGCTGTTGGCCATGGTCGCCCGCGACACGGTGCCGTCCGGCCTCCCGCCGGGGACGGCGTAATGGAAGCCGCCGGTCTGCGAATTCCCGTTCATTTTTGGTCGCGGCGGTCAGCGATCGGATGACAGCAAGTTGAAGTTTGTGTACATACGCTTTGTCGGGCTTATGGACGAACGAACGTACCGCGACCTTGACGCTGTCCCTGGCGGCGTAGGCGAGGATGTCGGCGCAGGAGACCGTCTGCCTGCACGCCATCTCGAGCCTCGCCTTGGCCCTGTCGATGACTTCGTAACCCCGGAGGCTCTTGTTCGGCGGCGCGTCTTTCTCCGCCTGCCTGTCCCAGGACTCTAGCAGCACCGACCCGTCGCAGCCCTGAACACGTACGAGTAATCCACAGAGACGTCGTGGCCGGTCAGCATATGAATGCGGAGATCGATCAACAACGGAGAAGAGAGAAAGCTTTTGTGTATATACATTGACGAAGCAGTCGTGGAAGTGCAGGCGGAGCAGCGCGGCCGGGACGGACCGGTCGGCGTTCCACGCCTTCCTGACCTCGTCGAACACGATGGCCTCGGCGTCCTTGCAGGTCTGGTCGTAGTACCCGGGCTTGAGCTGGGTCTGCGCCTCGGCCACGCACAGGAGCATCCCCGCCACCACGGCGACCAGCACTACTACTCCTGATGATCGCCCCATCGCCGTGAGCGTGAGCAGATATATCGACGCAGCTGTTAGCTTAGCTAGGTAGGGTTGTTGATCGACGACGACGGCTAAGGTGTATATATACGGGAGCTAAGGCTTACGAGGTCGTGGCGTGGGAGTTGATTAATTAGGACGGGGATGATGCAAGGTGCATTTGCATTGCATTTGAGGCGCGCACGAAGGAAATGAGAGATCGAGCGAGCTGTCTCGGCCAAGACGTGCTCCCGCGTTTTTAAGATCTGCCGTGTGACACAATGCAACCCATGCAATCGCGCGCCCCTGCGAGAATGGAGGAAGGAAATGCTAGTGGGGAACCACGAAATGGATGGAACAGATGTCGCCGCCACCCACTAGCCACTTGCTTTTATTTCGGGCTTCGGTCTTTGCCCTGTCGGGCTGGATATGGTATGTGCTCTTCCAGGCCCAGCCCAGCACAGGCCTTCGAACCTTTTCGTCCACCACATTCCTCGACCAATTCCCCTTAAAAGTTCTCAAAATAAATAAATTCCTCGACCACTTTCCTCCAAAATAAAAATAAAAAATCCTCGACCAGTCTCGTTGTTCTAAAAAATAAATAAAATCCCTCCACCAGCCCACGTGGTGAAATTTTGCTAAAGTAATTTGGTAGTAACAGTTTAGTTTCATCTGCTGTAAAAAATGTTTAGCTTCATCTAAAAAAAACATGTAAAAAAAGGTTTTGCCTCTGTCATTTGTACAACGCATCTGCACCAGAACGATGCACACAACCAACCATATTGTTGTTGTTCTAGATAAAAACAAGAGTAAGGGGTGCCAATGCTCGATGGCACGAGTGCGAGAATTGTATGTAAGCGCCGGCTTTATAGAGAAGGTCGCCGTACACTTGGGTAAATTGACACGTCGATATTTTTTGAATAGGTTCGGTCGACTCTGCGGGTACGACTTAGTCCTATGTTAGGAGAGACTTCGAGGGGGTCATTAGCCGGCCGAACTCGTCTTCCCAAATCACCTATGGCGAGAGATCTCTAGGAGCCGTCTCGGACTTGGGCCGAACTTGTCTTCCCAAGTAGCGAGGTTGGGATACCCTCGACACTCTAAGCCGATCCCTCTACGTCGAGTCAAGGTCGTACTAGAAGGCCCGGAACCTTGAAATTAGGCTTCCTAAGTCGCATCCCCGAGATTGAGTCGAGACTAGGCTCAACCCAAGCACTCGAGAGCGGGCTCCTTGGGTTGCTCTAACCCACTCTCCTTTGATCTTATTCCAATGGAGAGTGAATGATACATGCCCCCATGGGGGGTATTTATAGCTTAGGGGTCCATGACAAAAGACCATGTCTATCCTTAAGGGAAAGGGAAAGTAAGGGCAAAGTGGTAAACCCACCCCTACACCTTTCTTGGCCCCTACTCTAGCTCTTCTTCTCCTTTGACCATGGCATGTGAGGCTTGACCTGTTGACTCCTTTGACCGGCGCCTAGTTGGCATGGCTATGCCTTGTTGGCGATTTGACCGGCCTTTGGGATTCGTTGACTTGGTCGTCGCCACGTAGGATTACGGCCTGACCCATGTAAGGATTTTATTATATTACAACAGTAGCCCCCTTGAGCCGGAGGTATTGAGAATGCCTTCGGGTCAACCTCAGCGTTGATGTCATGCCGGGACTTTTCCTCCGAAATTTGGGTCATGCCCATGTAACTCCTGGGATGAGCCACCGGCTAGGTAGGTTTCGCAAGGAAACTAGACCTAGGTGGGCTATCATGCGAGATACTTGTAGTTTTGGAAGCTTTTCCTGCAGAGTTGAGACCTTCGAGGTTTTCGCAAGAGGAGCCACCGGCTAGGTAATTTTTCTCGAGGAGAAAAATAGACCTAGGTGGGCTTTTTTACACAAAACTGCGGTCTTGTGAGGTTTTATGCATCCTAAAAGCTTTTGAGAATTTTCTTGCAGAAAATTAGGGCCTTAGAATTTTTGCGTGGAGAACCACCTGCTAGGCAAGTTTCTCTACGAGAAAACCAAACCTAGGTGGGTTCCTTTGCAAAGCTCTGTTTGTCTTGAGGTCTATCTTCGAAGAAACGGACGTCTTTGAGGTCTTCCTTGTGGAAAACCATGACCATGAAGGCCTTTTTCACAAAACTCTGGCCTTGGAGGCTCTTCTGCGGGTTTCTGGGAAGTTCGGGGGCCTTGGCGTTAATCTTCAGTGCAGCAGGGGCTTGATCTGAAATTCCCGTGCCCTAAAGGACCTTTTCGTGAACAATTCCCAAGCCGTGGGCTCCTTCCTGCGTGGGCATGCAATTTTAGGGCCACACCGGCCTCGTGGGCCGTGTTCGCCCAGCGGGCTTCTCGGACGTGCAGGCTGGACCCGACCGGGCCCTCTTTTTTTTTATTCGGCTGAGAGTTGGACCAAGGCTCAGTTAGCCCGACCGGCCTGCGTATCGGTTCACGGGTTAGGTGGCCCGATCGGATGGCTGCAGGCGCACCGAAGCCCTAGATCCGACGGCTTGCACTCTTCTTCCTCCTTCGTACGGGAGAAAGGCTTCGGCCTTCCCTTTTCTTTCTTTTTGTTGTTTTGCAGGCAAGCTCGTTACTCCAGGAGACGTTGGCGGCCACACGACCGGGCCATGAAGGCGTGCGCGGGTCCCCCTCTTCCCCAAGCCGAGCATCTTTTCACTTTTGCCTCTCTTTTTCCTCCTTCTTTCTTTGAAAAGTCTCCAGCCTGTGTACTATCCTTCGGTCAGCGAGGTGTCGATTGGTGATTGGCTCGACTCGGGCGCCAAGGACAACGTCTGGCCTATAAAACGGGGCTATGGGGAGCTCTGGGAGCTATGCCCACCCTCGTTTCCTCCCCTTCCGATGCCGAAGACAAGCTCGGCGGCATCCGAAGGACGGGATGAGGTCGGTGGCAATCAGGAGCTCCTCGTGAGCACTTAGCCAATTCGCCGAGGTCGACCGTCGTCCGTGCCTCGCTGAAGATCGTCGAGTCCTTGTGCGATTTGAGTTTGCAGTGGAGACCTGGCTTTGAGAGGTGTCGGCGTTGTTTGTTGTTCGTGCCACGGAGAGGAGGTGCTCGGGTGCTCCTTTGTCCCTGCCTAGGTGAGCGGTGGCTGATGCCCTTTCTTCACCGCTGTCAAACTTACCGGGAGAATCATTTGGCGCGACGAGGGGCAAACTCCCGGGTGGCAACGGCTTTAGGCATTCGGTCAAGCACCTTGTGAGCAGGAACTGATGGTCGCGAGGGTGCTCGCGGCTCGGCGTGGGCGCTTGCATGATGAGGTGTGGATGCGCACGAAGGGCACGGGCGCGCTCGGCGTGGCGCGGGAACGACCGGCGCGGTGCGGCACGCCCAGGCGTTGCTCAGGGCGAATCGTCAAGCACCCTTGGGGCAAGAGTGGGGCATGGGCATGACCGGGCACGAGGCTGGGCACAGCATGGAGCTGGTTGTGCATGGCGTGGCACCCCGAGTCGAGACACGGCGCGACTTGGTCACTCACGCGGTAGTGCACGGATGAGCGGGGCGCCAGGCGGGCGCGTGACGAGGCATGGAGCCGGGCGCGGTCGGACCCCGGTCGCGGCGAGGCACAGACGCCGCCCGCGACGAGGCATGGACGCGATGCGGCGCGATCCGAGGTGCCTGTAATTTGACCGAACACCTTGCGGGCGGCCGTCCCTCCCCTTCTTTCTTCTCGTTCCTTTTTTTCTGCAGTATGGGCCGACGGATGTGCGCAGCCCTTCCAGCCCATTTCTTCGCTAGCGGGACCGAAGGCCGATGGGCCATGGGCCCCCTCTTGGCGTCGACATGTGCATGGGGACACGTGTCTCGGGAAGGTGCTCTGCGAGGCGCAACGTCGATGCGTACAAGGCGCATCGTGGGCACGGCCGGCGCGGAGGCGAGCATCCTGGCGAGGGAGAACACCTGCACGGCGGGGTATGTCCCGGGCATGTGCTCAGCGGGGCGCGATGTTGACGCAGGCATGGCCGCGCACGAAGGGCGAAGGCTCATGGGAGCCCGCTTGTCGTGGCATGAGCATGCGCATGGTGCACCGTGGGCACGACCGGCATGGAGGCAAGCACCCCGGCGAGGGCGAACACCTGCACGGCGGGGTGTAGATATGCGCGGAGCGGGGACATAGGGCATGTGGACTTGGCGAGGGCACGTCCGGGGTGCCGGTCATTTGATCGAGCAGCTTGCGTGTTCCTCCCTCTGGCCTCCCTTCTTCTCTTTTTTGGGGGAATTGGGGCGGCGGCTGAGCACGGGCCTTGGGCCGTCGTCCTTGTTTCGATGGAGCGTAGGCCGATGGGAGAGTTGGGCTTCATGGCCTTGGGCCGTTCCGAGGGGGCATCGCTCGGTCGGCGGTTGAGCGAGGTTTTGCGATGTTTTTTGCTGTAGATTTTCCTTACTTGCTTCCTTAGGAATCTTCGCCACTCGTACTAATCTGTTCGTGCCGCATTTTGCAGGCGAGATGAATGGGGTTGCCTCTTCATGTTCGCTTGGCGAGGTGGATGTTCAGCAAGCCTTTAGACCTTTGAACCTTGGGTTCGTTATTATCACGACCTTAGCTCTTGGAGCCATGGTACTTTGCGATGCCTTTGAACCACGGGCTCACCCTGGTATCTCCCTTGGAGCTTGATTTTTTTTAGCGATACCTTATGTATCTTGGGCCGTTTGTCGCGATCCCAGCTCATCGAGCCACGGCACTTTGCAACAGCCTCGAACCTTGAGTTCGCAAAGCTAGCTCTTGGAGCTAGACTTTAAGTGGTACTTTCGTACCTTAGGCCCTTTGCCGCGACCATGGCTCTTGGAGCGATTGTACTTTGCGACTGCCCCGAACCTTGGGTTCACCGTGCTAACTCTTGGAGCTAGACTTTAAGTGGTACCTTCGTACCTTAGGCTCCGCGGCCATGGCTCTTGGAGCTATGGTACTTCGCGACGGCCCCGAACCTTGGGTTCGTTGTGCTAGCCACGTGATACGGGTGCGGGTGGCCCGATCTTTCGATGAGATTGGTAACTCTCGATTTGGGTAGGAGGTGACGTTGACGATCCGACTACGGCCTAGGAGGCAGCGCCTTAGCAATCGATACACCAACTCCAAAGGGTTATTGATCACGCGGGGGCACGATCAACCTGACCACGAAGGTCTTTGTTCCTGCAAGCAATCGAAGAACAAGCAAGAACAAGATAAATAGCGGATGCAATCTAAAATTGCGAATATACTATATCAAACCAATGTCTCAACGAGACGATAAGTTGGGGTTCTGAAAGCGGTAAAACAGGTGGTCTAACCGACACACGCGATTACACGAAGTAGTAGCGATGGCTAACTTTTAACTAAACAAAACCCAAGGCTCCTTAGGGGGGCTCATGGGGTATATAAAGGAGGAGGGAGAGATATTTTCGTCCACCTTCAATAAGGAGTCCGAAATCCAACTCTATCTCTAACTTTCCTAACAAACTACAACTCTTTAGGAAACTTAAAAACAGATCCGTCAGCTTGTTTTGTCCGCCACGGTCAGCTCGAGTCGAATCTCTTGATGGGGCCAGATCCGTTGGAAAGGTCTTGTAATTACCTTTCCAACAAATACTTGTTTGCTTGATTTGGACTTCGGATGCGGCCTGGGTGATTAAAACAAATTCGGGTCTCCTGGCAGCTCGGACCCGAATCGGATTCAACTTTAATTCGTGATATCTTTCTCTAGCAAGCTCCGAATCATGTGCCGTTTGATTTGTTGGAAAGTACACTTGAAATCCTTCCCTCTCAGCTGTATGAATGCTTGATTCTTGTTGGCCCTCCCGTTCGCCTCCATCGTATCTCATCTTGACCTTGGACTTGAAAAGCTCGACAAGATGCCTACGTAATAAAATGAGACAAGATAGTAGTAGCTCCGCCTCTTCATAAATATGACAATGAAAACAATTACTACTGGAATTCACCTGATTATAAATCTTGTCAAATATTATAGAATTGAGAGTACCAAAGGTCGTATCCATGGTTAGCATGTCCATATCATCTTGGAGCTAGACTTTAAGTGGTACCTTCATACCTTAGGCTCTTTGTTGCGACCAAGGCTCTTGGAGCGATGGTACTTTGCGACGGCCCTGAACCTTTGGTTCGCCATGCTAGCTCTTGGAGCTAGACTTTAAGTGGTACTTTTGTACCTTAGGCTCTTTGTCGTGACCATGGCTCTGGGAGTGATGGTACTTTGCGACGGCCTTCGAGCCTGGGGCCTACAAACCTAACTATTGGAGTTAAGATTTTTTGCAGCAACAAACCTTGAACCTTGGGTTCTTTAGTGTTGCTCACACGCTTCATTACCCATGTTGCAGATAAGATAGAAGGTGTGGATATTTTATCGCCGAGATGATGGCACCTTGACTTGGTGGAGGTTAGGGTTTCCTTTTTCTCAAGGACCATCTCGATATAGTCCGATCCTTTGGGGATGCAGACTTTTGTCGACCACGGTCTTGGTGGTATTTTGCCCCGAAGGAATCGAGGTCTTGTTCGCCGAAGTGTTTGTTCAGCGAAGTCCAATCGCGTTGAAGCAAGGACCTTGATTGTTTGACTACTTGGAGGTGAGCCCCCTGGCGAATCTTGGCGAGATTCACTTGGTTTGTATGTTGCCATCGGAACTTGGTTACGCACCATGTGACGGGTTTTGCTTGCGCTTGGCAATCCTGTCAAAGATGGCGTTTCAACCATGTCACCAAAGCCTTTGCAAGGAGGCGACGCCTTTTGTGGCGTTCGAGTTATTGGTGCTCTTGGGCATGAAACTCGAACTCTTTTGCCCATCTTTGGTGAATGTCCTGACACCATACTTCTCTTCTTTTCCAGGTACCATGATAGTTGTATCCGGTGTTTCTGGAGTTGACATTGGTGCCGACGAAAAAAGGAGGAGGCCTCGGGTTATCTCCAAGCCATGTAGGTTGCCGTGGGCTACCCACTAGCGGCTTTCTTGCTTCAAACTCTTGTTGTTGAGCCATGAAGTTGTAGCATGCGCCTTTAACCTTTGGAAGGTTCGAGGCTTGCTGGAGGTTGTTAACCTCGTCACACTTTTGTCAGTCAGGCTAACGTGGCGAGCCCTAAGGTGTTGATGACCTTGTTGGGCGAGGAAGTTCCTCGGGAGCACGGTGGTACTCAGTGGTCCAAAATTCTTCACTTTGTGATGAGTTTCCGACCTCACCCTTTCGGAGGGTATTTGTGAGGTATGAGCTTCTGTCGCCCTTGGAGTCAACAAGTCACCTCTGATGCTTGCGTATGTGCTTTGCACATTGTCCTTTTGACATAGCCGTATGACTTGCGTGTAGCTAGCCATATGCCTGCAATGCATCCATTTATTTTGCTCCATGTATCGTTATGTTGTTAACATTAACGGAAATGTCAATTTTTAGCTCAACATGTGTTTGTGAGTACTACATTTCTTCCTTTGCGGAATATTATGTTTCCTCAAGTTTATACAGCTCACTATTACTCGCACATTGTGCTTTCAATTGCTGTCGCCGTTGGGATACGACTCGGCTTCGGTGCCTTAGGTCATGGTTATGAGCCATGGATCCTGGTACCCTTGCGAGGGTCGCTATTGATATGCCGGTAGTGATTCGGACATTTCGACCTGTCGTTCAGGAAATTTCATGCGGAATTTTCCCTATTCGGACTTCAGGAAGCTATACTTTCCCGCGATTATTATGGAGCCTTAACTCGGTTACTATCACACAGGCCCGTGCGCGACGTCTCGCACACGGGTAGCATGGTTCTCCGAGGTAAGTAAGCTCATGCATAACTCGCTTATTTACGGTTCTCCTTTAATGCATTTTAAGGAGCTTCCGGCCCTCGAGGGACTTGGTTCTGCTTGGTGGATGGCCTCGGGGCACACTAGGATCCACCAAGGAATGGGTTGTCAATGAGGCAATTATGTCCGGAGACATTTTGGGAGATGCTTTGGGCCAACGTAGGCCTCCTAACATTCCTTGGCGAGCGGCGCTGGGGCAGCAACTCTTTTTGAGGAGGATTTCTTTCACGGGGGTGCCGCTTGATAAGGTTCTCCTTTGCGGTGATGCCGCGTGGGAAGTACCTAGGCCGGTGTAGGCTTCCCATGATAAGTTTGGAGAGCGGCACTTGGGCGGCAACTCTCCACGAGGATTAACCTTTCGCGGCGATGCCACGTGACAAGGTTTTCCCTTTCGGCGACGGTGAACCTCTTTTGAGTGCCCACACATGCCAAGGTAACACATATGATAATGTGCTACCTTATTTTTTCCAAGGATGATTGTGCTCAAATCCCTTTCCCTTCCTTTTTGAGGAGATGGCCGTGGCGAAGATGGCTGGCTTCGCACTTATACTCGCCCGAAGGGTCGGAGGCGCATCCTTGGTTACTTCGGCCTTTTTAGGCATAGAAGTGGCAGCTCGTTGCCGGCTCCAGGCATTGATGGAGAGTTATCCCTTTATGCTTTCAGGATGGCACGCGTGCTCTCTTTATGTCCCTCTTGGCCGCGATGCGGCAAGGTACTTCCCACTTAGGGCCGAGCTCGTGCCAGAGCTTCAGGTCGAGGTCTTCTCAGAGGAGAATCGTTTTCGGACCTTCCTGCGGAACCGAGACCCTTGAGGCCTTTGGGTGAGGAGCCACCGGCTAGGTAATTTTCTCGATGAGAAAACTGAACCTAGGTGGGCGTTCTTGCGAAAAACTAGGGCCTCAGGATTTTTGTGAGGAGAACCACCGGCTAGGGAGTTTCTCTATGAGAAAACTAAGCCTAGGTGGGTTCCTTTCTCAAAGCTTTGTTTGTCTTGAGGCCCATTTCCGAAGAAGCGGACATGGTTGAAGTCTTCCTTGTGAAAGACCATGGGTTTGGTATAAGCGAGTAGCATTCTGCTTATAGGTGGCACGCTTCATGAGGTCTCTGTCAGGAGTTTCCTCAATTTGATGCTCTTCATTTTTCGCGAAGGCGAGGGTGGTGGTTTTTTGGAGCCCTTTCCTCTTGAAGTGAGCGCGTGGTGCTCGACTTCGACCGAGAGCATTGCTTTTGCTCCTATGCACCAAAAATGACGGTGTTCGACCCTGTGGAGTGGCTTGCAAAGGTGTATTCCTCACACCACACCCTTGACGAGCCTATTGGCTCACATTCCTCCTTGTTTATCATACTTTTGACTCCTTGGCGAAGCCCCCTAGAGGGCAAGTCCATTGGCTCTTTTGACTACACTATTTGTCTTTAGATAAGCCATGGAGGTGAAGTGTACTTTTATCTTCCAGATGGTCGTAGAATTTTGTGAATTCCGTGGAGTCTAGTTCTTGCGGGACATCATTTTGGCGAAATGACGTTTTTCCCGGAACTTTTGGATGACTTGCGACACAAATCCTTCTGGAAGCGTTTATGCCTTGATCTTCTCGGAGAAGTGGCAATTGATTATCCTGTCACCATGGCATGTCCCCAGCCCCCAATGCATGCGAGGGGAGGGCCCGAGAAGTTCCGTTCTCTTGCGGGCAAATAGACATTTCGTCGGGCTATATTTTTTTGAATAGGTTCGGTCGACCCTGTGGGCACGACTTAGTCCTATGTTAGGAGAGGCTTCGATGGGGTCGTTAGCCAAGTGCTTGGGCCGAGCTCGTCTTCCCAAGTCACTTATACCGAGAGATCTTTCGGGGCCGTCTCGGACTTGGGCCGAACTCGTCTTTCCAAGTAGCGAGGTTAGGATACCCTCAAGACTCTAACCCGATCCCTCTACTTCGAGTCGAGACCGTACTAGCCGGCCCGGAACCTCGAAACTAGGCCTCTCAAGGTGCGTCCCCAAGGTCGAGTCGAGACTAGGCTCGACCCCAGCACTCGAGAGCAGGCCCCTTGGGATGCTCTAGCCCTCTCCCCTTGGGTTTGAGCTTTGCATCATTGTTGACCGATAGAACCTCTAGTGCAAGGCTCTTGTTATGTTCGCGCTTGGCGCAAGATGGTCGCCGCATATTCCCGAGTAGACCTTGGGTAGGAGTTTGGCTCCTTGGTCGAGGGCATGCATTTAAGCAAAGCGGCGACACCCTTCTTGTGTGGGACGCCGTTGAGTAGGACGTACAACCCGGCTTTTGCAAGCAGAGTTTTGGCGTTTTGGCCTTCTGCTTCTTTGTCCACCTTGCCTTTCTAGGCGCGGATAATTGGAGTCATCCAAGAAGGTGGACTATGGATGACCATGTTGGTCATTGAAGATTCGTCTTGAGTTTCGGCTTCTTCCTTTATGGACGGGGCACGCGTCACTTCGAACAAAAGCACCAGTGGCAGCGGTTCCTTGGAACTGGCCGTTCGGGCTAGTCCATCGGCAAGGTGATTTTCTCCTCGTGGGACGCGTCGTGCTTCCATACCAGCTGGCAGTCCCCTTGGATGAGCATGCGTCGAACGCCCATGGCCTTAGCCAATCGGAGTCCGAAATGGAGCGCCTCATACTCTGCCAAACTATTGGTGGCATTGAAGTCGACATGTGCGGCATATTCCAAAATCTTCTCTTCGGGGTTGACGAACATAACTCCAGCCCCTGCACCGCCGAGCTTGGAACCATCGAATTGCATGAACCAATGGGGTTTTGTGGACTCGATCTTGGAAGAAGACCCTTCTCGGCTGATTGGACGACAAATCGTCCCAATGCCGCCATCCTTCCTGCAAGGTGTTGTGCATCTTGGACAGAACGAGGAACTTTTCATCTCAAGAATGGCCCGGATTTTTCCGGGGTGGGCCTCAATCCCATGCTGGGAGACGAGAAAACCCAAAAGCTTTCTTCCTCGGACTCCGGAAGCGCACTTCTCGGTGTTGAGCTTCACGCCGTGTTTGCGGAGGTCGTTGAATGTTTCTTGCAAGTCCTCACGATGGGTCTTTGCAAGTTGGACTTTGATAATGGCGTTGTCCACGTAGACTTTGGCGTTTCTCCCCAGTTGCTCCTTGAGGATAGGGCCCACGAGACGTTCGAAGGTTGCGTCGGCGCTCCTCGAACCGAAAAGCATTCCACGGTAGTAGAAAAGTTGCCGAAGGGAGCGATGAAGCTGGCCTTCTTCTCGTCTTCCTTGGCTATGTGGACTTGGTGACACCCTGAATAGGCGTCCACGAAGCTCAACCTTTCGCATCCCGTCGTGGAGTCGACTAGTTGGTTGATCCAAGGGAGAGGGTAGTCGTCCTTGGGGCATGCCTTGTTCAAGTCAGTGAAGTCAACACACATCCGAAAGCACGTGGACACTTTTGGATGATTCTTCTTTCTCGGCGCACTTAGTCTCGTGGCGATATAGCGTTTTCCTATTGGAGGATTGCTCACCACGGACCGCGATCACGTCTTTCGGGCCTGGGATCTTCATGCACAGGAAGTTGTGGTGGACGGCAGCACAGAGGCGGTTCAAGGTCGTTCTGCCAAGGATGGCGTCGAAGGAGGCCTCTATGTCCACCATGTCGAAGCGCACGAGCTCGGTCCGGTGATTAGTGGCATCTCCGAAGGTCGTGAGGAGCTCAATTTGGCCGGGCGGCTGGATGGACATGCCTGGGACGAAGCCGGTGAGGGGGTAAAGTGACGGTTGCAAGAAACCGTTCTTGTATCCTCCTTGGGGCTCCATCAGCTTCTTTAGCGTGCTCAGGTACAAGATGTCGGCGGAGCTTCCGCCATCCACAAGTATTTTCTTGAGCTCGCAATTTGAGACGATGGCCGTCACGAAGAGGGCATCGTCGTGTGGGAAGCGTATCCCCTTAGCGTCTTCTTTGGTGAAGGAAATGGGTACACTCGCCCACTTGGTTGGTGGTGTCGAAGTGAAGGTTCCCACGACGTTGACTTCAGGCGCGTACTGCTTGCGTTGCCTCTTTGACCCTCGGCCTGTGGCGGAGCCCCCAAGTATCACCCCGACATGGTGAGCGGGTTCTTGAAACGGGAGGTTCTTTTCCTTGGGCGCAGGGTCAGCAAGGATGACGTTGGCGTGGCGCGGAGCCTCGAGCGTCTTCTCGTCCCTGCGTCGGGCTTGCATTCGTACTTGGAACTCTTCACGAGCCGCTATGAGGGTATTACACTCTTCGGTGCTGTGGCTCGCCGAGTTGTGGATAAGGCATCTTCTGGCGCCTCCCTCGGTGGGGCGAGAAGGCTTCTTGGGCTGCCAAGTCTTTTGAGACGAGATTTGCCCTTCGACAGCGAAGATCTTTCGAGCCTGATTGCCGGGCGCCTTCTTCTCCCGCCTCCTCTTCCTCTTGGAAGATGATGCGGATGCCTGGGGCTGATCTGATGAAGGAGTCCCTTCGAGCGCGCCGCGTGCCGTGTCCTTCTTGGCGATGTCTCCATCTTCGCCCCGATCGTATTCTTCAAGATTCGGTAGAGCTCTTCGGTCGTCTTTGGAGGGTTGCGACTGAGAGCGCGATTCACTTCTCCTTGGAGAAGGCCTTGCATGCACGTGTCGATCACGGTCGTCGACGGTGGGTTGGCGATTTGTCTTCGAACCTTCGCAAAGCGATGGAAGAAACTGCGGAGAGACTCTCCCGGCCTTTGTTTCACGGCGTAAAGATCGTGAGCTTGCACGGGTTCTTTGAAATTTCCCTGGAAATTGGCAATGAAGACCTTTTGGAGGCGCTCCCACGAATGTACGGAATTTTTCCACAGGTTGTAAAACCAAGTCTGCGCCATCCTGGTGAGCGTGAGCGGGAAAATGTGGCACATCTCGGTGGGACCTCCAGCAGCTGCCCGTATGGTGGTGGAGTAAATGTCCAGGAATTGAAGAGGGTTGGACTCTCTGTCGTATGGCCGTATCGTCGGTGGCTTGAACCTCGGCGGGAAAGCCGCGTCTTGGATCTCCCGGGTGAGTGGGTTACAGGATGGTCGGCCCTTCCGGTTTCTTCGGCGGCGAGATCCTCCTTCGTCGGAGTCGCTTCGTCGCTAGAAGGATCACCTAGAGAGTGATCTCGGCGTCTTCTTGGAGGGTCGGAGCGTCGGCGAGGGTTTCTTTCAGCGCCGGCGAGGGCTCCGGACTCCTCCACTTGCTTGTTTCCGTGCACGATGGGATCTCGTTCTCCGCGGGGCGCATCTTGAGGTGGTGCTTGGTTGCCACCTTGCTTGTCCCCGGCGGGGGGAGCAAGGGGCGCTTGCGGGGCGTTCGCAAAGCGTGGCTGGTTTGGAGCGTGTGTGACTTGGAGAGCGCCATGCGGCGGAAGCCCCCTATATGGATGGTACCGAGGAGCTCCATTGGCGATTGCGGTGAGCGCTAATGGAGGTAGTCCCAGGTTGGAGGGGTCGTAAGCCGGGACTCCTTGATTTTCCGGCACGGATCCTCCTGATGCCACATTGTTTCCTCTTGTAGGCTCCGAAGGCAAGGTCAGTACCGGTTGTAGGGAAGGTGGCGTGAAGCCCATCGAACGAGGCATGCCGAGTTCCGCGTCCCTTGCGGGGGCGGTAACCGTAGGTAGCTCGCCGATCCTTGCTACCACGTCGGTGAGGACCGAGGGACCGCCTACGACGGTTTTGAGTACTTCGGCTCCTTCAGGGACGGTCGGGAGCGGAGGTGCGGCCACGACTTCCGTCGTAGCGCCCATGCTTGCGGCGACGTCCGGATTGGTGAGGATTTCTCCTTCCTCGGGAGCCCCCAAGGCGTTTGTTTTCTTCGTTTGTAACCGTGTAGACTTCTCGGCAAGTTGGGCAACCAATGAAGTAGGCTTCGTCGGTGCCACTAGATCTTCAATTGCGGCGAGGGTTCCCCACGGTCAACGCCACCGTTGTTGTTCTAGAAAACAACAGGAGTAAGGGATGCCAATGCTCGATGGCATGAGTGCGAGCATTGTATGTAGGGCGTGTACGCCGGCCTTATAGCGAAGGTCGCCGTACACTTGGGCAAGTTGACACGTCGATATTTTTTTAATAGGTTCGGTCGACCCTGCGGGTACGACTTAGTCCTATGTTAGGAGAGGCTTCGAGGGGGTCGTTAGCCAGGTGTTTGGGCCGAACTCGTCTTCCCAAATCACCTATGGCGAGAGATCTCTAGGGGCCCCCTCGGATTTGGGCCGAACTTGTCTTCCTAAGTAGCGAGGTTGGGATACCCTCGACACTCTAACCCGATCCCTCTACTTTGATTCGAGGTCGTACTAGACGTCTGGAACTTCGAAACTTGGCTTCCTAAGTCGCGTCCCCGAGGTCGAGTCGAGACTAGGCCCGACCCAAGCACTCGAGAGCGGGCTCCTTAGGTTGCTCTAGCACTCTCACCTTTGATCTTATTCCAATATAGAGTGAATGATACATGTCCCCATGAGTCCATGACAAAAGATCATGACTACCCTTGAGGGAAAGTAAAAGTGAGGGCAAAGTGGTAAACCCACTCTAGCTCTTCTTCTTCTTTGATCATGGCATGGGAGGCTTGACCCGTTGACTATTTTGACCGGCGCTTAGTTGGCATGGCTATACCTTGTTGGCGATTTGACCGGTCTTTGCGATTCGTTGATTTGGTCGTCGCCACGTAGGATTACGGCTCGGTCCATGTAAGAATTGTATTATATTACAACATATATTTTATTGATTTATTAATAAATTTGGGGAAATGAATACATCGATCAAAACAACCCAAATCCAACAAACTATATCTACAAGCCTGATGAGGGGTGGCTATTATCGACTCCGAGTGCCCTGACTGCATACCGTCACCAAACATCGAAATCTGAAGGCCGCACTGGGCTCAACCTGATCTGGCAAATCTGCAGCATGTGCCAACTGCTCACGCTCCAGAATCAGCCGCCACCGTCTTCCACCAATCCATCTTCAGGACAGGATTGAAGCATTGCATTATGCCTCTAGTCATTTGTACAACTAGAGGCAGAGGCGTAACACATTGAGGTAGTAGGGTCAAAACTCATTTTCACTTTTCGTATGTATAGTGACACCCGAAATTGAAATTAAATCTCTGTGTTTTTTTTTCCGAGGACACCAACGGCTGTGGACAATTATATCCTTACCGTAGTATGCTCTTGCTTACATTTTGCTGCTTTAAAACAAGCAGTCCGTCAAGCTTGGCAACAGAGGCACAGAGCATATGCTGAGCCACTGAGGGGGATGTCCAAGTCAGCGCGGTTTGTTTAACCCAAGTGCAAAAAAAGAGAGAAGGTTTTTCCTTGACCCATGAGCTAAATTTTAGTGAAGTTAGTACTCAGTACTTTGCGCTGCGATTGAATGCTTGTCTCTTATCATGGAAAAATGAGATAATTATGATGAGAAAAACCATAGAAGAAAATTAACTCAATATAGAATTCTAGACACGGGGACTAAAAAGATGAAATGCTATTCATATCGTTAATGTCCAATTCATATAGATATACAATGTCTGATGGATTGTATCAGATGCTATGCTGAAATATACACTACAGATAACAGTAATTTGTGTCCCTGAAATCGTCCTTCTCTCGGTGGGGATATATATAAGCGCTTGCATGCGCAAGTACTTCGTCGTGTCTATCCGCTGATTATATCCTCGTAGATGTTCCTGACCTTGGCAAAGAACGCTTTCCTGCAATCGTATTACAGTTGTTTCAGCATCGCAAAGCCTGTTATTAGAGAGTTTTGCAGGTTGTGTAAAATAGCTGGCCATTTATCATTACCTGTCGGGCTTGAATAGCAGGTTCTTGTACGCAAACCACTGCATTGAAAATTCAGAACAGCACATCAGAAGGTGAAACCCCGCAGAAAATTGGAAGCAGATGAAAGAATGTCCAGAGTTGTACAGTACAGCTTGATAAGTACAGTCAATATTAGTCAAACATTTCAATTTGCAACTGATAAGCATTGTCATCCATGGAGCACTGAATGAAGCTTTTTTTCAGGTGTGGATCTCACTTACCCCACTGTAACCGATACCGACGGCCTCCATGAGACCTGGAACCACGGGGAGCCGATCGATTGCCTGCATGGTAAACACCAAAATTAACCGCTTTTGGTCAATTACCACTCCATGGATTGTTTTTTTCTTTCAGAGACTGGTTGCATGAAAGGGGTGAATTAAAAATTTGAGTGTCTTCAGTACAGTACCGACACTACTCCGCCGGCGCTCCACATGCCAAGCGTGGCGGCAACGGCGAGCGTGGTCACCGCGTACTTGTCCTCCACCCTGTCCCACTGCGCAGCAGCAGCCAGCAGCAACGAGGTGTCAGTGTCAGGCACTCGTGCCACACCCAACTCTCAACAAAATCTTTCAAACTGAGTGAGCTCGGCGTACCTCCTGTTTCAAGGCGTTGATGAACTCTGTGAGCTCGGCGTTGTCCGCGAGCGGCGCTGCCGGCTCCCCGGCGGCCATGGCCACCACGTTCCTCGCGAACCTCTTGCCTGAAAGACAGACAGACAGCCCCTTTCAGTTAATGTCACAAAGTGAATGTCTCAAGTGCCGTTTGCGCACTCACAGAAGGAGGCGACGCGGGGCTGGGCGTGGGCCGCGAGCCCCGGCAGCGGCGGCAGCGCGGGGAGCCCGAGCCCGACGGAGCGCCCCGGCGCAGCGGCCTTCCCGACGTCGACGCTCGAGGCGACGGCGCCCGTGGCTGGTGCGGCGACGACGGTCGTCGGGGCCATGGCGAATATCGATCGATGTTCCGGCCTCGGTGCAGGACACGCACGCACCTCGGCGGCTAATAACGGCCGGCCGGTCGGTCGGTGGGACGGCGTTGTTGGTGTGGGGAGGTTAGGGAGCGGCCTGGGGTTTGGAGATAAAGTGGGGATGGATGCGTGGGACGGGTGCCACTCGTTGCGCGCGGGAAAATGATAAGATGGGCTTTGTATGGCCGCCGGCCTTCTTCCCGGTTGCGGTATCTGGAATTCTGGAGCTTCTGGTGTTTGTTGGTCGATCAGGGTCCGTACTGGTGTGGTATGACTGATGGCCACCTCTTGCGTCCGTCAAGTTCGTTCCTAGGCAGGTCTAGGTGGACAGACACGGTGTGCAACAGAAAGAAATGGGATCTCTGTGACTCTGTCTCGGCGTGACGCAGAAACAAATACAGTACAAACGGATGCAGAAACAAATACAGTAAACCGAATTTTAGGAATCCTGCAGGCGGTGGCCGCACGGGTGGTGGCCTCCGGCGGCTGGCGTGCGCACTGATGTCTGGGACGTCTCGGTCTACCTCTCGATGACTGTATCAGGTTGATCCAGCTCGGCAGGAGGTGGATTGTAGTTGTAGGTGGTGCGAAACCCAAATTTGAGTTTATAATTCGTACAGTAAATATTCGCAGGCCCAGAGCTCGGCCCAGACCTGAACATAGACCAATAAATCTTCGCGGGCCGAGAGCTCGGCCCGGACCTGAACATAGACAGGGGCATGCTCATTTCACCCACCGCTACGGCCGGCCGACCGACCAACCGCAGGAGTACAGGAGTAAGGCCTGACTTGCCTTAAAAAAAAAGGAGTAAGGCCTGACTTCAGCAGAAGTGGCATGATTGATCACCGCACAGTCTCATGGATAAGTCTATGTACTAAGTGTCGTGCTGGTGTCACGGCACATGCCATAGGATGGCTTAACTTGGGGCTGATGGACGAATGAGGAACTAGATGAGGTAGGACGTGAAAAAGAACACGCACGATTCACACAATAACACACTGATTTACCCAGGTTCGGAGCCCTCTTGTCGAGGTAAGACTCCTACTTCTGCTTTGTTGTATTAGCCGAGATAGACAAGCTCTACAATTGCGCTCCTTGAGCTGAATTCTTGAGGAAGAAGAAAGGAAAACCCTAAAATGTCTACGTGCTCGATCTCCTCTCCAGGGAGGTGTAGTGCTCTATTTATGAGCCAGGCATGTGACATGCGGGCCGAGTCTAACGTCACCTTCCTTGGGCCCCGCCGGGCACGCGGCTCGATTCCCTCCAGGCAGTACCGCAGGGGACAAGACAATTTTACTTTTCTATGCCAGCCTGCAACGGGTACAGCTATCCTTTACCGGCTTCCGTCATAGATTCCCTTTCGGTGTTTCTCTAGCGTGGTCACCGGACACCGGTACGCAGACGCTGACTGCTTTTCTGAGATGATGATGGCGTTGCTTTATTTTGCACCGCGTGGTCAGGATAAGACCGTTGAAGGATCTCGGCACCGCCGAGGTCAAGGGGCTCGTCCTTATCCTGCAAACCTACAAGATAAGAAAACTATGCTGGCATACGCCCGGGATGCCGGTTTATCGTTAGTTTAACTTTATGATGCCGGCATACGTTGCTATGCCGGCTTTGCCTCCGTTATCTCGGATAGAGTTGTGTCGCCATGACCCTACTCGGGGTCATCCTCCCAACACTAGTCACCGAAGCTGTTGTGGTCCGGCATAGTAGGATGTCGGGCTGTGACAGTTTCCCATAGACAGACCACTGACACCTACTTGGGTCCAACCGAGAGGGATGCCGAGACAACCCCAGGTCCTCCTAGCCGAGATCAATTCATTCCGGGACTCCGGGTTGGCGTGCTTATCCAGCCCTTAGCCGAGATTCTTTCTTCTACATGACCGACAATTAAAAACTTACTTCCGCCGAAATAACCACCACCAACGGGAGGATAAGGCTTGAGTTACTGCCACCGCGCTTTTTGAGGTGAGCGTGCTGTCGCGTCGGACAGTAAGGCCGACAGAGCCTTTAAGGATAGAACTTCGGTTCCCACGCGAACACTTATCCTCCGGATCTCGCGGGATTCTCGGCGGCACGCCGCGCAGTAACCTAGCGTGCGCCTTGATAAGCATAACTGCCCAAATCGTGCGCAATCTTCCCGTTAGCCACTAAGGTGGTGGCACGGGAAACACGCAACCCATTACTTCGCCTCGTATATAAAAGGAGGAGGAGGGCGCGGGCAGAAAACCCTTCGCACTCCTCGCTCTCTTCGCCCCTTCTTTCTCCTCTGCTCCTCGCGCATTTCGCCGCCGTCTGCTAACTCCGAGCATCCCCGCCACCACGGTTTCTTGCCTCCGAGCTCGCAGCCGCCGCTTTGGTCGCACCCACCTAGGCCTCCGCCGCAATAGCTTGCTAGCTCAGGCCTCGTGCAGGCACTTCCCCACCGAAGCTCCAAACCATAGATCTGTTTCCCTTCAATGGCGTCTTCTTCTCGCAACCCAGTCGTCGACCTTGCTGCTCAGGCGGAGGAGAGGACCAGCTCCGAGCGCGCAGCCTGGGAGGGCTCCGACGTAACCGCGGCGGATATCGAGTGGCTCCGCCGCTCCCGGCGAGTCCCGGAGGAGGTCGAGTGCCGGGTTCCCGGCGGAGAAATCGTGCCGACCCCTGAAGCCGGTGAGTGCGTCGTCTTCCTCTCGCACTTCGAGCGCGGTTTTGCTCTCCCCGCTAGCGATTTCTTTAGAACTTTTCTAGATTTCTTTGGCCTCCAGCCACACCATCTTCCGACGAATGCCATTCTCACCCACTCGGGATTCGTCACCTGCTGTGAGGGTTATCTCGGCCTCTGGCCATCCATCAACCTGTGGTTCCGGTACTTCATGTTCCGACCACAGGTTCTCCCAGACAAAGATAATCCCTGCGCCGCAAAATCGATGACCCAATGCGGCGCCACCACCATCGTCCCTCGCCGTAACTCGGCTTTCCCAAGGATCCAGGGTCTTGATTCATGTAAAAAATGGCTCAAGACCTTTTCCTATGTAAAAACTCCTCTTCGGCCGACAAGATCAACCTGCCGGGGTCCGAAGTTGGCCCCCCGGAAGAGAAGAGGAATTGGTCCTTCGACCCTAAGGAGACCGATCCGGAGGTCAATGAGATCCATACCGCCATCCTCGAGCTCAAGGAGGAGGGGATGACGGCCGACGATCTCCTGGCGACATTTGTGTACCGGCGGCTGTGCCCGCTCCAGCGCCGGTTACACAAAATGTGCTCCTACAGCTGTCAGCTCGACCCGGACCAAGTGTCTACAGTCCGGCTTAACCAGGCTGAAGTCTGACGCCGGGTCAAAGCGATTGCAAAGACCAGCCTGCCGGAGCAGTGGAGCTGGGGTATGCCGGCGTACAGCCGGAAGCACCGAGCGCCCCCGGTAAGTATTTCGTTTATATGTAACTTTTGCTCTCGTCTGATATAAGATTATACCGGCCTTGCTTTGAATTAACTCGGCGGCACCTGATTTTTCTCTCCAGATGTCGTCGCTCGGTGCTCCGACACCGGGGGTGTGCGGCCACGTCCCCCTTTTAGGTTCGGTAGGGGCGTCTGGGGCGGAGACCCGGTGATCGCCGGCACGACCGATGAGGCCCTACGGGGCCGGCGAGACGAAGTGCTAGGGGTACGCGCTGGCCCAAGAACAGACGCACACACGTTTTTTTACCCAGGTTCGGGCCACCCGGAGGTGTAAAACCCTACGTCCTGCCTGTCCGAGCTGATATTGATTACGGATCAAATGTTTGCAGGTTGCCGGGCAAGCTCCCGGGCTTCCTCCCAGTATCTAAGTACTCCCTAATGCTCTCTGATGACTATCTACTGGAACCAACTGATCCTCGATCTAACGAGCCAGCGAAGGGAACTTGTGGAACTGTACGACTGTCCAGCTGACCAACTGACTAACTAGTCAACAGAGAACCTCGAACCCCTTAACCGTCGGCATGGGTCCGACTTTTATACATAAGGGGATGCCACATGTGCCACGGTGCATGAGCTACAAGTGTCCAACGGGGAGGCATGCAACTCCCCCCGGTGAGCTGGTGGCGTGCATGGGTGCCACCTCCGCTGCTAGGGGCCTAAGACCCTACGGTAGGATTAGACAACCATTGTTCCTTGGATCGGACGGGTAACTACCCGTCGGTCAGCTCGTTTACTGAGCCGCGCGCCTTGCTCCTTGCCTTGGTGGGACCGTGCGTCCCGCGCCCGCCGCGTGCCTGCGTGGCGCTGTCAACTGGGCCCCACACTCGAGGCGGGGGCACGTGCCCGAGAACCCCCAGTCCAAGCAAGTCGACCCCGGGAAGCACCCGGGCCCTACGCACCCGGGACCCCTCCCGGGAAGCAGCTTCCCGGGAGGTGCCTATGCAGGAATATTCCCCGAAGCCCCGCTAGCCCCTTTCGGGCTGGTAACTTGCCGGGGAGCTCATAGGCGCTCCCCGGGATGAGACCTTCCCGGGAACCCGGGAAAGCGGCCCGCGCGTCGTGCAGTGGTGGTACCTCGGGTGCCACTGGTGCGACAGTAGCCCCCAGGCGTTGGCCGGCATCACCTGTTCCCGGGAGGGTCTCCCCCTGGTCGGTTGCCGGGCTACGCCCTTAACCGACCCGTGGGCCCCGATCAGTCGTGGGCCCGCGCCCCTTCGCTGCCCCGTGTACGGCGCCGTTACAAGCGGAGTAGTGGACGCGCGATCTCCGCCTTAACTCCCCCCCCATAAATAGGGTAGTTAAGGCCACTCCGCACATTATTCCCAGTGATTAGGAGTTATCCCCACGCACCCGTAGGGTACGGAACCGGCCGTTACCAAACGACCGGGCGTCATAAAGCCTCTACTGTTGCCAAAAGGGGAACAACACTTTGCCCTTTCGCCTCCATCCACTCTCGCATCTCGTATCCCTGCGCTCCTGCGAGCCTCCGCCCTCACTTTCCATGGCGCCCCCCACCACCAGGAAGGGGAAGGAGGTCCAAACCTCGAAGAAGGCCGCGACAAGCAAGACCGAGGCGGCAATCAAAGCGGCCGCCGCCAAGGACCAGAAGCGGCGGGAGATGCACGCCACAGTCGCCTTCTTCCGCCCCGGCTAGAACGGCGAGGCGCTGGGGAAGCTCCGGCACGCCGTCGCCTCCAACTTCAATGAGCACGGGGAGACGCAGATCTTCCTGGCGGGCGTCGAGCACCAGGACAACGATTTCTAGGTGTTCGCGCACTTCCTCCTCCGCGGCATGGTGCCGCCCTTCTCTCTGTTCCTCCACGCACTGATGGAGTTTTATCAGTTGCGGGTGGCGCAGCTCCACCCCACCTCGCTTTTCCTTCTCGCCACCTTCCAATTCCTCTGTGAGGCGTTCGTGGGGGTGATGCCGTCGATGGGGCTCTTCCGCCACTACTTCTACCTGCGCATCGACAACACGAAGGCGATGTCGTCAGGGGTGGTCTTCCGCGCCCGCGACCAGATGAAGTCCGAGTTCATCGTCCGGTCGGGGAAGAAGATTGAAAAAGAGTGGCGGGGTGACTGGTGCTGGGTCCGGGTGGAGGACCCCCAGGAGTTCATCTAGTCGCCGACGGAGTTGCCGGTACCCCAGAACGGCTGGCAGGACAGGTACCACCGCGATGCCGACCTCCTCCCCATCGTGGAGAAGATCAAGGTGCTGCGGCTAGGGGGGCTCACCGATGTCGACGTGGCACGCACCTTCGTCCATCGACGCATAGCCCTGCTGCAGCTACGTTCCCGGCCCGTGTGGATGTACACGGGCTCCGGGGACAGGACATGCCTCCAGGCGGATGGCATGGACTTGGAGTCTCTCAGGACATGGGTGAGGGGGATCTCCGGCGAGATCTTCCAGTCGACGGAGTTCCCGCTGGGGGTTGCCGCTCTCCACGCCGGCGTCAAGGCGCTCAGCGACATCGTCGGCGCCTTCCTGCGCTGCAATGAGTGGGGGCTGATGGACGACACCCCCACCCGGGTCCCGCACGCTCCCCCGCAAGCACCCCGTGGGAAGCAGGTGCTCGAGGAGAGCGAGGGCGGGTCTGAGCCCAGCGGGCCCTCCTTCCGGTCGCTGGACGACGAGGCGGGCCAGGTGGCTGCGTCCACGGAAGTCGTCGCCGTGGACGACGACGATGAGGAAAGCAGCGACAGTGCGCCCTGGATCGTGAGAAGATCAAGGGCGTTCTCAGCGGCCGCAGCCATCTCCTCAACGGCGACGTCCGCCCCGACAGCGGCCCCCGACCTGGCGGCGAAAGCCGCTTCTGGGGCGCCCATCGGCACTTCGACGGCATCCGCGGCAAGAGTGGCCGTGTGTGCCTCGGCGGCGGCCCCTGCCTTGGCGGCGGCCGCCAGTTCCGCGGCGGTCCCGGGGTGCCCGCCGGTACCCCGGCAGCGCCAGCGCCTGCGGGGGTCATCGACGCCCGGCAACGGCCTTCGCCCCGGTAGCGGGGGCCTCCGCGAGTTTGGCTCCCAGCGCCGCGGCGGCATTGCCGTGAACACCCGGAGCTCTCTGGGTTACGACGACTCCGCGGGCGCCCACGGCGCCGCTCGCTCGTGGGGTCTTCCGGGGCTTCGCGCTCCGGCGCAACCCCCCGAAGTCCTCATCGCCCGCGGGTGCCAGCAAGAGGGCGAGGATCGATTCCCCGCCCGGCACACCAAGCAAGAGGACGCGCGCCGACGCTGGCGGCGCCGCCGACCCCGCTGCCGCAGGGGTCCGCAGTGGCGTGGGCGTGTCCCTTGGCGACTCAGCCCCAACGGAGACAGGGCCGGCACCGGGTATGTCCTTGTTGATTCTCTGCAACTGCAATTTCTGTTAGCTAGGCTCATGAACATACCTTCTCTTTCTGCAGTGAGCGGTAGCTCGCCCGCGGCAAGCCTCTTGGACGCTCCCGCAGGCGCAGGCGAGGGAGGGGAGGCTGCCCCGGCAAGCCCGACAGCTGCACAAGGTAACCGCCCCGATCGCCCTTGTTCGCCTTCGATAGCTCCATCCATCGCCGATCCTGATGCTTCTCATTGCTGCAGGCACGGGTGCACCCCTGCCAGGAACGGGCGCACCCATGGTCGACCCTGACTCGGTCGCCGAGGCCGCGGGGGTGGAGGTGGAGGCGGAACCGGCTCTCACATCCGGTCCCGTTGCGACGGACACAGCGGCAGCAGAGGATACCGCCGCCGCCGTGACGGCTCCTGGCGACGCGCCCGAAGCCGCAGACGTGGTCAGCACGGGCTCACCTGTCGTTCGACAGGAGCCAACCCCCGCCGGAAGAAGGGAGCCTTCTCCACCCCCGGGGTCCCCGAGCGCAGGCGCGGGGGAAGTTGCCGGGGAAGGACGGCAAGACCCCCAGGAGCAAGTTGGCGACCCCGCGCCTAGCCCCACTTCGGCAGCAGGGGCTTCATCATCCTCGGGGGCTCTCCCCGGCACCGACCTCGGCACCCTCGCCGGGGTCGCTTGGAACCCCCTTACCCGGGATCCGAGTGTCTTTGAGCGGGGGCATCGGTTCCTGGACACCGTCCGGGACCCGCAGTTTGCCTTCGTCACCTCCTACACCTGCGCGAGGAGGCGCGCCTCGCCGAAGAGGAGGCGCGGCTGGCCCGGCAAGCCCTAGAGGTGGCTCGGGAGCCGGTAGTCCCGGAGACCGAGCTCCATCGGCAACTGGAGGTCCAGCGCGTGGAGCTCCAAGGAAGGCTCATCACGATGGCGGCAACTCTCGAAACGGCCCGGAAGGAGCATGCCGAGGTGCTCGCGACGGCCCAGACGCGGCTGGACGAGAAGAGCGAGCTGGTTGCCAATTACCGCGGCAAAATCCAAGGCCTCCGCGTCCTGCTGGAGGTGCGGGTCAAGGCTGCAGAGGATGCGGCGAGAGTGGCGGCTCGGCACGAAGCCGAGCTCAACTCCGCCAAAGACAGAGCGGCCGGGCTTGAGGACGAGTTGGCCGCCGTCCGGGAAGAGCTCGCCAAGGCCGGCGTGGACAACGCGACCAAGGCCGCAGAGCTTGCGAGGCTGGAGGGCCGCATCAGCAAGGCCAAGAAGGCCGCGCAAGATGCCCGACTCCATCACGGCACGCTGATCGGGCAGCGGCAGCTGGAGACGGAGAAGCTGACAAAGATCGCCCAGTCGTTGCGCGACCTGCTGCCCAAGTTCGAGCTGCAGGCGGCGAAGGTGGATGGCACGGACGTCACGACGCTGATCCCCTTCTTCTCCGACTTGGTGGGGAAGCTCGGGGCGCTCGATGTCTGGATCGCTAGGTATGGCGCCAACGAAGTCGCCAACTGCGCTCGGGAGGTTGCCGGGACAATCCTCCCGTGGATTCATCTCCGGGACCCGGAGTTCCCCTTCGAGTCCCTGCTGGACGCTTGGTCTGACAGCGAGGACGAGCCCACGCACACCCAAGCAGTGTGCGAGTTCGTCGACGAGGTCGTCGAGCGGATGCAGATGAAGCCGGAGCCTGATCTCCCCGCCGACCCCCTGGCCGAAGACGGCGAAAACTAGTTGCCGCAGCCCCCAGCCGTACTTGTTGCTTCCACTGTACCTTCTTCTGTTTGCTTTCCCTGCAAGTATGGCGCTTAGCGCCGTTTGAACAATCACCTTTTGATTAGTCCATGTAATCATTCGGCACTTAGTCTGCTTGTTAACTTGCTCAATTTTTGTCCCTTATTCCCGAGGCTGCCTCGCGGGATGGTTCCCTTAGCCTTTGCGTGTTGCTCCTTGTGTTGGCGGAGACTCGCATGCCCCACCCTTGACCAGACCAGGGACCCGGGACGGCCCCGTGGTGCCGACCTGGGGCCAAGCGGTAGGCGGCGAGCCACTCCACTTGCGGGGTAACTACTCCAAGCCATGCCCTCCCGGGACGGACCCGGGAGCTACACGGGTAGCGCACTCCCCCCGCAAGCGTCCTCCTCACACCCCGGCCACGCGCAGGTTCCGAGACCACACTTGGCGAGGCAGCGTTAACTCTTAGTTGAGTAAACTTTTCGACAAGTTCGTTTGTTCCTGATGCTGTCCACCGAGGTGGCCCCTTTTAGCCTTTGCGTATTTTGCCTTGTGTTGTGGGGGACTCGCGCGCGCCTCACCCTTGACCAGACCAGGGACCCGGGACGGACCCGTGGTGCCGACCTGGGGCCAAGCGGTAGTGGGGTGCCACTCCACTTGCGGGGTAACTACTCCAAGCCGTGCCCCTCCTGGACGGATCCGCGAAGCCACACGGGGAGCGCGCTCCCCCCGCAAGTGTCCCTTTTAACACTCCGGCTACGCGCGGGACCCGGGACCGCACCCAGCGAGACAGCGCTCAGTTTCGTTCAGCTCTTAGCGAATTCAGCGTTCATGTTCAGACACTTAGCTTTTCCGTTCGGCCCAATGCTTCGTGACGCTCGGCGGTAGAGTGCAGCTAGGGCACCGCCTTGGTAGGGACCCTCCCAGGGTACCTGTTCAAGGGAAACGATTTCTGAGGGATGCGGCAGGAGCGCGGGGGCAGAATCGCCGCCAGCGGCAACCGCCGGCGACGATGCTACCACCACGCCCATGCGGCAACCCTCGCCTTCAGGGACAAACCCTGGCCTTCAGGGAGGAACCCTGGCCTTCAGAGAGGAACCCTGGCTTAGGAGGACTCCGCCCCGGGAGCAGCCACAAGACGGCTATAACGTCCTCGCCGCCAGCTGCGCCCCACCCCGAGCGGCGGGCACGGGTGGCGAGGAAGTTATAGCCTCCCAGCGACAGCCCCCGCAACTGGGAGAACTTGATTTTTCCTGGGGAGCTCATCCCAAGGGGTGTGACAGCCCTTGTTGCCCGGGAGCAAGACTGCTCGAGGGCCGTGGCAGGGACGCGGTGATGGGTCGGAACGGGCAACGAGCGCCAGCACCGGCGCCATCACAGCGTCCTCGCAACGACCCGCGCCCGAGAAGGCTCTCTCAAAGGGAATGCGGCCGAGTCTCTATGATAGTGCACCCGTCGGCACAAGGCACGGAGGGCATGCACTACCATAGAGTCTCCGCGGCAGCCCCCGCTCCTTGCGGAGGTGTCGTACGGAGGGGGGCGACAAGGGCACCGTGGCAATGCACCCCATCAGGACCTACCAAGTACATGCATAGTTTGGCTAAGTGGGGTTTGGCTATTTTGCATAAAGGCATCATTATTCAAATCCTATCATTTTTAGACAAATAGTTTTGAATTCTATTGGACACGGGGTAGAAACACCCATGCTCCTATTAACCTAGGCACATTGAGTAGAAACATCAATGCTCCTACCCAGTTCAAAACCATTCATTTTATTAGGAGATTAGAATGAGTGAGACTTTCCTTACAGCTCCAATATCCAGTTGCTCATAATTGTCCGTAACCGGGGACACGGCTAAGTACTTAGTTTGACACTCTCGAGAGGTTGTACACATTCCCCACAAGAATTCGACGTGTTAATCCCTTGCAGTCCTCCGGGTGGAGTAGCAACGGCATCGACTTCAAGAATTTTCAGAACATGTTCACCCAAACCACCTGAGGGACCCGCGCTCCCACCTACACAAATACCTCAGTACAATCCCTCGGATCTGGGTAAACATTTCTTACTCCATTCAGGCAGAGCCCATATTACCATGTGGTTGTACTAGAAGCTACTAAACAGGAAACTAGTCCAGTCTCTGGTTATCCCGGGTGGCATCCCACATTGTGACGAAGGCGCTCCCCGAATCCACGGGAGAGACGTCCATGGACGATCCATCTCCGAATCCACGGAGACTCGACTCAGAGGGACCCATAGAAATGGACCTAACGTCACGACATCCGAATACTCAAAGCAGCCCACCCAGGACGGTTCATTGAATTACTTGTTTTGCCATACACTAGGAAAACTATATTTGTAATTCAATAGTATCACGTTGTAATAATACCACCCTCGTATATTATCATAGCATAGCATTTTACTACTACGATGGCAATTGGTGGTGAAGTCATGGCAAAGGTATCCTATACTACTAGGACAGATCATAGCTAGCATAGATACAATAATAATCCTGACAATGCAACTAATAAAATCTAGTGCACAATAAAATAATGGGTAAATGATCAACGTAAACTTGCCTTGATAGTAGTTGGAGTTCAAACACCCTTCACAGTCACACAGTTCGCTCTTCGAGAAAACTATACAATCAAGCAAACATACACATACATAAACACACCACACAAGCAAAAGAATATGTATGTCATGATGCAATGCAAAACATGTGACATGAGTTTGGTTTATTTTATTTGGGTGATCTGCTGATCCAATGCCTTGAGAATTAAACACATGTAATTAGGGTTTTTAAGCAAAAGCAAAAGCTAGGGTTTAAAACCTAAAATAAGGTTTTATTTGCATCTGCAAAACAATTTAATTCAAAATATTTATTTCTCTGCTCCATTGGACAGAGGACATTAAAACAAAATTTTGGGCACTGGTTTCATTCAAAAAGGACTTCTAAATAATTAGTTATGATTTAAATGGCATAAAACCCTAATCTGTAATTTGAATGTGATTCAAATATTCAAATTTGAATTTGGACAGTGCCAAAATATTCTACATTTCCTAAGGATTCCAAAAAGGTGTGGATCACTAAATTTGGCCAAACAGATTTAAAGTTGTGATCATTTGAAGTTACAGGGGCCTATCTGCAAAAAGGCCTTTTATTAATCCGGGGAAATAAAATTACATTTTTATTTTATAACTCGGGTGCCACGTGGCGCATTCCTATTCGTTGGTACCGGTTCGGTTTAAATGAATAAGGACGATCTAATCTACACCGTTGGAGATGGATGGACGGACGAGATCGATCGGGGGAAGCTCACCGGCGGGTTAGGGTTCCGGCGACGGAAACCGGCGGCGGCGCGGCGCGGGCGGGCGGCGCGGGGGTGCTCCGGCATCGGGGCACGACGGGGAAGACACGGGGAGGTGCGGCGCGGCACGGCGGAGACGGGGCGCGGTCGGGGACGGCGGGGTCGGCGCCGAGGACGAAGACGGGCGAGCGGCGCGGTCGGGCTCCGGCGAGAAATCGGGGCAGCCTGGCGGTGCGATTGGATGGGGAAACAAGGGGGAAAGAGAGAGGAGGTCGCGGGGGTTATAAAGGCGTGCTCGGGCGTGAAAATGGAAGGCCGGAGGAGGAGATTGCGGCGGCGGGCGCGCGGGGACGGCGGCCGGAAATCGCGCGCGTGACCGGCGGCGCTTTCCTTCGGGGAAGACGCAGCTGACAGGTGGACCCGTCAGCGACTGTGGGCGCGCGCGCACGGACTGGGTGGTCTGGGCCGGTCGGGCACGGTCGGACTGGGCCGGTTCGGCCCATTTTGGCCGGGCCGGTCTGGTTTACCCCTTTTTTTTTCTTTTAGGCCTTTTCTTTTTCTGCTTTTCTCATTTCTTTGATATCTTTTGTGTTTGAACTCCAAATTGGTCCAAACAAATTCCAGAAAATTTGTAAAATCATGTTCTACCAAGATACAACTTTTGGAAGTAGTTTCTCTTCAAAATAAAATATGTAAAAATACATTTGCCCTATAAATGACTTTAGGGCTATATATCTGTTTGAATAAAATACTTTTTCAACTCCAAATAGTTAACCAAAAATTATGGGATAGCTTATATATGCATTAAACCCTTTTATACATCAACCCTATTGGTTTGAAAATCCAAAGGTTACAGGGATGTAAACAAAATCTCTTAAAGCCTTTTGTGATTCAAAATTTGAACTCAAACATGCAATTGTGGCATGATGCTCATGGATGCAATGCACATGTAAAGGTTTGAAATTTTGGGATGTTACATCCTTGTTCACCTGGTTGATCACGAGCTGGGAATCGCCGCGAACAACAAGGCGCTTAATGTCGAGGGCAACCGCTGCCCGCAACCCGGCAAGCAGGCCCTCGTACTCCGCCGTGTTGTTGGTGGAGTTAGCGAAGTCGAGTTGAATAGCGAACCTCAACTGGTCCCCTGTTGGTGACTCGATGACGACCTCGGCCCCCGCTCCCTGAAGACTGAACGCACCATCGAAGTAGAGGACCCAGTGGTCCTTATCCAATTTGCCGGGAAGGCTGGTCTCCGGCTCACTTTCTTCTACGCCCGTGGACGAAGTCCACCAGGGCCGTGCTCTTAATGCTTTTGGAGTAGGCGAAGCAGAGGTCGAACTCCGACAACTCCATCCTCCATTCGGCCACCCTCCCGGTGGCTTCACGGTTGGTGAGGGCTCGCTCGAGGCAGAACCCGGACACCACCGTGACGCGGTGTGCCTGGAAGTAATAACGGGTATCTTGTCCGCAAGGAGAATTCCCAGAAGGAGCTTCTGTACTTGCGGGTATCTTGTCCGCGCGTCGCGTAGCACCGTACTAACGAAGTACACCGGGCGCTGCACCAACCGCTTCCGCGGTGCCAAGGTTGTCGACTCGGGGGCGGCCCTCAGGTCTGAGGCGGGGTCCGAAGGCCGCTCAGCCCCCTGCCCCGCAGCCCCAGTCCCCGGGACATCTTCCTCCCTCTCGGCAATCAGCACCGAGCTGACCACCTGGTCAGTCGCCGCTAGGTAGAGTAGCAGTGGCTCGCCCAGCTTGGGGGCGACGAGGATGAGCAGCGACCTCAGGTACTGCTTGAGTTCCTGGAACGTCGCCTCGGCCTCGGGAGTCCAGTCGACTGGACCCTTCTTCTTCATTACCCGGAAGAAAGGCAAGGCACGCTCGACCTCAGGTACAGCCGTTGAGGCGTTGGACATCTTTCACCTTGCGGGGGGCCTCCATCTTTTTGATGGCTTCTATTTTGGACGGGTTGGCCTGTATCCCCCGGTGTGAAACCAAGAAACCCAGAAGCTGCCCGGAGTTGACACCGAAGGTGCACTTATCAGGGTTCAGTTTGAGCTTGATCCTGCGGAGGTTGTCGAACGTCTCCCGCAGGTCATCAACCAGCGAGTCCCTACGCTTCAATTTGATGATGATGTCGTCCATATAGGCCTCTGCGTTGCGGCCTAGCTGGGCCCCCAAACATTCGTGCAAGGCGCGCTGGAATGGGGAGCCTGCGTTCTTCAACCCGAAAGGCATGCATGTATAGCAATAACAGCCAACCGGGGTGATAAACGTTGTCTTCTCCTCATCTTCGATCGCCATCTTGATTTGATGGTAGCCGGAGAAAGCATCTAGAAAACTCAGCAAATCACAACCAGCGGTAGAATCAACTATCTGGTCGATACGGGGTACAGGGAAGGGATCCTTGGGGCATGCACGATTAAGATCGGTAAAATCTACGCACATGCGAAGCTTATTCCCTGCTTTAGGCACTACTACAGGGTTAGCCAGCCAAGTGGGGTACAAAACTTCCCTGATTGCCCCGGCAGACCTAAGCTTGCCCACCTCTTGCTTGATGAAATCTTTCCGCTCTTGTGCTTGCCGCCGGATCTTCTGCTTAACGGGGTGCGCATCCGGGCGCACCGCGAGCCGATGCTCAATCACCTCCCTGGGGACTCCGGGAAGGTCCGACGGTTGCCAGGCGAACACGTCGGCGTTATCCCGGAGGAAGGTGACTAGGGCGCTTTCCTATTCGGCGGTCAGGTTCGCACCGATGGTAACAGTGCGCTCCTCGTCGCCGGCGTGGAGGGGCAGCTTCTTCACTTTGACGTCCTCCTCCCGGAGCCCCTGCCTCTTGCCGGGGCGTGAGCCCGAGCCTGCTCGGTGGGCTTCAGCTGCTCCATCGGCAGCTGGAGCTTTTCCACCAGCCTGGCGGACAGGAGGTTAAGCCCCGCTCCGTTGTCCACCAGCACCTTGGTCACCGTCATATTGCTAATGATCGGCGAGATGACGAAGGGTATTACCCCTGAACCCAACTGTCGTGCTGGGTGATCGTCGGCGCTGAAGGTGATCGGCACGTGCGACCACCCCAGCGGCTGTTGCGGCTCAGCATCCGGCAACAGCGCGCACACGCGCGAGTAAGGCGCTTCACCGCGGCGTGGGACGGGAGAGCGTAGGCTCCCCCATGAATGCAGGTGACGCCACGAGGCTCCTGGAAGCCCGGTTCGTCGCCGCCGGTATAGTCGGACTCGCGTTGCTCCTCAGCGCGCGACCTGTCGCGTCCCCGAGGAGGGCGTTCCCGCCCAGCGAGGGGCTGGCCACGCCCCCCTTGGGGTTCACCCCTGCCGGTACCACCGCCGGCCGGCCTCGGACCCGCTCTGGGGTCGTTCGGGCAATCTCGGGAGAGATGCCCGATGTCGCCACAATTGAAACAGGCGCTGGCGGCGCGGCGCTCCTCGTGGCGCTGATGATTCCTTGTAGAATGCGGCAACTCTACACGTCGTGGGTGGAGTTGCTGTGGATGGGGCAGCGGGGCGCGTCGCCCTGCTTCCCGCCAGACTCTCCACCCGGCGAGGCCTTCTTCGCCGGCCACGCGGCAAGAGCCCCTGAGTCCGCAGTGAGGACTTGCTTCCCGCTGCGCTTGCGGGAACCCTTCTTCTGCGAGCCCTCGCCAGGGCTCGCGGCAGCCTGGGCTGCCAGCTCGGACGCTAGGTGCCCTTCCTCGGCCATGGCGCATTTTTGCGCCAAGGCGTACAAGTCCTGCGTCGTCCGGATTCGATGCATGCTCAGCTTCTCGCGCATCTTGGGATCGTAGACGTTGATGGCGAAGGTGTTCATAATGGCGGCCGCCTCCGCCTCCAGGATGGAATAGGAGAGGTTGGAGAAGCGGTTGACGAAGGCCCGCAACGTCTCTCCCGGTTTTTGCACGATAGTGTGCAGCTCCGCCATGGTTCCCGGGCGCTTATAGCCGCCCTGGAACGCGCTCACGAACCGCTCGCGCAGGTCTGCCCAAGTGGCGACGGACCCGGCAGGCAGGTTGAGCAACCAGGTTCGCGCTGATTCCTTCAGGACCATCAGGAACCAGTTCGCCCCGACTTTGTCGTCGGCGCCGATGGCATGCATGCCCAATGTGTAGGTCAGGAGAAAATCCTTGGGGTTAGCGATCCCGTCGTTCGTACCGAGCGCAGGCGCTCGGAACTTACGGGGCCACGTCACCCGACGTAGCTCGCACGCGAACGCGGTGTAGCCGTCCTCGGGGCCCATGGGAGCGCCTTCCTGCTCCTGTGGGCGCTGGCGCTCCACCTCGCGCCTGCGCCGTCGCTCCAAGCGCTGGCGCAAATCCTCCTGCTGGCGGGCGTTCAAGATGCCACGCGCATCGCCCCCCGGAACAGTGGGCGATGAGTTTGAGGACCCCTTCGGGTCTCCGTCTCCTTGGCCTCGCTGGGGATGGGGAGGGTTCTCCCCCTGTCGTGAGGTGGGTGGCGCGTCTCCGCGCTCTAGGTTCTGCCCATGGCCGGAGCCTACCGACGCACCCTCGCCTTGCGGCTGCTGGGCCGGCCAGGGCGAGAAGCGCTTCCAAATCCTCACCCCACGTCTCGTGCGCCGGCGTGCCCTGCTGCGGCTCATACCGCACCATGACGCGCGCGGCGACGATGGCTTCAGCCGGGGTTCGCACGGGGGGCCGCCGGTTCCCTGAACGGCTGCTTCCCGCCCTGGCCCCGGACGCCTGCGGGAGTGCAGGGTGCGAACCCCCAGGGGTTGCCCGTGACGCGGCGTGCTCCTGGTGCCGCTGCCGCGGGGCATCCTGGGGTCGCGACTCAACCCGTTGGCTGGCCCGAGCGACGCCGTGCGTGCTCGCCCGACTGCCCCCGGCACTGGGGGCAGCCAGTGCCCTTGGCCGATTGTCGGTCGACGGTCGAGGAGGCGGCGGAGGCAGCTGCGTTTGCTGCACCCTCGAGGGCTCGGGGTTTTCTTGAGCCCCCGACTCCGGTCGCACGTCATGCAACCGCGTGTGCGCCGCTGGGGCCTCACGCGGGTCTATGCGTGAGTCACCAGCCCGCTTGGGGGGCATGGTGACTAGGCTCATCGGCGAAGAAGAGCGAAGCCGACGCCGATGGAAACTTCTGCTGCCGGCGGTCTCCGGCGTTGTCCACTCCCGCGCCCCCTACCCGGCGCACCCGATGTCGTCGCTCGGTGCTCTGACACCGGCGGCGTGCGGCCACGTCCCCCTTTTAGGTTCGGTAGGGGCGTCTGGGGCGGAGACCCGGTGATCGCCGGCACGGCCGATGAGGCCCTACGAGGCCGGCGAGACGAAGTGCTAGGGGTACGCGCTGGCCCAAGAAAAGACGCACACACAGTTTTTACCCAGGTTCGGGCCACCCGGAGGTGTAAAACCCTACGTCCTGCCTGTCCGAGCTGATATTGATTACGGATCAAATGTTTGCAGGTTGCCGGGCAAGCTCCCGGGCTTCCTCCCAGTATCTAAGTACTCCCTAATGCTCTCTGATGGCTGTCTACTGGAACCAACTGATCCTCGATCTAACGAGCCAGCGAAGGGAACTTGCGGAACTGTACGACTGTCCAGCTGACCAACTGACTAACTAGTCAACAGAGAACCTCGAACCCCTTGACCGTCGGCATGGGTCCGACTTTTATACATAAGGGGATGCCACATGTGCCACGGTGCATGAGCTACAAGTGTCCAACGGGGAGGCATGCAATTCCCCCCGGTTAGCTGGTGGCGTGCATGGGTGCCACCTCCGCTGCTAGGGGCCTAAGACCCTAGGGTAGGATTAGACAATCACTGTTCCTTGGATCGGACGGGTAACTACCCGTCGGTCGGCTCGTTTACTGAGCCGTGCGCCTTGCTCCTTGCCTTGGTGGGACCGCGCGTCCCGCGCCCGCCGCGCGCCCGCGTGGCGCTGTCAACTGGGCCCCACGCTCGAGCCGAGGGCACCCGGGAACCCGGGAAAGGGGCCCGCGCGTCGTGCAGCGGTTGTACCCCGGGTGCCACGGGTGAGACAGCAGAGGTTCGCCCGTCAAGAGAATGAAGATGGGAGATCCCCAGACAAATGCTTCGCGGCCCCGCGCCTGACCATCGACCATGAAGATCCAGATTCGGAGGACTTCATGCCGATCGCTCATGCCGGCCCCCGCGGTACGGAACGTAAGAATCTCTACCATCTTCTTGTAATCCTTTCGATATCTGTTAGCAATGTACTTATACTTGCTCTATCCCAGACGAAGCCGACTCGGGCGAGCCTGCTGCGGAGGCGCCGCCTCGGGAGAAACACGTTGTCTCAAGGAACCGCGCCGCCGAGAAGGACCTTCCGCAGAATATGAAGCGGAAGAAAGCTGCGGCTCGTGGCCCCAAGCCCAAACCCTTGGTCGTTTTCACCTCGACCGCTTATGTCGGTCTTCTTCTTTTGTTGTCAAGCAAATAACTAAGTTTTACTCCTGCAGGGAGGCTTTGGCGGCCACACAATCTCAGACGTGTTTCGCGTCTAAGATTCCGGTGGCTCGTTCTTCCCGCGCCGAGGCCTCAAACCCGGCCGCGGGCGGGATTGAGACCACCGCGAATCCGACATCCCCCGCTCGGGATGTCGGTCCAAGCGCCAACGCCACGGTCGTCGGTCAGTCTGAGACTCCTGCGGCCGGGGTCCCAGCAACCGAAGCTGCAGCCAAGGCAGCCCCTTCCTCGGCCGCAGTCGAAACACCGACGGAGCAGCCGGCCTCCGAGACGCCGCAAGAGCCGGCGACGGGTCCTCAGGAACCCCAAGAGCCGCAGCCAACTCCGACGCAACCTCCATCTCCGTCGCGGCCAAAAGAGGATGCCCAAGCTGCTGCTACTCAGGCCGCGAAGGTTAAAGGCCCTGCTGCCGCAGCAGAGTCGACGGCTCCGAGATCCACTGGCCCGCGTCATTCCGGCCGGCAGCAGGAGGTTCCACTCCGGACGTCTAGCGGACAGAGCTGGGGGTCGTTGGGCCAGTTCGTCATGGACTGGAACAGCACCGACCACTACGAGGTGAATTTTAGCACCTTGCAGTCGGCGCGGCAGAGCCCTTTGGTGGGCTCCAACGGCAGCGACTCCGGAGTCGGTGTCGGCGCGAATGTACCAGGCCCGGGTGGCCTTGTTCGAGACGAGCCGAGCTACCGAGGTACGTAGAAATCCCTAAGAAACTTTAATCTTATTTCCAGTATAGTATCCATACTCCTAGTCCCCGAGGTTTAGGGCGAGTAAGAATTAGTCGGCCTGAAGCTTATCTCATAGAACTTCAAACACTTATCCCCCGAGATTCAGGCCGAGTTTAGAATAGTCAGCCTGAAGCTTAGAAGCTTCAAACACTTATTCCCCGAGATTCAGGCCGGGTTTTAGAATAGTCGGCCTGAAGCTTAGAATACTTCAAATACTTACTCCCCGAGATTCAGGTCGGGTTTAGAATAGTCGGCCTGAAGCTTAGAATACTTCAAACACTTATTCCCCGAGATTCAGGCCGGGTTTAGAACACGTGTTCTTGTTCACAACCGGGGACAACGCTCAAGTAGCGGAGCTGCTAAAGCGCGTCGCCAAGATTCAAGGTAACATTTCATCCTCAGTCCGGGTTTCATTCATATTAAATGTCAGCCTCTCTAATCTACATCCGTTTAATTAGACGAGAAGACTCGGCTGGCTGATCAGCACCGGGAAGAAATTACCTGGCTGCAAGGGCAGATCGCGGCGCAGGCTGAGGCGCACCAGACCGAGGTGAACAAACTCACCTCGGCCCTCTCTTCCCAGGCCGATGAGAAAATCCGCCTAGAAGACAAGGTGAAGAAGGGCAAGGCCCTCGCTGCCCAGCTCGAGACTCGCGCCACCTCCGCCAAGTTCGAGGATGCCGAGAAGGCCGCCCTGCTCAAGGCCGTCCCGCGTGACGTCGTCAAGATCGATAGCATGCTGACCAGTAAGTTGAATTTCCTCATTCAGTTACTTGTTTGAATAGTAGCACCAGCATGCCGAGACTCACTGCCACTCTTCAGTCTCTGCCAGAGTTCTTCCCCACATCTGTCGAGCATGCTCAAGAGACCGTGAAGATCGCCCGTCGGAAGACAGATCCGGCAGTAGCAGCGGGGGAGCCCTTCGAATGGGACTTGGTGGACCACCTGGTGAGCATCGCGAGCTGGGTGAAAGCCACTCAAGTCGTTCGGCGTCGACATGCTGAACGCCGGTTTCCGAGCCTTCCGCGCGCTGTGGCCGGGAGAAGAAGCTCCTATGGATATCCCGGACCTGGCGAAGCGCCTACTGGAGACGGAGTCCCGGCTGAACGACTGGAGGGAGTCGGCTGCGCGCATTGGTGCCGACGAGGCGTTGTCGTTCGTACTGTCAAGGTACGACGGCATTAACCTCGACATGTTGCAGTCGATGCGGGCCGGCTCTCCCTATCTGACGGATCCCGAGTTGGTGGCCAAGCGCAAGGAGCGGGCCTACTCCTTCATTCCGTATGCTGACGTGCATACGTTTGTAGAAGGCCCAACATCTGACGCCGAAGCCGAGATGACGGACGGCGACGAAGAAGCAGCGGACGAAGAAGCTGCTGTGGAGTCGGCTGCCACTGCGGCGGATGCGCCGAGTTCTGGCGCCAACCCCTCTATCTCTTCCTAGCTTAGAAATAACTTTAGAAACATTAGATCCCCGGAATGCCGAGTGCAAATATAATCGACATACTCTTGTTTGCCAAGTATTATGCTCTTAATTTAATTAAGTCTTTTGTTTATCAAACTCCCAACCGAGTCCCCGAGTTCCATTTTTCTCTTAGTGAAATTTTATAACTTCGGTTCCTTTGTCTGCCTTGTCGGCGTTCGACGTATGAATCGCAAAGTAACAAAACCACTCTCGCGAAAAAAGTAACTCGAAGAATTCGCTCGGCAATAACCGAGTTAAAAAGAGATGCCGAGTTAAGATAACGTGTATCTCGGATCATCTCTTTGCTTGTTTCTGCAGTCATTTTTCATGTGCTCGGTTATTTTATACCCATCTCTAGCTTGCCATGAAGCCGGGTTGTGGACAACAGCGAAGTCATAGAGGAGTTTTTTCAATACCGACACACTACTAGATTAACATAAGATTACGCAACCAAGCCATGCCAACATACAAAAGAGAATTGTAACAAAGCACTTAAATTTAAGTCCCCGAGTTTCTTTTAAGAACCCGGCGGATAATTTCATTGTCTTAATTAGAACATTCAACATAAGGAAAAACGATACAAATACTCAGCTCTCAAGTATAGAACGGACGGAGCAACGCTACATTCCATGGCCTCTTGGTTTTCTCGCCTGACCGGTCCATCATGTTTGCCTTTGGATCTTGTGCATCTATAAGATAGTAGGAATCATTGTGAAGCACTTTGCTCACAATGAAGGATCATTCCCACGGAGGTGACAGTTTGTGCATGCCGGCTGTGCGCTGCACAAGTCGGAGGACAAGATCTCCTTCCCGGAATACTCGCGGACTGACCTTTCGGCTGTGGTAACGCCTTAGGTGCTGTTGATAGATGGCCGACCGAGATAGAGCTAATTCCAGTGCTTCTTCGACCAGGTCGACATCATTTTCTCGGGCCTCTTTCACCTCGGCCTCTGTATACATGGTTACTCGTGGAGAGTCATGTTCAATGTCGGCTGGTAGGACAGCTTCCGCCCCGTACACAAGGAAGAATGGCGTGTAGCCTGTAGAGCGATTGGGAGTCGTCCTGAAACTCCATAGCACAGCCGGGAGTTCATCCAGCCAGCATCCCGGAGTACGCTCCAACGGTTCGATTAGCCGGGGTTTTATGCCGGCCAAAACCATGCCGTTCGCCCTTTCAACTTGCCCGTTGGATTGAGGATGTGCTACGGAAGCAACGTCCAGTCGGATTTTCTTTTCAGCACAGAATCGCGCGAAAGGTCCCTCTGCGAAGTTCGTTACATTATCCGTGATGATATTGTGTGGGTACCCATATCTCAAGATGATATCCTTCAGAAATGACACCGCGGTTTTGCCGTCACACTTCTTTATCGGCTTGATCTCAATCCATTTGGTGAATTTGTCGACCATAACCAGGATATGCGTCATGCCTCCTCGCGCCCGCTTGAACGGTCCTACCATATCCAAACACCAGACGGCAAAAGGCCAAGTGATGGAAATAGTCTTGAGTTCGGATGCCGGCATATGAATCTTGCTGGCATATCTCTAGCAGCCGTTGCACTTCCTGACTATGTCTTCTGCTTCTTGTAGTGCATTCGGCCAGTAAAAACCATGCCGGAAAGCTTTGCCCACTAGCGCTCTCGAAGATGCGTGATGGCCACACTCTCCTTGATGAATATCCCAAAGTATTTCTTGTCCTTCCTCTGGCTCGACGCACCGCTGTAGGACGTTAGTGAAACTCCTCTTGTAAAGCTCGCCATTGATGATGGTGTATGAAGGGGCGCGTAGAGATAAACAAAAACCTTTTCCTACGCGAACTCCCAAGATCTAGCCGAGGTAGAAGGCCACGAGGATTACCACTAGACGCGCAGTTGCGGATTATTGATGCGGCGCCTTGATGCAGTGCAGTCCCTCGATCCGATCCAGCCGATCCGATCCCGCGATCGTCGAAGTGCTGAACGTACAGCACCTCTGCCGGTATCCACACGTGCGAGGAGGAGCTCCGGCGGCGGACTGCTAGGTCCGGTGCGACGGTTGAACTGAATCGGGCTAGGGTTCTCAACGCATGAGAGTGGAAAAACCGTTCCCCTTAGGCATCCCACGCCCCTGCTTATATATCGAGTAGAAGTGGGCTCCAAGCCTTGTGGCCCATCCACCCTGCGAGTCCAACTTGCATTGTCAGCCCAATTCCAGTTCGGGTCCAACCCGACCAAATACTTGCTCCCGCTCTTAAGTGTGTGACCCCACAGGCTCATGGCGACTTGGACACGATTGGAGTCCGACTCACAATCGATCAATCGGTAGCGGCTCCTAGCAGAACGTGCCGACTCCCAAGTACCATCGAGTCATGACGACGTACCTTCCAATGTGACATACGTCTTAGTCCCTTTTGCCTCACGATATACCTTGTCGAACTATAGGCGATTAATCGTCATCCCTTTAATAGTTCAACTCTCTTCTCGATCTGTGATATATGATTCATCCGACTAACTCTTAGTCGATCGACCCGGTTAACAGTTAACCAAGTCGCGCATGGCCATGCTTCCCGAATCATATCACTCGAGAGGGCCCAGAGAATATCTCTCCAGTCGGAAGGGCAAAATCCCATCTTGGTTATCCACATCACACAACTTGATTCTCAGTCAACCCGAACTCTGCCTTTATAACTGCCCTGTTACGGAACAACGTTTGACAGAACCTAAGTTGGTGATCCACAACTCGGATTGTGCGATAACCTTAGGTCTAAGGATTACATTGATTGAGACATGCAAATGACGACCTACTCGTTGCATCTCAATATGGGTCAGTCCGACTCGCTAAACTCTTTAGCCGAGTCCGTGTAAGCTGGAATGACATCACCATGCCCATGACAAGTGGAACCGAGTCATCAGCCAACTTTCACATTAGTCTAGGTTATGTGTCCAGCACAACCTCAATGACTAAGGACAATTTAGTATGAACAACATGAATACATAGTTCCACAATCAAATCACATATTCAATGATACATATCAGATGTTCAAACAAGGACAACTTAATAATATTTATGAATACATTGGGAATTACATCATACATGATTGCCTCTAGGGCATATTCCCAACAGTGTATGCTTTCGCTCTTCTCTGGATTTGTCTTGCCGACAGTTCCTCTTCTGGAAGACTCCCATCTTTGAGGTAAGACATTATCGGTTGTGCCCAAACCGGCACAGGACGAGTGGTGAAGATTGGCTCATCCGGCTCGTCTATCTCCATTGGCTCAACTGCCATTGTTTCTGCTGAGTTAAGGCGCTTAGTCCCCGGGTTACCGGAACCGCTGCCACTGTCAATGTCCATGGGAGTGACGTCGGCTTCTAAGCTCGCCGGTATAAATATCGACTCTGATTCTGGTGAGGGTTTGATGGACGGTTTGCGTAAATGCTCTAACGCCACCCCAGTTGGAATAGCCTGTCGTGTCGAGCCAAGTTTCGACAATGTGTCAACTGCTTCATTTTCCGCCTGAGGTATATGATGAAATTCACACCCTTCAAAATGGCCGCTGATCTTCTGGACATGGAAACGGTATAACGCCATGTTGGCATTCAATGCATCCCAATTACCAGAAACATGCTGGACGACCAGGTCGGAATCACCAAAGCACTGAATCCGGAGGACTCCAATTTCTTTCGCCATTTTCAATCCGTGCACAAGTGTCTCATACTCGGCAACATTGTTGGATGCTACGAAGTGAATTTGCAATACGTACTTAAGTTGGTCGCGTTTTGGCGAGGTCAGAACTATGCCGGCACCAAACCCGCTTTTCATTTTAGAGCCGTCAAAATGTAATTTCTAGTAGTTAGTTTCTGGGGGCAGTGGTTCATACTCCATTTCAGCCCAATCCACCAAGAAATCTGCCAAAGCCTAAGATTTCACGGCATCCCGTCTGTCGTACTACAGCGCATAGGGTGCCAACTCGACAGCCCATTTTGCGACTCGGCTGCTTGCGTCTTTGTTATTCATGATTTCCGAGACGGGCGCCTCACATATAACTCGGATCTGATGTGCCTCAAAGTAATGCTTTAGCTTCTTTGCCGCCATATATACGCCATCTTTTGGTAGTGGGGATAGTTTTGCTTGGACGACGATAACACCTCGCTCAAGTAATATACTGGCCTCTGCACCGATTTGCCATTTTCACCCCTTTCCACTACAATGACAGCACTGACAACTCGATTTGTCGCTGCAATGTATAACAACATAGACTCCTTCTCCATCGGCGAAGCTAATATAGGTGCCATAGCAATCATCTTCTTCAACTCTTGAAAAGCTAGGTCCGCCTGTGGTGTCCACACAAATTTGTCAGTTTTCTTCATCGGCTGGTATAAGGGCATAGCCTTTTCACCTAGCCGACTCACGAAACGACTCAGCGACGCTAGGCATCCCGTGAATTTCTGCACATCTTTGAGGCACTTTGGCAGTTTCATTCTTTCTATAGCAGCAATTTTCACATGGTTCGTTTCTATTCCTCGGCTTGATACCAGAAAACTGAGCAACTTTCCTGCCGGTACACCGAATGTGCACTTGGCCGGGTTCAGTTTCATTCGGAATCTTCGCGGATTTGCGAATGTTTCCCAGATATCATCCAGGAGTGTGGCGCTTTTCTTGGTTTTTATGACGACATCGTCAACATACACCTGCACATTTTTGTCGAGTTGATCGTGCAAGCACTTCTGCATGCACCTTTGATAGGTAGCCCCTGCATTTCTCAAACCAAACGGCATAGTGCGATAGCAATAAGCCCCGAACGGGATGATAAATGATGTCTTTATTTGATCATTAGGGTTCAGCGGTATCTGATGAAAACCAGAGTACGCATCCACAAAAGACAACAACTCCCACCCGTCAGTGGAGTTGATCACTCGATCGATCCGAGGTAATGGAAAGGGATCTTTGGGACATGCCTTGTTGAGGCTGGTGTAATCGATACACATGCGCCACACCTTGGCAGCAGTTGGGTCATCTTTCTTCTTCTCAACCATGACCGGGTTTGCCAGCCAGTCGGGATGCAACACCTCCATGATGAAGCCGGCAGCTAGAAGCCGGGATACCTCTTCCGATATGACTTTCCTCCTGTCGTCAGCGAAGCGTCGAAGGGGCTGCTTCACCGGTCTTGCGTCTGGTCTGACATGCAATGGGTGCTCCGCTAACTCCCTCGGCACACCTGGCAGGTCTTGAGTTGACCATGCAAAGATATCCCGATTCTCACGGAGGAAGCTGCTGAGCTCGCCTTCCTATTTCTCCCCCAGCCGGCACCAATGATGACGGTGCGGTCCGGGAACTCGCTGTCGACCTGTACCTTCTTTGTCTCCTTGGCTGCCTAAAAAGCCACACTTCCATGAAGATTGGTCATAGCCGGTGTAACATCCCAAAAATTCAAAACCTTTCATATGCATTGCATCCATGAGCATCATGCCACAATTGCATGTTTGAATTCAAATTTCAATCTCAAAAGGCTTTAAAAAGGTTTTTTTATTCCATTTTAAACCATAGGGTTTTCACCCATTTGAGCTTTGGATCTTCAAACCAATAAGGTTTATTTATAAAAAGGGTTTATTGCATATATAAGCTATCGCATAATTTTTGGATAATTTTTGGAGCTGAAAAACTATTTTATTTAAATAGTTATATAGCCCTAAAGGCATTTATAGGGCAAATGTATTTTTATATATTTTATGTTGAGGGGAAATTACTCCCAAAGTTGAATCATGATAAAACATGATTTGAAGAAATTTCTGGAATTTATTTGGGCCATTTTGGAGTTCAAAATCAAAAGATATCAAAGAATTGAGAAAAGGAGAAAAAGAAAAGGCTAAAAGAAAAAAAAGGGAGAAAACCGGACCGGCCCGGCCATTTTGGGCCGAACCGGCCAGCTTACCTCGGCCGACCGAGCCAGCCCGACCGAGCCGGCCCAGCGCTAGCGCGCGCGCGCCCGCTGCCACTGACAGGTGGGGCCCACCTGTCAGGGCGTTCGTCCCCGATGGAAAGCGCCGCCCGTCACGCGCGCCGTTTCTGCGCCGGACTTCGTGCCGCCGCAATCTCCGGTTCCCGCTAATTCCGACCTTCCCAGAGCCGCCCGTGCGCGTCCCTATAAAGCCTGGAGCCCCCGCTCTTCTTCCCCTCTGCTCACCCCCGCTCGCACGCGCCCACGCCGCCGGAATCGCTCGCCGGAGCTCGTCGCCCGCCGCCGCACGTTTTGGTCACCGCTGGTGAACCCTAAGGTCAAAACTCCGCCCTCTTCTAGCCGTTCGCTTTCCCTCGTCCTTGCGCATCTTCTGACGCGCCCATTTCTCCTTTTTGTGCGCTGCAGTGCCTCGCCGCCGTCAAGCCGAAGCTCCGCCGCCCGTCGCCTTCACGCCATCCTAGGCGAGGCGTCCGACCACCCCGAGCCACGCCGACCGCGTCCCCGACCCCGCCTCGACGCACTGCGCCTCCCACGCACTTCCCCGAGCCGCCCGCATCGCCGGAACCGCCCGCGCCGCCGTCGGAACCCTAGAGCCCGCCGGAGACGAAGGAGGTACGATCTCAGCCGTCCGATCTTAGCCAACGGCCAAGATTACATCGGGCTTATTTCTTTTAAACGAACCGGTATCGTCCAATTAGATGCTGATGCCAATAAAACTATAATTTAGGGTTTTATTTAATTGTTTTGTCTTTTGTTTAAAACCCTAATGCATTTTTTTTAATTGCCAATGCTTAGGATCAGTTGATCTTCCAAATAAAATAAATCAAGTCATGTCACGTGTTACACATTGCATCATGGCATACATTTTTACTTTTGGTTGTATTGTGTGTTTATGTATGCAATGTTTGTATTTGATTAGTTTTCTCGGAGAGCGAACTGTGTGATTGTGAAGAGTGCTTGAATACCAACTGGTATCAAGGCAAGTTCACTTTGATCATATCTTATTACTGTTTGTTTTTAAAATACTTATGCATTAGAGTTGTTTGTACAAATGCATTGATAGGATTATTACTCGTACTTATGCTAGTTATGATTTGACCTACTAGCAATAGGGTTACCTTTGCCATGAATCCTCCACCGATAGCCATCGTGATTAGTATTGCTTAGCCATGCTATGTTAGTATACGTGGGAGGGAATCTCAATCACTGTGAAACTGGTTATGTGGAGTAATTTTGGAAACTTGGCAAAACAACCCTAATGAACCATCCTGGGTGGGCTGCTTTGAGGATTTGAGATGTTATGCGACGTCAGGTCCATTTCTATGGGTCCCTCTGAGTCGAGTCCCCGTGGATTCGGGGGCGGATTGTCCATGGACGTCTCCCCGTGGATTCGGGGAGCGCTTGCGTCGCAAATGTGGAATGCCACCTGGGGTAATCAGAGACTGGACTAGTTTCCTGTTTAGTAGCTTCCAGTACAACCACATGGTAATATGGGCTCTGCAAGGATGGATGTAAGAAATATGAACCCGGATCCGAGGATGACATCGGTATGTAGCTGTGTAGGTGGGAGCACGTCCCTCAGGTGGTCTGGGGGATTATGTTCTGAAAATTCCTGTAATCGATGCCGCTGCTACTCTACCCTGAGGACAGCAAGGGATTAACCCGTCAATTTCTTGTGGGTAAAGTGTACCACCTCTCGAGAGTGTCAAACTAAGTACTTAGCCTTGTCCCCGGTTACGGACAATTATGAGCAACTAGATTTGGGGGCTGTAAGGAAGGTCTCACTCATTCCAATTTCTTAAATAAAATGAATGGTTTGAACTTGGGTTTAGGAGCATTGATGTTTCTACTCGATGTCCTTAGATTAATAGGAGCATCGGTGTTTCTACCCGGTGTCCATTAGTTAACAATAATGTAACCTTCAATTGTAGTAGGATAAACTATGTTTTGCTACCACGCCAAAAAGTCTGAACCCCACCATACCTCAATTGCATATACTTGGTAGGATCTGTTATAACTTCCAGGTGAACTTGCCAATACATTCAATGTATTGACCACATAGTGGCTGCAATCATTGATGCAGGTGAATCTGACGAAGAGTGAGGTTCGTCGATGTTCTTTGGGTCATGTGCTTACATTCCAACATGCTCTCTCCTCTGGGAGTAGTTGAGGCCCATTTGCTCTACCTTTCCACTGCAGTTTTATGATACAACGTTTTATGGTTTTGAAACAATATTTGTTTATGCTGGCCCAAGGGGTCATGCAAGTTTGTAAGTACAATTAAGTTCTGGATGATACGATGTAATAAAGTACTTTTGACCTTTGTATCTTGGTATTACATCTTGAAACTGTGTGTACTAGTGAGTCGATCCAGGGACTAGCACAAATAAGCATAGAGATCGAACCCTGTACGGGGGCAGTCGCTTCAGCCGGCAGGCCAACTTGTGCCGCCTGCGCCATCGCAACAGCTTCTTGTAATTTCTTCTTCTCGCCAGCAATGACCAGTGACTCGGCCAGAGCAGATCCTGTCGCCGCGCATTCAATTGAATGCTTGTAATTGCCAGAGATGGTTATGGTACCATTTGGTCCCGGCATCTTCATTTTGAGATAGCCGATGTGAGTAGTTGCCATGAACTTGGCGAGTGCCGGTCTGCCAAGCAGGACGTGGTACGGACTATTGAGGTCCACCACCTCGAACACTAGGTTCTCAGTCCGACAATTCTCCCTGGTGCTGAACAACGTCCACTCGAATCTTGCCTACCGGAGCACTAGACACTCCCGGCACAATACCGTGAAAGGTAGTCCGGCTGGGTTCAAGCATGTTATCTGTAATGCCGAGCTTGAGCATCGTGTCCCAGTATAGGATATTGATGCCGCTCCCATTATCAATGACAACCTGAGTGAATTTGACGTTAATGTCGGGCCCGATGAGTGTCGGATCAACCACCAGAGCGTATCCGCCAGGATTGGGCATAACCTTTGGATGGTCTGCCCGGTTCCAGTTAATCTCCTGCTCCGACCAATACATGAACTTTGGAACTGCCGGCATAACAGCATTGACCTCCATCTCTCGCCTGCGCTGACTTTGCTTGTCAGTGGGCTCAGTAATGAAAATCATGTAGCTCTGGTCATGCTCCTTGTACTCGTTTCTCCCGGCATACCCTGAGATTTCTTGTCCCTCCACCTGGTTGATTGTATTGTTTGCCTGAGGGGGTCCTTGGATCTGTGCGTTTGCGCCTGTGAGGGGTGGAGGTGGGGGTAACCGGCTTGCCTCGCCGTTCTCGGCCCGTTGCATCCAGCTGCATTGCCGCGTTGCGTGGTTCGCCAGCTTGTTGGGGTTAGTCGTGTGAAAACGACAAGCCTGATCCAACATCACCTCGAATGTATACTTCGGCTTATCTTGCCAGGGCTTCTTTTGTTCTCCCTTCTTGACCCACTACTGATTTCCTGTTTTCTGACGCTGGCTAGAGCCGGCGTCAGGCTGGTCCTGAACTGCAGCGACATGGGCTGGCCCATACCGGTAATCCGGCCTGTCATCCCTTCTCTTGTTGCGATGATCTTGATGATCGTTCCTCCGGAACGCCCCAGCAGGATTGTATGTCGGCTGCTCCCTTTGTGGTTCCGCCGGCATCAGCGATGGCTGAGTCGGATCGCCAAGCGCGTACATGTCGGCGATCCTGATCATTTCAGATAGAGTGGTCGGCATCTCTCTTTGCAGCTTCTGCCACAGCATGCTGCCGTGCCGACATCCCTGGGCAAACCACGCTATGGCTTGTGATTCCACTATCCCTTCATAGGAATTACGAAGATTGTTCCATCTTGTCAGGTAATCCCAGTCGGTTTCGCTGTCTCTTTGCTTGCACATGGACAACTGTTGAAGAAGATTCGGCCTCTTGTAAGTGCTAGTGAAATTGCTGACAAATGCTTCCTCGAAGTCTATCTAACAATTGATGCTGCTTTCCGGCAAATTGTTCAACCATATCCTTGCCGGCCCCACGAGCATCTGGGGTACATAACATACTGCCCATCTGCGATTGCCACCTGCCACGCTTACTGCCGTGACATAGTCTTCCAGCCAATCTTCCTGCTTAGTACTGACGTCATACGTTCTTGTACCCCTGGGCAGCTGAAAACCCGGGGCTGGTCTCTCCCTCATGATCCGATGCGCGAAGCAACGCGGTCCCGGAGGGCCTTGCTCCTCCAGAAGCTTGGACAGATAAATTCTGTCAAGCCGATGTCATGCATCCAGGGGCGATACCTGCCTGTTCCCAATTCGGCCTTCGAGCGGACCGAGATTGTCGCGCTCTCGCCTGATATAACCCTCGGCAGCCATGGCCGAGTATCCGTCATCGTAACGGTCATAACGGCGATCTTCACCTTGATATAGGGGGTTGCGCCCGACACCCTGCTGTCCCGCAGCAGTATTGGGTACCGGACCCCGAGGTCGGTGCCCATGGTCATATGAGTAACACTCCTGCTAATCTCGGCGGTCGCCGCCGGGACGCAGACCACTTTGGCTGTCATCAACCCTTCTGACTATTTGTTTCTCGGCCAGGGCCGGGTCACAGCGTTCCAACTGCTTATCCCGGCTAGAGTTAACGCTTTTGTTCCGTTTGCCACCAGGTGAGGATGCTTGTTTGTCAACCCGGCGACCAGCATCTGTAGCCGAGTGAATGACCTGAGATGCACCGGGTTTGCCATGCATTCTCAAGTATGCCTTATTCTGTTCGTTGGCTGTTTGGGGCAGTTCTTTCATGCGCAGCTGCTGCTGCCGAAGTGCCTCTCCCGTAAGATTTGGCAACTCCTCAGCCGCAGCCTCGGCAGCCCGGAGGTTTTTGATGGGGGTATTGTATTTCGGCTTTAGTGCCGAGGCAAAACTTGCCGACACAACTGGCACACCCCTGCCATCTCTCGTCATCTCAGCATTCAAGTTCTTGCCACGGTTATGCACCTCCCCAACTCTGCTAGGGTTAGCAAATGCAATAGAACTGAGACCATGAGCTGTGTTATACTCACAGAGCGAGATGTCGAGCTGTTGTCGGGCGTTGGCAACGTCGACAGCTTCCTTCAGCAGCTTCTGTCTCTCCAACTCCAACTCCACCTGCAGCAGGGCCGGGTTAGCGTTCGATGCTACCGGCGCAGTTAGCCGCTCGATGGAGGCCAGGATCAGAGTTGGCTTTGGCGGCAAAGCCGATGTCCCGGCTTGAGCGACGATGTTCTCCGGCTTCTCCAAAGGGAGCTTCGCCGTTCTGCCGGACTTGGTTGGGACAGCGCCACTTCCTGCAGCGTCCCTTCCCGCATCAGCGCCATGAGCCGTCACCATAGCCTCTACACGGTCAGCGGGGCAGTCGACATGCCAGCTGCAAGCCGTGCAGATGACGGGGGGATCTTCAGCCATCACCACTTGCTCTGGGTACCTGCAAGGGCTATCAGTGGCAACATAGACCTCGTGCATGCCGAAACTGATGAAGCGGCCTGCACAGGGAAGCGGTGCTTCGTTGAAGCAGCCCGCGTTGTTGTCGATGAAGCCCAGAGAGCCGAATCTCTGGACCAAACCGGAGACCACGCGTTCTCCGGTGACGAGAAAGCTTCCCGTCCGGATGAAAACTCCAGCCAACGCCACTGCTAGTCCCACGGTGTGCGCCAACTGTCGTGGTGGTGTCACGACAGATGCCATAGGATGGCTTAACTTGGGGCCGATGGACGAAGGAGGAACCGGAGGAGGGAGGACATGAAAAAGAACACGCACGATTCACACAAGAACACACAGATTTACCCAGGTTCGGAGCCCTCTTGTCGAGGTAAGACTCCTACTCCTGCTTTGCTGTATTAGCCGAGATAGGCAAGCTCTACAATGGCGCTCCTTGAGCTGAATTCTTGAGTAAGAAGAAGAAGGGAAAACCCTAAAATGTCTACGTGCTCGATCTCCTCTTCAGGGAGGTGTAGTGCTCTATTTATGGGTCAGGCATGTCACACTGACATGCGGGCCGAGTCTAACGTCACCTTCCTTGGGCCCCGCCGGGCACGCGGCTCGGTTCCCTCCAGGCAGTACCGCAGGGGACAAGACAACTTTACTTTTTCCTGCCAGCCTGCAACGGGTACAGCTATCCTCTGCCGGCTTCCGTCATAGATTCCCTTTCGGTGCTTCTCTAGCGTGGTCACCGGACACCGGTACGCAAGCGCTGACTGCTTTTTTGAGATGATGATGGCGCTGCTTTACTTTGCACCGCGTGGTCAAGATAAGACCATTGAAGGATCTCGGCGCCGCTGAGGTCAAGGGGCTTGTCTTTATCCTGCAAACCTACAAGATAAGAAAACTATGCCGGCATACGCCCGGGATGCCGGCTTATCGTTAGTTTAACTTTATGATGCCGGCATACATTGCTATGTCGCCTTTGCCTCCGTTATCTCGGCTAGAGTTGTGTCGCCATGACCCTACCCGGGGTCATCCCCCCGACACTAAGTTCTTTGTGGGGCTGCAGCACATGGTCCTTTGCGTCCTTGTGGCTGCTAGTTTTGACTAGCTCTAGCATCATCTTAGCTTTAGCAACTTAGACTAGAATCTTAGACCGTCCTTGTGGCTGCTTGTTTTGACTAGCTCTAGCATCATCTTAGCTTTAGCGTCTTAGACTAGCATCTAGCATATGCTTGGCTGACAGCAGCCTAAAATATGTGTCCCCAACCCCTCAGGTTGGTATGGCATTGTGTGCGAAATAAACCAGAACATTGCCCCAACTCCTAGTGTCATCCTCTATCTCGATGAGAGTAAGATTCAAGCGACTAACAAGTGGTATCAGAGCCACGATATCCTATAGCCTGAGCATTTTCTGCCCATCCCCCTCCACGGGCACTGTAGCAACAGCAGCTCCGGCTGCCCCTGGTTGCTTCTCTCCCTCCGCTCAGTCGAGCAGCAGCTCGTCAGCAGCAGCTCTAGCGGCGAGCCATGTCCGCAGGCCACTCTCAGCACTCGGTTACCTCGAGCACGCGGCGTCGGCAGGAGGCCGAGCTCACCGCGGCAGAGGAGCATGAGCGAGCGGCGGCAGCAAGGGCATCAAGGCTGGCAGCAGCCAGAGCGGAGGTAGAAGAAGCAACGGTGGCGGATGCGGCACGTGAGGCGGCGGCGGAGGTCGAGGGATTGCGCAGCAGCGCCAACAACTCTGTTTTTGGAGACGGCAGTGCCAACGCAGACAGCAATGATGCAGCACAGCGGGCGGTACAGTGGGCACCCGAGCACGCCCAGGGTGGTGCTCCCGGAGGAGGCGCACAGACCGTGGCGCTCTCAGAGGAGGCGCGCACCGCGGCGGCGACTGGGAAGACCAATACCGCGGCCTCTACGGGGTCCGGGCAGTGGTCAGGGACGTTGGTCCCGGTGTTGGGTGGCCCACCCTCACCAAAACCAACTACGTCGAGTGGGCCGCGATCATGAGGATCAGGCTCCAGGTGCGGCACATGTGGGAGGCGGTCCAGTATGGCGACGTCGACCACCATGAGGATCGACGGGCGCTGGATGCCCTCATCGCCGCAGTCCCGCCCGAGATGCAGTTCTCGCTTTCCAACAAGCAGACTGCCAAGGAGGCTTGGGACGCCCTAGCCGCGGCACGCATCGGCAGCGACCGCGCTCGCAAGTCCACGCTGCAGGCACTTCCAGCCAGGTGAGGACGTTGATGACTTTGCTCTCCGTCTCAACACAGAAGATGGTGCAGTTCGGCGATGACACCTCGGACGAGGAGAGAGCTGTCAAGAAGCTCTTTCGCTGCATCCTCGAGAAGTACAAGCAGATGGCTCGCTCGATCGAATCTCTGCTGGACCTCTCCACAATGTCGATCAAGGAGGCAATAGGTCACCTCAAGGTCATCGACACCGACGAGCCAGAGCCTCTCTCGAGGCCCATCACTACTGGCGGGAAGTTACTACTCACTCGGGAGCAATGGGATGCCCGCAACGGTGACAGGAAGAGGGGGGAGTCCGCTTCCACTACAGGCGGCCGCAAGCGTGGCAAGGCGCGCAAGGGGCGCAAAGACGCCCAGACCAGGGCGCAAGGACGTGCCAAAGGTGATGCCCGCGGAGGCGCCCAGGAAGGCACCGCCGGCAGAAACAGGCCGGCACAAGACGACACCTGCCGCAACTGCGGCCAGCTTGGCCATTGGGCCAAGGACTGTCGACAGCCACGACACGGCCAGGCCCACGTCGCACAGGCGGAGGAGGAGGAGACGGCTCTGTTCATGGCGCATGCAAGCATCGAGCTACCTCCAGCGGCACCGGCCGCAACGGCTCTCCTCCACCTTGACGAGCCCAAAGCACACGCCCTTCTCGGCGACGGCTCTGGCAACGACAAGATTGGCGGGTGGTGCCTCGATGCCGGCGCCACCCATCACATGACCGGTAGACGGGAGTTCTTCGCCAAGCTTGACTCCGTCGTGCGAGGCTCCGTCAAGGTTGGGGATGCCTTCCCCGTGGAGATTAAGGGTGTCGGCTCCGTCATCTTCACCGCCAAGACTGGGGAGCACCGGCTGCTCACTAGTGTCTACTACATCCCCGCGCTGAGGAACTCCATCATCAGCCTAGGACAGCTGGACGAGAACGGCTCGTGCGTGCTGATCGAGCATGGGATCCTACGCATCTGGGATCGCCATCGTCGCCTTCTTGCCAAGGTATCCAGAGGTGCAAATCGGCTCTACGTTCTTAACGTGCAGGTGGCACAACCCCTCTGTCTCGCTGCTCGTCGGGACGATGAGGCGTGGCAGTGGCACGAGCGCTTCGGGCATCTTCACTTCGAGGCCCTGAAGCGGCTCAATGCCACGGAGATGGTGCGAGGCCTGCCGTGCCTTGACCATGTGGAGCAGTTCTGAGACGTCTGCGTGTTGACGAAGCAGAGGTGACTCCCCTTTCCCCAGCGGGCGAGCGTCCGAGCCAAGGAGAGGCTCGAGCTTGTGCACGGGGACTTGTGCGGCCCGGTGACCCCGGCCACCCCGCGAGGACGACGCTACTTCCTGCTGCTCGTTGACGATCTCTCCCTCTACATGTGGGTGATGGTCCGACCCAAGGAGAGGCGGCGGACGCCATCAGGCGCGCACAGGTTGCTGCGGAGGCAGAGTGCGGCCGCAAGCTGCGCGTGCTGCGTACCGACAACGGCGACGAATTCACAGCGGCTGAATTCGTGTCGTACTGCGCGTATGAGGGCATCCAGCGCCACTACTCTGCGCCGTACAGCCCGCAGCATAACGGCGTCGTCGAGCGGTGCAACCAGACGGTTGTGGGGATGGCTCGGGCCCTTCTCAAGCAACGAGGGATGCCGGCTATTTTCTGGGGAGAGGCGGTGGTGATGGCCGTATACATCCTCAACCGCTCGCCTACTAAAGCACTCGATGGCATGATGCCATACGAGGCTTGGCATGGGCGAAAGCCGACGGTCTCTCACTTGCGGGTCTTCGGCTGCCTCGCGTTCGCCAAGGAGCTTGGCCACATCGGCAAGCTCGACGATAGGAGCACTCCAGGAATGTTCATTCGCTACGCGGAGGGTTCGAAGGCCTACCGCATCCTCGACCGGAAGACACAACGTGTGTGCACGGCGCGTGACGTCGTGTTCAATGAAGGGCGAGGATGGGCATGGGATAAGGCGGTGGACGATGGCTCGACTCTGACGTATGACGACTTCACCGTCGAGCACGTCCACTTCGAGGAAGCCAGGGGAGTAGGCAGCTCTTCTTCACCTAGCATGCCTACCTCTGTCCCCGAGTCTCCATCGCCCCAGGCGTCTGCTACACCAGCAGCACCACACTCTCCGACCATGACTTCAGCTGCGACGAGCCCTTCGCCGACTCCACCACAGTCGGCGACACCACGTACTCCAGCACCGACAACCACTCCTCCGGGCACGTCTACTTCAGCACCAGCTCACGTCGAACACACCTCGGTGGAGTTCGCTTCTCCGCTCTCTCAAGATGAGGAGCGCATCGACGCATATTATGACGGTGAGCCGTTGCGGTACCGTACGATGGAGGATCTACTCGGCGACCAGCCGGTGTGCCCCGCGACCTGGAGGCGCCGCTGCAACTTACGTGCGACGACGGCGAGCCTCGGTCTTTTGCAGAGGCCGAGAGAGACGCGGCATGGCGCGCCGCGATGCAGCTGGAGATGGATGCGGTCGAGAAGAACCGCACCTGGGACCTTGCTGACCTCCCTCATGGTCACCGTGCGATCACCCTTAAATGGGTGTTCAAGCTGAAGAGGGATGAAGCCGGCGCAAGGAGGGGATCACCTTGGTGGCACGCGGTTTCTTGCAGCAGGAGGGGGTCGACTTCGACGACGCCTTCGCTCCCGTGGCAAGGATGGAGTCCGTGCGACTCCTCCTTGCGCTAGCTGCCCAGGAGGGCTGGCGTGTCCACCACATGGATGTCAAGTCGGCATTCCTCAACGGTGACTTGAAGGAGGAGGTCTACGTGCATCAGCCGTCGGGATTTGCGATCCCTGGCAAGGAGGGCAAGGTACTCCGCCTGCGCAAGGCTCTCTATGGCTTGCGGCAGGCACCAAGGGCGTGGAATGCCAAGTTGGATTCCACGCTACATGGGATGGGCTTCGCGCAAAGCCCGCATGAGACGGCCGTCTACCGACGGGGCAGTGGCGAAAATGCCCTGCTGGTGGGCATCTATGTCGACGACTTGGTGAGCACCAGCACCAAGGATGCGGAGGTGGCGGCATTCAAGGAAGAGATGAAGGCCGTCATCCAAATGAGTGATCTGGGGCCCCTCTCCTTCTATCTGGGAATCGAGGTGCACCAGGACGACTCCGGGATCACGCTTCGACAGACCGCCTACGCCAAGCGCGTCGTTGAGCTAGCTGGGCTCACCGACTACAACCCAGCTCTCACTCCGATGGAGGAGAGGTTGAAACTGAGCCGCAACAGCACGACGGAGGAGGTGGACGCTACACAGTACCGGTGTCTAGTGGGGAGCCTTTGCTACCTCGCCCACACACGGGCGGACTTGGCATTCTCCGTTGGCTACGTCAGTCGGTTCATGCAGCGACCGACGACGGAGCATCAGCAGGCTGTGAAGAGGATCATCCGCTACATTGCGGGGACTCTCGACCACGGCCTCCACTACCCTAGGTGTCTTGGGGCGGCATACTTCGTCGGGTACAGCGACAGCGACCACACCGGCGACATCGACACCAGCAAGAGCACGAGCAGGATCCTCTTCTTCCTCGGCAAGTGCCTCGTGAGCTGGTAGTCGGCCAAGCAGCAGGTGATGGCCATGTCCAGCTGCGAGGCCGAGTACATATCGGCCTCCACCGCTTGCACTCAAGCGCTCTGGCTCGCTCGACTTCTTGGTGATCTCCTCGGCCGAGACACTAGAGCGGTGCAGCTCAGGGTGGACAGCAGGTCCGCTTTGGACATAGCAAAGAACCCCGTGTTCCACGAACGAAGCAAGCATATCCGGGTGAGGTACCACTTCATCCGAGGCTCCTTGGATGAAGTGAGCATCACGATGAGCTACATCAACACCAAGGACCAGCTTGCGGACCTGCTCACCAAGCCTCTTGGGAGGATCAAGTTCCTTGAACTCTGCTCCAGGATCGGGATGGTTCAGCTTTCCCACAAGACGACGCACAAGACTTAGGGGGAGAATGATGGATAAGTCTCTGTACTAAGGTGTTTGTGGGGCTGCAGCATATGGTCCTTGCGTCCTTGTGACTGCTAGTTTTGACTTGCTCTAACATCATCTTAGCTTTAGCATCTTAGACTAGAATCTTAGACCGTCCTTGTGGCTGCTCGTTTTGACTAGCTCTAGCATCATCTTCCTTTAGCATCTTAGACTAGCTAGCATCATCTTAGCTTTAGCATCTTAGACTAACATCTAGCATATGATTGGCTGCCAACAGCCTATAAATATGTATCCCCAACCCCTTAGATTGGTATGGCATTGTGTGAGAAAATAAACCAAAAAATTGTTCCAACTCCTAGTGTCATCTTCTCTCTCGATGAGACTAAGATTCAAACGACTAACACAGTCAGGCAGCTCCAGAAGTAATCCACAACACTTCAGAAGATTCGGACCTCCTCTTTTTTATTTCCTTTCTACTTAATCATCGATTGGTTCCAAGTGCTTCATATAGCTTCAGACTGTAATTTACATAGACATCCAAACGAAGGAACCGTCCACGTGCTCCTGGGTGTTTCATTTTCTTTCAGATGTCGGAGGTCAGCTGCGGGTTGATTTTGTCGCCATCGCGGCTGCTAATTTACACCCTTTTCTTTTTTGTGCAGGTGAATCATTTCAGTAGAGATAAACTAAACATAGAGAAATTAACAGTGGGCTACAGGCTGGGCACTTCACGCGTGCAGATGCAGGTGCAGACTGAAGAGAGCTTATTCCTGTGAGCTGAACCTGCCGCCGATTAATCTGACGGTGCACGCGTGCTACTTGGCTCAACCTGACTGCCGGTTGGAGGAGCGCTCCCTGCCGGGCAACCCTATGTACAGCTCCGTCTCCACGGTGTCAATGGCGTCGCTGCTAGGCTCCGGCTCGGGCTCGGGCTGCAAAGGCGAAAGCGCAACATGGTTCAGGGAGGGAACCACCATCAGTGCGGCGAGATGCTGCTGCTGCATCGAACAAGATCGAGTCAGTGTTTGGTTGTTCACAAACATGTGGCTGGGATATTAATTGGGTATGCTCTCAAGCATACATATATGCTAGATATTTAATTTGCAGCTTTACATGGAAAAAACAGACGAAAAGCTTGGGGTTTGCATTATGACAGTGACCGACATAGGAAGTGTTCATTGTCTTTACCTTTTCGCGTAATTCCTCATTATCTTTGAGCAGCATCGTCTCCTGATCAAAGAAATGCAAGCATACAGAATTAGCTGGGGTTGTTTTCTGTACTGTTAATTCTGTATAGATTGCTTGTAAGAAGAAGAAAAAGGCATGCAGAATCAACATCGATTATATTTTGCATGTGGGGTTGGGTACATATGTATACCTTCTCTTTCAGCTTAGCTATCTGCCGTTCCAGCAGCTGGGACTGGTGGCAGTGGAGTGAAGTGAACATATATAAGAATGAATGTTAGTTTTGTGTAAGATTGAGCTTTGATGTTTAGTAGCGATGCAGGATATTTTAACTGGCCAACCTTCTTTGCTCTGATGATGTGGAGGCTCTTCTCAATTTTAGCTTCCAGAATATGCAGTTCTTGAGTAGTACATTCTCCTAAGTTTTCGCCCAAGATTTTTCTGCGTCTCATGTAACTCAGCATATTTTTGGTCTAAGTATGGCCAGCTATTCAGAAAGTGGCAAGATTGCTTACCGTTTCGAATCTTCAAGAGCCTCAAGTTTCTTTGCCAAGCCTACAGTGTCAGCTCTGATTTGCTGCAGTTCAGAATTCAGATGATTCAGCCTTAGAATATGTGCCATCACATCACATGCCATATTATACCGCCCAGGGCAAATATTGAAGTCCTAATGATACTGAAAGCTAGTCGGAAATATTGTCCTTAATATCTGTTGATGTGATATTACAATTGGGAACTCACTTAAGTTATTTACACATGTTATGACGTGTCCAGCTATACTGTAGTATGAGTGTATGACTATTCTGAATAAGGTCTCAATGTAAAATGAAGAGAAGCAGTTATCATCTATATCTAAGTAAAATGAAGAGAAGTAGTTATATATCATCTATATCTAAATATCAATTATGAGATATTCACATAAAGCGCATTGCATGTTCAAGTTTTCATCAAGCTGCAGAAGTTTTGTACTGACGTACTTCACCTGAATATCTTGTTGTGCTGTCTTCTTATTAACATTATCCTTTGTGTATGCCTTATAGCGGTCGATCGTCTTTTGCAGGCTGAATTGCACACACAGTAAGAAAATCAAGACTTAGAAGATAATAATCATTTTTGCGACAAATGGAAATCTAAATATTAGGCATCTTTTGGTTGAGCGTCGAGAGTGCATTGTCTTGTCAGAAAGTTCAATTGCTGGCGCAATAATAGTGTGGACGCCAAATATTTTCAACCAGAGCTTGGAAATGTCAATGTTAATCTAGGACAAATGAAGTCAATAACCATATGCTAACGAATATAGCATCTATCTTAAACTGTGTCTACAGCTTCTATCTTGTTGTTCGCAAAATTGAATATAGCATCTATCTTAAACTGTGTCTTGTGGAAGTGCCACACATCAGTTGTTGTCCCAATAAAATATATAGTATGTCCATTCTTCAAGATACAGTGCATTAGTGCATCATGGTACGTTGAGTCTAGGCTCATCTTTAGGAGCTAATTTACAAACTTAGCTCAGCTACTAGATATCATGGGATGAACCGCATTTGAACAGAATGTGATGATCACATGGATGGATGTTTTTGTGAGTAATGCATCCACAGACCAATGACTCATTTGTGATGAGGAATCGCAGTTATGGTTCCTTAGTTCATATCGCATTTATTTGAGTCATGTTGCTCACTTATGTCATGAAACAGGAATTTGGCCTAAGTTATACTCTAGCTCTATACTTGTAGAAATGGGTGTTAATTAGTCCTAAATGCATACATCATAATTTGACAGATGTTACCATAATGTTCTTAGACATTTCACATGCCATGTTTTAAATGCTAATGAGGCTCAAATATGTTGAGCTATGCACGCTTTGTGCAAGGCAAAGTAGGAACAGATGATGCACATGTGTGCATACCATGTCAGTTATATGGTATCATACTTAGCTTTGACGGGTCAAAATTTCAGTATTAACAAAGAAATGATGAATAATTTTGTACGAAAATTAGTGTTAGAATTGGTATGAATAGTAATTTGACAGTATTATAAATTATTATATTCAGGTTATGGTTGAGAACGGTTATTAACTAGATGCACTCGACTAGCTATCATAAGATCTGGAGATACATAGGGACAAACAAACTCAAATTAAGTACCCTCGGTGACATCTCTCTAAAACTGTCATCTGAATGTTCTGCAGGTGACATGTCCCGCTCTCCCCGTTCCTCACGCCTCACTCTCACAGTGGCCTAGGGTTCATATATTGTAGAGTTGAGTGTGTGAACATGAAGTTATACAACTTTGCTTGAACCCTTGACTCCTATTCATCATGCTACATATTTTGTACTAGATTGTGTGATAGTTGCCTTGCCTTGCTTTCGACCGTGCACTAATTTCTTTACCATGGTTTGGATCGATTGGGCTCTCAATATCACACATCTTAGCTTTCTTGGTCATCTACAGCTTCTTGAAAAAGAGAAATCATTACTCCCTCCGATCCATAATAAGTGTCGCTGATCGGATAGATTTCACATCATCGTGCTATGGATGTTATGCATGAGTCATGACAAAGGGGATATGCTACCTCCTAATTGTGGAGAAGAAAAGACAGATTCGGTTAGGACTTGGATTGAGCATGGTGACTTCAATGGGCAAGGATAAAGCTGGAGATTGTTGAGAAACATGACTCAAATCCATTCTAATAGGACTTGAAGTCTGTATGACACGGAATCCTATACAGATTATGGACTCCCTCCGATCCATAATAAGTGTCGCTGATCCTGGATTTGAGTCATGTTTCTCAACAATCTCCAGATTTATCCTTGCCCATTGAAGTCACCATGCTCAATCCAAGTCCTAACCGAATCTGTCTTTTCTTCTCCACAATTAGGAGGTAGCATATCCCCTTTGTCATGACTCATGCATAACATCCATAGCACGATGATGTGAAATCTATCCCCTAGAACCCCTACATGATAGGTGGCTTGTTTTATGGTATCACGCATGTTTCCCTACAACCCTCACTGACATGTTTCCCCTAATGTTCATCGGTACCATATGGTTTGCCCATATATATATATAATATATACATATTCCTTCCTCCTCCTCATGGCTCGGTAGAAAATTTTCTCATGTTGAATCCACATTGTTGACAACAATCTTGATTAACACTTTCTATATATACTGGTTTTCCAACCTTCTGTTGTATCAGAATAACATGACACTAGCCAAAATGTGGTCATTACACCCTAATACCGTTTCCTATATATTAATATATGTGCATTCTCGCATGGAAATGGAGATCTCATATCGATATATATACATGGCTTGGGAATGCATAATGGGAATCAAAACATAGATGATTAAGACAAGAAGGAAAACATCTAAAGAAGTTGGCAAAAAATTCCTTAAACATGTTTTCATGAAGACAAGGCATCTTAGCCAAGTAAAACGATGTGAAGGCACGAAGGGCATGAGAAAACCTCCATGTGAGAGCAGGTGAATCTTACGGCCGACAATCTTGTAGCGAGAGGATGGGACCATGAGATCACCGTGTGCTTTGCAATGAGGTTCCAGAAACAATCCATCACCTCTGCAGAGATTGCCCTTTCACGAGAAAGGTTTGGGATATGGTGAGGCTCTAGAATGGTGATCACCCATCTACAATCGACATGGCCTCCTCCGTCGATGAGTGGTGGGAGTTGGACAGAGCTAACCTAAATGCAGGCTTGAAGCGGGATTTTGACGGCCTAATCATCTACACTCTCTGGAATGAGAGATATCATCGTATCTTTTCCCATGATGAGAGGGAAGAGGAGAGTGTTGCCTTTATTTGCCACAAGGATTATGATCAGGTTTTTAGACTGGCCGTGAGACCAGCAGTTGTTGACATTCAGTAGTTGCTTGTGTAGGTTTGCTGTATTAGGTTTTCTTTCTAGCTTTGAGCCTGATAACCCAAAGCTAGATCTACCTTTCTCTTCTTACTAATATGAACGGCAGAGCTCTTGCCATTTTTCTCAAAAATAAAATAAAGATGGTATCCTCATGTGGCCACTTCCATTATGGTTGTACGGATGTAAGGATATATCAAGATGGCAAGGATGATCGAGGCAGTAAATGGTTTTGGATGCTGCAACAATTATTGATAAATAATTCATAAACCAATGACTCTATCTTTGCACGACGGGACGTTCTCACAGTCCCAAATTTGATTAAGCCATTTAACAGGGGATATGTATTGTTGATAGCAAAAGTGAACCAGAACCCAAATTTGGTTCTGACAGGGCAGAAAGTTGTAAACCAGAACCCAAATTTGGTTGGCCCATATATATACATATTCCTTCCTCCTCCTCATGGTTGTTTTAGAAAATAAAAACAAGTACTCTTTAAGTACAACCAACCATCACACGAAATTAAGCACCAAATACTCTTAGTGCAAATAGATGATGCCCTATAACAAAAGTGCGGTCAAACTTCTCTAATTTCGATTCATAATATGTACTCCCTCTATTTCATAATATGGTTCGCAATATGATTCGCTAAGGCAAGGATTTGACTAACAATTACTCTACTTTTACGTAGTTTAATTATATACGTGATGCCGAATTATAATCATAGTTAGTACTTTTGCATTCAAGTCCAATGACATAACTTTCATCTCACATAATTAAAGTGCATATAGATAGATCGAGTAAATATTGGTCAAACCCTCATCTCAACAAATCATAACACACCTTATATTATGAAACTAGGGGGAAATTATTTTTATGACCATGGGAAAATTGTATATCATTAGGTTGTCATGAATTATTTGTAATTATTTAATGTTATATTTGTACTTAGATATCCATATGTCTACTTGTAAATGACCAAGGTTGTCTGTTCAAGAGTGTGCACATATACGTTCAAACATGCACTATATTATTATTATTATTTTATAGAACGTGCAAAACCTTTGGGACATCCGTTCATTAATTAAGCAGGATAAAGGAAGCCAATTTAGTGCACATACTATTCATGAATTGATATAGCTAAGTAGACCAATACAGGACTACAGGTGCATGCTACGTGTATTCATGGCGTCACATGTTCATGTACGTGTCGTATATGGTGTTGGTTCCGCAAGTGAGACCTGCATGCTCGTCTTTATTAATTTTCTTTGACAGTATATTTTGTTTATTTGGATAATAACCCGCTTTTGCTCGAGATGGTACATACATACAAGATAATTCTAACGGCAATACGTACGATTAATTCATTTACGAGATGCCGAACAAACCATTCCACTGTCACCTTAGCTTGTGCTGGGAAAATTTAGTAGAAAGACAAAAACCATGCATCGTAATCATGTTGTAAGAAAAAAAAACCATATCGCAGTGCAGTTCCGTAATTCTAATATCATGCGGAACAGCTCGGGAATGATACCAATGCGTGCAGAGATGTGGATAATAGTTGTCAGCAAGCAGTCCCGTTTCCCCCTTTATCTTGCATACATTTTACAGAGAAAAACACGCATGCATGTAAAGTTATTAGAATCATTACCCGCAAAAAAAAAGTTACTAGAATCAGGATTCCAAATCAAATTGGAGAAGCTCCAGCTAGTAAGACGTGATTTAGAATAATTTATTTTCATTAACTATTGTCTTCTGAATATAGGAAATTTTGGAACACAGTGTGTGGGCTGGTTCTCACTTATTGGCAAACAAATGACGTGAAAATTATGAAGCAAGAATTATCACTTGATCACTCGTACGGAAGATACTTGAACCATGGTTTTCGAATACTAAAGTCTGATAGTATCTGCACGTATTCTTGCACATGTAACCAGAAAGCATGATTCATTATCACATGCTTGATTCTAAGAAACGTAGGCAGAACTATATTTTCAGAAACGTAAAATTAATTGGATGTGCATCCATGCATGGACCTAGCTAGTAGCACTCACATAATTGGAGGCATCCAATTGGATCACGTGAAAATCACGTGATTATGCCATATAAGGTAATTAAATGTCTGTTTTGAGATGAGAAGCTTAATTTTGATCAAATAATGGGTAATTTAAAACTACTATAAACTTCAGTGCATAAAGTACTCTCGGCATGCCAAGCAATTAATCTGAGAGCGGTCTTTATGTACGTAATTTAACTTATTTTCTTGAACGCTTCCTGTCATTGGTTTCATATATCCACGCCTAACTAGTGCTTGAGACGGTGGTTGTTAACATTTGAGACGGTGGTTGTTAATTTGAAAGGAAATGATCAGTTTGCAGGAAAACAATACTTCCTCCTTTTACAAAGGTTAGCGTATTTTGTTTCGTTGAAACAAGCTAGCTCTGACCAATGATAACTTTATTAATATGTAATTTATATGATAGGAAACCATAATTATCAGCAAGAACTTTTAAACGTGAATCTTAATTTTCATGTCTTAAAAAACACATATTAGTAAAGTAAGTCTTGGTCAAAGCCTTGTCTTGACGAAACTAAATATGACAACCTTTGTGAAAAGAAAAAGGTACTAATTTTGACGAAAAGGAGAAAGTACTCATTAGAGAATGAATGTCAACTGATCCCAAATTAGAGTCAATGTTACCCTCGAACACCATCTACTTCTTTTCAAAACATGATTTGAATAGGTTAATTGCATCGTACGTTCCTTCTTCAAAATTCTAGTCATAATGTGGCAATGTGCACAGTACTATTTCTATATAGAGAGTAAACTGATGATCGCTCCTTAAGGAATCTTGAACAAACGAAAAAAAGAGTACACCGATGTAGTGTTTATAATTCTCAACGAATAAACTGATGTGCTGTTCTCATCACATCAATCAATTAGCTACAAACCAATCTGTAGGCGGTAAATGCTAATTCTCTGTTGGGAGAGTTGATGTGCTTAACTATTTCAGCATAAACTTGATGGTTATAAGAGAGATCATTAATTAACCAAATCTTATATGGTACTACCAATGTTCCAAAATATAAAATATCCTAGATTTGTTATTAAGTCAAACTTTTTAAACTTTGACCAAGTTTATAGAGAAATATATCAACATGTATAATATCAAATAAGGATGCTATGAAAATATATATCATGATGGTTTGAGAAAACAAATTTGATTAGACTTGTAGACGCTAGCTAGTAGAATTTTTCTGTAAAATTGGTCGAAGTTTAAGAAATTTGACTTAGAACAAACTATGACTTCTTACGATTTGGAACGGATTGAGTACTCTGTGATTTGTTTGTTCGGGTCGTAAACCAACCGCCCAAATCTAGAGTCACTGTTGTTCTCAAAAAAAAATCGAGCTAGTCACTATTGATCACATATACATCAGTTATTTCTGCACGGAGGGAGTATATATTTTTTAACCTCATACTGTTTTCGTAAGAAATATTAATTACCAGTCTAGTGTTTAAGTTTAACCGTACGTGCACTATATTAAGCCAAATCAACGGATGACGGATAATTACATGCAACACCCTCCAGATCAGGAAAAGCAACAGTACTCTTCCTGCTGACGGTTCTTCTGTAACGCTCCAAAAGCTAACGATATTTAGAGCAAAACCCAGTTGCAGTGGAACCAAACGTGGAGCAGAAATCTTGCCGAAACTACAGTACTATCGCATGTACGTATCCTTGACGAAACGCAGAATCCGAGACCATTGTACACGAGCCCCAACGGAGCAAGAAGCCAAGGAACCAGCCTACTCCTACACGGTAGCTACTGTGCCCATCGTCGTCACAGCAGAATGGCCATACCTCTCGAATTAATGGAACTGACGCGATTGGGGAGCAGAGCTAGGAAAGGCAAGTCAATACTCAATGTCGATTGGCATTCGGCGGTACTGTACGGCAAGAGAAAAATATTTTGCTTAAAGCTCACTACCCCGAGTCCTTGACGTCACATGAGAGCTTGTTTCTCCATTCGTAGCCGCAGCTAGCCTTCCCTTGCCTGGCCACACCGCAGTGACCGGGCAGTCCTGCGTCCTTTCCCGTACTCACCCATTGGCCGCGCATTAACTCCGCTCTTTGTGCGTCGGGCTGCCTCCATGTACCAGGCCACCACGCTTGTCCTTGATTTCTCAGAACCTCTTGGACTAGCTGCAGCCCCGTGATCAAACTGGAGGGAGAACGAAGAGGGGGAGAGAGATAAGGCAGCGAGAGGGGACAAGAGAAACCGAAGGAGAGGGAAAGGAAAGATCAGCAAAAGGCAAAGCACCGAAGCAGAAACCTCCTTGGGCTGGTGAGAGAGAGGAAAGTAAGAAGAGGATGCTTGTGCCTTTTGACTAAGAGCTGTGGGTCATCGAGTCCGTACAGATATTTTGAGAGGAGGATTGGGCAGCAGCTACAGGAGTTCGTGACACTTCCAATAATAGCAACCGCAGCATTGCAAACACAAGCACGCCGAGCTTGGGTCGTCACAATCGCCCCGGAGCCGAATTACCCAAACCAGAAACCCCAATTGAAATAACCAAATCAACAACAAACCAAATCTAAAACTCGCGGCAGCTAGCGGCGGAACGACTGAACGAGATTCCAGATTCTGAAATTGGGAACGGGGAGAGCAGGTGGTGAAGAATTAAAGTAGGTATGCGGTACTACCTGGCAGAGCTGGCGAACTCGTAGAGCCTGCCGCGCGGGGAGAAGACGACGAGCGCGACCTCGGCGTCGCACAGCACGGAGAGCTCGAAGGCTTTCTTGAGCAGCCCGTTGCGGCGCTTGGAGAAGGTCACCTGCCGGCTCGTCGTGTTCTCTATCCGCTTCAACTCCGTCTTGCCCCGCACCATCCTTCCTTCCTTTCTTCGTGCTCCCCAAAACGGAATCCAATCTAATCCTCAGACGCTCCCCTAATTATCAACCCGGCGGGCAACCAATCACGAATAAAGCAGCACGGTGAGTCATGAAATTAAGTAAGTGTAAATAAATAAACTCGATCTATCGACCGAGCGGTGATCAATACGGGACAAAAGTGGGTAGATCTGAGAGAGGGGCGTGGAGGGCGCTCACCAGAAATGGGGCGGCGCGGCCACAGGCTCCGGCCCTGTGTGCGTAGCCCGGAGCAGAAGGGTGCGGCCGTGCGGGCACTGTGCGGTGGGTTTATAAACTCGTAGGGAGGCGGCCGGAGAGAGGAGGAGGCAAGGCATCGAATCGATCGGAGGGTAGAAAAAGGGAAGCCATTCGGCCAAATAAAGAAGGCGACTGGAAGGGAAATTTCCCATCCTGGGAAAAACTCTCTTTTCTTTTCTCCTTTTTTTTCTAAGGTGATAACCCTGGGGAAATCGAGGGGCCCGGCCGCGCATGAGCCGTCGCCGTCGGTTCACGGAAATTAACATGAAACCCCCGCCCGCACACGGTGACGTTTTGCGGCGGCCGTGCACCGGGGCTGGGATGATGCGTGCTTGCTGTGGTTTCCATGATTTCTTGTTAAATTAGTGTTAAGCTTAAAACCACCGAAACAGCATCCTGGACAAAACCATGATTGATGTATTCACATGTGTCCAATAGATTAACCAATGCATGCAACAGAATACGCTGGCCACTTTAGAGCAACTCCAATGTGTGATACCTTAAATTTTGCACCCAAATATCCATTTTTCTGGTCATTTGGGAGAGCAAGTGGACATATGTCCGCCCCATGTGTGTCTTCATCCACCTCCCAAATTTCTCCTCTCATTTTCACATTTTCTTCTCCTTTTTTCATCTCTTGTTGTGGGGCCGGGGTGGACAAAAGAGAGCACTGGACATTGTCCGGACACAACCCCAAACCTCTCCCAAATTTGGGAGAGGTTTGGGGTGTCCGGACAAACATGACATTTTGTCAATTTAGAGGAGGCTATTAATGGATGATTTTGAGAGCAAAATGTACATATCCCCAAATAGGACATTTAGATAGCTTTTTGGGGGATGTCATTGGCTCTACCATGAGCACTGCCCTAGAAGATTATTATTTGTAAACACCTTGTATAGGAAAGTCGTCATGTGCATATTGCACCTTGGTGGACGCAACCTCCGTCATGAGTAAATAATGGGCACAAAGACACGATGTGACGAACATAAAAACAGGAAGGAAATTTTATTGGGATAGAAATCTTTGTTTGTGCGCAAAACTGGGGTGCTAGCAATCGATTTGGTTCGGGTAACTAATTATTTACCACTCATATACTAGTAGATCGAGGTAAACACAGCGTGTTATTGTACGTTCCCCTGACGTTTTGTTTCACAAAAGCTCTTGTACGCGTAGGAAGTTTTTCCAAGGAAAAAAAAAAGGCCGTAATTGCGAAACATGCAGGTACTACAGGACAACCTGGACCTATATGCAAAATCACCAGCCAGGCAGGAAATCAGGAACGGAAAACCGCTTCAAAAGTGGAACGCCGTCTCTCTCCGTTCCCTGGCGGGGCGCAGTCGCCGTCAATCTTCCTTACCACCCGTCCCTGGCAAATGGGCCGCACACGACGCGGGGCCTAGCTCCCATCGTCTCTGCAATCTGTATGTGTCGCTTCCGTATGGAAATCCGTGAGGCAAACCGCTTGTGTCCCGCAACGAGTCGCATCAGCCAACCAGGGTTCCCGATCCCGGTAAAGGCGGGGCCCGCGGGCGCGTACGAGAGTGGAAGTTCGTTCGGACCCGGGGCCGCACGGACGGGTCGCTCCCGTGGCGACACGTACGCCCGGAGCCGGAGGCACAGCCTCGATAGTATCCAGAGGGTCCAGGCCACGCTCTCTTCGGGTTGGGTGCGGAGAGATCCGTCGCGCACTCGTGCCGTGTTGGTCATTTTCTTTCACGTGCCAACCCACTACGGAGACGGGCACGAGTGAGTAGCCCAGAGCATCCTCCATCTCGATGGATCGGACGAGCAATTCCCAGAGGTTTTGTTTGGTAATTATAATTAGAGTACGTATTGGGACATCTATCATCTCTGTCTTGTGATGGCATATTCGCAATAATGTGAATCCGGGTCACTCACGTGATTCGTCTAACACACCAAGCAATCTGTCTCGTCATCTGAGTGGAGATTATACATATTTCGATAAGTTAGTTTCTATGCACCATACCTTCTTTTTTTTCATACGTGTGATTTTCATTAATTATATATACGCGCAGGTACTTATAATAGACTTTTGCAAGTATTTATACATACAACATGCATATAACTTTGTCAAATGGCAAGTGTGATGTGCACGAGAGAACAAAGCAACTCATCAGTGTTCCCCATCCTTATTTTCCCTTTTAATACGGTGTTAAGCCAGTATAGGCTCTCTTTGTTAATTTGCTCGGGTTGTTCTCTTCCTTTTTGCTGGTATCTAAGAGTAGGATGAACACCAAAGGATAAAAAAGAAGATGAATGTTTGTCTCATCCGTATTGACTTATTTGCAACGCAACTAACTTAATCCTCTATATATAATATGACCTCGAGATTCACTTGCATGAAAATGTACAGACGCGTCGCTAGTAAGTTTATAATGTATCTATCATAATATATCTGACCCATGCGTGGTAAGTTAGGATACCTGATAGATCCTTGATCATAACTAGATTGGTGAAAAATGTGGACCTCTTCTATTATAATAATATATTCCTCAGCCAGATTGCGCATCGATCGTCGGACTTTTTCGGGCTCTCCGACCCAGATTATTTTGTAAAGTCTATAGAAATGATTGCGCCACACTAACATGCAAGTCCACCCTCGTCTGTTCCTAATTACCGGTCATTGATCTAAATATTTATATGTTTTTTCCCAACCACATAAAGGTCCAAAACATTGAATCCTGAAATTTTCGTCTGTTGGTTTGTGCATGGAGCGTGCAAAACCACCGAGGATAACCTCTTTTGAGAGTTGTACGTACTAGGCAGCTTAAAATAGCAGTGAGTGGATTTGTGGTCCATGCAATTATGGCAAGTATCCTACTAATGAAATGTTTTGCGCTGGTAGTAGTACCTGACAACAGGCAGCTCGTGCCTTTTTAAGCCATATGCCAGTTAGGAAAACGTACTATGTGATCAGTGATTGGCCTATGCAAATTCGCAAGGCAACAGTAGCGGTCTCCCACATCGTCTCACTTTGTCCCAAAGTTCGAACCGCTGCATTTTGAGGGGACAGAAAACATTGTGCAGAGAACAGCGGTAAAGCCTTCCTCGAGTGAATCCTAACAACTTGACAATTAAACTGACAGGAGGCGTATAAAACAACTTGACAACATACTAACAGCAGTAGTTAGCTCCTTTTGAAACAAAAGAATACAGTACTTACGGCAACTTGTATATATGAACTTAATGATCTCAAGCATCTATAATTTTGTTGACGAAATAGAGGAAGGAAACTACATGTTTATGTGGATAAGAATTAGGAACTCAAATTTGAGCTCACTAAAACTAGAACCGGCCCGAATGGTGCGATGAAATTGTACGTTCCATCCTCCTCCACCAAATCATTTCCTCATCCTTACCAATATATCGTTTTTTCATTTGTCTTTAACATTTTTCATAGCACTCTTTGTAGAAAAGTGTAGAAGAAATTCATATGGTATAAATAGGAACCTAAATTGACATCTATGGGGGATGTAGATGGTGGCCAGTATATGCACTCACGGACTCACCATATGAGCTATGCTCACTTCTGACAATTCATTTTTGTTGAGGCTAGCTGTACTATTGAAAGAGGTAACTATGAGCCACTGGTAATTAGAGAGTTCAGTTCTCTCTATTTAGAAATGAAGGGAGTAAACTAGTGAAAATGATTTTTTGTGTTATATTCGTGCCATTTTGTTAACCTTCCATTAGTACTGAAGTCCGCTGATTAGTCACAAAAATATGTTGTTCTTTAAGACTGCCAATATTCTGCCTATATGTACTTTTTGTATTTATGAACGACAAAACATCGTTGTCTAAAATACCATATATTAATGCATGACAATGTTTATTGATAAGAATACCAACGTCTACAATACCAATCTTGGGAATGGAGTATGAATTCTGTCAAAGTTACAAAATAAATGACTTGGAAAAAAATCTGAGTATAGTGGGAGGTCTTTTAATTGCATACTTACCAATCGAGTTGCCCTTGCTAGCATGTAAGTAATTCTCCTCGCGCGTGTTGTGAGCGTCTGCGCTTGTATTGTGTTCTAAAAATAATAATTATCCTCTTTACCATATAACCATCATAATGGCATGTACTACAAGACTATAGATCAATAAGACTGTCTTCAATTCTTTTTGTTTTCCACGTCATTTAGAAAAGATAATAAAACATGTATACAACGGGATCTATCAGTGTCATATTTTGCAATTAAGATTAAACGAATAAAATAAATGTCAAGAAAAGGTGAAATCTGGTACACTAAAAAAACTATTTTATTCTTCTTGTGAAGAGAGGCTCCCACTTTTTTCAACATTAGCAATTATATAATTTGGTATTGTTAAGAGAATGCTGGCGTCGTCCCATTATACATGCCCTAACCCCTACAAAAACAGGACCCGACTCGTACACCACTGGCACCAGGAATACGACGGAACCAAGTCTCAGCTCTGAAAACTCCTTTTGGATCTTAGGCTCCAGTGAGCCTGGTTTTTCAAAAATTAATAAACAAATAATGTCTTAGTGTTTCCAGAATTCTGAAAAATATACACTTCCATGGTCTGCACCAAAAAAATATGCACATCTGTAATACATGTATCATTTGATACTCCCTTCGATCCAAATTAATTGTCACGTTTCTAGACGTGTTTCAGTATGTAGGCATATGTGTATTTATACAAAGCTGCGAAAATTAATTTGGATATCTGTAAATTTGATTTTTTTTTATACAAAGCTGCGAAAATTAATTTGGAGTATTAGATATCCGTAAATTTGATGTTTTTTAGTTCAATTGTTAAGAAAACATGTAATTTTACACATGCTTAGATCACATACATCCCTCTTTAAAAAAAGAGTACTTCCTCCGTCCAACAAAAGATGTCTTAATTTTGTAAAAATTTGAATGTATCTAGACATGACTTAGTGTATAGATATACATTCAAATTTGGTTAAAATTGAACCATATCGTTCGTTGTACGGACGAAGTACAAGATCACATGCATACATCTCTCTCTCCTCACCCACCCAATCAGCGGATCTTTCGACGCCTATCAGTCCGGCGCCGCTATCGATCACCCGACGGCCCTCCAGAGACCAGATCACAGAGTCTGTGCTCGTGGAAACTGCTCTAGTCCCCAGAGAGTCCCGACTCGCTTCCCGGCGACAAGCTTGCTTGCTTTAATTCCCGTCCATCGGTCATGTGACAACTGACCGCCGTCGAATCCTCCATCATGATCACTTGATCAGACGGGGCATTCGGCAGCGGCCGGGTGGTCGCCAAATGCTAACACAATACTCGGGGACACGACTACATGAGCCAATGCCCAATGACTGAGGAGCAGAGGCTCTAGTTGCCTTTATTTTCCTCAGTAACGCGCCCTATACTAGCTTGCTATAGCTTATCCTGGTCACTTTGGAATGTCTCGTCCATCGGGTGTTTGTTGGGAAGACTCGAATCAAGCAAAGGGATCCCGGCCGGCATCGATGCAAAGCTGATCGATCGATGATACATGCTTTGCTTTCGTTGGTATTTTCTGCATGCTCGCGTGTCCAAAATCTGCATGTTGCATGCCTTTGCTGCAGTACGTGGTAGGCACCGAGGCTGCGGGCAGAATTGGCTTTCAGTCGACTCGCCGGAAAGGCCTCGTTGACCTGGGAGCGTTCGTATATATCCTTAGCATTCACTAGCGAGGGTGCACGTGCACGCACGAGTACTTAATTTAAAGACAACTACTCAGCAATATTGCATCAGATAAATTTAACATGGTCTATCTATATAAACTCGCACGTCTACATTGCATCAGATAAAATCCACCGACACAATAAATTAAAATTAGTTGAAGAAATATTTAGCCCAGTTTAAAGCGATACTTATAGACAACTACTCGGCAATATTACTACAAGTATATTACATGCTCATTCGCAATGGACTTAGCATTTGAATGTCCAACAACTCGTCAAATGAAAAGATTGGCTACTTCAGAACATCGAACTTTGCAGGAGGCATAAAAAGTATTGTAAATAGAAAAAATAAATTCCATCTCTAACCTTGACACTCTTAAAATTACCACGTGGTGGCCTCCTGCTATATGAAGCTGCAAACGAAGCAAATATATGAAGTCAAGTCAGTTCGTAAATATGTGCAACCTCCAATTCGTAAAGCTTCAGATATCATCAACAGCTCATTGGTTTAGCTTGTGTTGGAATTCTTCCCCTTCACAATCTGGCCAATTACAATTATTTATACCCAATCACTTAAGTTTCACCGGATGCTAAAAGTATGACTCATACAATTAGTATACCCAAGAAACAAGAAACTGTAGCACATAAAGTTTGAAACTTCTATTTGATTCTTGAATAACCAAACCAGCAGACCTTGTGGTCCGTTTGGATCTCTACCTTACCACAAATTAAAGCTAGCTCAGCTGGTCATAGCTAGGAGGAGCAAGGCTTGTAGTTTGGTTAATATCCATTGCAAGCACAACGTCAGCAACGGTTTGCATAACAGAAAGCAGCGACGTGCGCTTGCCCGTGCGGGAGAGCAGAATTGGCTCTCTTCCGATGGCAGAGCAGTTACGGGATATTTTGCCAAGCAAAGCAAGACTATTTAACCCCTACCAAACGAAGGTCATGACTGAAAACTCAATCTCACTAAAATGGATACTATATACCTTCTTTTGCAACCTCTTAATTTGCTTACCTGGCAAGCACACCTCGATAGTGATCTGTGCAAGACGTTTATCGTCCCAAGAAGAACTCAACTTATAAAGACCAATAACCTTATTTGGCTCCATCAATTATGCGTAACAAAAGTCAGTTTATATTCTGGATGATCATCGAGATGGGGTAGCAGAGAGCCTTATGTTTGTCTGAAACAGAAATCTGCCACCACAAAAGTTCACTCGGAATTAAGGCAGTTTTGCTATATAGTTGGCTCCTATTAAGAATGCAATCCAATTTTAATTTTGCAACAGGTCATTATTGCCCATAATGACTCACTTTAGGAAGAGCACGGCTGAGGAAAGTCAAGATATGCTATAATGACTAAGGCCCTGCTAGAATTAAACTACAACCCGGCTTCGAGCAATAATGGCATTGTTATTATTATTGTCATTATCTGAAATGTGAACTGCCAGGACCCGACATTCAGACAATCATCTCCGGCACATTGGTATAGCTTCTCCTCAGCACATGCCAATAAGTCTTTTTTACCTCTCTTCGCTGCAGCCATGTCATACCAAAACTAACAAAACTTGCAGTGAGATAGTTTGAAGCAACACAAAATTGTAAAGATGGTGTAAATTCAGTCAATTCCAGTTTGATGTAAATAGTTGATTGAGTCGAGTTTGTACCATAGCATGTCCGCCTGCGTGTTGAGCGGCGAATCATTGCTTGGCTCTGCATCCCAAGAATGAATGACACATCAGATCAACCTATATAGCAAACATAAAAATGCGGATAGTCCATTTGCTATGGACTGAAACCACGAGTGATGTATCTAACCAAACATATATACCTCTCGGAAAAGTTGGTCACAGGCATCTTATTTTCATAGGTTTGACATCGAGCTGCACATTGTTATATTTCCTTGTCGTTGCAACAACATCGATCCCAAGCCTTGCAAATACAACTTCAGTATCAGGAGTTGGGACATCCATGTTGTCATTTTGACAAGCATCTGGTGTACACAAGTGAAGCATCAGAATCAGCATGTTGATAGACATATTGATTGTGAGCTGAGCAGCAGAACAGTAAGATTTTGAAGTAATTAAACAACACAGCCATTTGATCAATACACACAGAATCAGCGCCCAAGTCCAACCTTATTGTTCATTACTAAATCATGAAGCCTATACTCATATCATTAGAGTTCTTTGTGGATATAAATCTTGCAACCTAATCGCAACAAAATAAAACCAAATTAGGACTGAATTTTGTCACCACAGCCAATCCAGTTTGGTGAATCCAACACCCTAACAAATAAGTCATCCAGCCCAAATTCTAATCAATCATCGAGCTAAGAACATAAGTACAGTTCGGGGAATTGAGAACGAACTGCATAAGAAATCAAGGGGAGAGGAGAAGGGTATAGCAAGAAGAGATCTCTAGCAAGAAACTCACTTCCAGGGGACTGGACGGGCATGAACTTACTGGCCGTTGCTTTATGCGATGCCCTGCTGCTAAGAAGAGCAGCATTGCAGCAACGAAGAAGATAAACCCATGCGCAGTACTCTGTCCATCAAGTTTCCATAATTACCTGTGGAACGGCGCGACGCAGCCAGCGGAAGTGCGTGTAGCGGCATCCTGCGCAACGCGGGAGAGCAGCGACGGCTCAGCTGGCGCGTTAGGGCGTGTAAGACCCCGGGACCGGAATTATACAATTTAGTCCCAAATTGCTAACCTTTGCATAATTCAAGCCTCAGGTTCTTAACCTACGATAAACACCTCAATACATACACGCATTAATGTGCTCATCGCAGGATTTTGCAACATGAATATCATTACCAAAACTCTACAGAAGAGAGTAATTACAAAGCTCATACAAAGAGCAGAATAACAATTATTACAAAGAGAGGACTCATGTCCCAACATTACATCAGCGGAAGTCGAATTATGCCCGAGTACGGACAAGATTACAGCATGGCCTGAAGAGGCTGGAAGCTGGAAAGAAACCCGCCACGAGTCTCAGAACCCTGATCTGGATCTCCTGGCTAAACATCGAATCCAACGTCGTGCTCCCCGAAGAAGCTAGCGGCTCACCTGCTCTGCTGAAACCTCTGAAGAAAACAACGTTGCAAAGCAACTGGGTACAAAGTACTCGCAAGACTTACGGGGAGAACTAAATTAAATATGCAACAAGTCTCAAAGGAGGGATATGGTGGGGTTATGCACCAGCAACAATATCTGGAGAGACACTCTAACAACAACGTCTAAGTAGAGGATGAGAAGCGTCTACTAAGTGAGGTGATTAACCTATTTACTAAACACCAAACAACACAATCCTCATATCACCCCCTCAACACCCTGTGAGGAAGCAATCCAAATGACACTCACACTTAATCAGTTTAAGCATATCCATGATTAAGGCTAATTACTACTCAGGTTTTTGAAATTAAGTTGGTTAAGTTCTCTATGTTCAAGTAATGACCAACCAAGTCGTCCATAACCGCGGACATGGCTTTCCAAAAGATTTATCCCTGCAGGGTGTGCCAATTTACCCGTACACATTCGTCCAACCCTTGTTGCCACTCGAGTAGGAACACACAAAGACGTGTGTCAGCAGGATTGGGCGACACGACGTTTCCAAGCCTCACAACTAATCCAGGGGACCACCCAACTGAGTCTAATCCGAAACGAGAGCCCGACCGAAGCGTCGTACGGACTCAAGAGTTGCGAGGACAACTGGTAGTGGTTCAGGGCCTGCAGGATGACCACTCCAGACTAGTGCCACAATCTTTTATGAATGCAAAGTCACCAACAAGTCTCCACGAATTTCTGTGTGCATGCAATGCAAATGCCAAATGGAACGCCCGAACTATGTGGCCCCTGGAAGAGCTATGAAACGAGTACTAAGCCGAGGGGGAACCCATATATTCTCCCACGAGCGGTTAGCGCGAAGTTTCTTGGATCGGCGAAAATGAGAACTCAGTCCTTAGGTCGGCGCAAATGGAACAAATCGCCAATGCATTAGAGAATGGCCTCGCATCGTTGCCTTGTTACAGTTTAATATCATATCACAGTTTTAAGAATGTAATTAAAACATAAAGTAGCATGTGGATGTAGCAATGGTGGAACCCAGATATAAGGACACTAGACTCGCAACTAAGCATGACATCTAATGACCAAGAGGTAGGACAACAACAAAACATGTGACATGGTAATAGGATAAGTAACAGGACAAAAGGCAATGGAGTAGAGCTGACTAAAAGCTATGCAACCTAGAGGCATCGTGACAAGACTGAGATCGTAACTTAATGCAAGATTGAGGGAGAAGCAATAGGTTGAATCGACATGGTCAAGGAAGGACTGCTTGCCTGGAGTACTCAATTGCACGGAATTGAGCAAGAATCCTGGAAGAAGAACACAAGCGTAGTCGTCGTCGTAGGAATCGAAGACTAGCGAGGAAGAAGCAAACACACGACATAAAAGAAAAGTATAAGCATACACGATACACATGGTAATTAATATGCGCAATCAAGGAATGATGCGTATACACGATACACATGGTAATTAATATGCGCAATCAAGGAATGATGCGTGACATAGGGATGATGCATGACATATTAAGTATTCCGATAGTAAATCCGATTTACAATTTACCAAGTTAAATGGAGTCCGAAACATCTACACATAGCATCTCAACTCCATATGCATGGAATAGAGTTTAATTGATTAAGTACACATAACAATGTGATAGTTGTATTAGCATGCATGACAATGACGTGAATAGGTGCGATGCATGCTTTAAAACAAGAACGACACACCAAACAAACAACTCGGTCGCGGTTGCACACGCCGGTGGGAACGACGTACCTGCAGCTAGTGCTATCGATACAAACACGGGCATCTCATACAATACACGCATTTCATATATTCGCCACCGGTGGCTTCACGGAACGGTCGCACATTATACCTTGGACTCGTTGCGGCGTCGTGATGTAGACGAAGTAGTCGACGTAGAGGAAGTAGTCGTACGGGCGAGATAGTCGTACACGTGGTCGACGTGGTCCAAGTAGTTGTTCACGTAGGCGACCTAGTCGTTCACGTAGGCGATGTAGTCGCGCCGCTTCATCTCCAAAGCGATGTGGTCTTCGCGGGCGTCGACGAAGTGCAGCAGCAAGGCGGCTCGACACGGAGCAGCGGCAACACAGCAGCACAGCAACGAGCACAGGGAGGCGCTGACCAGCAGGGCCCACACGTCAGGCATCAATTTCAGGAAAAGAAATAAAACAAAGGAAAAAAGGACACGGGCCTGGGCTTGCTGGGCTTGGAGACGGGCCAGAAAAGATGGGCCAAGGAGGAGGCTCGGCTGGGCTTGGGCGAGCTGGGCCGCAAGAACAGCAGCAGCACCACGCGGGGAGCAAGGAGCGGCTCGGCTAGGAGCAGCAGGGTAGGGAGGTGCTGGTCGCGGGCGGAGCTTGGGAGGAGGTCGGCCCGCGAGGTGGTTGCGGTCGTCGGCGGCAAAGCTGCGCGGGGCGGCGGCAGGCGGCGACGCGGCCCGCGAGGGAGGCGCTCGGGGCAGCTTGGCGGCAGGGGGCGCGGAACAGAGAGCGGCACCGGGGGCGAGGGTGATGGCAGCCGGCGGCGAGGACGCGCGCGTGGAGACAGAGGGCGGCCACGGGAGCCGGGCGGCGCGGGGCAGCCAGGCGGGCGGCGCGCATGGTCGGCTTGGCGGCGCTGAAGCAGGGGACGCTCTCGAGGACGCAGAGGGCGGAGCGGCCGGCGAGGGGGACGCGGGAGGCGCGCGCGCGGGGAGGCAGCAGGCGCACGAGGCCAGGGAGAGGAGGGCGCGCGGGGAGAGAGGAGAAGAGGGGGGGGGGGGGGGGGGGAGCCGGCCATGGGAACTCCAGGGAGGTGGCTTCGTGAGGAAGGAAGCAGGGAAGGAGGGGATCGGGGGAGGAAGAAGGAGGCGGCGGCGGCTTGGAGGAAAAAAAAAAGGAACAAAGAAAAGGAAAAAGAAGGGAATTAAATAGGCTAGGGTTAGGGTTTGCTAGGTGGTCTTTTGGGCAACAAAAGTCTCAAACAAAAATACAGGTTTTGCAAATTTAGTTTTTCGCAAAGAAAATAAGAGACAAGAGGGAGATCTAATTAAACCCGGATTTATTTTGTCAAACCAAATTAGGATTTTTATAAAATAATTTTAGGCTCTAGCAAACACAACAAATGACAAACACATGAGCACACAAAAGAAGTGACATTTTGTGCAAGCGACATGTGAGATGATGCTAATGACATGGCAAAACAATTATGATGAAATGAGCATGACATGATGTGAAGATAATTAAATTACAAAACAGTTCAAAAGGGATTAAAAAGAAAAGGGTTGCTCTCGGGCTGTTACAGGGCGACGGCGGGGATCTCGTGAGGGCGACGGCCGCGCCAGGGCTCGTCGGGCGCGTTAGGGCGGCGGCAGGGATCGCGTGAGGGCGACGGGCGCGGCAGTGTCAGGCACGTGAGGGAAGTGGCGGCGGGAGGGCGGCGGCGCGTGAGAGCGCGGGTCGGCGGGGGCGCGAGGGCTAGTGCGGCCGCCGCCGGCGGGCACAAGAGAGGAAGGCAGCGGAGAAGAGTCATATCGGGATGGGAGAGGGCGTCGGACGGGGCAAAGTGTGTCGGACCTAAATTAATCGCTAGAGGTACACACGTAAAGAAACAACAGACCAAACGTCAGTCATTAGACCTGATTTAGTGGGTCTAATTATTTGGTAATTGTGAGGTGAGAATGATTTGTGTACAATTTGTAGGGTGGCTTTAGAAAAGAAAATGTTGATATCTTTATAAGTAGTAGATAGAGATAATTGACGCAGTAAATTGGACAGACCATCTTTCTCTGCCCGAACCTTCTTCGGCATGTTAACACTGTCGGATTGTTGCATCAACGCGCAATATATAATATATATACTGACTCTACTTACATTGTGTCTAGTGGAAATCCCCGGTTATTAATAACAATGCTTTCAACTTTACACGGTTGATTTTTTTTCCTTTTGAGCTAGGGTAGCAAAGTTAGATGCCCCTTTGTCCAAATAAATATATCCATTAATATGAATCGGAGGGAGTAATTAGGATCAAAACATACTCTAGTCTCAACAATCTAATTAATATTCAATTATGTGAAAGCAGTGGAGCTGGAGGGGTAACACTGGAAACATGCCCTTGTGTCGCTCTCGCCCATGGTAATTAATATTCAATTATGTGACGCGAATCCTCCAGCCACCACCATTGAGATCGAACGGTACTGCTGTAAATCAATTATATTTAAGTGTGACACAGGAGTTAATTTTTTTTGGTTGAGCCTGTAATTAGCTTTAGTTTTTATAAGAGTTACCGTGCAGTCGTCCGCAAATTAGCCTCCCCTGTTGGTCTCATCAACTTTATTTTGTATCGCTAATAATAATTCTTCCCATGTAGTCAGTGTTTTCAAAAGATACATATGAATTATTTCTGTTGTTGTTCTCGAGAACAATTAGAGTAAGAATGCCAAAACTCGATGGCACGAATGCGAGTATAAAAGTAGGACGTGTACGCCGGCCTTACAGCGAAGGTTGCCGTACACTTGGACAAGTTGACACGTCGATATTTTTTAAATAGGTTCGGTCGACCCTGCGGGAGCGACCTAGTCCTATGTTAGGAGGGGCTTCGAGGGGGTCGTTAGCCAAAGCGTTCGGATTGATCGAGCCTCCCCGAATCACTTAGCGAGAGGTCAGAAGGGGCCGCCTCGTACTTGGGCTGAACGAGGCTTCCCAAGTAGTGAGGTCGAGATACCCTTAGGAGTCTAAGCCGATTCTCTCTCCTTCGGGTTCGGGCCGAACGAGGCTTCCCGAGATCCCGAAACTAGAGCTTCTCTCAAAGAAGCTCTCTAGCCCTCTCCCCTTGAGTTTATTCAAGTGATAGTGAATGATACACTTGACAGAGAGAGAAAAGTGAGGGCAAAATGGTAAAAGTAGCCTATTGGTACATAGCTTTTGTGTGCACCAAGTGGAAAAACGGGGGCCTTGGTCCATGGTCCACTATGGACTAAGGGTCCCCTCCTCACACCTTTCTTGCTCCCTACTCAAGCTCAATTCTCTTTTTGACCATGGCATGAGAGGCTTGACTTGTTGACTTGTCTTCCTTTGCCACGTAGGATTGACCACGCCACGTGAGCATCTTGACTCGTGCTTGGGAAATGTTGACTTGGTCGTCGCCACGTAGGATTTACGACCTGGCCCATATAAGGGTTTTATTTTACTACAACAGTAGCCCCCTTGAGCCGGAGGCATTGAGAATGCCTTCGGGTCAACCTTCGATGCAAGACTCCCGAGATCTTCCATTCACGAGAGGAAATGGTACTTTGGTGGCTTTCCTACAAAAAAGGAGCCTTGGAGGCATTTTTGGGGAAATTCCATGCCTGCGGTGGTCTTCTTTGCGAGAAATCGGACTTCGGGGGGTATTTTAGCAAAAAAACCGGGACCCTAGGGGCCTCTCTGTGAGAAAACCGATGTCCCGAAGGACTATTTTGCAAAAATCCGGGACCCCGAAGGTCTCCGCGAAATTTCCGAGGTCTTACTGACAATTTTCCCAAAATCTGGGGCTTTCCTGCAAAAAATCCGAATCCCATCGGTTACGTGGACCAACTGAGCCGCCGGTGCGCGCGAGATGGGCTGGTAGCTGGGCCGGCGCCCAGGCTGTCTCCCGGCCTGTTTTTATTTTACTTGGGCTGTTTTGTGGGCCGTCTTTTGCGCCGGTTGGGCCCGAATAACTGTTCGATTTAGTGAGGAAGATCCGATGGCCAGGGCGGGTTCCCCGCCCTAGATCGGACGGACCTCCTCTTTCTTCTTCCTCGGTACGGTCCAGGTTAGACCGATCACCTTTCCAACGGCGCCGTCGTCACCATGGGTGACGGGAGGGGCTCAGCCCCCGGTCGGGACTGCGCAGGGGTGCTCCCCCCACCTCCCTTTCCTTCTTTTCAAAAAAGGCGGCTTGTCTCCCTTCTATTTTTGCTTGTCTTTGGCAGTAGGAAGGACGGCGAGGTGTTGGCCTCGCATTCGCCGGCCCGGACGCCAAGGAGCTCCGTGTGGCCTATAAAATGGAGCTCAAGGCCCATGGTGGAGTTTCACACCGGTCTTGTTTGATTTTTCCGACGCCGAAGCCTCGTTCGGCGGCGCCCGAAACTTCTTCGGGACTTGGTGTTCTTGTGCGTTTTGCAGGGGCGTCGGCCACTCCTCGGTTGCGACGGCGGTTGTCTTGGTACCCGGGGAGCAATGCGGAAGCTTGTCCTTGTTGAGGCATCGTGGGGGCGAGGTGCGCGGGCGAGGCCGCTTGGAGCAAGGTGTAGGCGCTGCCTCCAAGTTTTCCCGGGAGACCTACGTCGGCTTCGCCATTCCCCCTGCTCGTGCGAAGGTGAGAGAAGCTCCACCGTGGTGAACTTCCTTCTCCTTGACGCCGGGCGGCTTCTTGGTCATTTCGTCGAACACCCTCAGAGCTTGCCGTCGGCGCCGCGGTTAGGACGGGCACAAGCGGCGTCCAGGGTGCATCGTGGTGTTTTCGGCTTGGTTCCATGCCGGCTTGTGTGTGCCCGTCCACCCCTTCCTGCTGGAGTTCTTGGAGACGGATGGCATCGAGTTGGCCCAGCTTCACCCTTCGGCGATCGTGAAGTTGAACGTGTTTCGCTGGCTGTGCGAGACAGCGCTTCACGAGAAGCCTTCGATGAAGCTGCTGCTATTCTACTTTACCGTGGAGGTGAGGGAGTCGCTTACTCCCGACGGCTTTACCCTGAGCGCCTTTGGTTCGGTGAACCTGAGGCTCCGCTCCTGCTTTGGAGACGACTTTCTGCTCATGCCGGGGAGGAGCACGGTGAAGTTTTTTGACAAGTGGGAGTCCCGGTGGTTTTTCCTACGGGCTTCGAAGACGCGTCTTTGACACTCAGGCGATCTTCCTCGACACTCTGGCTGGGGGCCTCAAGGAGGTGCCTCACCCAAGCGAGCTTCGGTCAACCTACCTTTGGAAGGTGACCAAAATCAAGGAGGTGTCCGCCGAGAGGAGCTTCCGCGACCTCATGGAGCAGATGGTGATGGCAGCACGCTTCATGATGAGGAGCCGTCTGAGGTCCGAGCTTGGGATTCCTCGGTCTTTCTGTCCTCCGCATGCCGTCACCACACGTGAGTGCCGCTTCCTTTTTTCCTTTCGGGCTTTGGTTGTTTTTCCCTTGCGATGGTACTCAACAACTTTGGCTTGTCTTTTTTCAGCGACATTTTCCGAGGAGAGGGCGGCGCTGTGGGCCGTGTAGCTGATAGGTCCGTACGGCGGGCCGGAGCACCGTGGCTACGAAACCAAGATCAGCGGCGGGGGATGTCATAACATCATCGCGAAGTGCTTCGGGAAGATGGTGCCAATGCGACAAGATCTGAAGTTCGAGCGCCTCCCTCTAGTGGGCGATCGCTACTCCCGCTTGGCGACACCGTTGATGCTGGCGGTAGGGTCCAAGTTGCGGGACACCTGCGGGAAGGTGAAGACAGGGACGGCGGTGCTGGGCCTGGCGGTGCCTGTTGCGCCGGTCCCCAAGATACCTCATCCGTCGAGTGGATGCAAGAGGAAGGCTCCCCCGACTCCTTCTCCTTCTTACGACTACGCCCCGGCGGATTCGGCGGATCCCGTCGTGGGTGAGTCGAGGTCCTCTTTGAGGGTGACCTTGGACTTGCACATGAAGGGAAAGATTGGACTTGAGCACGTGCTTCCTCCTTCGAGCCACGAGGTTGAGGCTTTCACTCGCGAGACAGGGCTTCGGCTGAGGAGCGACTCGATGGTGGAGTTGTCGACCGGAGCCAGCGGTGCGGGTGTCCCAGTGTTTTCCATCGGTCGCGAGCGTCCCGAGGAGGATGCTCCTACCTCGGGTGAGTGCCTTTCTCTTTGGCTGTGTCGCTCTTTTTTGAAGATTCTGACATGGTTTCCTTGGTTTGTTTTCAGGTGCGAGGGTCGCGGCTCCCGAGGTTCCCGAGGGAGAGCTCCCGGCTCAAGCGAGGGACAGAGAGCTTCCGACGACCGAGTATGAGCGTCCGAGACATGTCTCCCTCGGTCCTTCGGTTTTGCTTTGGGGCTAACTCCGTCTTCTTTGTAGGTGAGGGGTTTGGTCGAGGCCGTGGGTGCCCTTCCTGCTCTCAAGACTTAGGTGGCGGCGCTTTCTGCCGCTTTGGACGTGGAGATGTCCAAGTCTACCCTTGCCTTGAGCGAGTTGGCTTCGGAGAGGGTGCGGCGCGAGGCCGTGGAGGCCGAGCTTTCCTGCGTTTCGGCGGAGCTCGCGGCCATGGAGACCAAGGCTCGGTTCGCTGAGGAGCGTCAGGCAGACGAGATTGCGAAGACTCGTCGAGTTGAGGAGTACTTGGTGGTGGCCAACCTTGATAGGGAGCACGCTCGAGCGGCTCTCAAGACTTAGGTGGCGGCGCTTTCTGCCGCTTTGGACGTGGAGATGTCCAAGTCTACCCTTGCCTTGAGCGAGTTGGCTTCGGAGAGGGTGCGGTGCGAGGCCATGGAGGCCGAGCTTTCCTGCGTTTCGGCGGAGCTCGCGGCCATGGAGACCAAGGCTCGGCTCGCTGAGGAGCGTCAGGCAGACGAGATTGCGAAGACTCGTCGAGTTGAGGAGTACTTGGTGGTGGCCAACCTTGATAGGGAGCACGCTCGAGCGGAGGCTGCTTCCCTCAAGGTGGAGTTGGCTGCAGCGAGTGACGGCCCGATGCTCACTCCTCGTGCTCGCCCTCCTTCGGATCGTCGTCCCGAGGTGGTTTCGCTTTTGCTTCCTCAGTCCACCGAGATTCGGGAGACGATGATTTGCTTGAGGAGCGTTTCTCAGCCGGACCTTCCTCCGTGTCGCACGGTGGATGAGGCGAGCAGGGTGCTTACTTCCCAGGTGGAGCTCATCGAGGCTACCGTGAAGAAGTGCCTCCTGAGTACGGGTGCTCGACTTGTTTCGTCGGCGGTTGCAGCAGTCCTGGACGGCGGTGCTGAGATGAGCGGGCTTGAGGGTGAGATGTCTCACGGGGCGAAGAAGTTTCTGGCGGACCAGGGTGCTCCTCTTCGCGCTCGGGCTCGACGCTTCGTGCGTTGCCTTGAGCCTGCTCTTCAGGACGGTGATGGTGAGGCGTGAGCCTTGTCGCCCTCAGAGGTGGTGATGCACCTCAGCTGCTTACTTATGCGATGTTGCATATCTCCACTTGACTTAGCCTCATGGCTAGCATGTTTAGGCTTTTAGTCGTAGAGGTTGTAAGATGGCTTTTTTGTTGTGTTTCATGCTTCACTATGCAGTCAACATTATCGGAAATGTTAACTTAGCTCAGCATGTATTTCTCATATTTCACCATGTAGTCGACATTATCGGAAATGTTAACTTGGCTCAACATGTGTTTCTCGGAGTACTATATTTTCTTCTTGTGAAGTACTATATTTCCTCAGTTTATACAGCTCACGATCGTTCGCTATGATTACACCTTTGTGTCATCAATTGCTGTCACCGTTGGGATATGACTTGGCTTCGGTGCCTTAGGCCATGGTTACGAGCCATGGGTCCTAGTACCCTTGTGAGGGTCGCTATCGATATGCCGGTAGTGATCCGGACATTTCGACCTGCCGTTCGAGAAATTTCATGCGGAATTTTCCCTCTTTGGACTTCAGGAAGTTATGCTTTTCCACGATTATTATGGAGCCTTAACCCGGTTACTATCGTGCAGGCCCGCGCGCGACATCTCGCATATGGGTAGCATGGTTCTCTGAGGATACACTATTCAATTAATTGGAGAACATGATGTCAACAATAAATTTTGGGTGCATCAGATTTGCATTGCTTGTGATAACTTTCTTGATTTGAGAGACAACAATATTTTGCGTATGCTCAATCATTTTGATATGACCTCTAATATTGGTGATAGTTGTATGACAAATAACTTGTGGCATGATTGCACATTGACGCATATTGTAGCTCGCCATTTGGGAATTTTGAATTATTGTTCACCTACATTAGGATGGTTTAATGATGAGAATTACAAATTAAAATGTGATACTTGTCGTTGGAATATGACTATTAATCTTTTGCACTATTATGAGTTTTATTTATGTGAAACATTGAATGGGCAGCATGGGAGTGGAGTTAAAATTGATGACATATACATATACCATGCACACACTTTGTTTATTTTCTCAGTCTCTTTTTAGCACAAACGACGTCGAGGACGGCTTTTCTTTCAAGAAAGGGAGGATGATATGGACATGATCACCATGGATATGACCATTAGAACCCTAATTGTTGGTGTATCTAATAACAATTATAATCAGGTGAATTCAATTACAAAATGTTTTCAATATGTTACTTGCAAAGAGGCGGAGCTAATATCTTGTGTAATCTTATTATGTAGGCATCTTATTGAACTTTACAAGTCCAAAGTAAAGATGAAGTGTGATAGCCTACAAAGGGAGATTCAAAGTGAAGCCTATCAAGTCTACTTTCCAACAAATCAAACGGCACATGATTCGGAGCTTGCTAGAGAAAGATATCACGAATTAAAGTTGAATCCGATTCGGGCCCGAGTTGTCAGGAGACCCGAATTTGTTTTAATCACCCAGGCCGCATCCGGAGTCCAAATCAAGCAAACAAGTACTTGTTGGAAAGGTAATTACAAGAAATTTCCAACGGATCTGGCCCCATCAAGAGATTCGACTCGTGCTGACCGTGGCGGACCAAACAAGCGGACGGATCTGTTTTTCTGTTTCCTAAGGAGTTGTAGTTTGTTAGGGAAGTTAGAGATAGAGTTGGATTTCGACCTCCTTACTCAAGGTGGACGAAAATATCTCTCCCTCCTCCTTTATATACCCCATGAGCCCCCCTAAGGAGCCTGGGGGTTTTGATTAGATAAAGTTTAGCCATCTTTGCTACTTTCGTGTAATCGCGTGTGTCGGTTAGACCACCTGTTTTACCGTCGTCAAGACTCCAACTTATCGTCTCGTTGAGACATTTGTTTGGTATAGTATACTCGCAATTTTAGATTGCATCCGCTATTTATCTTGTTCTTGCTTGTTCTTCGATTGCTTGCAGGAACAAAGACCTTCGTGGTCAGGTTGATCGTGCCCCCACGTGATCAATAACCCTCTGGAGTTGGTGTATCGATTCCTATGGCGCTGCCTCCTAGGCCGTAGTCGGATCGTCAATGTCACCTCCTACCCAAATCGAGAGTTATCAATCTCATCGAAAGATCGGGCCACCCCGACCTACATCATGAGGGCTTTGTCACGAGCTTCTTCCACAAGATCGACTGCCGTCTTGTGATGCTCTTCATTTTTTATGAAGGCAATTGGGGTGGCTTCTTGGATCCTTTAGACCCGAGGTGAGCGGAACTCGACCTCGGCGGGAAGAACTACTTCGGCTCCATATACCAAAGAGAATGGTATTCGGCCCGTGGAACGGCTTACGGAGGTGCGTATGCCCAAACCATGCTAGCGAGTTCATCTCCCCATGCTCCCCTTGCTTTGCTAACCGTGTGCTCTACCCTTCGGTGGAGTCCTTGGAGGATTAGTCCATTTGCCCTTTCGCATGCGTCGTTGCTCTTGGGGTAAGCTACGGATGCGAAGTGCAGCTTGATCTCAAGGCATTCGCAGAATTTGATGAATTCCGCACAGTCAAACTGTTTGCCGTTGTCCACGGTTAGCTCTCGCGGGACGCCATATCGACATATGATGTTTTTCCAGAAATAATTTTGAACGGCCTGTGACGTGATCTTGCCAAGTGGTGCTGCCTCTATCCATTTGGAGAAGTAATCAATCGTCACCACGAGGTACTTGCAGCCCCGTTGCATGCGGGGAAAGACCCAAAAAGGTCCATTCCCCAGCGTGCAAATGGCCATGTTATCGGGATGTTGTTCAGGAAAGTTACGGGCGCATGGATTGATTTAGCCATTTTCTGGCAAGCTTCGCATTTACGCAATATGATGATTGCATCTTGCACCATGGTGGGCCAATAGAATCCTTGAAGGCTTTTGCCGTGGTGGCTCTTGGCGCAAGATGGTGGCCGCATATTCCTGAATGGATTTTTAGGAGGAGCTCGGCTCCTCGGTCAGGAGTTATGCACTTAAGCAATGTGGCCGCTCCTTTCTTGTATATGATGCCGTCGAGGAGGACGTACATCTTGGCTTTTGCTAGCAGAGTTTTGGCACTTGGGCCTTCCGCTTCTTCGTCCACCTCGCCTTTCAAGCCGTGGATAATCGGTGTCATCCAAGAGGGTGGAGTGACGATGACCATGCTGGTCTTTGAAGCCTCGTCAAGAGCGTCGGCTTCTTCCTTTTTGGATGGGGCGTGAATTATTTCGAAGAATGCACCAGGCAGCAACGGTTCTTTAGAACCGGCCGTTCGGGCTAACCTGTCGGCCAGGTGATTTTCTCCTCGTGGGATGCATCACGCTTCCATGCCCAGGAAATACGGTTCCATCTTGCGAACTTCTACGATGTATTTCTTGATCCTTTCATCAAGGCATTGATCTGACTTGTCCATTTGGTTTATCACCAGTTGGGAGTCTCCTTGGATGAGAAGGCGTCGGACTCCCATGGCCTTGGCTAATCGAAGTCCGACAAGTAGCGCCTCATATTCTGCCATATTGTTGGTGGCATTGAAGTCAAGGTGGGCGGCGTACTCCAAGATCTTGCCATCGGGGCTAATGAGTATGACTCCAGCCCCCGCACCGTCGAGGCGCTTAGAGCCGTCGAACCTCATTATCCAATGTGGTTCGGGGGGCTCGGTCTTGGATGTGATTTCTTCGTGTGGGGCTAGTGGAGCGTGCCACTCGGCCACGAAGTCAGCCAGGACTTGGGATTTTATGGCCGTTCTCGCCGTGAGTTCCAACGAGAAAAGAGCCAATTCCGTTGCCCATTTGGCGATTTTTCCGGTGGCCTCCTTGTTGCCGAAGACTTCCTTGAGTGGGAAGGTAGTTGGCACCATGATAGTGTGGCCCATGAAGTAATGACGGAGCTTTCGAGAGGTCATGAGGAGGGCGTACGCGATCTTCTCGATCTGGGTGCATCGACCCTTCGCTTCTCCCAAAGCTTCGCCACGTAGTACACCGGCCGTTGTGACCCATCTTCTTCCTTCACGAGTGATGCGCTTACGGCGACCGGGGTCGCGGCGAGGTACAGGAGCAAAGGCTCCTCCTGTTTTGGGCTCGTGAGAAGTGGAGGAGTCGACAAATAGGTCCACTCAAAGTTGTCGAGGCTCCTCAGGGCTTTGAAGAAAGGGAGACCCTTTTCGGCTGACCGGGCGACGAATCGTCCTAGGGCCGCCATTCTTCCCGCTAACCGTTGCACGTCTTTGACGGAGCGAGGAGGTTCCATCTCCAGGATGGCCCGAATTTTTTCCAGCTTGGCCTCGATCCCCCATTGGGAGACAAGGAAGCCTAAGAGTTTCCCTCCTCGAACTCCAAATGCGCACTTTTCCGGATTGAGCTTCATGCCGTACTTGCGGAGATTGTCGAAGGTTTCCTGCAGGTCCTTGGGATGGGTCCCTGCAATTTGAATTTTGATGACGGCGTCATCAACATATACTTCGGTGTTCCTCCCCAATTGTTCCTTGAGGATGAGGCTGACGAGGCATTGGAAAGTTGCGCCGGTGTTCCACAAACCAAAACGCATCCTGCGATAGCAGAAAGTGCCGATGGGAGTGATGAAGCTGGTTTTTTCCTCGTCTTCTTTGGCCATGTGGACTTGGTGATATCCTGAATAGGCATCCAAGAAACTCAACCTTTCGCATCCCGCCGTGGAGTCGACCAGTTCATCGATCCGAGGGAGCGAGTAGTCATCCTTGGGGCACGCCTTGTCCAGGTCGGTAAAGTCGACACACATTCGTCACTTGCCGTTGGCCTTCTTCACTAAGACGGGATTGGCTAACCATTCAGGGTGCCAAACTTCTCGGATTAGCCCGGTGTCGCACCAGTGGTACCCGGGGTACCATCGTTGCGCGACGCGTGGCCCCCTCCCCCGGGTTCCCGGGAAGGTCTCATCCCGGGGAGCGCCGACGAGCTTCCCGGCAAGCTACCAGCCCGAAAGGGGCTAGCGGGGCTTCCGAGAATATTCCCGCTTAGGCACCTCCCGGGAAGCTGCTTCCCGGGAGGAGGTTCCCGGGTGCCTCCCGGGCCGACTTGCGGGGACTGGGGGTTCCCGGATGCGTGCCCCCGGCTCGGGTCGTGGGGCCCGCTGGACAGCGCCGCGCGGTCCCACCAAGGAAAGGAGTAAGGCGCGTGGCTCAGTAAACGAACCGACCGACGGGTAGTTACCCGTCCGATCCAAGGAACAGTGGTTGTCCAATCCTACCCTAGGGTCCTAGGCCCCTAGCAGCGGAGGTGGCACCCATGCATGCCACCAGCTCACTAGGGAGAGTTGCGTGCCTCCCCGTTGGACACTTGTAGTACATGCACCGTGGCACATGTGGCTTCCCCTTGTGTATAAAAGGAGGACCCATGCCAACGGTCTAGGGGGTTAGAGGGTTGACGGGTCAGACAGTTGGGAGGTTAGTCAGTTGGTCAGTTAGTTGGTTTGGACGAAGCTCGCTCGATAGGTGCTTACTGGCTCCAGTAGGCAGCCAACGGTGAGCGGTGAGGAGCGCCTAGCCACTGAGAGAAAGCCCGGGAGCTTGCCCGGCAACCTGTAAACCTTTGATCCGTAATCAATATCAGTTCAGACAGGCAGGACGTAGGGTTTTATGCCTCCGGGTGGCCCGAACCTGGGTAAAAAACGTGCGTGCATCTGTTCTTGGGCTAGCGCGTACCCCTAGCTCTTCGTTTTGCTGGCCCTGTAGGGCCTCATCGCCCGTGCCGGCGATCACCGGGTCTCCGCCCCAGACGCCCCTACCGAACCTAAAAGGGGGACGTGGCCGCACGCCCCCGGTGTCGGAGCACCGAGCGACGACATCTGGCGCGCCAGGTAGGGGGCGCGGGAGTGGAAAGCGCCGGAGATCGCCGGCAGCGGAAGTTCCCATCGGCATCGGCTTCACTCTTCTTCGTCAACGAGCCTTGTCACCATGCCCCCCAAGCGGGCTGGTGATTCACGCATAGACCCGCGTGAGGCCCCAGTGGCGCACACGCGGTCGCACGACGTGCGACCCGAGTCGGGAGCTCAAGAGAATCCCGAGCCCTCGAGGGTGCAGCAAACGCAGCTGCCTCCACCGCCTCCCCGACCGTCGACCGACAATCGGCCGAGGGGGCCGGCTGCCCCCCGCGCTGGGGGCAGTCGGGCGAGCACGCATGGCGTCGCCCGGGCCAGCCAACGGGTGGAGTCGCGACCCGAGGATGCCCCGCGGCAGCGGCACCCGGAGCACGCCGCGTCACGGGCGACCCCTGGGGGTGCGCACCCTGCGCACCCGGAGGCGTCCGGGGCTAGGGCGGGAAGCAGCCGCTCAGGAAATCGGTTGCCCCCCGTGCGAACCCCAGCTGAAGGCATCATCGACGCGCGCGTCATGGTGCGGTACGAGCCGCAGCAGGGCACGCCGGCGCACGAGACGTGAGGCGAGGAGTTGGAAGCTCTTCTCGCCCTGGCCGCCCAACAGCCGCAAGGCGAGGGCGCCCCGGTAGGCTCCGGCCACGGGCCGAACTCAGAGCGCGAAGGCGCGCCACCCGCCTCGCGACAGGGGGGAGAACCCTCCCCCTCCTCAGCGGGGCCTGGTAGACGGGGGCCCGGAGGGGTCCTCGAATTCGTCGCCCACCGTCCCGGGGGGCGATGTGCGTGGCATCCTGAATGCCCGACAACAAGAGGATCAGCGCCAACGCTTGGAGCGCCGGCACAGACGCGAGGTGGAGCGCCGGCACCCACTGGAGCAAGAAGATGCTCCCCTGGGCCCAGAAGACGGCTGCATCGCGTTCGCGCGCGAGTTGCGGCGGGTGGTGTGGCCCCGTAAGTTCCGAGCGCCTGCGCTCGGTACGTACGACGAGACCGCTAACCCCAAAGATTTTCTCCTGACCTATACGCTGGGCATGCATGCCATTGGCGCCGATGACAAGGTCAGGGCGAACTGGTTCCCGATGGTCCTGAAGGGATCAGCGCGAACCTGGTTGCTCAACCTGCCCACCGGATCCGTCGCCACTTGGGCAGACCTGCGTGAGCAGTTCGTCAGCGCGTTCCAAGGTGGCTATAAGCGCCCGGGAACCATGGCGGAGCTGCACACCATCGTGCAAAAACCAGGAGAGACGTTGCGGGCCTTCATCAACCGCTTCTCCAATCTCTCCTATTCTATCCCGAGGCGGAGGCGGCCGCCATCATCAACACCTTCGCCATCAACGTCCGCGACCCCAAAATGCGTGAGAAGCTGAGCACGCATCGGATCCGGACGACGCAGGACTTGTATACCTTGGCACACAAGTGCACCATGGCTGAGGAGGGGCGCCTAGCGCCCGAGCTGGCAGCCCAGGCTGCCGCGAGCCCTGGCGAGGGCTCGCAGAAGAAGGGTTCCCGTAATCGCAGCGGGAAGCAAGTCCTCGCTGCAGACTCGGGGGCTCCTGCCGCGAGGCCCACGAAGAAGGCCTCGCCGGGGGGAGAATCTGGCGGGAAGCAGGGCGACGCGTCCCGCTGTCCTATCCACAACAACTCCACCCACGACGCACAAAGTTGCCGCGTCCTGCAAGGGATCAAGCAGCGGCGGGAGCAGCGCCACGAGGAGCGCCGCCCCGCCGGCGCCTGCTTCAATTGTGGCGACATCGGGCATCTCTCCTGAGATTGCCCGAGCGACCCCAGAGCGGGTCCGAGGCCGGCCGGCGGTGGTGCCGGCAGGGTTGAACCCCAAGGAGGGCGCGGTCAGCCCCTCGCTGCGCGGGAACGCCCTCCTCGCGGGCGTGACAGGGCGTGCACCGAGGAGCAGTGCGAGTTCGACCATTCCGGCGGCGACGAGCCGGGCTTCCAGGAGACTCGTGGCGTCGCCTGCATCCATGGGAGATCTTACACTCTCCCATCCCACGCCGCGGTGAAGCGCCTCACCCGCGACGTGTGCGCGCTATTGCCGGATGCGGAGCCGCAACAGCCGCTGAGGTGGTCGCACGTGCTGATCACCTTCAGCGCCGACGACCACCCGGTGCGACAATTGGGTTCCGGGGTAATACCCTTCGTCGTCTCGCCGATCATTAGCAATATGACGGTAACCAAGGTGCTAGTGGACAACGGAGCGGGGCTTAACCTCCTCTCCGCCAGGCTAGTGGAAAAGCTCCAGCTGCCGATGGAGCAGCTGAAGCCCATCGAACCATTCCTGGGGGTGAACCCCGGGATCGTGCGCCCGCTGGGACGCATCACGCTGCCGGTCACCTTCGGGTCCCGAGAAGCATTCAGGACCGAGCACATAGTGTTCGACGTGGTGCACACCCCGTTGCCCTACAACGGGATCCTTGGTCGGCCGGCGCAGATCAAGTTTATGACGGCTACGCATTGCGCCTACGGCGTGATGAAGATGCCGTCCGTCTACGGAGTCCTCTCCATCGGGTGTGATCTCAAAGACGCTGCTTGGTGTGTTGGCAAGGTCGTTCGAGCCGCTGCTGCAGCTGACGCCGGCGACGAAGGTGTTGTCGAGGACGACGCCCTGCCGGGTGACGCCCCGGCAATGAAGAAGGCCCGCGCCACCCCGCAAGGGCTAGCCGGAGGAGGCGCGGGCTCGAGCGCACGTCCCGGCAAGGGGCGGGGGCTCCGGGAGGAGGCCGCCAAAGTGAACAAGCTGCCCCTCCAAGCCAGCGACAAGGAGCGCACCGTTACCATCGGTGCGAACCTGACCGCCGAATAGGAAAGCACCCTCGTCACCTTCCTCCGGGAAAACGCCGACGTGTTCGCCTGGGAACCGTCGGACCTTGCCGGAGTCCCCAGGGAGGTGATTGAGCATCGGGTTGCGGTGCGCCCGGACGCGCACCCCGTCAAGCAGAAGATCCGGCGGCAGGCACAAGAGCGGAAAGATTTCATCAAGCAAGAAGTGGGCAAGCTCAGGGCTGCCGGGGCGATCAGGGAAGTTTTGTACCCCACTTGGCTGGCTAACCCTGTAGTAGTGCCCAAAGCGGGGAATAAGCTTCGCATGTGCATAGATTTTACCGATCTTAATCGTGCATGCCCCAAGGATCCCTTCCCAAAATAGAAGCCATCGAGAAGATGGAGGCCCCCCGCAAGGTGAAAGATGTCCAGCACCTCAACGGCTGCGTTGCCGCGCTTGGACGTTTCATCTCCAGGCTGGGCGAGCGTGCCCTGCCTTTCTTCCGGGTAATGAAGAAGAAGGGTCCAGTCGACTGGACTGCCGAGGCCGAGGCGGCGCTCCAGGAACTCAAGCGATACCTGAGGTCACCGCCCATCCTCGTCGCCCCAAGTTGGGCGAGCCGCTCCTACTCTACCTAGCGGCGACTGACCAGGTGGTCAGCGCGCGGGATCCGGGGCCGCACCCAGCGGGGCAGTGCTCGGTTTCGTTCAGCTCTTAGCGAATTCAGCGTTCATGTTCAGATACTTAGCTCTTTCGTGCGGTCCAATGTTTCACGATGCTCTGCGGTAGAGTGCAGACGGGGCGCTACCTCCGTAGGAAACCATCCGGGGTACCTGTTCAAGGGAAACGATCTCGGAGGGATGCGGCAGGAACGCGGGGGCAGGATCCCCGCTGGCGGCAACCGCCGCCGACGATGCTACCACCAGGCTCACGCGGCAACCCTCGCCCTCAGGGGCGGACCCTGGCCTTCAGGGACGAACCCTGGCTTAGGAGGACTCCGCCCTGGGAGCAGCCGCGAGACTGCTATAACATCCTCGGCGCCGGCTTCGCCACACCCCGAACGGCGGGTACGGGTGACGAGGAAGTTATAGCCTTCCAGCGACAGCCCCGCAACTGGGGAGACCTGGGTTTTATCTAGGGGACTCGTCCCAAGGGATGCGACGACCCTTGTTACCCGGGAGCTAAACTGCACGAGGGCCGCGGCAAGGATGGAGCTGTCGGAGTTCGACCTCCACTTCGCCAACTCCAAAAGCATCAAGAGCACGGCCCTGGCGGACTTCGTCGCGGAGTGGACGTCCACGGGCGTAGAAGAAAGTCAGTCGGAGACCGGCCTTCCCGGCAAGTTGGACGAGAGCCACTGGGTCCTCTACTGCGACGGTGCGTTCAGTCTCCAGGGAGTGGGGGCCGGGGTCTTCATCGAGTCACCCACAGGAGACCAGCTGCGGCTCGCCGCCCAACTCGAATTCGCTAACTCCACCAACAACACGGCGGAATACGAAGGCCTGCTTGCCGGGCTGCGGGCAGCGGTCGCCCTCGACATCAAGCGCCTGGTTGTTCGCGGTGATTCACAGCTTGTGATCAACCAGGTGAACAAGGACTACGATTGCCCTCAAATGGCGCCGTACGTGGAAGAGGTTCGCAAGCTGGAACGGAAGTTCAAGGGTTTGCGCTTCGAACACGTCAAGCGGAAGGACAACTTCGCTGCTGATGAGCTAGCCAAGATGGCAGCAGAGCACCGGAAGCCTCCGGCGGGGGTGTTCTGTCAGAAGCAACTGGCTCCTTCAGTCACCCCCCAGACGGCTGCCGGGGACGCCCCTCCGGCAACCGAGGGAACCCCTGTAGCAGCAGGGGTCCATGCCGCTGATATGGCGGCATGCATTGGCAGAGAAATTCCTCCCTGGGCGGAAGAGATCGCCCGCTATTTGAAAGGGAGGCTCTCCCGGAGGATGACGTCGCCGCGGAGCGCGTAGCGCGGCGAGCCAAGATGTACACTATGATAGACGGCAACGTATACCGCAGGCGTGCAAATGGTGTCAAACTCCTCTGCGTGCCGCAGGAAGAAGGGTGTGCACTATTGGAGGACATACATCGAGGCACATGTTCACACCATGTGGCCTCCCGGGCTTTAGCCGGCAAGGCTTTCTGGCATGGCTTTTACTGGCCCACGGCCCTGGCCGACGCAGAGCGGCTGGTGAGGACATGCGAAGCGTGCCAGTTCCACTTGAAGAAGAGCAACCAACCAACCCAGGCCCTGCATGCCATCCCGTCCTCGTGGCCGTTCGTGGTCTGGGGACTAGACATCGTCGGCAAGCTACCAAGGGCGGTTGGCGGTTACGAATACTTGTTTGTGGCCATCGACAAGTTCTCCAAATGGGTGGAGGTGGAACCAGTGCGCAAGGTGACCGCCCATGCGGCCATCAAGTTCCTTAAGGGCATTGTGTGCCGGTTTGGTGTTCCTAACAGCATCATCACCGATAACGGCGCGCAATTCACGAGCGCGGCGTTTCATGCCTACTGTGAAGACATGGGCACTAAGCTGCGCTTCGCATCCGTCGCTCACCCGAGGAGCAACGGACAGGCGGAGGGAGCCAACGCAGAGGTTCTGCAGGGGCTCAAGACGAGAACCTTTGACAAGCTCAAAGGCCACGGGAAGCACTGCATCGAAGAACTCCAGCCCGTGCTGTGGTCCATCCGGACCACACCTAGTCGGGCAACGGGCGAAACTCCTTTCGCCCTTGTCTACGGGGCAGAAGCGGTGCTGCCCCTCGAGCTCAAGTACGGATCTCCCCGAGTATGCGCGTACGGCGACATCAGCCAACACGAGTAAAGGGTCCACGATCTAAACTTCATCGAAGAGCTTCGGTGCCGGGCTGTTGTGCGAGCCGCGCGCTACCAGCAGGGACTCCATCGTTATCACGACAGACGAGTCCGTCCCCGGGGGCTCGAGAACGGAGACCTTGTCCTGCGCCGGATACAAGGAACGAAGGCCGGGAACAAGTTGACTCCGAAATGGGAGGGGCCCTTCCGGGTAGTGCAGGTGCCAGGCTGGGGGCTGTCCGCCTGGAAACCGAAGACGGCATGCCGGTGCCAAATAGCTGGAATATTGAACACTTGCGCAAGTTCTACCCGTGAAGCAGCGGAGCCCGACCCTCAAGTGATGCCTCCGATGCATACCTCTCGAACTAGTGTAACCGGGCAGCCCCCGTGTGTAAACCGCTAGTTAATTGTGAATAAAGATAAGTATTTCACCCCTGAGCTTTGTTCTTGCCCTGTTCACTCGCGTGTTTTCCCCCTCTTGCCTCCTGCCTTAGATGCACAAAGGTGTCTTTCCCTACTTGGTTGTGAGCACGAAAACCCGTTGCCGGATCGTTCCGGCACTGGACATGCCGTTGGCGGGCTTCCCGCAACGTGCATCACTGGACATGCCGTTGCCGGGCTTCCCGCAACGTGCATCACTGGTCGTGCTGCTGGCGGGCTTCCCGCAACGTGCACCACTCGGCGTGCGGTTGCTCGGCCTCCCGCCGCCTGCACCGCGCAGTCGCTGCGCCCAGGAAAGGAAACACTCACATCCAAGTTTGGCATCGACCCCTTTGTGCTGGGGGCTGGGAAGCAGGAGAGATGAGATTTATCTGATACCTGTGGTTTGTCTAATTTACCTGTGTTACTTGTTTTTGTAAGTTTCGAAAAAAATTCAGCACCTCGGATCTGGTAAGAGTCTAACCTGCAGGAAAGGGAGGAATCTTGTACGCTATGGTGCCCGTGAGCTGCCCACGGGTCGCACCATACACCGGTGCCTTGTGGTGAGGGAGGACCACAACACAAGGGGTTCACCGCACTCCGAGGCTTCTGAGTTGACAGCTGGCCGCCACGTGTGCCATGGTTACCCGGTAAGCATGGTGGCGGAACCTGCGCCGCGTTCGGGGAAAAGGTGCCACGGTGCCACGCGGATCCGTCGCGCGCGGTGGCAAGCCTCCCACCCGTGTCTATAAAAGGCGCGCCCCAACCATGGAATCGCTGAGAGCGAAGCCGGGTTCGGGGCCGTGAAAGCAGGTGGTGCGACGGAGGCGCGGAGGTGGTGCTTCCCGCCGGTGCCTAGCGCCGGCGGGTGCGCCGCCATCGCGCCCCTGCCGCATCACCCCATCGAGCCCACCCCGAGGGGCGCCGCAGAGGCACGGTGGTAGTGCGTGCCATCGGCGTCCCACGCCGACAGGTGCACTGCCATTGTGCCCCTGCTACGCTTCCTCAAAGGGGCGGTTTTGGGGCGAGGGTCGCCGCAGAGGCACTGTGGTGGTGCGTCCCGTCAGCGTCCGGTGCCGACGGGGTGCAGTGCCACAGTGCCCTTGTCGCCCCCCTCCGTAGGACACCTCCGCAAGGATCAGGGTCGGCACGGAGACTCTATGGTAGTGCGTGCCATCCGTGCCTTGTGCCGGCGGGTGCACTATCACCCAGACCTGGCCGCATTCCCTTTGAGAGAGCCTTTTTCGGGCGCGGGTCGTTGCAAGGACGTTGTGATGGCGCCGGTGCCGGCGCTCGTCGCTCGTTCCGGCCCATCACCGCATCCTTGCCACGGCCCTCGAGCAGTTTAGCTCCCGGGTAACAAGGGTCGTCGCATCCCTTGGGACGAGTCCCCTAGATAAAACCCAGGTCTCCCCAGTTGCGGGGGCTGTCGCTGGAAGGCTATAACTTCCTCGTCACCCGTACCCGCCGTTCGGGGTGTGGCGAAGCCGGCGCCGAGGATGTTATAGCCGTCTCGCAGCTGCTCCCGGGGCGGAGTCCTCCTAAGCCAGGGTTCGTCCCTGAAGGCCACGGTCCGCCCCTGAGGGCGAGGGTTGCCTCGTGAGCATGGTGGTAGCATCGTCAGCGGCGGTTGCCGCCAGCGGCAATCCTGCCCCCGCGTTCCTGCCGCATCCCTCCGAGATCGTATCCCTTGAACAGGTACCCCGGATGGTTTCCTACCGAGGTAGTGCCCCGTCTGCACTCTACCGCAGAGCATCACGAAACATTGGACCGCACGAAAAAGCTAAGTATCTGAACATGAACGCTGAATTCGCTAAGAGCTGAACGAAACCGAGCACTGCCCCGCTGGGTGCGGCCCCGGATCCCGTGCGTAGCCGCAGTGTAAAAAGGGACGCTTGAGGGGGGAGTGCGCTCCCCGTGTGGCTCCCGGGTCCGCCCCGGGAGGACACGGCTTGGAGTGGTTACCCCACAAGCGGAGTGGCTCCCCGCTACCGCTTGGCCCCAGGTCGGCACTGCGGGTCCGTCCCGGGTCCCTGGTCTGGTCAAGGGTGAGGCGTGCGCGAGTCACCCCGCAACACAAGGCAAGACACGCAAAGGCTAAGGGAACCACCCCGCGAGACGGCCACGGGAATAAAGGACAGAAATTAAGCAAACTAACAAGCTTGATTGACTAGGTGTCGAGTGGTTACATGGACTAATCAAAAGGTCATTGTCCAAACGGCGCTAAGCGCCATACTTGCAGTCCGACCAAGCGTCCAGCAGGGACTCGAAGGGAAATTCTGGGTCCCGGAGATGAATCCGCGGGAGGATTGTCCCGGCAACCTCCCGGGCGCAGTTGGCGACTTCGTTGGCGCCGTACTTGGTGATCCAAACGTCGAGCGCCCCGAGCTTCCCCAACAAGTCGGAGAAGAAGGGGATCAGCGTCATGACTTCCGTGCCGTCCACCTCCGCCGCCTGCAGCTCGAACTTGGGCTGCAGGTCGCGCAGCGACCCGGCAATCTTCGCCAGCTTCTCCGTCTCGAGCTGCCGCTGCCCGATCAGCGTGCTGTGATGGAGTCAGGCGTCTTGCGCGGCCTTCTTGGCCTTGCTGACGCGGCCCTCCAACTTCGCAAGCTCTAAGGCCTGGGTCGCGTTGGCCTCGCCGGCCTTGGCGAGCTCTTCCCAGACGGCGGCCAACTCGTCCTCAAGCCCGGCCGCTTTGCCTTTGACTGAATTGAACTCGGTCTCGTGCTGGGTCGCCGCTCTCGCCGCATCCTCGGCGGCCTTGACCTGCACCTTCAGCAGGACGCGGAGGCCTTCGATTTCGCCACGGTAGTTGGTGATTAGCTCGCTCTTCTCGTCCAGCCGCGCCTGGGCCGTCGCGAGCACCTCGGCATGCTCCTTTCAGGAAGCTTCTAGGGTTGACGCCATTGCGTCGAGCCTTCCTTGAAGCTCCGTGCGCTGGACCTCCAGTTGCCGACGGAACTCGGTCTCCGGGACTACCGGCTCCCGAGCAGCCTCCAGGGCTTGCCGGGCCAGCCGCGCCTCCTCTTCGGCGAGGCGCACCTCCTCGCGCAGCCGGGAGAGTTCGCGCCGCTCTCTCTCGACGGCCTCCCGCACCTCGCCGACTTGATTCTTGGCGGTGGTGTGCGCTCCCTCACCTCATTGTACGAGGTGACGAAGGCGAACTGCTGGTCCCGGACGGCGTCCAGGAACCGGTGCCCCCGCTCGAAGACGCTCGGATCCCAGGTAAGAGGATTCCAAGCGACCCCGGCGAGGGTGCCGAGGTCGGTGCCGGGGAGGGCCCCAGAGGATGATGAAGCCCCAGCTGCCGAAGTGGAGCTGGGCGCGGGGTCGCCCACTTGCTCCCGCGGGTCTTGCCGTCCTTCCCTGACAACTTCCCCTGCGCCCAGGCTCCGGGACACCAGGGTTAGAGAAGGCTCCCTGCTTCCGGCGGGGATCGTCCCCTGCCGGACGGCGGGTGAGCCCGAGCCGGCCACGTCCGCGGCCTCGGGCGCGTCGCCAGGTGCTGCCGCGGCGGCGGCGATCCCCACTGCGGCCGCTGTGTCCGTCACGGCGGGGGCGGACATGGGAGCTGTTTCCGACTCCACCTCCGCCCCCGTGGTCCCGACGACCGTGTCGCGGTCGACCACGGCCGCGCCTGTTCCTGGCGCGGGCGCACTTGTGCCTGCACCCGTGGAAAAGCATGAGGGTCGGCGATGGTTGGTGCTATCGAAGGCAAATAAGGGCGACCGGGGCGGTTACCTTGCGCGGCCGTCGGGTTTGCCGGTGCAGCCTCCACTGCCTCGCCTGCGCCAGCGGGAGCGTCCAAGGGTCTTGCCGCGGGCGAGCTGCCGCTCGCTGCAAAAAGAGAAGGCATGTTTGTAAATTTGGCCAGCAGGAATTGCAGTTGCAGGGAATCGACGAAGACATACCTGGTGCCGGCTCTGTCTCCGCTTGGGCTGGGTCGCCAAGGGGCACGCCCGTGCCGACGCTGGCCCCCGAGGCAGCGGGGTCGGTGGCGCCTCCAGCGTCCCCGCGCGTCCTCTTGCTTGGCGAGCCGGGCGGGGAATCACTCCTCGCCCTCTTGCTGGCGCCCGCCGGCGAGGAGGACTTCGGAGGGTTGCGCCGGAGCACGAAGCCCTGGAAGACCCCCCGAGCGGGCGGTGCCGTGGGCGCCCGCGTTGTTGTCGTGACCCGGAGAGCTCCAGGTGTCGATGGCGATGCCGCCGCGACGCCGGGCGCCAATCTCGCGGAGGCCCCCGCTACCGGAACGAAGCCCGTCGCCGGGGCGCCGATGGCCCCCGCAGGTACTGACGTTGCCGGGGTACCGGCGAGCACCCCTGGGCCGGTTCCCGCCGCGGAGTTGGCGGCCGCCGGCAAGACAGGGGCCGCCGCCGAGGCACTCGCGGCCCCTGTTGCCGCGGATGCCGTCGTTGTACCAACGGGCGCCCCAGGAGCGGCGGCCGCCGCCAGGTTGGGGGCGCTGCCGGGGCGGACGTCGCTGTTGAGGAAGTGGCTGCGGCCGCCGCGAATGCGCTCGACCTTCTCAGGATCAGGGGCGCGCTATTGCTGCTTTCCTCGTCGTCGTCCTCCACGGCGACGACTTCCGGGGACGCAGCCACTTGGCCCGCCTCGTCGTCCAGCGACCGGAGGGAGGGCCAGCTGGGCTCGGACCCGCCCTCGCTCTCCTCGAGCACCTGCTTCCCGCGGGGTGCTTGCGGGGGAGCGTGCGGGACGCAGGTGGGGGTGTCGTCCATCAGCCCCCACTCGTTGCAGGGCGGGAAGGCGCCGACGATGTCGCTGAGCACCTTGACGCCGGCATGGAGAGCGGAGACCCCCGGCGGGAACTCTATCGACTGGAAGACCTCGCCGGAGATCCCCTTCACCCACGTCTTGAGGGACTCCAAGTCCATGCCGTCCGCCTGGAGTCGTGTCCTGTCCCCGGAGCCCGTGTACATCCACGCGGGCCGGGAACGCAGCTGCAGCAGGGCTATGCGCCGATGGACGAAGGTGCGCGCCACGTCGACATCTGTGAGCCCCGCTAGCCGGAGCGTCTTGATCTTCTCCATGATGGGGAGGAGGTCGGCGTCGTGGTGGTACCTATCCTGCCAGCCGATCTGGGGCACCGGCAGCTCCGTCGGCGGCTGGATGAACTCCTGGGGGTCTTCCACTCGGACCCAGCACCAGTCGCCCCGCCACTCTTTTTCGATCTTCTTCCCCGACCGGACGATGAACTCCGACTTCATCTGGTCGCGGGCGCGGAAAACCACCCCCGACAACATCGCCTTCGCATTGTCGATGCGCGGGTAAAAGTAATGCCGGAAGAGCCCCACCGACGGCATCACCCCCACGAACGCCACCCGCAGCTGATAGGACTCCATGCCGCAGAGGAGGAAGCACGCGAACACCCGGAAGGTGGTGAGGAGGAAGAGCGAGGTGGGGTGGAGCTGCGCCACCCGCAGCTGATAGGACTCCATCAGCGCGTGGAGGAACAGAAAGAAGGGCGGCACCATGCCGCAGAGGAGGAAGCGCGCGAACACCCGGAAGTCGTTATCCTGGTGTTCGACGCCCACCGGGAAGATTCGCGTCTCCCTGTGCTCGTTGAAGTTGGAGGCGACGGCGTGCCGGAGCTTCCCTAGCGCCTCGCCATTGTAGCCAAGGCGGAAGAAGGCTACTTTCGCGCGCATCTCCCGCCTCTTCTGGTTCTTGGCGGCGGCCGCTTTGAGTGCCGCCTCGGTCTTGCTGGTCGCGGGCTTCTTCGAAGACTGGACCTCCTTCCCCTTTCTGGTGGTGGGGGGCGCCATGGGGAGCGAGGGCGGAAGCTGGCAAGAGCGCAGGGATGCGAGATGCGGAAGAGGATGGAGGCGAAAGGGCAAAGTGTTGCTCCCCGTTGCCAACAGTGGAAGCTTTATGACGCCCGGTCATTTGGTAACGGCCGGTTCCGTACCCTACGAGTGCGCGGGGATAACTCCTAATCACTGGGAGTAATGCGCGGAGTGGCCTTAACTACCCTATTTAGGGGGGGATTAGGGCGGAAATCTCGCGCCCACTACTCCGCTTTTGGCGGCGCCGTACACGGGGCAGCGAAGGGACACGGGCCCCAACTGATCGGGGGCCCACGCGTCGGTTAAGGGCGTAGCCCGGCAACCGGCTAGGAAGAGACCCTTCCAGGGACAGGTGATGCCGGCCCACGCGCGGGGGCTACTGTCGCACCAGTGGTACCCGGGGTACCACCGCTACGCGACGCGTGGCCCCCTCCCCAGGGTTCCTGGGAAGGTCTCATCCCGGGGAGCGCCGACGAGCTTCCCGGCAAGCTACCAACCCGAAAGGGGCTAGCGGGGCTTCCGAGAATATTCCCGCTTAGGCACCTCCCGGGAAGCTGCTTCCCGGGAGGAGGTTCCCGGGTGCTTCCCGGGCCGACTTGCGGGGACTGGGGGTTCGCGGACGCGTGCCCCCGCCTCGGGTCGTGGGGCCCACTGGACAGCGCCGCGCGGGCCCGTGACGGGCGCGGAACGCGCGGTCCCACCGAGGCAAGGAGTAAGGCGCGCGGCTCAGTAAACGAACCGACCGACGGGTAGTTACCCGTCCGATCCAAGGAACAGTGGTTGTCCAATCCTACCCTAGGGTCCTAGGCCCCTAGCAGCGGAGGTGGCACCCATGCATGCCACCAGCTCACCAGGGAAAGTTGCGTGCCTCCCCGTTGGACACTTGTAGTACATGCACCGTGGCACATGTGGCTTCCCCTTGTGTATAAAAGGAGGACCCATGCCAACGGTCTAGGGGGTTAGAGGGTTGACGGGTCAGACAGTTGGGAGGTTAGTCAGTTGGTCAGTTAGTTGGTTTGGACGAAGCTCGCTCGATAGGTGCTTACTGGCTCCAGTAGGCAGCCAACGGTGAGCGGTGAGGAGCACCTAGCCACTGAGAGAAAGCCCGGGAGCTTGCCCGGCAACCTGTAAACCTTTGATCCGTAATCAATATCAGTTCAGACAGGCAGGACGTAGGGTTTTATGCCTCCGGGTGGCCCGAACCTGGGTAAAAAACGTGCGTGCATCTGTTCTTGGGCTAGCACGTACCCCTAGCTCTTCGTTTCGCTGGCCCTGTAGGGCCTCATCGCCCGTGCCGGCGATCACCGGGTCTCCGCCCCAAACGCCCCTACCGAACCTAAAAGGGGGACGTGGCCGCACGACCCCGGTGTCGGAGCACCGAGCGACGACACCCGGCGTCGGAAAGTTTGGCGATTTCTTGCTTGATGACCTCGCATCGCTCGGTGGAGAGTTTCCGAAGTTTTTGCTTTACGGGAGCTTTGTCGGGCCTTACGGCGAGGCGATGCTCCATGACGTCGCGCGGGACTCCTCCCATGTCGGAAGGTGACCAAGCGAAGAGATCAGAATTCTTGCGAAGTAGGTCGACGAGTTCTTCCTCGAGTTTACTCGGGACGTCGGCTTCGATCTTCACCGTGCACGTGGCGTCTTCTTGGGAGACGCGTACTTCCTTGAGTTCTCCTTCGGGGAGGGGCTTAGGGATGTAGCGCTCCGGGTGATCGGTTTCGGATGCTCCTGCATTCGAAAGCATATTGATACTCTTGGATTATTCTCCCTTTTCGGCGCACTTGGTCTCATGGCGGTAGAGGGTCTTCCTGTCGGAAGATTGCTCGCCGCGGATCGTTATCACGCCTTTTGGGCCCGGGATGTTCATACACAAGAAGTTGTGGTGGACGGCGGCGCAGAGACGGTTTAGTGTCGTCCTCCCGAGGATGGCGTTAAAGGAGGCCTCCATGTCCACCACGTCGAAACGCACGAGCTCGGTTCGATGATTTGTGGCGTCCTCGAAGGTCGTGAGGAGCTCAATTTGTCCGAGCGGCTGAATGGACTTCCCCGGTACGAAGCCGGTGAGAGGATAAAGGGATGGCTGCAATGAACCGTTCTTGTATCCCCCTTGTGGTTCCATCAGCTTCTTCAAAGTGCTCAGATATAGGATGTCGGCGGAGCTTCCGCCATCCACAAGACTCTTTTTGAGCTCACAATTGGCGACGATCGCCGTCACGAAGAGGGCGTCATCGTGTGGGAAGTGTATCCCCTTGGTGTCTTCCTCGGTGAAGGCAATTGGCACGCTTGCCCACTTTGGTGGTGGTGTCGGGGTGAAGGTTTCCACGATATTGACTTCGCAAGCATACTACTCGCGTTGCCACTTTGATCCCCGGCCTGTGGCGGAGCCCCCGAGTATCACTCCGACGTGATACGCGAGTTCTTGAAACGAGAGGTTATCCTCCTTAGGTGGCGGGTCAGCAACGAGGATGTTGGCGGGGCACGGAGCTTTGGTTGTTATTTCATCCTTGCGCTGGGCCTGCATTCGTGCCAGGAATTCTTCGCGAGCCGCGATGAGAGTGTTGCGCTCCTCGGTGCTATGGCTTGCCGAGTTGTGGATGAGGCATCTTCCAGTTCCTCCCTCAGCGGGACGAGGTGGCTTCTTGGGTTGCCAAGTCTTTTGGGATGATGCTTGTCCTTCGACGGCGAAGATTTTCCAGGCTTGGTCGCCGGGGGCCTTTTTCCCCCACCTCCTCTTCTTGGAAGATGAAGCAGGCGCAGGGGGTTTGTCGAACAAGGGAGTTCCTTCGGGAGTGGCGCATGGCGTGTCCTTCTTAGCAATGTCCTCGTCTTCGCCCCAGGCGTATTCCTGCAAGATCCGATAGAGCTCCCTGGTCGTCCTTGGAGGATTGCGACTCAGGGCCCGATTCACTTCTCCTTGGAGAAGGCCTTGCATGCATGCGTCGATCACGGTGGTCGACGGCGGGTTGGCGATTGCGACTCACACCTTTCTTGCCCCCTACTCAAGCTCAATTCTCCTTTTGACCATGGCATGAGAGGCTTAACTTGTTGACTTGTCTTTTTTGCCAGGTAGGATTGATTGCGCCACGTGGGCATTTTGACTCGTGTTTGGGAAATGTTAACTTGGTCGTCGCCACGTAGGATTTACGGCCCAACCCATATAAGGGTTTTATTTTACTACAACAATTTCTAACCGTACTATGTGAACATGGAGAGATACTCGGTACATTAAAGTTGCAAATTGCCAAATTCCCTTTGAAAAGAATGGGGAAATACTCATTTTGAGTGTGAACTTGCAAACTTCCTTTCTCAGCAATTGGATGAAAAACATGCTGCTCGGATGGAAGGTGGGATTCAACCCCAACACTTACACGCAATTTTACACAACACCCCATGCTCTTTATTAGATGCATGTATTATCCGTCCATAATTATCTGTTTCCGGTCCGGCACCGATCCGCTACTGTACCATATCTGTTTCACACAAAATTCCGGTATATTCCGTAGCCGTTTCTGCATCCGAACCATTTTCGAATCCGATCAAAAATGTGGAATAGGATACGGTACGAGTATTATCCGTCCGAATCCGATCCGGTTTCATCCCTACTCCCTCCATTCCTAATTAACTGGTGCCGGCTGTTTTGCAAAGAAATCCCTGTAAAATTTCAAAATAAACATGCAGTCCACATCTTCAATTACACGTGAACTACATGTTGATTTCAATAAACAATAGGTTTTTTCCGTAAAAGTTTCGATAGAACGTGGACTGCAGGTTTATTTCAGAAATTTACGGGGGTTTCTTTGCAAAATAGTCGTCGCCAATAATTAATTAGAAACGGAGGGAGTAATATTAATGCCACACCAAAGACTTTCCCCACATCGACGCTGCCATCTCCCGCATAGAGGGGCCGCTGCCGCCGTCGTCTCACCCGCGAAGAGCCACCGCCGCTGTCCCAGAGCCTATGTCTCTTCCACCATCGATTACCTCAAAAAGGAGAAACAATCGCGAGCCAAATTCTTTGTTCCTCCTCGTTCCCCACCCATTGAAGCAGAGGGCACGGGACAGCTACGCCTGCAACCCCTGGACCATGGACCAACGCATTGGCAACGGCAGCGCTGGCCCACGAGGGTGACGCCGAGCAGCCCCTTCTCTCGTCCTTGCCTACAGCCACCAAATCCAGGGGAGCAACCGAGAGCGCGGGCTGTTCGTGCCGCCTTCTTAGGCACTGGCTACTGACTAGGTGGGGCTGTGCGCGGGGTTGCGTTCCTGTCATTAAAGTTGGTGACCGTGGCCATGGATGAGGCCCTCGTTGAAGCTGCTGCCAATTCCCCCTTCATTTTCACCGCCCGATGTGCCGATGGCGGTGGACACGGCAGTAAAGATCATGGCAGGGCGGGGCACCACGTCCAGTGGCTGGCGGGGCACCACGGACAGAGGTGGGCGGGGCAGCGCCGGTGAAACGCCTTCGTTTCAGTGTCGTCATGGATTTTCTTCTTTTTGACTCACGAATCGGTTTTTACCGGGCACAGGATAAAAGCAAGGGGTGTCGTGCAAAATTGCTTTTAAGTGTTTGGGTTAAATCTACCTTCCATCTGAGCGGCACGTTTTTCATCCACGGCTGAGAAGAAAATTTTGCGAGTTATAAAAGAGGTTTTTACTGGATATTTTTCTGAAAAGAATTTAGCCAAATAAAAGGGAAAGGAAGAACCAATTCTTCCTCATCCGCGAAGACTCTGAAGACCAAACCCCAGACCAAGCGACAGAGAGCAGCCAGCCGCCTCCGCCGCCGCAGCCCATGTCAGGAGGTGGGATCGCCCGCGGCCGCCTTGCAGAGGAGCGCAAGGCCTGGCGCAAGAACCATCCCCACGTCCGTGCCGTCGAGCTCCCCCCTCCTCTCCGCCTCTCGTCTCCCCTGGCCGTCCTGATTCGGTTCCTGATCTGGTCCTTTTGATTCGCAGGGGTTCGTTGCGAAGCCGGAGACGGTGGCCGACGGGTCTGTGAACCTGATGGTCTGGCACTGCACCATCCCCGGAAAGCAGGGGGTAAGTATCATCCCATCCCCACTTCGATTCGATCTGGTTTGTTCTGTGAGGCAAAGGTCACTGTTTTTATTAGTGATACTGCTCAATTGGGTCCCGTGTTTGTGGGGTAGGTCTGGTCTTCTGTCAAATTCGTGAGTGCACCATGGTAGATTAGGATTAGGTTCGATTGCTGCTGGATGTGTGCCCTTTTACAGCTTTGGTCCGTGCTTTGGATAACGGATTGTATTGTCTATCGGTTGATTGGGCAGAAGGAATGATGATGTTAGAGCATCTCCAGCAGGTTCCTCAAATTTGGTTCCCTAAAATTAGTTTTAGGGATAGGAGAGGGAAGAAGTTTAGAAAAATTTGTGGCTCCTCTCCAGCAGGTTCCCTATACTCCATTCCCTATTCTCATTCCTGCCCATTAGTTCTTCCCTTAACAAGTTATATCAGTCTAGGAGGTCTAGAAACATGGGATTTAAACTAAAACTTTGTTTAAGAGGATAGATAGTTTTTGTTAACATGACTAGCAAGTACCCACTCTGATGCCATCTAGGACATAGCCAACTACGAAGTTGTTTCGCAATGACTACTGGTTTAGCAGCGCTGTGAAGGTGCCATTCTTCTCCCCTACCGTCTCCAAGAACCACGAGGACTGGGGGAGGATTCAAACGGTGCAACTGGTAGATAAATCGTGTGCTGTCACCACCAGTACTGTACTATGTCTCCACAATCATTGCACTGGGAGCAAAAATAACACAGGTGGACTTATTTTTGTATCTGGCGTCTGTTTTCATAAGCTTTCTGTTATTTATTGTTCACTATGTATTTATCTTTGCTCTTTGTTCCCCAATCTGGAATTTTTTACTAATGTGCGATATTTTAACTACTCCCTCATCATCTATGCAGACTGATTGGGAAGGTGGATACTTCCCTCTTACCCTTCAGTTCAGTGAGGACTACCCTAGCAAACCTCCCAAATGCAAGTTCCCACAAAACTTTTTCCACCCAAATGTCTATCCTTCAGGGACAGTCTGTCTCTCCATTCTTAACGAGGATAGCGTAAGCCTTCAATCTGTTTCGTAGATTTTATTGAATTGCCATGCTATGAGTTACAGCTGAAGTTGCATATTCTCAGGGTTGGAGACCTGCTATTACTGTTAAGCAGATTCTAGTAGGAATACAGGACTTGCTTGACCAGCCTAATCCAGCTGACCCTGCTCAGACTGATGGTTATCATCTGTTTATCCAGGTTGGAAGAAAAAGTGTATAACATTATCTGTTTCCCCAATTCTTCCATATCATTCATTGACCTTTTATTTATTTTGCAGGATCCAGCAGAATACAAGAAACGTGTTCGTCTGCAGGCCAAGCAGTACCCTGCTCTCATTTGAGGGGGCTGCTTGCTAGATATTCATCATGAACATCCGCATAGTTGTTGCAAAATCCTAAAACTACCACCCCCTTGGAAATATGAAGTTTGACCAGATATTATAACCAAAAGCGGGATCTTTGGACAACTTTCCATTGTCACCGTGGATCTTTTGTGATGTGTGTGATCACTGAATCAGGCATGGCCTGAAAAAACCTGTTTGCTAAATATTGAACCGTGCTTAGTGATGGATCTGTCTATAACATTGAACTTGACCCTTGATTGTGTGGCATATTTCTTCTCGGGCTCTGGTTGTGTCGCTTGTGTCTTCTGAAGCTTTGATTATGCCAATGGTTGTGCCTTTTGAAATATTAGCCTGTGTGCATCAGCATTTAGGCAACGTTGGGCAGGCGTTTAAACATGCCATGGGTTGATTTATGTGTTGGTCCCATCAACAGAATCAAGCCCTGTGTGGTTATTTTTCTCCATCTAGCCTGATGTTACTATTTGCAAATATATCTGTATAGGGACAGCTTGCAGAGCTACATTGCAATATTGCATGATTATTTTATCCTGCCAACCTTTTTGACTACCGTGTATCTGTGTCAAACTGCTGGTGCCATCACTGAATTGTAAGTAGAGTTCGATGTTTCAAGTCAGAAAACAATCTGCAAATATATTGCATCAATCCTGTTACAGAGTTTGCATGGTCATCGTGTGCGTCAAAGTCAAACCCGCTGTTTACAAATGGATCGGGGGACAACGTGTAAGAACAATACTCTAGACTGAACTGAAAATGTGGTATAGGAAAGCAAAAAATCAGAGCCGAGCAGAGCATCGTCAGCTCCTGCTACTTGATGTGCTTTCACAGTTTGGCCGGCCGGCCGCCCCCTCCCTAAGAGATTAAGAGAAGTTGGCGCGGGCCTGGTACGTGAGCCCGACGGACCAGGTCCGCGGCGCGGCGTCGGCGGCGATGATGGTCTGCCCGGTGGTGTAGGAGGTGAGCTTGAAGCTGAGCGCGTGGCCGCCGAGCTGGCCGAAGGCCTGGAACGCGGCGCCCCAGTTGTGGCTCATCCGCACCCACCCCTGGACGTGGCCGCCGCCGTCGCAGCCCTTGACCCACATGTCCCGGACGTCCCCGGCGCCGGCGACGTTCATGACGTAGACGAGCAGCCAGTGAGGGTTCCCCTGGAACGCGAAGCGCAGTCCGCCCTTGCGCACGCAGGGCACCCTGCGGTACATGACGGGCACGATGCCGGCGCGCCAGGCGGCCATCTTCATGAAGGCCGGCTTGGCGAGGTCGAAGTGGGTGCGCGGCGGGTTGCACCACCCCCCCGCGTTGGAGTCCTGCTCCCAGTTGGGCGGGCACAGGTTGGTGGCCGTGACCGTGATCACGGGCGAGCCCTGGTAGCAGGCCGGCGCCCCCACGCACCGCATCTGGTAGCACGTCCCGCACCCGTACCCGTCCAGGAACAGCGTCGTGCTCAGCGCCGCCGTGTCCGTGCCGTACCCTGTCGCGTACAGGTTGCCGTACCCGCACGCCCCGCCTGCGTGTCACCGTGTCAGCAAATGAGTCTGGCAGCATGCCATTGCCATTGCCGATGGACTAGCTTGTGCAAGTAAACGTACCCATGGTCTCCGCCGCGGTCTCGTCGCCGTAGAAGGTGGCGTGGGCGGGGGTCCACTGCATCGCCGTGAACCTGCCGTGCGCGGTGGTGGCCACGCCGGCCAGGGAGACGAGAAGGGCCAAGATGGCCGTGGCCGTGGACGGAGCAGAAGCCATTGCTTTCCTTCCCTCTGCTTGTGTTGTGTAGTGCTCTCTTCTTTCTTGGCTGAGCTCTGCAGAAGAATGCATGGAACAGAGTGGATTTATAGTGACCGTTACTGTGGATTGGATTGGATCAACCAGAGCGGTGGTTACGGTGATGATTGGGGAGAAACGAAAGTCGTTTACATCTTCGCGCGCGACGACGTGCCTGCACGCACTCGCAAAAACTTTGGAGATTATTAGTATGGCGTGGGCGTACGTGCGTGCAAGCAACCGGGCTGTACTCTGTTATTTTTGCACATTTTGCCGGTACGGCGGATTTTTTTTTGTACGGAATTGTGTTTGTGATCACATGATGATAACATTCTTCTTCCTTTTGAAAACACATTGATGCCGGCCGACAAGGTGCGCTAAACATTTCTTTTGTTGTTACAAGGTCTTCGACGCAGTTTTCTTTTCGAAAAGGAAAGTCAAACAAACCTGAACACCATTTATTTTGTTTTAAGTATTCGATCTTGATAAATGGTCAGCTGTTGTTGTCTTCTACACCTCGTCTAAAAAAAGAATGTATTATTGGGCCTCATTCTTGTTTTTCTTCTCATGAAACTTCAAACATACGACAACTATCCATTTGAATCACGACATTGAGACGCCTGGCTCACAGGGGTCCAATGTTGCTTCGCTTGCCTCCCTCCAGCTCCACGATGAAGTCTACTCATTTCGTGTGCATTTTCCCTCTTCGTTCTGCAGCAGTCCTGAAAATAGTTTCAAAAACATATTTTTCTGGAACTTGCCAGCCAGCTGAAAAACACGCACAGCTATTATCGCTAGAGGGAAATAAATACAACGCTGTGTTTCTTCAAATTTGCACCGATCATGCTTTTGGAAATGCTAGTCAAGAGGAAACTTCTTTTTTTTAGTGGTCAACGGCAAACTTTCTTTTTAAAGAAGATTCACATGTAACTTTATTCAAACCCAACATCAGTTATAAGCACAGTGATTTGCGTCATAAAATCCAAAAAAACACAAAATATCTCCTATAAAAGGATGACAATGCAGTCTTCAAAGAAATCTTCTACGTGGTAGCAATCTTTGCAACATGAAGTACCATCAAGGGTTCAGTGAAGAGATTACAGTCAGACTAGAGCAGCAACACGCCGACACCAGCACTCGAACACTTGCACGAAGTTGATTGTCTTTAAAAGTTTCAAAAAGTCCTCAAGTTCTCAATAAAAAAAAAAGATGGAAAGCCATAGACGTTGAACATACTTGAGCCAGGTACGATCCCTTGAAGGTAAAGACCATCAAACCACAAGATCTTCATCTGAACACATCACAAAAGGACTCCACGACACACTAAACAAAACTCATCAGATCGGTATGAATATTTCTACGAGGACACAAAACCCAAAACTAACACGCTGAACCTGCAGACGATAAAATTTCCTTACTTCGTGGCACCGCCGATAACTCCCAGTTCAAGAAACTTGGCCGCCGAGGTTGTGTTGTTTGACCTCGTCAGAATATGAACACATATTCAACATATCCAGGTTTTAAAGCATATATTATAAGAGCACCCATCTTAGTAATTTTGATGCTGCCATGCTCTCGTTACTGATATCATTATTTAATCTCCTTTGAATTCTCATGACAGGAACTTCGAGGAATTGACAGCTGCAAGCCTGCGACAGCAGTCTTGGGTGACTGCAATCGAAGATTTTTGGCAATGAATCATATGGCGTGAACATGTAAATTTTGTTACAGTTTTTTTTTTTTACGAAAATGCAGCATCGCTGATTTTCATTTCTTAAGAAAGGAGAACAAAGTTACTTACAAAGCCATAAAAATAAACAGAAAATTAAACTCGGGAGGACGAACCCCATTTTTTTACAGTTTTTGCCGATGAATTTTGTGCGCCCACAGGTATGGACATGAATCTTTCTGCAGTAAGCATAACAATGATTCCGTGATATTTCTAAACGTAGTAGAAATAAACAGTGATCAATTCTATACATAATAAGCTCCATACAAAAACTCATATATGAGTATTAGGAATATTCAATCTCAGAATTGGTAAAGGCTCAAAGGCCATTCATTCGACCTGCAGTGGTATCTCATTTGGATGGCAAGCAAACACAAGCAGCCAGCCAAACCTCTTCACACGGGCTGGCTATCTGTAGTGCGCCGGCTACGGCGCCTGCACGACGTGAGGCGGCACCGGCTGGTCTATGCGCGACATCTGCTGCATTGGAGGCACGGCCATCACAGCGCCACCCAGCTTGCCGTCCCTCTTGTCCATCTCCACCTTGTGCTGCGTCTGGAAACCCCATCACATGTTTACATATAGATCACCGTGTTGATGTCAACGAACAAGAAAACATCAATTGTCGGGGAAGTAAATTAAACTAGTGGGCTGTTTACCTGCATACAGGAGCAGACCCTGCACAAATTGAAATAGACCATGGCACTTTCAGTTCAGAGATACGAGTAATTGTTTGTAAAATGAAATAAATGATCTTGGGGAAGACTGAAGAGAATAGGGTGTCTTACGTCCAGTAGACCATGTCGGAGAGGCAGGAGATGGCTTGCGAGGCCTCGGAGAGTTCCTGGTTGCCGACGATGCAGGCGACCAGGGAGCATATGCAGGCCAGCTGCTGAAGGCAAAACATGAAGCCCTGCACGCGGCAACAAAAAACTGGCTGTGACCTGTGATCACTTACAGAGTTCTGAAACATCAGCACTGCAGCAGTGGTGAAAACTGAAAACTTCGGGTGAAACGGCAGTTGTAGGGGTAGGAGTGGTGGTGAGTATATACGATGATGCAGTTGTCGCACTGGGTGGTCTGGATGTTGAACTCGTCCTGCAGCAGGAACCTGGTGGACGCAACCGAGCTGCCGAAGCAGAGGAACACCTGGGAATTGAATCGACAGGGCAAATCTGCTAATCAGAGAAATGGAAATCGAGAGGAGATCGAACTTGTGGAAGGATTTTGTGCGTACCTCCGTTGCGAGGCATAGCTCCGGGCATTTGCTCTCGCCGCAACGCCCGCTGCACGGCATGTACCCGGCGCAGCACACGTATCTGCGGCACACGTACGGAGAACAGAGGATTGCACCAGGACACGAATTAAAAGGGGCGAGAAGATCAGAACAAACTTGGGACTTTTACCTTGACATGTCATTGTAGAGAGCGCGTCTCCGGAGCATGTAGGAGATGCATGGGCCGCTGTAGAACAATGGGAAAGAGAGAGAAAAAAAACAGATTCGCTGTTAAATTGAACTAGTACTATGAATGATTTCTCCGAGATTCAGAAAACGAGAAGAGCTGAGCTCCCCCGCGCGATACTTACCACCACAGCGACAGGCAGCAGTCTGCAGGGAAAGGAGCAAACGAATCAAAAATTTCACTCAAGTCATCACAAGCAGATGATTCGGAAGCTTGTCAGGAATAGGATACACACACGGGAAGTCAGCCTGGATGGCACTGGTGAGGTCGGTGTGCCAGACGTTGCGGTAGCTCTGGCGGAGCTGCGCCTTGTCCATGTACGCCTGCGACGCCGCCATCTCGCCTCCGATCGCTTTCCTCCGAGAGGGAGCTAGATGGTTAGCTTAGCTAGCAATGGCGAATTGGCGATGGGCTAAAGGCTGGTCGTTTAAGATAGGCGCGCTCCCTTTTGGGTACCACCAGTCCTCTGCGTGCAATGGAAGAGTTAATGGTCGAACGACACGGTCAGTCAATGCCAGAGTCGTAGTTTGGAAAGGAAAAAACGGTTGCTTTGAACGTAAAGAAGTTTCCGTTGCTTTAGATCGAAGGAAGGCGAAGACCAAAGAGTGACCGGATCACGAAGTCTCCGCGAGAAATGGCCGTGCGGGCGACGGCGATGCCGCTCGGCGGATGCGCACATCGTTCCCAAATGGCGGCTAGTACGTGTGGGCTCGTGGGTGGACAAAATGTGGGCTAGGAGCCCAGGATGACTTCTTTAGCTAGGGATGATCATATTAATCGTGTACAGAACCTACCGATATAAAACCGAAACCGGAAAAAAAAATATCCGGTCTTTAGTTCAGTTAGAAAACTGAATATATTTAAGTCGTTTTTGACCCACGAATATTCGAAATATCTGAAGAAACTGAATAATAGAAGGAAAAAACATCTTAGATCCTACTACAATTAACCCCAACCCGATCCGGTAGCTCTTTAGTCCTGGTAAGGAGAAAAGTCCATGTTAAATCTTGTTCTCGTAGAACTCGTCTGATTCAAACCGTGACATTCTAGTTTCGGATTTTCGGGACCTAACCTACCTAATCCCGGCCAATGAACCCCTTAATCCCAGCCAAAGCCGTTTGGTGGACCGGATTTGATGGCGTGGCACTGGGATTTGTGATTCAGCAAAAAAAACGCCTGGATTGCGGACGGGCTATCGTGAAAGTGTAGCCCCCTTGTTTTTCCAAGTCATAGGAAATTTTAACCTAAAACACTTTATGTTTAGGAGGGTGTACAGGAACGTACGTTCGAGACCCTTTCGTTTACTGAAAAGTGCCGAAATTGTTTGTAAAGCACATACGTAATCAAGACTGAAAAAAAAAAACTGGGGTCAACCAAATTGATGGTTCGTTCGAGGCACTTCTAGGTTTTGATTTATGTAAAAAAATAGATTCGGCCAACTTTGTTGAAAAGAGTAGCGACACATATGCCAATCGGTAGCTAGCCAATCGGTATATAATGAAATTACATTTCAAAACAGAGCTAATGATATTAGTTTAGTGTTTCAAAATGTTGCTATGTTTCTAATAAAATCGGTCAGATTTTAATAAAAAAAATTACTTGAGACAAAACTTAGAAGTACGTTTATTTTTGTTATTTCTGGACGGAGTGAGTATCAAACTAAGTAGTACCAAACTAAGTAAGTTCCGGTGCTAGCTTAGTCTAGCCCTTAAATATGGTGGTGCATAAGCTATAATTTTTCTAATATTGACATAGAGCTTTACCAAGAACAAACATTCAATCCTCATACAATAATGTTTGGCTCCCTTCGTTAAAAGGTGATAATAACAGAGAAGGTTTTCACAAAATTGCCAATGGCATAGACATTATGGCAGAAGGAGATGCGGGCACCATTTCCAATCGCAATGGTGGTGCGGGCTCTAAACAGAGCAACAATGTGGCCATCCGAGTGATCGTTGGGGCCATCCCAAGCCAGATAAGGTCTAGTACCCCAGTTCTTCCATAGCCATCGCAAGCGAAGACCCCGACCACGGAAAGTAAGGTTGGATACGCCAAGCTCACCTAAAACTTTGTGCCAGGGTACCGTAAAAACACACTTGCTCGGAGCCCGGAAGCTTGACCAAACAACTGGAGGATCGCGCGCATGGCATCAATCTCGTTCCGGGTAGGTCTCAGGTATATTACGACATCATCCACATAGAAGGAAAAACGATGAAGCCCCAAATTCCCAAGGTGCTTGAAAATACCGGAATTCTCAACAAATTGAGTGACCCTTCCTAGACAGTCCATCACCAGGACAAAAAACAGAGGTGATGAGAGGCCCCCTTGTCTTAGCCCCCGTCAATCCATGATGGAGTTAAAGAGCATTAACAGAATAGTCACTGCAGAGATTCAAGTAGGGCCAAAACCACTGGCAGTCATGACATGGAGAAGAAACTCCCAAGAAACCGAGTTAAAAGTTTCGGAGATGTCAATTTAAGTCAGCAAAGCCAGGATCATCTCGGCATTCAGAGCCCTCGCAAGGGCAAAGACATGGGCAACGTTTGTCATGGGTACTTCATCCCTTGATGACCGCGTTTTGGTCAGGCGAAAATAAGGTCAACATGACCAGGTGCAACCTTTTGACATTGGCGTAGCCAAAAGGGTCCGGGTGGCAACGGGGACGAAACCCGCCGCGTATTGGCTGCCCAAACCCATCCACGAGATTCTGAACCCAGACCCGTCCCCGTACCCGTTCCCGGTCACGGGTTTCAAAATTTTCCCAGCCCCGTCCCCGTCGGGTTTTTCATCCCCGTCGAGGAACCCGAACCCGTTTTACATCTCCAAAATAGCAGCAGCAACATTAAAAAAAAAATCAATACCATTCACACATATATCAAACATCAAAATCATTTAATAACTTATTGTTCTCACAAAATAGACGGAGGAGTGGGTGGCGTCACGTCGTGGAGAGAGCACGCGGTGGCGGCGGGCGACGGGAGAGGCAGTGGCGGGCCGGCGGCTAGAACGGGGATTTGGGGAGGATTTAGGGTTAGAAGTGTTATATATGTGGGGGCTTGGGGTAGATATATGGACTGTGCTGGGTCATTTTAATGGGCTATCTGGAAATTTTCGCGCGTTTCACGGGTACCGGGTTTGGGGAGTGCTTGATCGGGTCTGAACCCGTGAAACCCGCTGGGTTTCACTTTTGACCCATGAGCAAACCCGCGGGGATTGCATCTGACCCAAACCCGTCCCCTAATGAGGTAAAAACCCGCGGGTTTTTGGGTTTCGGGGCCCATTGCCATCTTGACAAAAGGGTGCCAAGGTGGTCCATAGACCCACATGGGATTTTGGTCCAGCCCAATATACTTGTATAATGTCAGCCCAAAAAACAAAAAATCCAGTCCAGAGACAATATGATATAGTGGGTTTGATCTAAATGGGTCTCGGAGACTGGATTGTTGATCGACACTTCGGCGATTCCCCTTGCTATATGTGTTTTTATTGAATTCCATAGTACTCGCTCCATTTCAAAATACACCTCGTATAGATTTGTGTACTTGGATCAATCTAACTCTTGTTTCTAGTGTCTGACCCTTCATATTGGATTAATAGTAAATAGATGTGAGTATTTATTGTCTGGGTGCGGGTATGAAGAGAAAAATTAAATGAGGTGTATTGTGGAACAAATGAGAAAAATTTATTTGAATTGTTTTCTGAAATGGAGAAAGTAGTATATTAACAATTTTACATTGTGGCGGGAAGAAAAATTTGGACCACCCTGGTTTTAAAATCTTGCTACGCCACTGCCTTTTGACTCCGGATGGCAACGGGGACGAAACCCGCCGGCCAATGGCTGCCCAAACCCGTCCCCGCGACCTTCATCCCAGACCCAGACCCATCCCCGTTCCCGGTCGCGGGTTTCAGTTTTCTCCCAGCTCCGTCCCCATCGGGTTTTTCATCCCCGTCGGTGAACCCTAACCCGCCAGCATTTCAGCACGAAACCAAAGTTGCAGCAGCAACATAAATGAAAAACAACCCGTTTCAGCACCAAGATAAGACAAAACATTATAATTTAGGCACAATTTCACACATATAACAATATCATATAGTTCTCACATATAACAATGTCATTTGGTATAGAAATATGGGCTGTACCAGGCCATTTTTATGGGCCATATTGAGTCTTCGTGGGTTTCACGGGTACCAGGTTCGGGGAGTGCGGGACCGGGTTTGAACCCGGAAACCCACTGGCTTTCACTTTTGACCATGAGCAAACCCAGGGGTTTGAATTTGACCCAAACCTGTCCCCTAATGGGTTAAAAACCCGTGGATTTTCAGGTTTGGGGCCCCGTTACCATCTTGACTTTTGACCATGATTTTGGTGATGAGCTTCGCTATGAACTAGACCGAGTGCCTTGAAATCAGTAGGAGAGAAGGCCTTAGTTTGACTCTGGAAGCAGAATGATGGTCGCAGAATTAAGATATATGAAGCCCGTACCATTCCCACCCCAAAACTTTTTGAGCGTATTGAGAATGTAAATCGAATAATTTACCCTTCGAAGCCATCCCGGACCGGGGGCCTTGTCCAAATGAAGCTGCATAATGATATTTCTGCTTTTATTCTTAGTCCTTTTGTTTTGTTTTTGTGTTGCTTGCAATTCTCTTCACCTGTCTCCAGTACGGCAGTACCCTGCTTCGTTGTGCTTCCGTACGTTTCCAACTTTGTTCCGAGGCCAACACTGATTGAGCTGGTGCATATTAAAAGAAGATTTAGCTCTATGATATCGAAGCTCATCTTTTTTTAAGACTAAAGGCAGGTGTCGAAGCTTATCTCTGACTTGTTCTTCTAGTAGCGTGGAAGTACACAAACTGGTACCATGGCTAATTAAACAAGACGAGAAAGGCTATAAAACAATCTGTCTTGATGCCCACTAAGACGTCGTCTACGTCGTCCGTACGTGCTGTGCGCCAGCTCTATCCTCTCTGGCCTAAGAAAGTACAAGGCGATGCGCCTGTTAATTTAATTACTCCTGCGTTCGTTTAATTAGTTATTATATATAGTTCTTGGTCGTTCCAGAACAGAACCCCGGCCCTAAATCCAAACGCGACCCCAGCTCCATCTCCAACTCCAAAGTCCAAATCGTAACGTCCTAGAACAGCCGAATTAGAAACCGCAGAGACTAGCAGTTGTCATTGGATATATAACAGATCAAGAAGAGGTGAGAGTTTATCGGGCTCTTCTCTTCTTTTATTTCTCCCGTCAATATCACTCATCGTAATTTGGCCGGCTCGTTTAGCGCTGTTAATATTGCCTACAGTTAGCGGTTACCCCGTCGCCTCCATGCATGTAAATGCCCATTCCGGTTCTAGAAGAGCATGCACGGATCGTGACGGCACCAGGACGGCCCCGTGCCATTTTTTATGTTTTCAAATCTCGACGACCCGTGCGTGTTATTGGTACTAGTATCTTGTTGCGTGTTTGGCCTACGTACGTGCATCATACATACTGTCACGTGGTCCGGGCTTCTGGACCTTTGTGGTTTGGCTCTGCCTCTCGCCGCGCCGCACGTAGTATTATGTGTCCGGCTGCCCCCGTATGTAGCCCATGGGCGCCATGTGTTGCCGGGCGATTGCACCGGCCGGCATTATTCAGTTTCGCGATCCAGTGCACACGTCATTTATTTTCATTCTTTTGCACCGGCCGGCCGGCCCGCCCGCAGAGTGCTAATCACCCGTCCTTTGTGTTGTGTTTTACCTGCGGGAATCGGGAATCTACCCTTTTTGACGGGGCAGTGCTTTTCACCATTCCCTGGTCCTGGTCCAAGACTCCAAGTACAAGTACAAGTGTGCAACGAGGATGAAATCAGGGGTCCGGCCGGTCCTGACACGGTGAAAGAATCGTGGTCTCCGCCGGCAGTTACCGTAGGAGCAGAGACTGGAGCCGAAGAAGCTTCAGCATCTGCAGAAAAACACGGACGTTTCCCGCGCTTGGATTGAGGCCGTTGCTATAATGCTGCTGCCGCGGCAAGGGCAAGGGCAAGGGGGTGGGTCAAACTCGCAACAAGTCACCCAGCGGCAGCGCCACCACGCCACGTCCCCATCAAC